>NC_080168.1:54609586-55209586 GCF_950295315.1 Erinaceus europaeus
ATACCAATAAACAATCTTGAACAGTAAGCTACAGTTTAAGAGATAATCGTTTCATGATACACATCAGATGAACATCTGCAATACATGCCCAATACTCACATTTCAGTGAGTGAAAGATAAACAACCTATATCAAAATAAGTAAAAAGTATAAACTGGATTCAGGTGGTGGCACACCTGGTTAAGAGCATATATTGCTATGCACAAGGACCTAGGTTCAAGCCTCTAGTCTCTACCTGCAGCGGGGATAGCTTCATGAGTGGTGAAACTGTGCTGCAGGTTTCTCTCTGTCCCTCTCTCCCCCTCTCAATTTCTCTCTGTTCTATCAAATAAAAATAAAATAATTTTAAGCATAAACAAAGAATTTGACTTTCTGGCAATAAATTGGGTTAGAAGACTACTATAGGGGAGTCAGGCGGTAGTGCAGTGGGTTAAGCTCAGGTGGCGCCAATCGCAAGGACCGGTGAAAGGATCCCGGTTCGAGCCCCTGGCTCCCCACCTGCAGGGGAGTCGCTTCACAGGCGTTGAAGCAGGTCTGCAGTTGTCTTTCTCTCCCCCTTTCTGTCTTCTCCTCCTCTCTCCATTTCTCTCTGTCCTAGCCAACAACAATGACATCGATAATAACTACAATAAAACAACAAGGGCAACAAAAGGGAATAAATGAATAAATATAAAAAAATTAAAAAAAGAAGACTACTATAATACTTCTGAAAGCACCAGTTATGATGACAGTGTATCTACCTACTTTGAAATATGAGTCAACAGGATTTTCTGATAAGTTTCATATGAATTAGAAGAGAATGTGAGCTCAAGAATGGTTGAAAGATTGTGATCTGAGCAACTGAAGCAAAGATTGCCATTCACTGTGCTAGAGAAGATTAAAGGATAATCATGTTGGAAGAAAAAAATAGAAATTCAGATTGAGACATGTTAACTTTTAAAATCTATACTTTCAGAGTCACTAGTACAAAGATAGTACATAGATATTATCAAAGGCATGCATTAATTAGATTATCAGAGGATGAGTATGAAAATATTAAAAATAAAAGACCATTCATGCACCTAAAACACAACTTTAAAGAAATCAAAAAGGTATGTATAGGGATTTTCTTTTCTTTTTAGATAGAGACAGGGAGATATGGGGAGAAAGGTAGAGACAGAGATAGAGATAGAGAGAGATAGAGAACAGCACCAAAGCTTTCTTCATTGTGGTAGGGGCTGGGTTCATACCTTGGCTGCACACATAGCAAAGCAACACACTACCCATGTGAACTATGAGTATTTTGCTAGCCTGATAAATAAATTAAAAAAGAATTTAGTTCTAGCCATAAAGAAACATCACAGGAGCTGGGTGGTGGCACACCTGGTTGAGTGCACATGTTACAGTGTGCAAGGACCCAGGTTCAAGACCCTGGTCCCCACTTGCAAAGGGAAAGCATCATGAGTGGTGAAGGAGGGCTGTAGGTGTCTCTCTGTCTTTCCCCCTCTCTATCATCTCTTCCCCTCTCAGTTTCTGGCTATCACTATTCAATAAATATAATTTAAAAATCATAAAAAAGAGGAAAAACATCACAGGACTGGCCTGCACAATCAGAGATTTTCAAGGAGGAAATAATTGCTATTGAGCTGATAGAGAAATTTCAGTAGCTGGTTGAGAAATACTTTGCCATCAAACTCTGGGAGCAGATAGCTGAGATATAGATTAAATCCAAATAATATCAGTAGAAAAAGTTAAGAAACCATGAGGATATGCTTGAAGAACTGTCTATGCATTTATTAAATTAATAGAAGAATACTGACTAGAGTATTGTGTTGTTAAAGAACTAAAATGACCAGCAAATGAAAAAATGCTGAGTTCTATAAGTAATTGTGAAAAGAAAGCAATGAGGTTGACAAAGATACTTACATGGTTTCTGAGATATTTATTTTCTTTTTTTTTTATTATTTTTTTTTATTTTTTAACCAGAGCACTGTTCAGCTCTGGCTTATGGTAGTGCAGGGGATTGAACCTGGGACTTTGGGGCTTCAGGCATTGTTGGTATGCATGAGACCCCTTCTGTTTCATTTGGTTTAAATCCCCCCTGCTTAACACTATTCTATTTACATAACCTCTTCATTCTATTTACATAACCACTGTTAACAAGTTCCACCCTCCCTCCAGGGCATTTGTGGTTCAGTGATAGGATTCTCGCCTAATCTGCCCCCTCCTTGTCACACTCTGATTTTCGCCAGTCACTTTTCTCTCCACCCTCTCTATGTCACATCCTGTTTCCACCCTACTTGGGAAGTATATATAAAGACAGCATTGTGAGTTTTAGAGTACTTTACCTTGAGTTTAGCTTAGCTCGTCTTAGATTGTGCTGCGTCCTGCATGAATAAAGAGATACTGCCTACAGCTCAATTATGAGTCCCTGGTCGTCTGTTACCCGCCCGTGAAGCTAGCCTGGCGAAAACAACAAGGCATAAGACTCTGTTTGCATAACCATTATGCTATCTACCCTCCACCTGAGATATTTATGTTCTTCATTCTTATTTGTAAATGACATAAGAAGAGGATGCTCTTAAAGTAGAAATTAGAAATACCTACCAAACTTTCCAAGTTGATGGGGTGGGGAGATGTCAGTAGTGCACAGGAATTGCATGTAATAGGTCCCGGTTTGATTCCTCATCCCATCAATAGCCAGAACCAAGCAGTTCTCTTGTCGGAAATAAATAAATAAATAAATAAATAAATAAATAAATAAATAAATAAATGACAACTTGGAAAGTATGGGAGAAAGACATGCCGCCTGAAAGGACTGCAGGGAAAAAGAAAAGTGTGTTTTGAAAGTTGTTAGATTTCAATTAAAATGGGTGTGAAGAGAATACTCAGAGGATGCCTAGAATAAAGAAGATTGACATACCAAATATTTCAGGTATAATAACAGTGGAAAATTTTCGGGAGTTGAGGAGGAGCTCATACAGGGTCCTAATAGTGTCCTTGATATCATTATTGTTTATATATATATATTAAAGGCAAAGGCAACAAAAACAAAAATAAATATGCCAGGTTGTATCAAACTAAAGAGCCTTATATACCTTATTAAAAAAAAGAGAGACCTATGGAATAGGAAAATATGTTTGCTGACTTTATTACTAATAATGGATTAATATTTAAAATATTTAAAGAACTCATATAGCTTCATCACCCACACAAAATTGTAATTTGAAAGTGAGCAGAGGGCACACATTTCCATACACAAAGGCTTAGGTTCAAATTTTACCTTCATGATACTCTTGAGAAGAAAAGATCATTAGCATCACAGAGAACCTGATATTGACTTCTTGCTCATTCTAGTTTAGGGCTCTTTGCTTCCTGTGATGGGAGAAAAAGAGCTCATATTTGTTCAACATACTATGATCAACTTTTTATTTTTATTTATTTATTATTATTATTATTTTACCAGAGCACTGCTCAGCTCTAGCCTATCCTGGTTCAGGGGATTGAACCTGGGACTTTGGAGCCTCAAGCACTAGAGTCTCTTTGCATAACCATTATGCTATCTACCCCAGCCCTGGTCAAGTTTTTATACTTGCATCTGCAAGCATTTCTAAACTTGCAAGGGGGGGGTGGGGTGTTGCTCACATGCTCTGAGTCTCCATTTCCTCATTACCTCATGCCATATACTTTGGATAAGAGAGTTAATGTTTTCACTTACTAGTATATTATATCACAGATAGCAGATGTCACCTCAGTACTTAACACAAAAAGACACTTATTAATAACATTACTTACTGTTGTCATTGTTAAAATAAAGTTGTTAAGGGGCAATGGTGAGATGGCAGATTTGAAGAATACTTTCCAGACTCCTCCTTTTTAGGATAATAAATTGGTCCTAAAACTAAGGTTGCAGGTATGGATTGCATGGCTTAGACATCAAGATTAGATGGACATAGAAACAGGCCCAGTGACTATAAGTACCTGTAACATACATATGTATTTGGATTTGCAGGGTGTTGCACATACATGACTTTCTGGTTCTGCATTGACTTTTTCAGATATATAGATAGACAGACAGACACATGCACACACACCAGCACCAAAGCTTCACTAGTGCCATCGTGCTCCCTTGTGGTATTTTGGAGACTAGAACCTGAGCCATATGCATGCCAAGGCAGGCACACTACCAGAGCTATCTTACAAGGAACAAATACCTTTTCTTGTGAATTGAAGCCTATTTGACATGTTGCGCCAACATGACCTATTAGACAAGACAATGAATAGCTTGTGTTAGTTTCTCTTGGTCTGGATCATCCTCCTGTTTGCTACCCACAGCTACTAATGCTTGGCTAATGCTCTGCAGTCTGTTAATTTCGAAAGAGGATGAGCTATGACCACAGGTTGAGTTGTATCAGGTGTTAGCACTGCTTAGTCACAAAATAGCAATATTTACATTTTCAGTTACTACAAAGTAACATAATAAGATTGGATTTATGGTTTGGACCTGCTTTGTTGTCTGGCCTGGGTATAGTGCTGAGATGTGGTTTTAGTAGTTAAGGAAGGCCAATGCAAGTAAAATGATACTATGTGACTAATTATCTAAGAAGCCCCCATCACAGGCAGAGGTTAGTCTTTCTGGTACTGAGGCTTGGCGGAAGCCACCTGAAATCTGGACACACTGTGTTCTGTGCTGTTTGACTTGTAGAAGGAGGGCAAAGAAACCTGTCCTGGAATTTCAAGATAAGTTTAATGCATATTCTTCTCTTGCTGTTGCTATGTTGTAAGTACCTCTTACCTATGATACTTTCTGTAAACCTGAACAGTTTGAGTCCTTTTATAAATGTTTAAGATAATTAATAGGTTATTAGTATGTAATCACTATGCCACAGGTTTAGGTGCTGACCCAAGGACCTCAATTCAAGTTCCTGGTCCTCACCTGCAGGGGGAAGTCTAATAGTAAAACAGTACTGTGGGTGTCTCTTCCTTTCCTCCTCCTCCTCCTCCTCCTGCTCCTCCTCCTCCTCCTCCTCCTCCTCCTCCTCCTCCTTCTGAATCTCCCCCTTTCTCTCTCAATTTCACTCTGACTCTGTCCAAAATAATCAAAATATGAAATATTAAGAATTATGTCATAATTGCAATTTAAGTTATTGTGCAAGTAATACAGTAATTGCTCAGCTAATCATGCTTCTGTGAATGACTCTCTTCACAGTTCTGACTTATCCAGTAGTAAAACCTAACCTGAATTTTGAATTTCATGAAAGACTTACTCCCCTCTAGAGTTTTATTATATTTATATGCAACCTTAAGAAATATTATTTGATTTATTTGGTCTTGAACCATGACAAATGTAATCATAAAGTATGATATATTTTTGAATTGCTAGGCTTTTGCTTAATATGTATTTGAGAAGCATCCATATCATTGCTTGTGTCTGTAGTTTATTCTTTATTTTTATTACAATTTTTTTTAATGTGGTACTGAAAAATGAATCCAGGACTTTGCATATGAGTGATGTTGCTGAATCACCATCTGGGATTTTATAGTTTATTCCTTTTACTATTTTACATTCCATAGTAAAAGTAATTCATCTATTCTTCTACTAATTAACCTTTGGTTTGTCTCCAATATTTTATTGCAAATAGAGACAAAATTAACGTTCTTGTACATGGCACGCAGTTGGATGGAGGCAAGAGCTCCTCTAGATACAAGCATAGCAGGGGGATTTCTGAGTCACAGGGTTTGCACATGTTCAGTTCTGTGAATTAATGCCACAGGCCAAAGTTGCCACACTAATTTGAACACTTATGAGCAATACAACATGATTTTCCCTAAGGCAGTGATGTGCTGATAGTAAAGATAAATATTTTTAGGTTTTTACATTAGTAATTAGTAGTATCGGTAGTTTTTTGAAAATCATCTATTTAAGCACTACTACTTATTTGCACTCAAATATTTGCATGCCACAAGAATTAGTAAATTTTAAAATTATTCTTTTTTATTATCTTTATTTCTTTGATAGAGACAGTCAGAAATCTAGAGGGAAGGGGGTGATAGAGAGGGAGAGAGACAGAGAAACACCTACAACACTGCTTCACCACTCACAAAGCTTTCCCCTTGCAGGTGGGGTCTGGGGGCTCGAACCTGGGTCCTTGTGCACTGTAACCTGTGCACTCGATCAGGTGCACCACCACCTGGCCCCTAAAATTATTCTTAAGTATTATAAATATGCATATTTTTAACATTTAATCTTGCTTCTCTGCTTTTTCTAAAACTAGGAAATCATTTGATTCTGTGTTTCTGTGGTTTGAAAAGAAATTGAAGACTAGCAGGCTAGTCAAGATATCTGCTTTAGGGAGTCGGGCGGTAGAGCAGCAGATTAAGTGCAGGTGGCGCAAAGCTCAAGGACTGATATAAGAATCCCAGTTGGTCAGGAATCCGGCGGTAGTGCAGTGGGTTAAGCTCATGTGGCGCAAAGCGCAAAGACTGGAGTAAGGATCCCAGTTCCAGCCCCCGGCTCCCCACCTACAGGGGAGGCTCTTCACAGGTAGTGAAGCAGGTCTGCGGGTGTCTTTCTCTCCCCCTCTTTGTCTTCCCCTCCTCTCTCCATTTCTCTCTGTTCTATCAAACAACGATGACAACAATGATAACTACAACAACAAGGGCAACAAAAGAAAATAAATAAATATAGAAAAAATATTTAAAAAATTCAGTTTGAGCCAACAACTCCCCACCTGTAGGAGATTCACTTTACAAAAGGTAAAGCAGGTCTGCAGGTGTCTTTCTATCCTCCCTCTGTCTTCCCCTCCTCTCTCCATTTCTCTTCGTCCTATCCAACCACATCAATAACAACAATAATAACTACAACAATAAAACAAGGGAAACAAAAGGGAATAGATAAATAAATATAAAAAAGATATCTGCTTTACACCCAATTTTGTTATAGTAATCACTGTAAGTAAATAATTTTAGGGCAACTAAATTCACTGCATAAAGGCTCTCTTCTGTACAATGTTGTTATCAATCATTGTTTCTTATCAAGACTAGGACTCCAGAAACTGCATGAATATCTTGTCTGTCTAAATCATTAGGGTTTAGTAGGAAACACCACATAAAGCACAGGGTAAATTAAAGAGTCGAGTTCACCAGATCTCAAATGACATACAGGGAAAATCATGTGACCCCTCTGACTGTCATTTTCCTCAGAGGTAAATTGCTAACCTTCCTTGTATTACTCTTGTGGCCAACGACTATCATGTATAAGAAAGTTCTTTAAAAAACTCCAAAGCTTTTATCTAACATTGATGGGAAAATTATTTTTAAATAATGTAACTGCATTATTATTTAGTGAAAAGCAAAGAACCAGGAAGAAAACCCCAGCTCATGCAGTAGAACTGGTTGATGAGTCTGCTTCCTTTCCTTCCGTACCCCTTACGCCACCCATCTGCCTAAATATAATATCTCATACTATGGGTACCAGCTTTGATGCTCTTGCAAATGCTACAAACTTCTGCCCCCCCATCCTGCCCCAAATTAGAGGTGTCTGCTTCCTCTCTGTGAGACTTCTCCACTTCTTTGTATCACTAGTTTCTGAATCAGTGTCTCTGTTGACTTTGTTGATGGGAAAATTACATATCCAGTGTCTGCATCAGAATCACAAGGGAGAATGAAAAGTAAGTCGAATATCTGAGGTAATAGTTTCCATTAGTGAATGTCGGGTTAGAGAATGGGAGGTCAAAAATAAAAAGTAATGCCCACATACTTTCTTTAATCTCTCCAAAAAAATGCTGATAAACATAAGGAACGAAAACGCTAAATGACATATCTAAAGGCATATAACTAGTATAGAACAGAAATACAAACTGAAACCTGCATGTTCCTTGACTTCAAAGAATACAGTCGTCAAAGTATTCTAAATTGTTTCAATAAGAAGTAAGCCATCAATGTATTGATGGGGGGGTCCTTCTCCCCTCAATACCTGGGGACCAAAGAGTAAATTGCATCTCTTGTAACTTAACTGATGTTCTGAAATAGTTAATGATAAAGCTGTTAATTTTTTTTTTTTAAAGTGTTGTTTATTCTAGTTCAGTGTGGGTGAAGGTTCTCTATGTATTAAGCTGTGCACTATAAGTACTGTGTTCTGTTATAAATCAAAAAGAATGGAAACTATTATGAAGCTACTGTGCTGCTAAGATGCCAGGACAGATTTGTCCATTTAAGTAGCACTCAAATCCGTCTACATTTCATTGACCTCTTTCAAAATATAAAATGCTGCATACATTCTTAATGATAACAACAGTGACCTAAGTTACTGTTGTCTAATGGCTTTCAGCTTCAGATGTTGGCCGTGTAAGTTCAGTTCATGAGAGACTAGTGCCTACACCATGGAAACCTTGATCACAATCAGCACTAATTTGCAGTCTAAACAGAAAGGCCAAGGTTTGACTAAAGAGGCTAAATTTCTTTCTTCTTTCTGTGACTATTCTGAGTAGCTTGGTATTACAAGCAGATTTTGAATATAGTCACTTTGCAGAAATTCATATTTAAGCATGAGATAAAGCATGACAGATCCAATTTGCATTGAGAGGATGGTGTTACACGTCGGAATGAGTTCACGATTGAGATAGAAGACCTAAGTTTAAGCACCAAGGCTACTTCATTTTCTTTTCCTTAGGCAAGCCAGACAAACATTGTGACACTTGGTTATTTCATCTATAAAACAGGGATAATTATACCTAGGGCATAAATTTGTAATAGCTAAATAATGATGATGATGATGATGATGATGATGTTTTTGTTTGTTTTCTTTTTTGCCACCAGGGTTATTGCCAGAGCTCGGTGCCAGCCCTATACTATGAGTCCACTGCTCCTGGTGGCCATTTTTCCCACTTTTTTTCTTTCTATTTTATTTGACAGGACAGAAAGAAATTAGGGGCAGGGGAGACCGAGAGGGAAAGAAAGACACCTGCAGGTCTGCTTCTCCACTTTTGAAGCTTCCCCCCCTGCAGGTGGGGAGCAGGAACTTGAACCTAGCTTCCTGCAATGATACTATGTATACTTAACTGGGTGTGCCACCTCCTGCCCCAAAAGAATAAGAATCTTTTAGTGCCTATACTAGTTTAAACAATGTTAAGGAAATTGGGGAAAATAGTATCAGTTCCATCAAAACAGCATATTCTTTTTAGCTTTGCTGAGTATGTGACAGAATCATAAAATATTTAAGGTATACATTGTAGTTATTTCATGCATGTATGTATCATGAAAGGATCTCCCACATAACTTATTAAAACATTATAGTTACCTTACTGATTATTTTTGTCTAGTCAGACTGGACTCAACAGACATGGCTACGCAGGCACACTGTCCAGGTGAGCTATCTGGCTGGCCCCTATTCATTTATATTTTATACTTGGGAGCAATGTTGTGAATATCCTTGGATGTAATTGTTAACAAATAGTAAATGATAGTTGAATTGCTGCTGGTGGTGAAAGATGCTGAGCTTCTTATTCAGTGAAGAGTCCCAAAACTCACTTATGGTTTTATCATTGCTCAAATATTGTCTTATGTAGCAAAGTTCTTAAATATATCAGCATATGCTATCAATTTTACTTAACATTACATCTGAAATTTATTGATCTTGTCCATCTTGCTTTCTTGTATCTACTTTTCTCCTCAAAATGTCTTTCTTCAGGGCTGTGCAGTAGTATACTGGGCTAAGCAGTTAAACATATATAGTGCAAAGTACAAGGACGGGTCTAAGGATCCAGGATCAAGCTCCTGGCTCCTCAACTGCGGGCAGGGTGTGTGTGGGGGGTGTGGTGGTCACTTCACAAGCAGTGAAGCAGGTCTGCAGGTGTCTATCTTTCTCTTCCCCTCTTTGTCTTTCCCTTCTCTCTCAAATTCTCTCTGTCCCATCCAACAACAGTGGAAAAAAGATGGCTGGCACCAGGCACAGTGGATTCACAATGTAGTCACCAAGCCCCAGTGATAACCCTGGAGGCAAAAAAAAAAAAAAAAACCTTTCAGCACAAGAATGGGGGGATGCTTCAGAAGTGTTGTCTCTTTGTCTCTCTCCCTCTCTAAGCCCTCTTAATTTCTCTCTATCAGATAAATAAATAAAATAGACTGTTAAAATGTTTTCTAATCAGTTATTAAAATCTTTAAGAAAATCAACTCATATTTCTTCCCTATTTGAAACAGCCTAATGACTTCTCATTGATTCAAAATAAAACCCAAACTCTTTTTTTTTCCATATTTTTACCTTTCTATTTACATTGGAAATTTGTTTTTATTTCTTTTTTTTTAATTTTTTTTATTTAAGAAAGAATCAATTAACAAAACCATAGGGTAGGAGGAGTACAACTCCACACAATTCCCACCACCCAATCTCCATATCCCATCCCCTCCCCTGATAGCTTTCCCATTCTCTATCCCTCTGGGAGCATGGACCCAGGGTCATTGAGGGTTGCAGAAGGTGGAAGGTCTGGCTTCTGTAATTGCTTCCCCGCTGAACATGGGCGTTGACTGGTCAGTCCATACTCCCAGTCTGCCTCTCTCTTTCCCTAGTAGGGTGTGTCTCCGGGGAAGCTGAGCTCCAGGACACATTGGTGGGGTCTTCAATCCAGGGAAGCCTGGCCATCATCCTGATGGCATCTGGAACCTGGTGATTGAAAAGAGAGTTAACATACGAAGCCAAACAAATTGTTGAGCAATCATGGACCCAAAGCTTGGAATAGTGGAGAGGAAGTGTTAGGGAGGTACTCACTGCAAACTCTAGTGTACTTCTGCTTTCAGGTATATATTTTGTAGTAGTTTATGGATACGTGTGAACATATGCTCTCTCTCACAGAAACTGGTGTACATCTAGGTTTTGGGACTTTGTTAGAAAGTGAAAGACCTGAGATGAAATTAGAGTATACTATGAAAGGAAAGGTCTCACCCGAGTAATGAAGCTGAAGGGTTGTCATTCCACACGTGAAATCTCTGGACAAAGTCTGAAGTGAAGCATGTTGAGGTGGCAATCGTGTTGATTAGATTGCGATCGGCAGATGCAATATTATTTGATATGGATTGGGAGAGGCATACGGGAAAGTGGGCCCTATCCAAGGGTTCCAGGACTGGGGGAAGTAGGGGATCTATAGTGGAGATGTGAGGTTCCTGCTGTCTTAGGGTTCAAAAAGACAATCAATAGTTAATGTTATCATCACATTATTTGGTAATTGGGTTAACTTTGAAAAGTCCTTTTGTTAGGGTTTGCTGTACTGTACCCAGTATCTTGTATATAGCTGTGCTATTGGATGCTTCTGATCTACTTGGTCTAGGCTTTTGAGAGAGTCCGCATATCAAATACACAGCCTATATATTAAAAAGATTCAGTTTGTGTTTTGAAAAACTTTGAGAGATACAATTGATTTTCCCCCTCTCATATTAATTAACTAGTGATTTATACGTCTACATTTTGCTAGGAGTGTACATAAACACCATTCCCACCACCAAAAGACTGTGACCCATCCCTCCCACCCACTCCCACCCCCCACTGGCCCAGGAAGCTGCATGTCTACCCCTCACCACAGGGTTTGTACTTTGGTGCCCTACTTACAATTCACACTTTCCACATCTGTAGCTCATGTCATACCCCTTTTTTTAACCCCAACTACAGACTTCAATTTATATAGCTTAGATTTAGCCGGTGCTTTGCTCCTTCCAAAACTTTTGCTGATGCTTTCTCCTTTGGATATATTTTGTGCTTTTCACAAAGTTACAAACTTAAACTTAATCTCAAATGAAAGAGCATATCTGAGAGATCTCTGGGGGGGAGAACTTGGAGCCCAGGGAAGGATCAGTACTCCTCCCTTACTTAAATCAACAAATTTATTAACTTGTCTTTTGTCTGAATTTCCAAATAGAAAAAGGGCTGCATGGTGTCAGGATAGTGTCCCATCAAAGTCACTAACATACCTCATGTTCTTAGCAAAACATTGATTTCGTTTTCTGCATGGTACCATCTTATGGATGAATGAAAAAATAGATCGCTGGCTGGTCCACAGTCTGAATGCATGATATATTAAAACTCCCACCTCAAAATTAAAAAAAAATACTACTTGTCAATTAAGATATCAATATTGCTCCTGGGATTTTGCATGTGAAGTTGAATTTTTTAACATGATTTCCCACTATATTTTCATGAATTATGTATCATTTATTTTAAGTAATTCTGCTAAGCATCTGTTGTCAACAATTGAAAGGTTTCTGTATTCAGATTCTTAATGAAAGAATTAGCAGCATTAGGGAATCAGGAAGTTTGAAGTACATAGATCTCATCTCATATATCTAACCCCTAGATTCACAACCTAGAACTGGTCTATAATATCTGAACTAGTCAGTATTTTCCTGTGCCATTCTACTGACTTCACTGTTTCCTAACTCTTTTCTCTGAATTTCTGAACAACTCTTGATTGCTGGAAACTTATACTGTTTATCTGAGCTGAAAGCTCACTTTCTCCATCCATTTCTTTCAGTCTTATAATTTTAGCTGTAGAGATTAGATTAATCAATTTGATGCATAAATCAAATATTACTGACACTCCCTTAACTCTTTCTTCAAGCTAAACACTGGATTTTCTTATTTCATTAACCTACAAATAAATATAGAAGATAGTTTTAAAAGAAAATTTTCTGTATATCTGTAAATAATCATATAAAACATTCTTAAAAAACTATATATACTACAGTAAATTCCAGATCTAAACTTTGATTATCAGTTTTTTTTGCCTCCAGGATTATCACTGGGGCTCAGTGCCAGCACTATAAACCTACTGCTCCTGGAGGCTATTCCCTGCCCCCCTTTATTTTCTTGGATAATACAGAGAGCAGTTGAGAGGGGCAGGGGAGATAGAGAGGGAGAGAGACAGAGAGGCAGCTATCGACCTGCTTCACCACTTTTGATGAGACCCCCCCCAGTCCCCCTGAAAGTGTGGAGCTGGAGGCTAGAGCCAGGATCCCTGCACAGGTCCTTGTGTTTTGCACTATGTGTGCTTAACCTGGTGTGACACTGCCCAGCCCCCAACTTTATGGTTAAACAAGAAACATTTACATTGAAATAAACATTGACAACTTTAATGTGTAACCTAGCAATTCTATTGGTGTGTTATTTTGCTTACTTATTAGTAAGTGTTTTCTGGTTTGGGGGAGGAAAGTAAAATAGTTATTTGGACTAGACTTAGATTACATTTCTTTATTATATGGAATGGAAAGATAACTCAGCTGGTAAAGTTTTTGCATTGTTATGCCCGGGTTCAAGTTGTAGTACCAGCTGGGAGTGCCATGGAAACAGGGGAAGCTCCAGTTGTTATTTTAGTTTGGGCTGGCTTCACGGGTGGGTAACAGATGACCAGAAACACACGGCTGAGCTGATAATGCAGTTTAATCTTTATTCATGAGCGGGCAAACAGTCCAACACCTAATCACCACACAATGCTCCTCCATCTTTTTCCTCTGGTGGCAGAGTCAGGAACAAAGGAAATATGTACAATAGAGGGCGGGGAGAAGGAAAAAGCACAAACCAGTGAGGACTAAACCAAATGTCCCAGAGGCAGGGGGAGCAAGGGCCAAACCAATATCCCGGAGGCAGGGGGGTGCCCCAGCCAACAGTGGACGTGCAAACAGAATACATCGCAAGCAAAACAAAGCAAACCCAATGTGATGATAAAAACAGAAGGCTTCACAAGCAGAATCCAGAAGCATACCAACAATTCCCCCTTTCTTTTTAACTAATGGCAATAGTATCAGGAGTGTGGGGTGAACAGAAACTTATATCGTACAGGCATTTTCAAAAGAACTGGCACAAGACATGGAGGAACCTGTAAGAGAGCAACAAAAACCAGTGTGATGCCAAGGGAAGGCCTGAGGGGGGGCGTTTCCTGCCTCTGTGGGCAAGGCCTATCAGGCTAAAGGATATTTCCTGTCTCTGTGGACATCTCTTGCCTCTGTGGGCATTTCATGCCTCAATGGTCATTTCCTGCCTTTGTGGGCACCTCTTGCCTATGGGGTGTTTCATGCCTCAATGGGCATTTCCTGCCTCTGTGGGCATTACCTAGCAAGGGGGGAGGGGATGTGTGGTCTACAGAGTCCCAAGGCAGCTGGCTGCAGTCAGTCTTTTAGAAACCCAGCATCATAAAGGGAAGCTGCTGTAGAGTTGTGTAAAGTGTCCAAGAGGTGTACCAGTAAGTCCGATAGAGGTGCCAGTTCAAAGCAGATGACCACGGAAGAAATGCCAGGGGGTGAAATGATGCATGTCTGCCTCAATGGGGAAGATAAGCCACCGGAATTCTGCTTTTCTGTAGAGTGTGAGCTTTGGAGTCTGTGAATCTGTTTCTTCAGGTCATGCCAGGTCACATCATTGGTTTTGGGGGGTGCATTGTAGTCATACCATCTTGTGGGCAATGTCAGAGAACAGGGGTCCAAATAGATTTCTTGAACCAGATTATCGAGATCTCACCATGTAGTATCATGAGTCCCCGGAGGGTGTCCTAGTCCAAAAAGCTCTTTGAAATTCCATTTAGGGTGCTTCTGGAGGTTTTTGCTGGATTGCTGCAGGCACCCATTTTTAAAAACATCTTCCCATAGAAGAAAGAACCGAAGAAGAAAGAACCAAATCACGAGGGCAGAACCAACCACATTTCTCCACTTTGGGGGACCACCAGGGCAATGGAGAACTCCCCAAGTCAGAGTAATCTCTCTTCGCAGGAAACATGTGAGAGGTAGTCCAGAAAGTCCCAGGGGAAATCTCTGCACAACCCCCAAGCTCCACGATCAGGGCCACAAGGAACCAAAGTTTCCTGGTCAGGGAACCAAAGTGTGGCCCAGAGTGACTCCGCGGAGGTGGAGGCGGGACCCGCGTTCTCATGGACTCTGTGGCCTGCAGTGGCCCGTGGGTCAGGCGACGGCTCCAGCAGCAACAACGAAAGAAGTGGAGAGTGAGAGAGCGGCAGGACCATGTGTCACACCCGCCTCGCCAACTGCAGCCCATAGTGGATAGGTAGACAAACAGCTTTACTTATCTGGTGGATGGGTGGGTTAGGTCCCACATTGGTATTAGTCCCTGTTCAGGCACCACTTTGCCGGACTTGCTTCACGGGCAGGAGACAGAGACGACCAGGGACTCATGGCTGAGCTGAGAACACTGTTTAATCTTTATTCACGAGCAGGCAAACAGTCCAACACCTAATCACCACACAATGTGCTCCTCCATCTTTTTCCTCCAGCGGCAGAATCAGGAACAAAGGAAATACGTACGATAGAGGGCAGGGAGAAGGAAAAAGTGCGAACCAGCGAGGACTAAACCAAATGTCCCAGAGGCAGGGGGAGCGAGGGCTAAACCAATATTCCGGAGGCAGGGGGGTGCCCCAGCCAACAGTGGACGTGCAAACAGAATACATCGCAAGCAAAACAAAGCGAACCCAATGTGATGATAAAAACAGAAGGTTTCACAAGCAGAATCCAGAAGCATACCAACACCAGTACTACGCTCCCTCACTCTGAAATAAAACTAATCAAAACATCATCCTGGGAGCAATGATTTCCTGCATGTGGAAGGCCCAGACTCAGCAATTAATTAATTAATTAATTAATTAACTAATAAAAATATAGGAGGATATTTTAGCTTCTTCCATTCTTTCTCTTCTTAACTCTGGTTCCTAAGTCATCACCTTTCTTTTATTGATTGATTCATTTATTATTTCTTATTTTGGATAGAGACCAAGAGAAGTTGGGGGGAGGGAAGGAGAGGAGAGAGACCTGCAGTGTGGCTTCACCACGTGTGATGTCTTCCCCCTGCAGGTGGCAACTAGATGCTTGAACCTGGGTCCTTGTACACTATAATGTGTGCACTCAACCAGGTGTGCCACCACCCAGCATAAGCATCAACTTTAAAAAATATATATTTTATTTCTAAGAAGGATAGGAGGAGGGAGAGAATAAGAACCAGATACCACCGTGGTACATTTGCACCAGGGATTGAACTCAGGACCTCATGCTTGAGAGTCCAATGCCTTATCCACTGTGCCACCACCCAGACCACAGCATCAACTTTCTTACTAAAATTTCAATCCCAATAACTGCTCACCCTCTGGAATTTTTAACTTTTTTTTTTGGCTTCTTGTCGCATTTTAAAGATGTTCAAATTATAAAGGTATAGCTTTTCATTGGCTCCACACGTACCTTTTCTTTATTTCACATAGCAAACTAAATGTTTTATATGAGTTGGCTCAGGAGAGTTTTATATAAGGTGGTTCAGTGTTCTAATAGAAGGAAGAGATGCATCTTATAAGTTCCCCATGAATGTCCACACAGATGAAATTTCACCCTCACATCTGGTGGTAAGAGGAGCACAAGTCCAGTCAATATTTGAGTCATTCCCCAATTCCCTCATGATCAGGGACAGTACACTGATGAACAGGTAAATGGAGAATTACTTTGGGAAAGAGAAAGTTCAGTGCATGACACGATAGAAATCTTGCTCTTTCTTCTCTGACCATTTATTGGGATAGAAGGCTGCTTTCCAATAAAAATTATAACTTCAATAAATAGATTGGAAATTAGGCAAATCTCTCAACTGACTTATTCTCAGTGTGGCCATTTCAGAACCAAAGCTGAGTTGATTTTTCATACATATAGAGGTAATGTTGCATCTGCAGTGTTCTCAGGTGATCTTGATAAATACATATGAGCAGAAAGTACAGAACTCACATGGGGGAGATGAAAATATAGTCAAGGATTAATAGTAGGCAGTGATGCCAAAACTACTTTCATAAATACTGACATGCTTCCATTTCCAGACTTGAAGAAGCAGTAAGATACTCTGAAAATGAAGAGATATCAATCTGTGAGGTAGCCTCCTGGGACTTACTCACACTTAACATTAGTTCCTTTCAGTTGTTATCTCTGGATTGAGATACAACTTTTTTCAGTTTAATTATTATTTTTTAAAATTTTCTCTTTTTCAGTAATTTAATGATGATAAACAAGTTTGTGGGATAAGAGGGGTATGATTCCATACAGTTCCCACCACCATAGTTCCTTATCCCATCCCCTCCAATGGAAGCCTCCCTATTCTTTTTTTTTTTTTTCTCTAGGAGTACAATTCCACATAATTCCCACCACCAGAACTCTGTATCCCATCTCTTCCACTGATAGCTTTCCTATTCATTAACCAAATGGAACCAAGGTCATTGTGGGATGCAGAAGGTGGAAGGCCTGGCTTCTGTAATTGCTTCCCCACTGAACATGGGCATTGACAGGTTGATCCATACTCCCAGCCTGCCTTTCTCTTTCCCTAGTGGGGAAGGGCTCTGGGGAAGTGGAGCCCCAGGACACATTGATGGGGTTGTCTGTCCAGGGAAGTCTGGTCAGCATCATGCTAGCATCTGGAACCTGGTGGCTGAAAAGAGAGTTAACATACAAAGCCAAACAAATTGTTGACCAGTCATGAACCTAAAGGCTGGAATAGTGCAGATGAAGAGTTGGGGGAAATCTCCGTTGAGTAGAAAGCTAGTAGGCATACTTTAGTTATATTCTAATAGGCCTGTGGCGATAGTAGTTTTTTTTTTTTCCCCTGACCCTGAAATCTGATATGCAGGTGGATTCAAGTTATTTTCTGGGGAGATGATGTCATGGCTGGAAAAGGAACAGAAAGCTGAATCAGGGAAGAGTGTAGCTCCCAAATATGGGAAAGGGGTATAAATATTGTTGACTGTAAAGCCCATCAATTTGATGTGGTCCGGGTCCCATATTCAACTGAGGAGCCTATGTGACCTCTGCATCCCTGTAGATCTGAGCTCACATTCTGTGGTCATTAGTAGGAACATTCCAAGCTGCCTCAATATCAGGACCCATCTTCCTCAGGTAGAGCATAGAGTATGTTGTCCAGCCTCTCTTTGGAAGATGGAACATTCTCTACCGTTGTTGATCCAAGTTGAGGGCAAGGTCCTGTGGGGGCCCACAAAGGAGTCTATTGTGTTGTTCCTGATAGAGATGACCAGTAACAATGGAGAGAGGGATTTATTCGAGGTCTAGGCA
The DNA here is from genome assembly GCF_950295315.1 of Erinaceus europaeus. Classification (NCBI taxonomy): domain Eukaryota; kingdom Metazoa; phylum Chordata; class Mammalia; order Eulipotyphla; family Erinaceidae; genus Erinaceus; species Erinaceus europaeus. The sequence goes on from NC_080168.1 coordinate 54,627,637, forward strand.
CATCATGTCTGTTTGGGAATCTCAGGACTCCCTGAATAGGATCCCAGCTGATTGGGTAGCCTGATAGTGACTAAAGAGTCATTATTAAAGTATGCCAGTCTCTTGCCCTTATTCAGCTTTTGCAGTCCTTGCTTGATTGAGGTTAGTTTTGGAGTGAGTGAGAGACCTGTAATAGGAAGTAGGTGAGGAGGATATCTAAGTCTAATTAGATACTACTTCATTAGGATCTTTATACTGACTCACTACAGACTATTGTGTACTTTTGCTTTCAGGTATATAAAAAAGTCCCAAAACCTAGATATAGACCAGGTGCCATGAGATAGAGCATATGTTCACATGTATCCATAAATTAGGGCAAAATTTATACCTGGAAGCTTCCATATTCTTTATCCCTCTGGAAATAGGGACCAAAGATCTTTTTTTTCAATTTTTTTAAAATATTTATTTTATTTTATTTATTCCCTTTTGTTGCTCTTGCTGTTTTTTTTTTTATTGTTGTAGTTATTATTGTTGTTGTCTTTATTGGATAGGACAGAAAGAAATGGAGAGAGGAGGGGAAGACAGAGAGGAGGAGAGAAAGATAGACACCTGCAGACCTGCTTCACTGCCTGTGAAGCAACTCCCCTGCAGGTGGGGAGCCAGGGCCCGAACCGGGATCCTTATGCCGGTCCTTGTGCTTTGCGCCACCTGCGCTTAACCTGCTACGCTACAGCCCGACTCCCAGGGACCAAAGATCTTTATGGTTTGCACAAGGTGGGAGTTTTGGTTTCTGTAATTGCTTCTCTGTTGGACATGGGCATTGAATCCGTACCCCTAGTTTGTTTCTATCTTTTCATAGTGGAGTAAGATTCTGGGAAGGGGGGTGTTCCAGGACACATTGATGAGGTCGTCTGCCCAGGGAAGTCAGGTTAGTGTCATGGTGGCATCTGCAACTTGGTAGCTCAGAAGCATTAAGATATAAAGCAGAACAAATTATTTAATGATCAGGAACCTAAAGGCTTGATTTAGGTGTAAGGTAAGATATAACCGATAATTTTTGGAGCCTTCATTTTGGAAGAAGCTAGAAAGTCTATTTTAGGTATATTCCAAGGGACCCATGACTTTACTAGTTTTTGACTGAGCTAACATGCAGGTGGGCTGGAAGTATTGTCTGGAATAATGGTATCATAGTTGGAAATAGGACTAGAAAGCTGGGTCAGGACAGAGAGTAGCTCCCAGATATGGGGAAAGTATATAAATACCACTAACTGTAAACCCCATCAATCTGACCTAGGACCCATGTCTAATTCATATTTAGCACAGGAGCCTCTGTAACCTCTACATCCCTGTCAGTCTGAGGTCACGTTCCATTGTCATACATAGGAACATTCTAGGCTGCACTCATTTCAAAACCCATCTTCCTTGAGTGGCAGAGTATGTTGAACCAGCCTCCCTTCAGAGAGTGGGTCAGTTTCTACCAATGTTGCTCTACAATGAAGGCAAGGTCCTGTAGAGGCCCACAAGAGTGTTTATGATGTTGTTCATGGAGATGACCAGTGATGATGTAGAAAGAGATCTGTTAGATCTCTAGACCCATCATCATTTATATGGGAATCCCAGGATTCTTTGACTAGGGTCCTGGATGATGGCGTGCCAGGTAGTGACCAAAGGGCCATCATTGAAGTATGCCAGTCTCTTGCACTTACCCAGCTTTTGTAATCCTTACTAATCTGACATGGTTAGACTTAGAGGGATTGAGGGAAGTGAAATAGGAAGTAGGTGAGGATGATATCTAGGTCTAAGTAGAAAATATTTGATTAAGTACTTTATAGTGTTGTTTTATCTTTTATTTTTACATAATAGATTTAAAGTCCCCTGTAAGTATCTAGTGACCTACTTAACCTTTGCAAACTAATGTCTATAAAGTGATTCAATACTAAGTCTACTAGAATCTATCTTATTTGGCCCATAAAAAATGAAAAAAAATTGTTTTAGCCTGAATGACGTCTTATGATAATGATCATGTAAAAAGAAATTCCTTTCACATGTAAAGCCAAATAGGTGGATGCTGTCAGGACACACACTCACAAGAATCTGAAAAGCTAATTCCAGTGCGATCTTTTCTATTAATGTCTCTTTGCCCACACAATCTTATTTCTGCCTGATCCACTGTTGCATAAGATACTGAACACAGCTGTGGATCATGAAGTCATTTACAGATCCATTCTTGGGTGAGATAAATGATGAATTTGTTTATTTTCCCTGGGGGCCTTTACTTTATTTTGAAATATATCCTCATGTTAACTGAAACCCCTATCTGGGGCCTCCTCAAATTATTATCTTCCCTTTTCCCCTCTTCCTAAATACAATGTTTTTTGTTGTTATCAACATTCTATCATTGCTTCCAAGTTAATCAAATTCTGTTAAGAGCTGTCTATGAATTTTGGTTTTCATGTTTTGCCATATTGCTTTTCTCCACAAAAAATAAATGGCCCAGATATTTATCACACAGGTTCCCAAAACTAAAATAATCTCACAGCATGTAATTGATCTTTTCAGAACAATGGGAGATACAACTCATTTCCAGTCAGCACTTGACATTAATATCGGTGTTAAAAACGTAAGAGAAATTACCAGTAACCAAAACAATATGAGAGAAAGTTAATGAAACGCTAAGCTTTTGCCTAAAAGCTACACTTTTGCATAGTCATGATATAGTTTTAATTAAAATGATAGAATATGGCCACTGTATCAGTATCTTCCTTCTTTTGCAACCCGACATTATTTGTTAATCATCCTTTCAGTGGTGCCGGTGTTGTCATTGGACTATGGGCACTAGATGTATTGTCTTAGTGAATATCCAAGTCATTTCTAGGAGGAGGAAGGGACCATTTTTGGTTGAATATTCTAGATAACAGCAGGTGAACCTGGTGAAACAGCCTTGAAGCACATGCACCATCTACATTCGACAAAAGCCCTTTTTCTGTTTTTTGTTTGCTTGTTTGTTTTGTTTTTTTCTTCCAAGGTTATTGCTGGGGCTCTGTGCCTGCACTAGGAATCCACTGCTCCTGGCAAACATATTAAAAATATTTTGGGGGGGAAAGGGGAGATAGGACAGAGAGAAATTGAGAGGGGAGGTAAGATAGGGAGAGAGAAAGACACCTGCAGACCAGCTTCACTGCTTGTGAAGCGACCCCCCTCCTGCAGGTGGGGAGCTGGGAGCTGGAACCAGGATCCTTCCGCGTGTCCTTGTGGTCCATACTATGTGCATTTAGTCTGGGGCATCAATGTCTGGCCCCCCTTTTCTCCCATTTTGTATCCATTTAAGATTATAGGAAATTGTTTATCCATACAATTGAAAGAAATCATACTGTTCTCCACCTGCAAATGAAATCACTTCTTTTATTCTTTGAATGTTTTCTTTTTGTGTGTGTGTATTATTATTTTTTTTTCCTTTAGCAGAGTACTGCTCAGCTCTGGTTTGTGGCTATACTAGGGATTGAATTTGGAACCTTAGAACCTGAGGTATAAAAGACTTTTTCATAACCATTATGCTATCTCTCCAGCCCCAAGTATTTTAGATGGTCAGTTTCTTGATGTTATTGTAATTACTCGGCATGTAAGGGCATAGTAGAAGTTTTTTTTTCTTTTTGTACATTGGTATAATGATTTTTAAATTATTTTGATAATATTTTATTAGTGATTTAATAATGGTTTACAAGAATATAAAATTACAGGGATCCAGTTCCACAGAACACCCACTAGCAAAGCTCTTTATCCCCTAATCCCTAATAACCACTGTAGTTCTGGAAAAGTCTTAGAGACAGATTGGCTACATTTATTTATTTTTAATTTTGCAAATCCATGTGTTTCAGTAGTTTATATATCACATATGAATGAAACCATCTTGCAGTTATCTTTTACCTTCTTACTTACATTGGAACTCGAGGTGACAATGCTTAAAAGATTTTTTGATGTCTGTCTAGTTTACTGATAACTGAGTCTTACAGAATGAGAACATCTTATATATGGGAGCTAGTGAAGGAGAAATTCTTGGTAGTTATACATGACCTAACAAAGGATGTCCAGGACTCAAATTTTGATAATCTGAAATGACATGTACTAACAGCAAACTGTCTTTTGAAATGCTAATTGTGTTTCTTCATTTGTTATAGAGGTCATTTTGCCAGGCAAACCAATTCTCCTTCCCACCAATCAATGCAATTTTAAAATCATTATTCTCGGGTCCAGGCAGTAGTGCAGCAGAGTAAGTGCACATTGTGCGAAGTGCATGGACCGGTGTAAGGATCCCGGTTCGAGCCCCCAGCTCCACACATGTGGGGTGGGCCAGGAGCAGGTTCATTTCACAGGTGGAGAAGCAGGTCTGTGGGTGTCTCTTTCTTTCCCCCTCTATCTCCCCCTTCTCTCGGTTTTTCTCTCTTCTGTCCAACAACAACAGCAATGGCTACAAGGGCAACAAAATGGGAAAAATGGCCTCCAGGAGCAGTGAATTCGCAGTGCAGGCACTGAGTCCCAGCGATAACCCTGGAGGCAAAAAAAAAAAAGAGAAAGAAAAAAAGAAAGAAAGAAAAAATATTATTCTATCTCTTTTAAAAACACTTTACCTATTATTTTATTTGTTAAGACAGAATTTATGAAGGAAGAGGTAATAGAAAGATATATACTGTTGGGGCCTGGGCAGCAGCACAGCAGGTTAAGCGCACATGGTAGGAAGCAAAAGGACCTTCTTAAGGATCCTGGTTTAATCCCAGGCTTCCCACCCTCAGAGGGGTCGCTTCACTGGCAGTGAAGAAGATTTGTGGGTGTCTGTCTTTCTCTCCCCCTTCTGTCTTCTGCTCCTCTCTCGATTTTCTCTGTCCTATGCAACAACAATGACAGCAATAATAACAACCACAAGGGCAACAAAAGGGAACAAATGTTCTCTAGGAGCAGTGGATTCATAGTGCAGGTACCGAGTCCCAGTGATAACCCTGGTGGCAAAAAGGAAGAAAGAAAGAAAGAAAGAAAGAAAGAAAGAAAGAAAGAAAGAAAGAAAGAAACAAAGAAAGAAAGGCCTGCAACACTTCACCATTCACAAAGCTTCCACTGTGTGTGGGTACTGGGGGCCTGAACACAGGTCTTTGTGCGTGATAAGATACACATTCAACCAGGTATGTCACCACTTGACCCCATTATTCTCTTTTTCAATGATATGTAAGCCTTTAAATAGTTTAATGATCACTTATATAATTTCGGGGGATTAATGGTTTACAGTACACATGTTGACACCTGGGTGTAATTACTCCTCTTCCCATGATAGATGTCTACACAACACTCTCACCCCTAACTTAGATCCTTCTCCATCATCAGGTACTAGGACCGGAAGCTCCTTCCCCTAAAACCTTCCCTGCCCCACCCCCCCGAGTCCTTTGCTTTGGTGTAATACATCAAACCCAGTCCAAGCTTTACTTTGTATTTTCCCTGTCTTGCCTGGTTTCTTAAATTCCACCTGTGAATGAGATAATCTTCTATTTATCATTTTCTTTTTGGCTTATCACATTTAACATGGTACCTTCAAGCTCCATCCAAGATTAGGAAACAAAACAAGAAAATCTTGTTGTCTTCTTTAAGTTTGGCAGTATTCATTGCAGCATTTATGAGAGCAGAAATTTAACAGAAATGAGCACTTTTATATCGTTATGGTGTTTATAAAGATACTGACTATTTAGAACCTGATCTCCACTCTCCTTTAGAGGATATCTTTTATTGTACTTCATTGTTCTAATTAAATGTGTTAGATAATTACTGATTTAACTATATAGTTGCTAAAGTCTTAGTAAAAGAGAAATGCAACTTTTTTTGCACAGTGCATTTTTGTTGTTGTTGTCGTTAACTGTATGTGTAGTTATGCTCAATGATGAAACTACTCTCAGACTTGAGGATATCACCAGAATTTTCAGTGATACTCTGTGAGTTATCCCACAGAGTAGGAAGAATACTTTATTTATTTTAAATTTATGCTATTGGAAGGAAAATAAAATAGTTGGAAGTAAGTTCACATTTGAAATTGTTTAGCATTTTAGGCATTCTGACATGCTTTAAAATCAATAAGGTGCTTGTGCTTCACTTTATATGAATCTAATATATTTTTCATGACTTGTAAAAACTCTTTGAAGGCATGAAGCCAAAATTATTCAACATTATTATTGTCATAGCAAAATAAACTGACTAGATTCAAAACATGACATTATGATTAGGCAGATATATAATAGCAATAAAGCACGTAGAACTACATTATAAATATTTTGAAAAATTACAAGGAAATTAAGTTTGTAATCTAACTTGATCACAACAATATGAAAGGTGATAAAGACAATCATTCCTATAGATCTAAGAAAGAAAAAATAAGAACTCTTAAAATTTTGCCTATTTCTCATATTTAATTTAATATTACAGAAAGTAAAGACAGGTTTATGATGGGAAAAGATCTGAGTGATCCAAAGAACCCATTCAATTCTAATGTGTAAAAAAAAAAAATGCTATGCCTACAGTGTTTGAATTGAGAGATCTTCTCCTCATGCTTAATTAATCAAATGAAGTAAAATATTAATTTTAAGCTAAGTAAGTGCACTCAGCCATTATCTATTCTGAGAACATAAAAGCAAATCTCTGCTTTGTGTATTTGGTTAATCGAGAAAAAGATTGTGTCTGGTGTAGGATATATTCATAATCATGCCAAATCCCCAATTGCTTTGTGATGGCTAGGCCTGATTTAGCCCAAGACACTACAATATATCTAGCTGTAAGCATAAACTGTTTACTCCTGCACTGTCAAAAGTGCTCTTCAATATATATGTGTTCTATATAGTTTAGTTCATCCAGTTCAACCTTGTAATAATGAGAAGAATTGATATTGATTTGAAATTTTTGGAAGAGACTATAAGAATTATTTGAAAATGGCTGAATCCACAGCAAAGAACAGATTATCAGCCTAAATATTTTTATCTGAGTATTAGTTGTGTGTGTGTGTGAGAGAGAGCGAGAGAGAGCGAGAGAGAGCAAATGTGGGTTTAGTATCACACACACATACACACACACACACTACTAGCTTCTAGACTTTGTTTTTAAGAAATTGGCATAAACTCTGCACCCAGGTTTGGCATATGTGAAACTTATGTCATGATTCTGCATGGGATATATGTAGCTCTTTATCCCTCTTGGCTCTACAATTCATAATCTGCCTCAATGTTAATCCACACCATGTATGAATAAAGGACAATCCTGGGGTTAATTGAAGAAGAAGGAGAAGGAGAAGGAGAAGGAGAAGGAGAAGGAGAAGGAGAAGGAGAAGGAGAAGGAGAAGGAGAAGGAGAAGGAGAAGGAGAAGGAGAAGGAGAAGGAGAAGAAGAAGAAGAAGAAGAAGAAGAAGAAGAAGAAGAAGAAGAAGAAAGTATCTTTTTGTCCTAGATCAAGAACTGTATTTAAGGGGCCAGGCAGTGGCTCGCTGATACAAATCCCTAGTTCCCATTTGCAGGGGAGAAACTATGAGGGGTGGAACAGTATTGCAAGTTTCTCTTGTCCTCTCTCCTTCTCTTTTCCACCCCCTTCCTTCTCTATTTCTGTCTCTAGCAGATTGAAAAAGAAAGAGGGCTTCTGTTGTGAGTGACACACATAGGGTAGCTTGTTTGCTCTATGTGTGGAATCTGCCGGGCTAGCGGGGGGGTGCCTCTTCCCGGATACGTACTCTTTGGGTTGGAAAGAATGCGACCTGAGCCAGCCTGGGCTGCTACTCACTCAGCAACGTGAGAGAGATGACTCAGGAACAGACACGTGGTGGCGAGACAATGCAATATCTTTATTGATCAGAGATCCAAGGCTTTTAAAGAGTAGAACCAGAAGTGGCAAGTCAGAAACAGAAATGGCTAGGAAAGGTGTGGAGAAAGACAAAGGGGGCTGGGAAGGTAGGAACTTCCTTAGCAAATGTTGTGAGGGTTTTAACTGGTAGGATTAATATTATCCTGCAGGCAGGGAGGGTCTTGAGGGTAGAAAGAAGATAGATCAAAGGAATGGAATGGGTGGGGATCTTTCAGGCAAAACAATGATTATATAGATAGGCCATAGTATCAGGAATGCAGGGTGCTTTGTGAAGCTCCTCACAATTTCCAGACAGAATTGACATCAAAAGAAAAAAAAGAAAACAAAGCAACAATGAAGGAAAAAGACTGCCTACTGGGAGCAGTGACAAAGCCTCAGAAACAACCCTGTTGGGAAAAAAAAAGTATTTAAATTTTCACTGTCTTTTTAGAATTATTACATGGTTTAGCATTTTAATACTTTTATTACTTCATAAATCTCATGGTAATATTGACAAAATGTAAATTATGATTTAGGAGACCTAGAGTTGGTTCTCAGAGCTTAAGTTCTTTCTCTCTCCCCCCTTCTCTCTTTTTTCCTTTTCTATTTTTTTCATTGTTATGGTTGTTATTATTGTTGTTATTGATGTCATTGTTGTTGGATAGGACAGAGAGAAATGGAGAGAGGAGACAGAGAGGGAGAGAGAAAGATAGACACCTGCAGACCTGCTTCACCACCTGTGAAGCAACTCCCCTGCAGGTGGGGAGCCGGGGGCTCAAACCAGGATCTTATGCCAGTCCTTGTGCTTCACTCAATGTGTGCTTAATCCGCTGAGCTACTACCCAGCCCCCCCTTTCTTTTAAGATTTTATTTATTTCATGAGATAGAAGGGGAGAGAGAGAGAGAGAGAATTGTACCAGATATCACTCTGCTACAATTCCAAGAAGCTAATTTTTATCTTAAAGGCAATATGGAAATATTGAATGATAGAGTTTTAGAAAATAAGTTTAGTAGTAGTATGAAATGCTTAATTACCAAAGAACAAGTGTGGGTAGATATCACTTTAATATAAATAAAAAAATGTGTTTTGAATTCAGGTGGTATCAGTCAGGAAAATGAAAGATATTGTAGAAGTAGAAGTGCTAGGACTTTGTGATAAATTGGTATTCAGTACAGGATTGAAGAGAGATTTTTCAAGTCTGGCTAATTAGATGGAATAGAATGGTATTTTGATATAGAATTTCCTATTTGTGAGCATGTTGAGCATGTAGGTTTGCAAGACGTTTTTTGTTTGTTTTGTTTTGTTTGTTTGTTTGTGTCCAGGGTTATTGCTAGGACTTGGTGCCTGCACTCCAAGTCCACTGCTCCCGGAGACCTTTTTTTTTTTCTTTTGTTGTCCTTGTTGTTTATCATTGTTGTTGTTATTGCTGTCATTGTTATTAGATAGGACAGGGAGTAATCCAGAGAGGAGAGGAAGACAGAGAGGGGGAAAGAAAGAGACACCTGCAGATCTGCTTCACCACTTGTGAAGCAACCCCCCTGCAAGTGGGGAGCTAGGGGCTGCAAAGGGTGTTTTTATCTTGTTGAGTCTGATCATTTTGTAGGAAAACCAGAGCACTGTGTAGAACACTTGAAAATAGCCCATTCACACAGAATATATATAAAATTTAGAACTTTTTTTTTCCTATTAGCCTGGTCCCCTTTGTATCTCCTCTTTGTAACTGAAAAATGTTGCTTGAGTGGATGACTCAGATGGGAAATCTACAATTCTACCTTTATAGTTGTTCTTTTGACTTGCTTTGGAGTTTGAAGGGATTGGAAAAGAGATTAAGACAGTTTTTTGTGATTGGCTATTTTAGAACAGCATTACCACTCATTTAATCTATATGCATTTTGTAATATTTTGATGTATGCACATATTTTGAAGGATGTTTCAGAGTTAGCTCCTTTTTTGTTAGAAAACAACAAGACAAGATTTAATATATACACCTAAATTATAGAGCCCTTATTAAAACAACCCTTCCGTAGTAAGGCGGTAGCACAGTGGGTTAAGTGCACATGTCGCTAAGTGCAAGGACCAGCGCAAGGATCCCGGTTCAAGCCCCCAGCTCCCCACCTGCAGGGGAGTCGCTTCACAGGCAGCAAAGCAGGTCTGCAGGTATCTTTCTCTCCCCCTCTCTGTCTTCCCTTCCTTTCTCGATTTCTCTCTGTCCGATCCAACAACAACAGCTATGACAACAACAAGCACAGCAAGGGCAACAAAAAATTGGGAAAAAATGGCCTCCAGGAGCAGTGAATTGGTGGTGCAGGCACAGAGACTCAGGAATAACCCTGGAGGCAAAACAAACAAACAAATAAACAAACAAACAAAAACCCTTCAGGAAATAGGTAGAAGGACTCATATTTCAGATCAAAGACTCACATCCTGGTATCAAGGAGTTTAGAAAATACCAACAGATGATATTATTTGATCCTTTGTAAACAGGCAAGAGTGATACAGTGTGAACTCAATTAACACATGGCCAGATAGAATGAAAGTTCCAACTGTCCTTGATAGCCAATAGAAGAACAAGAAGGAAACAAGAACAAGAAGGAAATTATTGGGGCACACATCCCTCTCAATTTCCCTTTGTCCTATCCAAAAAAAAATAATAAATAAAGGCCACAGGAGCAGTGGATTCGTAGTGCAGGCCCCAGCAATAACCCTGGAGGCAAAAAAGGGAGGGGGGGAGAAAATTGTTGCCTAATATAGCAACTGGTTGTTTTACGTGGATATATATATCTTACACAAGGGCTTCTCATAAATGATGATTATAAGGTGAATCCATTTAAAACTGAAAGGAGACTAAAAATGAAAATGGCTGTGGGTATGACTGGATATTTTGTGGCAAAATGTAAGGATCCATATCACTAGTGAGTTATAACTCATCTGCAGTCATGGTAGCAAAGCCTGTGATTATTTTTATTTACGTACAGATCAGACTGATGAGATGAGGTATACATTTGCCCTACTCCTTTGTTTCCATCTGATTCTCATTCACTTTCAAGATTAAATAAGAAAGTTATTGAACTGTAACATCAAATATTTATTAGTAAATTGCTGGATATTATATATTTATATCTTCATACCTTATCATACCTAAATCTGCAACCAAAGCCTCTAGTAACTTTGTATAACTGCACCATTAATTTCTTCAGAGTGACATTCTGATGTGAGCTGAACAGATGGAATTGCAGGATTGTTCTAGCAAATTTATCATAAAAAATGCATCCGACACCTGTGTAATTTGCCTAATCATTTTCCTAATAAGCTCCCACCATTAATTATGCACGATTTCCACAATGCAATCAAGATAAAAGTAAATCTGATGACTTAATACCCTTCAAAATAATTGGTTCACCCAACACAAGGCCTCCTTTGCTTTCCATAGCCATTTCAGTTAATTAGAAAAAGGGTGCACCCTGTTGGAGTCAGCAGAACGGAGGCTGATCACTTGGTGGGAGGTAGCCCTGCTGAGTTTTTGGGCAGGAGTCAAGGATATTAACTCCTGAAAGAATAGCAGAGAGTGCTGCCCCTTCCTCTTCTTTTCTTCCCTTCACCACTCTAGACCCCCCCCAACTTCCTGCCCCCCCCCCAACCCACCCAGTAACAAACAGATGCGATTAGTGTTCTTCAGCCATCAGAAAACTGACTGCAGGACTCTGCGGGTCTAATGAGAATCAACTTTTCTGAGGCTGCTGTCTTGCCGTGCGGTCCACCTGCCACATCATTAGGTGCAGCATGTGCCTTGAATTCACTTTGCTAAATGAGATTTACAGGCCCCATTGAAGCCCATCCTGCAGCATCCCTGCTTCAATTAGCTGAAGATTAATTGTCTGAGAAAGGGAATGAAAGTTTTACTTCAACTGACCTGAAAAAAAAAAAGAAGTAGAAAAAAAAAGTATGGTTCAGGTATTCCACATAGGCCCGAGGCAGTGTGGAAAAACGTGATAATTTAAAGGTGCTGCAAATTTCCTACACCTTGCCTGGATGAATGAAATTAACTAGCACTAAAAGCTGTCAAATTAAAGGTTGACTTCCAGATATTAGCACCTTAAATGTCACCGAATATTCTCTTTCTTTCTTTTCCTTTTTTTTTTTTTTTTACTTTTGGCAAACATTCACGTCAGCGCACCTGCACATGCACACAAACATTTTCATACTGCTGTTCCCATTAACTGCTTGTTTGTGCCCAGCCTGGAGTTTCTTGCTGTAAATCTTTGATGTAACCATGGCTACAGAACAACTGGCAATTGCAAAATTTCCTCCATTTTAATGTTACACTAATTATGTTTGAATATGCTTTAATGGAGATGAAATGTTGGAGGTGAGAAAGCTTTGGGAAGAAGGGCGGCTTGGGGATCTCTGCTCCCTTCTGCTATGCATTCTAGCACTCAGCGGAAACACACAACCTACAAGTACAGGTACAGCTCACTCATCGATAAGAGATTTTTAATTTTAATCCAAATTATGGAACTTTAAAAAACTATCATTATGCAAAACGGCCTAAAGCAAACATTATTTTATTAATTCTTAGGTTTGTGTGATATGCAGTGAATCTGTAGGGTTTGGATTGGAAGTATGAAAGCTGTATTTTTTTTTTTAGCTAAAAATTATCTTAGCTAATAAATAAGAAAAAAAAAACTTTAATTTTTAACCAAAGGGCTGACTCTGGTACTAGCAACCCTATCCTAGCTAGAATGTCAAACACCACAAAGTACAGAAGTATGAGTTTTCTTACATTTGGAGGTGGAGGTTATCCAGGACAATTCCATACTTCAATTCATTTTTAGGATTTTTCTGCTGATTAAAACGTGTGTGTTGCAATTTAAATTTTCAGGTTATAGCATGCAATCTTAACTAGTAAAAATTCACAAAATAGGGAGTTGGGCGGTAGCACAGGCGAGTTAAGCGCACATGGTGCAAAGTGCAAGGACCCATGCATAAGGATCCAGGTTCTAGCTTCTGGCTCCCCACCTGCAGAGAAGTCACTTCACAGGCAGTGAAGCAGGTCTACAGGTGTCTGTCTTTCTCTCTCCCTCTCTGTCTTCCCCTCCTCTCTTCATTTCTCTCTGTCCTATACAACGACAACAACAGTAAAGAAAACAAGGGCAACAAAAGGGAATAAATAAATAAATATTTAAAAAATTCACAAAATAAAATCATGCCTGGGGAAAATGTTTAGCAAGACAACACAGAAATAAGATAATCCTAAACATGTAGGAGAACTGACATGCTTCTTCTCAGAGTGTGAGTTATCCATCCACCTACATAAAGAAAATAACTTTTTTTTTACCAGTAAAGTTATGCATATGCAACTGCACTTATATAGTCATTTACTTATTTTTGCTGAATCATGGTTTTTTGCATGCACAATTTCACTACATCCAGCTGTTTCTTTTGCATTAAGAGACATGGAAAGAGACAAAGAGATGGAAAGAGAGATACTATAGCCCTGAATCTTCCCTTAGTGCCATTACACTCTAATGTGATAAACTTTTATGGGTGATGAAAATTGAGTTAAAGATATGAAATAACTTGCTCAAGGGCACTCTGGTAAAAACTGTGGAGTAGGACTTCCATTACACTCTATAGACTATGTTCCACTTTGGCATGCCAGAACTCACGTTTATGAATTATTGTTTAAAGTTGGTGCCCTATTTCCATGGGCACTTGAAAATGTCATGAAACAGAAATGATCTTGGTTTTATACATTTGGATATAAAGCATCGGTTGCATATGGGTTTGTCTACACAATGTGTAAAAGTTTATGTGCATATTGGATGGTGGGAAAGCTAAATTACTACTTGTGATTTTTCATAAAGATAATTAGCATTCAATTGAGTCCAGGTGGCATTACTTTCATAGTTGTCACATAGCATCCATTGTTATAAGACCTATGGGCTTTGCCATGTCTGAAATGAGGTTCCAGCTTGTGTCTTAAAATATGTCTGAGCATAAAACACACATACCCAATTTTATAAAAGATGATTAACATCAATATGAATAAACCTACCTAATCTTACTGAGAGACACAAAAATCTCTGTATACTCCAAAGATGTTGACTCTTTGTTAGAGGGTATGTTGAATACAACTCTGATGAAATGTTAGTGGAGATTATTTGGCTCTTGGCAAAATAATTCTAGAGCACATCTGGAAAATTAACTTAATGAGTCTAGGCATTAGCATTTTGAAAAAGAAAGATTAAAAATAAAAGGAAATTATCCACAAGATAATAAATCACACAAACTATAGTAATGAGAAGGTACTAATTACAAAGGATTTACATAAAGAGTTAAAGGGCAAAATAGGCTGTCCACAAATGGAAATTTATATATATCAAATTGTATAGATAAAGAAAATGTCACACGTTTGCTTAGGGAATAGAAAAACTGTCAATATCTGGTGGTTTGGCAATTAACCAATAACAATAATATTACTGAATAGCAAAGTAGACCTCAAAGTATCTGAACAGTTAAATGCATTAGACAAAGCTAAAATAGAAGAATTTGTTTGGTCATGGTGAAGAATTTCAGTGTTGCCATATAGGAAAGTAACACAGGAAAAGTGATGAATGTGTCTACATAAAGGCTAAATCTTCCACCACCAAATTTAATAACAAAGTTAAAAAAAATCAAAATTTGTTCACAACTATCTAACAGAAAAATATTAGGGTTAAAATAGAATTAAAAGAACAAACACCAATTGTAAAAGGAAGACGGTGGAAAGAACAGACATAGCAAGCAACAGGCATACACACAATGTTAATTAAAGACATAAAAAATCATGGTAAATGTAAAAAACTGAAACGTTGATATATTTTTCACCTTTAAGATGCAGTTAAAATTTTAATGCTAAATCATGGTGATGAACTTAAAAACAAGTATTGTACAGAGTATTCACCAGAGAAAATACGAACACTTAAAGAAAATGGTAGCAGAAGTCAAAGATTTAAAAAAATATCTGTACTATACCCTCCTACTGTACCATATAGATTCATTTCAATTGTATTATTCTGACAGACTAATCAAAATCAGTAGAAACTGAAAAAGAAGATGTCACCTAAGTGTCTAGAAAAAAGGGAAATGGTTACATAGTATTCCTCAAATTAAAATTAAAATTTGAAGACTATGTCACACATAAAATTGGATTAGTTTAATGAAAACAGTCTAAGAAAGCACCTAATGTCAGTGAGTGTATTGGAGTCTACACATTCAGATAACAAACACAACCAGATTTTAAAAATATATATTTATTTGTTTTATTTTAATGAGAAAGAGATACAGAGAGAGTGACACAGAAAGACTAGAGCAACATCTTCACCAGTTCAAATCTAATTGCAAGGAAAACAAAAGCAAAAATTAACCAAAGGACAACATCAAACTGAAAAACTTCTGCAAAACAAAGGGAATCACCATCATAACAGAGTGACCCCATATGGAGCAGAAGAAAAATCTTTATTTGTTAGACATCAGATAGAGGACTGGTAACCAAAATACACAAAGAACCACACAATTCTTTTTTTATTTAATTTTTTGGAACTATCTTTCATTAGATAGAGACAGCCAGAAATTGAGAGGGTAGGGGGAGATAGAAAGGGGGAGAGAAAGAGACAGAGACAAAGAGAAAGAGAGAGGCCTACAGCACTGCTTCACTGCTTGCAAAGCTTTCTCCCTGCAGTGGGGAAGGGGGCTCAAACCAGGGTCCTTACGCATTATAATAAGTGTGCTCAACCAGGTATGGTACTGCCTCCCTCTGTCCTCCCCCTCCCACACCAAATTCAACAATTCTCCAAATTCAACAGTTCTCCAAAGAAGAGATCCAAAGGTCCAATGGATATATGCAAAAATGCTCAAAGTCATCGATCATCAGGAAAATACAAATGAAAAGGACAATGAGATACTGCTTTCCATGTGCGAGAATGTCACACATTAGAAAAGACAGAAGCACCATCTATTGTAGAATGTGTAGGGGGAAAGGGACTCTCTTGCATTGCTAATGGGAATGTAGTTTGATCCTATTCCTGTGGAAAATAGTTTAGAGATTCATTAGAACTCTAGAAATGGACCTACCTTATCATCCACCAACCTCCATCCTTGAGGGATTTATCTAATGAAGAGAAAAACAGCTATCCAAAAAGACCCATGCACACCAATGTTTATAGCAGCACAGTTTGTGATAGCCCGGACTTGGAAGCAGTCCAGATGCCCAACAACAGAGAAATGGCTAAGGAAGTTGTGCTACATATAAACAATGGATTAATATGCAGCTGTTAAAAATAATGAGGTTGGGGCCAGGTGGTAGTGCACCGGGTTAAGTGCCCATGGCTCAAGGTACAAAGGCCACTCAAGGATCCCGTTCAAGCCCCCAGGCTCCCTACCTGCAGGGGAGTTGCTTCACAAGTAGAGAGGCAGTTCTGCAGGTGTCTGCTTTTTTCTCCCCCTCTGTCTTCCCCTCCTCTCCTGATTTCTCTCTGTCCTCTCCAACAACAACAGCAGCAGCAATAACAACAAGGTCAATAAAAATCTAAAAAATGGCCACTGGGAGCACTGGATTGGTTGTGCAGGCACCCAGCCCTAGCGATAGCCTTGTAGGCAAAATATAATAAAATAATTAATTTATTAATTTAAAAAATGATGAAGTCGTCTCCTTTGCAATATTATACTCAGAACTTGAAGGCATCATGTTAAGTGAGACAAGACAGAAAGACAAGGATGAATATTGAATGAGCTCACTTATAAGTGGAACTAATATATTATTGGACTGCAGATGACATATTACACCAAAGCAAAGGACTCTGGGGAAGGAGGGAGAGGGGCCAGGATGAAGATCTTGGTGTGTCTCCTAGACACCAGTCAAGGGGAGATGAGAGGCTGTGCCAGTGTGTTAAACACTGTACTGTAAATCACTAAGCTCCCAATAAAATTAACATAAATAAATATAGTTTCTATAAATTCATCAACGTCAACTTTGTCACATTCATGATTTAATATTGGATATGTTAGAAACTATTTGGTTTCTATTTGGTTACTTTTAAACCTTTTAAACCTTGCTGTTCTCTTTTAAGACTCCCTGAATGCATATGTTTCTATTTTAACTAAATCCTTTTCTGATAATTTTTACTTAAAAAAAATGTTGAAAAAAATCTTGGTAGATTTGGCTGCAATACAGTAATTAGCTGGTTCATTGACTTTAAATATGCCTAAGGATTTGAAATAATTCAGGTGTTACCTTTCAACTCAATCACACCTTCTCAAAAGAATTCCTGAGATTTTAGTTTGTAGCAGGAAAGCCTAGATGCTATATGTATTACTTACTACATTAGCATATAATAGCATATGTGTGTGTGTGTTGTGCCTCACATGTCTCAGATACTTAATTTACCTATTAAAAGGCTAGAGTCGAGTCTAAATAAAACAATTAAATAATTCTAAAATGAATAAGTGTCATAATAATTACATTAGTGTAGTGTTAACAGTAAATAATATCTTTGAATTAAGTTCTTACTGTGTGCCAAATGCTAAACTCTCTATGTGGCTGGTGTACAGTTTTTTTTCCATTATTCATAGCTCCATTATGAAGGAGAAAGCATTTACCAATATCAAAAGTGACTTATTGTGACCTGGGAGATGTCAATGGATAAAATGTTGAACTTTTAAAATATGAGGTTCCCAAGTTCAATTCCAGACACTACATGTGCCATATTGATGCTCAGGTTCTCTCTCAGTTCCCTTTCATTAATAAATAAATACACATTTTAATTAAAAAAATAATAGCCCATACCCTCCCAACTGTTTGTCTGAGAATCAACTTGAAGTTTATATTTGACCACT
This sequence comes from Erinaceus europaeus, assembly GCF_950295315.1. Classification (NCBI taxonomy): domain Eukaryota; kingdom Metazoa; phylum Chordata; class Mammalia; order Eulipotyphla; family Erinaceidae; genus Erinaceus; species Erinaceus europaeus. Next base: position 54,645,344 of record NC_080168.1, read on the forward strand.
AATTAAATTAGTGTGAATTCTGCTTTGAGAAATGTATCATCATTGCTCAAGGACTTTCAACTGTTTATGTTATCTGAGACAAAGGATTTTGTACAAAAAAAGCCACATGGGCAGATCTGCTATGTGAATGAGGAAGAAAAACCCCATGTATACTAGGAATTCTGAAGATCCCTTATAATTGGGTTTCAGACTTTGGACTAAAGGCCATCATAGGAGGATGGAACTAAGGAGATATTGCAGTGGTAACACAACAGACTTTCATGCCTGAATGCCTAAGCCCTGGGTGTTACAAGTTCACTTCCTGGCACCATCAGAAGCTGGAGTTGAACAGTGTTCTCATCTTTTCCTCTTTGTGCCTCTTTCCCTTGTGAAACAATAAATAAATGAATAAATAAACTTCAATAAAAAACAATTAAAATAGTATTTTTAGGTGAGAATACTAGTAGATATGTAGAATGTCTATCTATGCCTAGTATTGGAAAATTGTAGAAAAGCACTCTTTTAATCATAGCCTAGTCACAGAAATTAATCTAGAACAACTGATTTCAGAATTTCTTCTAAACATCTGTCTTTTTATTAGTGATTTCTTCTTCTTCTAGCGTTTGCCCTTCTTCCGTAGCCAGTCAACAGCGTCAGGTTGAGCCTGATGTCTGCTTGTTGCTGGCTTTGAAAGTGACTGGGATCCATGTGGATTCAGTCGGCTAGGAAGGATCGTCAGTTTCCCCAATAAATGGGTACTCATGGGATGCACCATGAGAAATTAGTGATTTAATATTGAGTTACAAAATTATAAGATAATAGGTGTATAATATCACACCATTCCCACCACCAGAGTTCTGTCTCCCCATTCCCTTCATTGGAAACTGCAGTAGGTTTCCCAAGGTCACAGATATGGGCTACTTTACCTTTACCTGTTCCTGTTCCTGTTCCTGTTCCTGTTCCGATTCCGATTCCCATTCCCATTCCCATTCCCATTCCCATTCCCATTCCCATTCCCATTCCTATTCCTATTCCTATACCTCTATATTATTTTGCCTGCTTTTTCTACAGCCATGCCTTCTCTCATCCTTTCTAAGTCACACCTACACCTATTACTATTTCTGAGTGCTCTTCCATTTTTCCTCTTCTCTCAGATAAGAGAAACAGTGCCTGGCTTCCTCTGGTGTTTTCCATATGTGCTTCTCTTTCAGTGATGGTATAAAAACAAGATTTTTGGTGACAGATGCTTTGGGGCCTAGTGGGATTGCAGTTTAGAGTCTTCTGGTCATTTCCCCCTGATATTTCTCTCCCTCTGGGAGTATAGATCAAAGTCCTTTATGGGGTGCAGAAGGTGAGAGTTCTGGCTTCTGTAGTTGTTTTTTCGCTTGACATAGGCATTGGGAGGTCAATCCATACCCCCAGCCTGTCTCTGTCTTTCTCTATTGGAGTCGGGCCCTGGAGAACTAACCATCTTTCTTAAATATTAGAAACCCTTTTCTGTTTGGGACCAGCAAGCCAATTCAAAGTACACTTGGATAGTGTACTTTGTCATGCACACAATCTTGGATCAAGCCTGGTGCCTATCAAGCTAAAAGAAGATTTAGTGTTGTGGTATCGTGGTATACTATCTCTCTCTCTCTCCCTTTCCCAGTTCCCTCCGTCCTTCCTTCCCTCCCCCTTTCTCTCTCATTGTTTTACTATTGAAATAATAATGTATAAGACAGTTGTCACTTGAGTAAAATTTCTGATTTTTATATGATAGGTATCTATACTTTCTATCTTGAAAATGTCAGCCATAAGAGGTAAAGTTCCCACAGTGAGCAAGCATGCAGTCAAGCAGGCAAGAGAGGAAGGAAGGAAGGTAGAAAGGAATGAAGGAAGGAAAAAGGAAGGCAGGCAGGCAATAAAGGGAAGGAGACAAAGAGACAGAGGGGGTGGCGGAAGGAAAAAATAAAACGTTTATTGTTTTGGTCTTAATTTAATTAGAGTGGATAAAATGTCATGGGAATATTCTGTAGCAGTGTTTATTATAGAACTTGGTTTTCTCATCTAGATTCATATCTTTTCCTTTTTAGTTTTATAAAGATTTTTTTTATCTTCTTTCTATTGATATACATAACTTTTTGCCCTCTCCACCACCCCACCACCTAGCTAGTTCTACTTTCTGTCATGTATTTGGCAAACAGGTATATACTGGTGGCTGTTTGAGCTTACAAATTGATTTTTCTTTCCAAAGAATACCATAAAAGTCTCTTTTCATGATTCTTGCTTTGCTGTCAGTCAATTTTGCAAAAATGGCTAAATTACCAAGTGGAAATGGATTGAAATGTCATTAAAATAGAGCATGGGAGTTCTAGAAACAAAGTATAATGCTGCTTTTTTAATGCTCCCGCTTAAATCTAAGTGCTTTGGACTGCAAGAAAGAACCTCTGTCCAGCATGGTAGACACCAGACAGAAACAAACAAACAAAAAGTGTTTTTCATCCTCATTGTTTTTATTACATGAAAAAAGAAAGCATTTCAAGTATCATCGCTACTATATTCCACCATTCTTTTGGAAAACATGGGCTTTCAGATTAAATAATAGTGTTTTAAGTTGCTGCTTTGGTTCTTCTCTACTACCCTGTACCAGGACCTGAAAGAGTCTCCCCCCCACACCACACACACGCACCCCAAAAGTCCTTTATTTTAGTTCAATACACAAAACCTAGTCAAAATTCTATTTTGTGTTTTCCTTTTCTGTTCTTATTTTTCAGCTTCTGTCTTTGAGATTATCCTATATTCATCCTTCTTTTTCTGACTTATCTCACTTAACATGATGCTTTCAAGGTCTATCCAAGATGGTTGCATCCAGGTTTTGGCTATTACAAAGGGTGAACATAGGTGTACATAGATCTTTTTCGATGTGTGTATTTGACTCCTTAGGATATATCCCCAGGAGAGGAATCCCAGGGTCATGGGATAGGTCCATTTCCAGCCTTCTGAGAATTCTCCAGACTGCTCTCCACATGGCCTGGCCACTTTGCATTTCCACCAGCAGTGCAGAAGGTGTTCCTTTGTCCTCACAATCTCTCCAGCATTTGTTGCTGCTACATTTTCTGATGTATGACATTCTCACAGGAGTGAAGTGGTATCTCATTGTCTTTATTTGCATTTCTCTGATAATCAGTGACTTGAAGCATTTTTTTTTCATATGTCTGTTGACCTTTTAGATCTCTTCTTTGGTGAATATTCTGTTCATATCCTCTCCCTATTTTTGGATGGGGTCATGTGCATTTTTTGTTGCTGAGTTTTGTGAGCTTATCATGTATTTTGGTTATTAGCTTCTTGTCTAATGTATGGCATATAAAAATCATCTCCCATTCTATAAGGAGTTTCTTTGTTTTGGTGGTGCTTTCTTTATCTTTAGAATTTATACATTTAAAATACTTTTATTAGTGATTTATATTGATCTACAAAATTATAATATAACAGGGTTATAATTCCACACCATTCCCACTACCAAAGTTCTGTGTCCCCATTCCCTTCATTGGAAACTGCAGTAGAGAACAAGATCATAGATACGGGTTGATATATATATACTTCCCATTTTTTCCTATGGTCCTGCCTTCTTTTCCTTTCTAAATCACATCTACACCTATTACTACTTCTAAGTGTCCTCTCTTTTTTTGCTTTTCTTTCCCAGTGTCATGTTGGAATTGGGGTTCATAGTCCTCTAAGTCATCTTCCCCTAACATTTTTAAAGATATATTTTTAAGGGCCTGGATGGTGGCACACCCAGATGAATGCACACATCACTGTGTAAGGACCTGGATTCAAGCCCCCCACTCCCTACCTTCAAGTGGGAAGATTCATAAGCCATGAAGCAGTACTACACGTGTCTCTTCTCTCCCTCTCTGTCTCCTTTTTCCCCTTTCAATTTCTCTCTGTCCTTAATTTAATATAAATATTAAATGAATAACTAATTTAAAATATTTTGATTTCACATGAGAAAGAATCTCATTTAATACAGAGAAAGAAGCCAGTGCAGTACTCAGCATATGTACCATGAAGGATTGAACCAGAAACTTTAGCCATGCAGCTTTGGCATTCTACCAGCTTGTACTATTTATCCAACTGCAGTGTTGCACACTAATTAAAAAAAGAAGAGGATTGAGAACATTACCTCCTATAGTATTTATTTTTGTCTCTTTCTTAGCAGGAGACTTACACACACATACACACTCACGCACACGTTCACACACATCCAGTGGTTACTCTAGGAAGGATACAATTACATGTTTCCTCACAGCAGTAAGCTCTCCAGCCCAGCTGTGCCTTCTGTGGCATGAGCCAGCTTGATTATGCTAAAACACCCTTGGATTCCTTCCTCTTTTGTTTTATTCCACCCAGGGTCTTAAAGCTTAAACATTTGACATGCTTGGGCAGTTTTCTCTCTAATTTCACCCAAGCTGACTGTGCAGTGAGTTTAATGTGTAGGTGTAGCTTGTAGGTGCAAGTAGCTTCTTCAGTAATTTTTTTTTCCCTTTAGCCATCTGAACACTGGATACATTCCAAGAGTGAGTCTATACTATGGTTAAAAAAAAAAAGTTTAACCTTATCACCAGAGAGAAATTGTTACCAGAACAACCTGACTTAGATCAACATCTGTGCAGGCATTAGCTAACTTTGAATCCTCAGGTACAGTGCATCAACTATGTCAAGGATGAAACTCTTCAGGGAATCAGCCAATCTTCTTCATGCATGGCATACTCAAAGTTTAGCTTTGCTTTTTAACATTATTATTATTATTTTGCCTTCAGGGTTATTGTTGGGGCTTGCTGCCTACACTACAAATCCACTGCTCCTAGAGGCCATTTCCCCCCCATTTTTGTTGCCCTTGTTGTTTTTATTGTTATTCTTGTTATTGCTATTGTTGTTGTGAAATAGGACAGAGAAATTGAGAGAGGAGGGGAAGACAGAGAGGGGGAGAGAAAGACACCTGAAGACCTGCTTTACCACTTGTGAAGTGATCCCCATGCAGGTGGAGAGCTGGGGGGGGGGGGGCTCAAACCAGATCATTGCACCAGTCCTTGTATTTCACGTCATGTGCACTTCACCTGCTGTGCCACTGTCCAGCTCCCTAAACTTTATTATTTATATAGTTTTATTCAACAAGGGATACAGAGAGCTTTGATCTTTTTAAAAATATGTGATGAGAGAACATTCAATTTGATTTTCTCATTCACTAATATCCCATTATTTAATATTACACACACACCCCCCACTCCAAACTTGGTCCCAAATTAGAATTTGAAGCATTAGCTTTCATTTCTTACTATTTGTGAGGTATTCTGGAACTCTTTGTTGCCTAGTAAAAATATACTATTACTGAAGTAATTAATATTTGAAGTACTGTGAAAAGAAAAGAATCCAGGTTGCAAAGGGGGCAAGTTAGTGTCCTTACGAATATCAGAGAATACACAGCTTAAACTCCATTTTGTGCCTATTCTACAGTGAGAGAAGGTAATAAGGATTCAACCTCAACTTATTTATTAATCTTGTCACTTCCTTTGTGGATTTATTGGCTTTGAAAAATCTGTACCTTCAAAAGGATTTGCATGCCTGAAGCTCCAAAATCTCAGGTTCAGTCCCCCACACCACTATAAGCAAGAGCTGAGCAGTGCTCTGGTTTCTCTGTGTGTCTTTTTCTTTCTGTATATTTCTCTCTCTCTGTCTCTGTCTCTCTCTCTCTATCATTAAAATGCAATAAATGGGGCAGAAAAAAACAGCATAATGTTCATGCAGAGGCTCTAAAGTCTCAGACTCAATCCCTCAGCCAGAGAGGAATAGTGCTCCAGAGTCTCTCTGTCTCTCTCTCTCTCATTAAAATAAATAAAAAATATTTAAAAACTGAAAAAAAGCAAAACAAAATAAGCAAGAAAACAAGACACCTAATACCTCAAGGAGGGGCTGGGCAGCAATACACCCAGTACAGTAAATGTTGCTATGTGTAAGAATCTGGGTTCAAGCTTGTAGTCCCCACTCTGTAGGGGGGAAGCTTCCCAATTTATGGATTAGTGATGCAGACGCTTTTCTCTGTGTCCCTGTCTCTTGCTCTGTCTCTAAAACAAAGAGAGGAAAAGGCTCCAAAGAACAATGGTGGAATTGTACAGGTGGTAGCAAAAAAGAAGAAAACAGAGGAGGAGGTGAAGGAGGAGGAGGATAAAAGAGAAAAGAAAATGACAACACTATGCTTTATGTAGTGATTTTATTTTGTTTTGAGGTAGGATTTTAAACCCAGAGTCAAATATTTTAACTTTTAGATTCTGTAATGTGGTCTGTGTTGTAATGTGGGCATGGAATTTCACAAGTAAGTAGATTAAAAACAGAGACATCTCCAGCTATCCCAAAGTGATGTAGCCAGTCCTTATTTGGGTCTGGGAATGCTGTTACCACTTCTTCTTCTTCTAGCATTTGCCCTTCTTCCGTAGCCAGTCAACAGCGTCAGGTTGAGCCTGATGTAAAGTTTCGAGACCTCCTTTGAATCTGGAGAGGTGGCAGTCGTTGACTATGTGGGTCATAGTCTGTCTGTAGCCGCAGGGGCAGTTCGGGTTGTCTCTGGCTCCCCAGCGATGGAACATAGCGGCGCACCGGCCACGGCCTGTTCGATAGCGATTGAGGAGGGCCCAATCATAACGGGCTAGGTCAAAGCCGGGTTGATGCTTGCAGGGGTCTGTGATGAGGTGTTTGTTCTTTACCTCAGCTGACTGCCAACTCTGTTTCTAGTATAGGCGTAGAAGACCAGATTGGATGACGAGACGTCAAGCATTGGACAGGGTGGACAAAGATATTCGTGTATATTGGCAGGTCCGGTGGAGCGTAGACGTGGGAAATGAACTTAGATGATGCCGCATCCCGACGAATATCTGGTGGGGCAATGTTGCTAAGACCTGGCAGCCATGGAACCGGGGTGGAACGGATGGTTCCAGAAATTATCCTCATGGAGGAATATAATTTGGAATCGACCAAGTGGACATGGGGGCTGCGGAACCATACTGGGGCACAGTATTCTGCAGTGGAATAGCATAATGCCAGAGATGATCGTAGTGTGGAAGCGCTTGCGCCCCATGAGGAGCTGGCCAGTCTTGCAATGATGCTATTCCTCACGCCCACCTTTGCTGCAGTTTTTATGAGATGTTCGTGAAATGACAGAGTGCGATCGAGAGTAATGCCAAGATAGACTGGCTGGGCTTCATGCCGGATTCTCGTACCGCCAAGCTGCACAGTAAGCTCACGCGAGGCCGAGGCATGGTGTAGATGGAAAACAGTTGATACCGTTTTTGCAGTGCTAGGGATTAGTCGCCATTTTTTACAGTAATCAGATATCAGAGACATGTCTTTCGTGAGTGTTTCCTCGAGGATGTCGAACTTGGATGCTTGAGTTGCACAGCAGATGTCATTGGCGTAGATGAACTTCCTTGAAGAAATTTCTGTTACCACTGACTTACATAGACAAAAAAATTGAACATCATTTCCACTACTTCTGGAAATAATTTTTCATTCTAAGTTTTTGTAATAAACATGCATCACATGTAATTTAGTATTTATGTGATTTCCCCTCAAACTCTGATGACATGATTGTTGTTGGAAATTTATTTGGTATAAGCCATAGTGAATCATATAAACTATAATGACATAGCAGGTAAAACATGTTATCACTGATCACTAGTGGGAAGAACAAAGTGTCATTACTTGAATTTATTAGAAAGTTTCATTTGGAAACTAATATAAAATCATATTAATTCTTAATATTTAATTTATTTACTTATTTATTTTGGACAGAGATAGAGAGAAATCAAGGGGAGAAGGAGGTAGAGGGAGATAAACACCCATAGCACTATTTCACTGTTCATAAAGCTTCCCTCCTATAGATGGGGACAAGGGGCTTGAACTTGGGTTCTTGAACACTGTAATATGTGAGCTCAACCAAGTACACCACCATCTGGTCCCCTACAGTATTGTGATTATGATTATTATTTTCTATTTTATGTCATAGTAGTTCTTTAGATTTTATTAGTGACTTAATATTGATTTACAAAACTATAAGATAACAGGGGTATAATTCCACACCATTCCCACAACCAGAGTTTTCTGTGTCCCTATTCCCTTCCTTGGAAATGGCAATAGTTCTCCCAAGGTTAGAGATATAGGTTGACTATAATTTTCTAACTTGAGTGAACAGTTTTACGAATGTGGCCCACACATTCAAGGAAGTTGTCAAGTTGAGTATTTGCAGAATAGGCTGACAAACTGATGACTCAGGGAAGAGTTGACACTTTTGTTAAGTATGAAGACAAGCTGATGGGGTAGAAATCCTTCTTCTAGAACAACAAAATAGACCCATTTGTGGGCCCCCCCATAGGACCTTGGCCTCAACTTGGATAAACAACAGTAGAGAATGTTCCATCCTCCAAAGGGAGACTGGACAACATACTCTATGCTATAGCTGAGCAAGATGGGTTGATATTGGGCAGCTTGGAATGTTCCTACTCATGAGCAGAGAATGTGAGCTCAGATCTGCAGGGATGCAGAGGTCACATAGCTCCTAAGCTGAATATGGGCCCCAGATCAAGTCAAATCGATGGGTTTACAGTCAACAATATTTATACACCTTTCCCATTTTTTGCGAGCTACTCTCTTCCCTGATTCAGCTTTCTGTTCCTTTTCCAGCCATGACATCATCTCCCCAGACAATAACTTGGATCCACCTGCATATCAGATTTCAAGCTCAGGGAAAAAAACAAATAAACAACAACAACAAAAACTATTATAGCCACAGGCCCATTGGAATATAACTAAAATATGCCTACTAGCTATCTACAAAGTGGAGGACCCCCCCCAACTCTTCATCTATACTATTCCAGCCTTTAGGTTCATGATTGGTAAACAATTTGTTTGGCTTTGTATGTTAAATCTCTTTTCAACCACCAGGTTTCAGATGCTAGCATGATGTTGACCAGAGTTCCCTGGATAGACAACCCCACCAATATGTCCTGGAGCTCTGCTTCCCCAGAGTCCTTCCCCACTAGGAAAGAGAAAGACAGGCTGGGAGTATGCATCGACCTGTCAATGCCCATGTTCAGTAGGGAATCAATTGCAGAAGGCAGACCTTCCACCTTCTGCATCCCACAATGACCTTGGTTCCATCCTCCCAGAGGGTTAAAGAATAGGAAAGCTATCAGGGTAGGGGATGGAATACAGAGATCTGGTGGTGGTAGGAATTGTATGGAATTGTACCCCTCATATCCTATGGTTTTGCCAATGTTTCCTTGATATATATATATATATATATATATATATATATATATATATATATATCCTTCTTTCACTGAGAGAGGTCAGTGTCTTTAACATTAAGACTTTCTGGTAACTGAATAACACCCCCACGCTGGCTTCAAAATAGCATTTTTGCCTGAGTGGGATGGATAATGGTAGACAGTATTTGTTAGCTTCTTAATTCCCACAACCCACACTTGGAGAATTTAATTTATTTAGTCTCAAGTGGGATTTTGAATGTTTCCTTAATCTCCCCACTGGAATATCATATATCCAGCTAGATTCAAGAATTTTGGGGTCATGTAAAGTTTCATGACAGGATATTCTACAATGAATGTTATAATTTTGATTGAGGCTCAGGATGAAATATATTCTACCAGAGAACGTTTACATGGATTCTTTGTGAGATCTGAAATGAATTTGGAGTTTTAGTTTAATTTTTATTTTAGCACTTAGTTTTTTTCTTTTTTAAGTGATTATGATGGCAGGCAGAGAGTTCACCTTGTGGAGCACATTTTACCATAGATACAGACTTGGGTCCATCCCCCAGTAACACATGGGAACATCATACATAGCTTCAGGGAAAACATGTGGTAGAAGGATGCTTGGTTTATCTCCTTTTCTGTGCTTCTCTCCTTCCTTGCCTCTCCAGCTCTGATATTGAGAGGGAAAAAAAAAAGGAACTCAAAGACTTCTAGAGGCAGGGCTACTGAGCAGCAGCAGCTGTGATTTTCTCCTCTCCACTCCTTGGTCAACTAGGAATACCAAATGAGACCACCTAGGATCGCAACAAGACAGGACTAGAACGACTTCAGGAACCCACCAAATCACCAGTGAGTGCAAACGAATGTGGCTCATGGAAAGAGAGTAGCCTAGGAAGAGATTAAGTGGCTTATAACAGTCCAGCAGTTTACCAGTTGAGACACCACCTACAGTCTGTTTCACCAACAAAAAGATGGCTGAAGGGAGGACTCCCTTAAGACTCACCAAATGCAACTGTGAATCTCTATTGCTACTGCCCTCACAAGCTAGAGCAGATGCTTGGAGGCCCTGTGCTGATAACAGGGGATAGAGAACTAATGAGGAAACGCAGGAGCCTAGTGGTGGGGCTGTGAGAGTCTCTTTGCATAAACACTGGATTATCTCTGCCCCACCCTGATTTATCTCTTTATCAGGAGTCAGTGATTAAGCTAAGAAGCCTACTTATAGTTTAAAAGCCCTCAGGGTCCCACAGCCTACAGGGAAGAAAAAGAACAAAAGAGGCTTTTAAGCCACTGTGCTCCAACTCAGGAATTAAAATACTATAGAAACAACTGGCAATTTCCACAACTGTGAACCCTTTAATTACCTTACTTAGACACAAGTCAATCCAGGCAAGAGTGACCAGTAATTTGAAAAGTACTGAGAGAAGGACTTCATAACATAATATATAAAATGGTTAAACCAACAAGAAGAAGTATTGGAGAAATGAACTAAGACAAGAGTGCAGCTAAAAGCCCCCCCAAAGGGTGAAGCACAAAATAATGAGGTCAACATCCAAACACTAGTTAAGGAAATAATCACAGGAGTGAGTAAAGAGTTTGAAAGAATTGTCATCAGAAATGCAGAAACAACCAATGAGTCCCTGGAAGAAAACAGTAATTATCTCAAGGTTATTAGAGAGCTGAAAGCTAAAATATCTGAGTTAATAACACAGCTAGCTGAACAAGCTAAAAGAGTATCAGAACAGGGTAACAAAAGAGATGAACTCCAGAAAACAGTAGAGGGAAGAGAGAATAGAATAAATGAGGCTGAAGACAGAATTAGCATGATTGAGGACTAATTAGAGACAACTAAAAAAGAAGTTAGAGATCTCAAAAAGAGATTAAGAGATACTGAAAATAATAACAGAGACCTATGGGATGACTTGAAAAGAAATAATATATGCATTATTGGCTTACCCAAAGAAAAAACAGAGGGAGGGGAAGAAAGCACTCTTCAGGACATAATAGCTGAGAACTTCTCTAGTATAGACAACATCAAAGACATAAAGGTTCAAGAAGCCCAGAGGGTCCCAAACAGAATTAACCCAGACTTAAAGACACCAAAACACATCCTATTTAGAATGGAAAGGAATAAGGATAAAGGAAGAATCCTGAAGGCTGCAAGAGAAAAAACAAAGAGTCACCTACAGAGGAAAACCCATAAGATTAGCAGCAGACTTCTCCACACAAACACTACAGGCCATAAGGGAATGGCAAGATAACTATTGAGTGCTCAATGAGAAAGGTTTCCAACCAAGACTACTGTATCCTGCTAGACTGTCATTCAGAATAGATGGAGGCATCAAAACTTTCTCAGACAAGCAACAGTTGAAAGAATCAACTATCACCAAGCCTGCCCTGAAAGAAGTTCTGAAAGGTCTCCTATAAATAATCAGACCACCATAAATATTCCATCTATCAGAATGGCAGGCATTAAAATATCTTCATTCTTTAATGTCAATCAATGTCAATGGCCTGAACTCAAATATTAAAATGCACAGAGTAGGAAGGTGGATCAGAAAACACAGCTCCACACCTGCAGGGGGAAAGCTTTATGAGAAGCAGGACTGCAGGTGACTCTCTCTTTCTCTCTCTCTCTCTCTCTCACCACCTTTCCTCTTGATTTCTGGTGTCTCTATCCAATAAATAAGATAATAAAAAAAGAAAAAAAAAAAGAAAACAACCCAACAATATGCTATCTACAAGAAACCCACCTAACTCAACAAGACAAACAAATGTGAAAGGATGGAAAACTATCATACACGTCAATGGCCCACAAAAAAAGGGCAGGAACAGATATTCTCATATCTGAAATGATAGACTTTAAAATAAATAAAATTTAAAAAGATAGGGATGGACACCACGTAATGCTCAGAGGATCAGTCAATCAAGAGGACTTAACAATTATTAACATCTATGCACCCAATGAGAAGCCATCTAAATACATCAAACATCTACTGAAAAAGCTACAGCAATATATTAACAGCAACACAGTCATAGTAGGGGACTTCAACATGCCACTCTCTGAACTTGACAGATCATCCAGGCAGAAAATCAATAAAGACATGAGGGAGCTAAATGAGGAGATAGATAAATTAGAACTGTTGGATAGTTTCAGAGTCATTCACCCTCCAAAACTAGAATACACATTCTACTCATGTCCACATGGGTCATTCTCAAGGATAGACCATATGTTAGGCCACAAAGGCAGCATCAGCAAATTCAAGAGCACTGAAATCATCCCAAGCATCTTCTCAGACCACAGTGGAATTAAACTAACACTTAACAATCAAAAAAAGATTAGTAATAGTCTCAAAATGTAGAAGCTCAACAGTACACTACTTAACAACTACTGGGTCAAAGAGGAATTAAAGGAAGAAATCAAAATGCTTTGAGAGTTCAATGAAAATGAAGACACAAGCTATCAAAATATTTAGGACACAGCTAAGGCAGTATTGAGAGGGAACTTAATAGCCATACAAGCACACATTAGGAAACAAGAAAAAACACAAATAAACAGCCTGAATGCACATCTTAAAGACCTAGAAGTAGAAGAACAAAGGAACCCTAAAGCAACCAGAAGGACAGAAATAACTTAGGACAGAAATCAATAACATTGAAAATAAGAAAGCCATACAAAAGATCAATGAAAGTAAATGCTGGTTCTTCGAAAGAGTGAACAAAATCGACAAACCTTTAGCCAGACTGACAACAAAAAAAGACCCAAATAAATAAATAAATAGATTGGATCATAAATGAAAGAGGAGATATCACAACAGACACTGCAAAAATTCAACATATCATGCAAGACTTCTATGAAACTCTATGCCACCAAGCTAGAGAACCTGGAAGAAATGGAGGATTTCCTAGATACCTACCAACTTCAAAAATTAAGTAAATAGGAACTAGATAACATGAACAGGCCCATCACAGTTAGTGAAATTGAAACAGAAACTATCAGATACTTAGAGGAAAATATTGGCAGAACTCTTTTATGCATAAATTTTAAAAACACCTTCAATGAAACAAATCCAATGACAAAGAAGACTAAGGCATGCATAAACCTATGGGACTACATCAAATTAAAAATCTTCTGCACAGCAAAAGAAACCACTACCCAAACAAAGAGACCCCTCACAGAATGGGAGAAGATTACGTGCCATACATCAGACAAGAAGTTACTAACCAAAATATATAAAAAAAACTTGCCAAACTCAACAACAAGAAAACAAATAACCCCTTGGGAATCGGTGGTAGCACAGAGGGTTAAGCACATGTGGCGTGAAGCACAAGGGCTGGCCTAAAGATTATGGTTTGAGCCCCCTGCTCCCCACCTGCAGTGGGGTTGCTTCACAGGTGGTGAGGCAGGTCTGCAGGTGTCTCTCTATTTCTCTTCCCCTCTCTGTCTTCCCCTCCTCTCTCCATTTCTCTCTGTCCTATCCAACAATGATGACATCAATAACAACAAAAATAATAACTACAACAGCAATAAAAAAAAAGGGCAACAAAAGAGAAAATAAATAAATATAAAAAATTAAAAAATATGGAAAGGACATGGACAGAATATTCACCAAAGAAGAGATCCAAAAGGCTGTGAAATTCATGAAAAAGTGCTCCAAGTCTTTGATTGTCAGAGAAATGCAAATGAAGACAACAATGAGTACCACTTCACTCCTGTGGGAATGACAAACATCAGAAAAGGTTATGGCAGCAAATTCTGGAGAGGCTGTGGGGTCAAAAAAACCCTTCTGCACTGCTAGTGGGAATGTCAATTGGTCCAACCTCTGTGGAGAACAGTCTGGAGAACTCTCAGAAGGCTAGAAATGGACTTACCCTTTGATCCTGCAATTCTTCTCCTGGGAATATATCCTAAGGAACACAACACACCCATGCAAAAATATCTGTGTACACATATGTTCTCAGCAGCACAATTTGTAATAGCCAAGAACTGGAAGCAACCCAGGTGTCCAACAGCAGATGCGTGGCTGAGCAAGTTGTGGTCTATATACACAATGGAATACTACTCACCTATTATAAATGATGACTTCACCATTTTCAGCCAGTCTTGGATGGAGCTTGAAAAAATCATGTGAAGTTAAATAAGTCAGAAACAGAATGACGAATATGGGATGATCTCACTCTTAGGCAGAAGTTGAAAAATAAGATCAGAAGAGAAAACACAAGTAGAACCTGAACTGGAATTGGCATATTGCACCAAAGTAAAAGACTCTGGGGTGGTTGGGTAGGGGAGAATACAAGTCCAAGAAGGATGACAGAGGTCCTAGTGGGGGTTGTACAGTTATATGGAAAACTGGGAAATGTTATGCATGTATAAATGATTTTATTTACTGTCAAATGTAAAACATTAATTCCCCAATAAAGAAATTAAAGAAAAAATAAAATAAAAGGGAACTCACCATGGGTAGTAGGAGAAAGAAGATATGAAGCTGTAATGCTAAAATATTATTGGATATAATTAATACTTGAATATTTTAAAAAATATACTTGTACTATGTAAGCATCAATTTATTATCTTCTGTAACTTAATCTACCTGCATTCAATTTCTAAAGCTTTTAAAAAATATGTGTTTATGCATGTAATGAGCAAAAAAAAATATTTTAAAACAACCATAGCTGAAATATAAAATATTTCGGGATACAGGAGATAGCTCACCTGTGTAGAGAATACTTTAGGCTACATGAGGCCTCAGGTTCAAGTTGCCAGCACCACATGAGAACACCATGCACTGCATCAGGGGATATTTCATGGACAGTAATGCATGAGCTATTGCCTCTCCTCTATCTTTCTCTCTTTTCCTTTTCCACATGTCTATGTCTGAATTCCAAAGAAGCAAAACAGAGTTTGCCAGGATCAGTGGAATTGTACAAGTGTGAAGTCCTGATACCAAAATATATAATACAGTATAAGATAGTATAGTACAATATAAATTCAGCCTGTGATGGACTGAGATTTTGAATAGTTTCTAATCTGGGAGAATAATTATTGACATGGAATTAATGGGCATGTGAATGAATACTTTGGGGGTTTTCATGCTGAGTCAAATAGGAAACCAAATTTGATGTGTGATTATTAATGCATTTTCTCAGAGAAAAGGAATGATTATTTTTAAGTAAAACCACCAGTCAATAGCAATTTTTAGATAAAATGGCTACAAATTTATAGAAATAGCAAATTACATGCCAAATTATGTCTGATGTCAAGAAAAAAAATAGCTCTTTGTCATTCTCACTCTTATATCTCTCTCTTCTCTTTCTTCTTACCCCACCAACAGAGAGCATGTGTTCATAATCTTCATTTTTAAATTGCCCAGATTTAAATACCTGTCTGTTTATATCACGCAAAACAACCAGAAACCTTCAATTACTGCAGGGAGGTTGTGGGGATGTGGTGGAGCCCGGCAGAGCTTGATCTGAGAGGTGAGTCCACCTGGTAAGTCTCTCTCTCTCTAGGGAGGGGTTGAGCAAAAAGGGGAAGACATAAACATCAAAATGTTGGCAGCCATGTAAGTCTCCCCTCCCCCCACAAAAACATCCTGCATCTTCCTGTAAGACATTCCTTACAGACTTAAGCCTGTTCCACCCTACATTCCCTGCTACTATGGCCTGTCCCTTTATTATCTACATATCAGTCTTCTGCTTTGTCTTACAAATGACTAAAGATCTCCTTCCTATATCCTAATCCTGCCAGTTGAACCCTGAGCAACAGTTGCTGGGGAGGTCCATACCATTCCTGGGCCCCTTTCTTCACCCCTTTCCTAACCATGTATGGTATTGTCAAGCCACTTCCGTTTCTGTCTTTTGTCTCTTCTGTGTCCCCACAGAAGAGAAGGGCGGAGAAGGGCAGGCGTGCAGACCGAGAGGCTGATGCCAGCCATTGCGGTTGGCATCATGTAGCTTAACCAGGTGTGCTACTGCCCGACTCTGGGCACACGAATGAATAGAGTTGTATTGCTTTGCTGCAACAACCTTAGTTCCTGGGTCATCTCTCCCTCTCATGACACTAGCCTGACCAACTACCTTTCAGATATATTTTAATTTTAAAAATTTAATTAATTTCTTTTGTTATATTTATTTATTTTTCCCTTTTGTTTCCCTTGCTGTTTTTTTATTATTGTTGTTGTTATTGATGTTGTCGTTGCTAGATAGGACAGAGAGAAATGGAGAGAAGAAGGGAAGACAGAGAGGAGAGAGAATGATAGACACCTGCAGAACTGCATCAACGCCTGTGAAGTGACTCCCCTGCAGGTAGGGAGCTGGGGGCTCGAACTGAGACCATTAAGCTGGTTCTTGTGCTTTGTGCCACGTGCACTTAACCTGCTGTGCTACTGCCTGACTCCCTAATTAATTTCTATATTTTGGATACAGACAGAGAATTGAAATGGAAGGGTAAGCTGGGGGAGAAAAGAAAGAGAGAGAGAGAGAGAGGGAGAGGGAGAGGGAGGGAGAGGGAGAGGGAGAGAGAGAGAGACAGAGAGACAGAAAGAGAAAGAGAGACTTCTTGCACACTGTATTGTGTGTGCTCTCCCAAGTGTGCCATCACCCAGCCCCAAGATCTATTTTTACTTCCAGTACCACAGGTAAGCAAACGTCTTGCTTAAAAGTACAGATTAGCAAGCAATGTATTCTGTGTTGCAAGTACACTAAAGGGGAATAACATAACATGGAGTCAGTCATGGGCAATATATAAATTAATAAAGTATGAGTGTTGGCCAAGAAAATTCTGCAAAGAGAAATGCGTCCATGTATGAAGTTTAAAAGATTCTACTCTACATTACATAAGAAATGCTCCTTGTATTTGTACTGTGTCTAATTGTGATTTATCAATATCTGTGTTAGCACATTTGTAAAACAGTTCTATTTCCCCTTTTCTCAATACTCAGATAATTCTATAACTATTACTCATATTTGGCTTGCTTATAGATAGTCTTCTAAATAATCCATACAGGTTTTTTTTTTTCCTGTATTCAGTCTAAACGTCAAATAAAAAAATTAGATTCCAACTTCTTTGGTACCTTTTTCTATTTGTACTTATTTTTCTTCTTAGTACTTTCTTTTTTTGTTTCATTGTGCATTTTTTCCCCAGGCCCTTTCCTAATTCATAGGTGTTATATTATTTCCTTTCCACTTGCTAATAATTTTCATTTTTATAATAAGATTTAAAATATCCTGTAAAAAGTTGATTACCTCTTCTCTTTTATTATATTACCTTCCGATTCCAAAATTGATTCTGCCTTAAGAGCATCAGCTATCTTTCAGATCATGTTTATAGATTTTAACTCTTTCCCCTCCCTAGCAGATAACACATTGCTGGTATAAATTAAAAAATTCATTCTCAGGTGTTACTCTACAATTTGAGATGAAGGACTACAGAAAAAGTCTAGGTTTTAACTCAGTGGACAGTTAGAGTGTACACTTTACCATGCTTGAGCACCCAATCTCAAGCTCCTGGTCCCCACCTGTAAGGGTGAGATTTACCAGTGGAACTCTCCTATTGCAAGTCGGTCTCTCTCTCTCTCCTCTCGCCTCCATGGCTATTGCTGGTACTCAGTGCCAGCATTATGAATCCACTGCTCCTGGTGGCCATTTTTTTTTCTATTTCATTCAATAGCACAGAGAAAAATTGAGAAGGAAAAGGGAAATAAGGAGAGAGAAAGACACCTGCAGACTTGTGAAGCAATCCCCCTACAGGGGTGGGGGTGGGCGTGGGATCCTTGCACGGGTCCTTGTGCTTAGTACTATGTGCCGTTGACTAGGTGCACCACTGCCAGGCCTTCAGTATTTCTCCTTTTCTGTCTCTCACTTCCTATTTTCCTCTGTCTCTCAACCTCTAACAAAAGCGTGGGGGGGGGGGGATTCCAGGAACAATGGAGCAGTACAGGACTGAGCAAGTTATAACCTTGATGGGTGGCAAAAAAAAATAAAAATTAAATTAAATTAAAAGATTTTTATTTCAGTGCTGAAAAATTGCACAATTTATGCTGAGGACCTTGGAAATTCAGCATATGTAGATTGTTAAGCATCCTTACATTACCTCTATTAAGTGAAGCCTGCTTGGCTTTTATCAACATGGAATAACTGAAATTTATTCTTTAATATTTTTTCACCATGGTTATTACTGGGCCTACATGGCTCCACCATTCCTGGAAGCCAGGTTTTTTTCCTTTTTTTTTTTTTTGCATCCAGGTTTATCGCTGGGGCTTGGTGCCTGCACTACAAATCCACTGCTCCTGGAGGCCAATTTTTCCATTTTGTTGTTATTGTTATAGCTGTTGTTGTTGTCAAGAAAGGAGGGGAAGACAGAGAGGGGGAGAGAAATACAGATACCTGCAGACCTGTTTCTGTCGTCAAAGTTCGGGACGCCAGTATGCCGGGCAGAGACTGAGACCAGGGACGCAAGGCTGAGTGGAGAAGCTGTATTTCTTTATTCACGAGCCAACGGTACAAAAAACTACTCTAATCACCACATCATTCTGTCCTCCATTTTACTCCCCCCTGTGGCAGCCGCAGGAACTCAGGAAGTACATAGGATAGGGGGCGGGGAGAAGGGAGAAGCGCAAAAAGACAAAGACTAAACCACAATCTCCTGGGGAGGGGAGTGAGACCAAACCAATGTGAAGCATAACAACATGTTTCACCTCCTGTGAAGCAACCCCCCTGCAGGTGGGGAGCTGGGGGCTAGAAATGGGATCCTTACACCGGCCCTTGCAGTGTGCTTAACCTGCTGCGCTACCGCCCAGTCCTTAGCCAGGTTTTTTTCTTTTCTTTCTTTTTCCTTTTGATAGAGAGTGAGAAATAAAAAGAAAGTAAAACAGTGACAGAAAGACAGAGAAGAGAGACATTTGCAGCACGATGCTCCATTGCTATTGAAGTTTACACCCTCCAGGTGGAGATGGAGGTTTGAATCCAGGTCATGTATGTTATCATATGTCCCACCAGGCTTTCAAATCATTGAAACTTTTATCTTGACCTTAATAAGTATTCAGAGTAAAAGTCACTATGTTTCATGATCTCAAGGAGGAAGCACTGTAGAAAAACCTGAATTATACAGTAAGATCTATACCAGTCATTACTTATAACTATGTTTTAACAAGAACTAGATTGACATTAATCACTCAGATACATGTTTCAGGCACTAGACTATGAAGTAAACTATTTGTTTTAGTGCCATTAAAATAGTCTCAAACTCAGTATTGTTCAGGTTGCAACAAACTGTGTGATTGGTCAATTGCCACAAATGGATATGGGGGAAAAAAAAGATTTAGGTTTAACTTATCCATTTGATAAATAAGAGAGAAAATTAAATATGTAAATTGATCTCTTACTGTGGACCCTTCAACACCAAAGCTTCCTTCAATGTGGCGGAGGTTGGGATTGAATTTGGCTCATGCCTCTGACAAAGGAAGCACACTATCCAAGTGAGCTATCTTGCCAGCCCTGATTCTTTAATGTTTGGTGGAACTTATCAGTGAAGATGTCTGAATTTTTTATTGCTAATTAAGTTTTCTACTAGCAGTCAGACTATCAAGTCGTCTATTCATGACTCATTTTCAGTAGACTGTACGTTTCTAAAATTTTGCTGTCATGCAGTTATTCTTGTAGTCTTATATTGTTAGTATTTCTGTGATATCAGTTGTAATATATACACTTTTGTTTCAGTTTTAATTTATTTAATTCCTATTTCTTTGGTGAATCCAACTAAATATCTTTCAGTTTTGCATTTTGCTTTTCAAAATAAGGTCTTTCTTTTTTATTTGGTCTTCATTTTCATTTTTTGTTATTCTTTTTGGTCTTTTTTTTCTTGAGGTGTGTTTTTGACAGTCTTTCTTTTTTTTTCTTAACTTAGGCTTTTGTTGCTATAAGCTTTCCTCTTAAAACTGCTTTTGCTATATCCAGTAGCTCTCATTTGTATTTCCATTTAAATTCATTTTCCAGATAATCCTTAAAGTTGCTTTAATTGCTTCTCTTTATATTGATTTAGTTTTTGGTTTTCCTCCTGAAATTGATTTCTGTCTTTTGTCTAGAAAGAGTTTTTTATTTATTCAGTATAGTTATTATTGAAAATCTTTTTTCCCCATGCCACAAGCCTTCAGTTTTTGTCTTTTGTTGACTTTTTATACTACTGTTTTCACTGTAAGCTATACATATCCTTTAGCTCTTTCTGTTGTACTCAAAAGTTAGAGGTTTGCGACCTTTGCCTAAAGTCTTTATCTGAGTCAATAAAAATTCACCTTCAGTAAATACCCTGCAATCTGGTTACTAGAATGTAAGAGATTGAAGACTCATTTCATCTGCCCTAAAATGTGTTGTTAATGTGGGGGTTGTGTAGAATAAAGCAAGTGAAATACAGTGCTAAACCGAGGCCTGTTCATCTATTCAACATTTTATTACATTGTTTTAAGATTGACACTTGATAGTGACCAATGATTATAGTAGGAATAATGTATTTCACTGAAGTCATATTTCATTATGACATTCTATGTCTCAGGTGTGCATCATGGAAAAAAAAATCAATGTGTATGTATTATGCTAAGCATTCACACTGGAAGGAATTTAAATTCAGTCAGCTTGTAGTCTTTAAACTTTTCAAATAAGTATGTTTTAGTTGTTAATCTAGGGGAAATGATTTATAATTTGGTGATCTGTTGACTGCTTTTGTCATAGAATCCTTTAAAAAAGGGTCCTACAGATGTAATAAGCCAAATAACTTCATATTTTACTTCTAAATAAGTATTCATGAGTTGGGCTGGACCTCTCTATACCACATAAGTATTGTTCTATCCCCATGGGTCAATGGCCTGTTTTGGAAATATACCCTTTCATCCCTATTCATGTACCAGCTTTTACAATGTGTGTCTACAATAGATAATCAACAAATCATTAATAAAAAAGTGTGTGTGTGTGTGTGTAAGTAATTTCTCAGTATGCATTACAATTGGAGTATTGCTTTGTCCTCCTCAACACGTGTGGTCCAGGTGATTCATAGTGCCTCTCTTCACTTACGGTCAAGCAGCTGGGCATGCATCCCAATCAGGGTGATGTTCAGACTAACCTCTGGCAATTCCAAACAGAGTATGTTCCAAGGTTGCTATATGGGTACAGCAAGAGAAAAAGTCATTTTCTTTTTTTACCTACTAGAATTGGTAAGCTGTCAGGTTGTGAATGGGACTGACAGAGGATATCTTTCCTGCCATGTGGAGATAACCTAACCACTGAATTAAAGCACCATGGAAAGGAAAGAAGAGCCAAAAGATGGAGAGAATGACCAGAACATTTAAGCCTCTGAGTACAGACCTCTCTAAGCAGATCCATGACTAAACTTTCCAACTACATAACCATTGCTTTCTGTATTTAATATAGGATATTTCCTACTGGTTATCTATGAATTTCCGCACAAATTCCTGAGTAATATAGAAAGAGAGAAACACAACCATAATTTCCTTTGATGATTTAGGGTTCCGTAGTGGTATCCACATTTTGATACATTGAAGTTTCTTTTTTAGAAATAATTTATTAGTGGTTTAATAGTTATTTACAAGACTACAGAATTAAAAGGATATAAAACCACACCACATCCTCCGCCAAAGTTTTGTGACTGTCCCTATCTCCCAAGGATAACCACCATAGTTCTCCAAAGGTCTTAGAGAAAGTTGGCTACATTTTTTTTTTTTTGTAAGTTCATGTGATACTTGATGTTTATTGTTTCATTTGTTTTAGGTATATCTCTAGTGAGAAAAGATACTTTAAAATCTACTTTCATGATTTCTTATGTTTTTAAAAACTAAATTTTATTCTCTATCTTTTTAAAATGCCTAGTTCTGACTTATGGTAGTTCTGGGGATTGAACCTGGGACCTTTGATATCTCAGGCATAAAAGTATTTATGCATAACCATTAAGCTATCTCCTCAGCCATCATTTGTTATGTTTTGTTTACTGTTACCTTTTTTTAGTGTGTATTTCCTATCTTTTTGTAAATTGATAGATACATCTATACTCCTATCTTTAAAAATACTTATTTGAGGGAGTCGAGCAGTAGTGTAGCAGGTTGAGCGCACATGGCACAAAGCACAAGGACCGGCTGAAGGATCCCAGTTTGAGCCCTGGAACCCTACCTGCAGGGGAGTCCCTTCACAAGCGGTGAAGCAGATCTGCAGCTGTCTTTCTCTCCCCGTCTCTGTCTTCCCCTTCTCTCTACATTTCTCTCTGTCCTATCCAACAATGATGACATCAAGAACAACAATAAAAAACAACAAGGGCAACAAAAAGGAATAAATAAATAATAAAAATACTTATTTATTTATTTATGGGATGGGATAGAGGAAAATTGAGAGGGGAAGGATATATAGAGAGGAAGGGAGAAAGAGAGATGTTTGTAGCCCTGCTTCACTGTTCTGAAGTCCTCCCACCCCCCATAGTTAGAGAATAGGGACTTAAACCCAGGTCCACACAGCCCCTATACCCCTATTTGTTAAAGGTTTTCTTGATTAATTGGGAGGGAAGGAGAAGGAGAGAGAGAGAGAGAGAGAGAGAGAGAGAGAGAGAGAGAGAGAGAGAGAGAGATATCTCCAAAGAAATACCCTGGCACATGCAATACTGCAAATTGAACTAGAAACCTAGTTGCAAAT
The DNA here is from genome assembly GCF_950295315.1 of Erinaceus europaeus. Classification (NCBI taxonomy): domain Eukaryota; kingdom Metazoa; phylum Chordata; class Mammalia; order Eulipotyphla; family Erinaceidae; genus Erinaceus; species Erinaceus europaeus. The sequence goes on from NC_080168.1 coordinate 54,668,308, forward strand.
CCCATGTTCTACCACTGTACCACCTTCTCAACTGATTTATAACCTTATTAAAGAGGATAAGAAACTTATTCAAAATCACATACCTAGGCATATAGAAACTGTATTTGGCAAATGTGTGGTGTGAATCTTGTATTTTCACACTTAAAAACCAGATTGATACTCTTCCTGAAATACGTGTTTAAAACCATGTTTTCAGTGGGAGTTAGAAATTCAAGGATGTGAAAAGAGATAGCATTCATTTGGATTGGTTGGTCTTAAAAGATAATTGAAACCTATTGTAAAAGAGACAGAAATCTTGCTTAAATTTTTTATTTATGCTTTTTAAGTCATTGGAAAAAATACATATGTGGGGGTATTTTTGCCTGCAGTGTCAGTATACCATCTCGATACTGGACTGTTAGAAATTTTCCTGTTCAGAAATATTTTCTGCACTTGATTTTAAGACAGTATGTCTAAATATCTGGGGAAACCATGAGTGAGACGAGAGTGGTCAAAGGAACCCTACAAAAATAAGTGTATTCGGAAGACAAAGGATATGGATTATAAATGAAGCTTCTTATCAAAAACCCATCTTGTAAAATTTGAATGAATTCACAAAATTAGAAATAGTACTTAGTAGAGGTGAAGTTTAAAATAATGGTCAACTGATGGAAAATAATACAGTATGCCTTCATCAAACTTCTTTTCCTATACCACAAGGTTTTTTTGTCTTTTTTTTTTCAGTTCAAAACTAAACCTTAGAGAATCAGTTCATTACTTATCTCCTGCAATAAATCCTCTCCACATGTGATTTTGAGCTAAGAAGTATTGAGCATGATATTCAAACTATGTTTTACTTCGATGAAAAGGAGAATGCTGTCTAGTCAAGTTAAGATGAGAACTATTTTCTCTCACAGTGCTTTCTCGGATTCTATAATAATTCAACTAATTTCTGAGACTGTTAAAATAATCCTAGATAAATAGTGGGAACTTTTATATAGGAACCATGATTTTCCTTCTATATAAAGTTGAATGAGATTGATCTCTTATTTTCTTTTCCATTTATCATCAGGTTCTACTGGTTTAATTTGGTCATCTTCAACTACATGTGGAAAGCACTTTTTCCTCTTTCTACCACTAACACAATTTCACATTGTGAAGGTAAAATGTGTGCATCTCTGGGGAATCTAGGAAAAGATCAGGAAAGAGAAGTTGAAAGGTAAAGAGAAAGTTCAGATTGTCAAGTCATGTGGTCTATCTGAATTCTACTCAAGGGATCACCCATTCTTATTGTTAAAAGCCAAAAGCTTTGGGGAAGCAAAAAAAACCATTCAAAGTGATAGAAAAATACCAAGCCAACTGGCAAAAATGAATGATAATATTTTACAGCTGTGGAGCATTTTTTTTCCCATGGGATATTTTTTTTGAATAATCACCATTTCTCAGTTACTCAATTCCCTGCTGAGATAAATTTCATGACAATTGTAATAGCAAAGGAAGGATATGGAATTTATGCATTAAGGTTAATAATACCCATTTTATGTAAAATTTTTATTTATTTTACTTTAATGAAAGAGATACAGAGAAAAATACAGAGAAATATACCAGAACACTGCTCTAGCTTATTGTGGTACTGGGTATTGAACCTGGGACCTTGGAACTTCAGGCATGAGAGCCTTTTCTATAGCCATTGTGCTTTTCCTCCAAGCCACACTTTATTTTTTAAAACATAAAATTTGTATAGTAGTATTTCAAGTCCAAATAAAATATCCATGTTTTATACCTTCCTGTGCCACACACCTTTATTTTTCTTTCATATATGCCATATCTTGTTATATATTTTTCTTTTTATTACTTTTGAAAAAATAATGCTGTAGTGAAACAAATAGCATGTAAGAGTCATATTAAGATGACACATCATTCTGACACCTTTAGTTAAATAAGTGTCTGCTCTGCATTGTATATTGAACTGAGAACAATCAATATTTTAGTAGTTTTTCTTTTAAAATTTCTATGTTGTTCATTTTTCTGATAAAAAGTTTTACTTCAACTCATATCATAGTTAATTAGGACTAAGATTATCTTGCTTCAAAACTGTATTTATTGTTAGTTCATTGTTATTAAACTCTTCTTGGTTTGGATTATGAGTGTAATGTCATGGTAAAAACAAACAAAACTCTATCATTATTATTATGTATTTTTAAATTTATTTTCCCTTTTGTTGCCATTGTTATTTTATTGTTGTAGTTACTACTGTTGTTGCTGATGTTGTCATTGTTGGATAGGACAAAGAGAAGTGGAGAGAAGAGGGGAAGACAGAGAGGAGGAGAGAAAGATAGACACCTGTAGACCTGCTTCACCACCTGTGAAGCGACTCCTCTGCAGGTGGGGAGCCAGGTGCTCGAACCGGGATCCTTATGCTGGTCCTTGAGCTTTGTGCCATGTGTGCTTAACCTGCTGCGTTACTGCCCGACCCCCTACTATTATTTTTTTTTAACCTCCTGGTTTATTGGTAGAGCTTGGTGTTGGCACTATGAATCCACTGCTTCTGGCAGTCATTTTTTCCATTTTGTTGGATAGGACAGGAAGAAATTGAGAGGAGAGGTAAGGGGTAGATAGGGACAGGGAAAGATAAGACAACTATAGACCTACTTCACCACTTGTGAAGCGACCCCCCCTACACATACACACACACACACACACACACACACACACACTGCAGGCAGGGGAAGTGGGGTCTGGAACCCAGATCATTGTGCTTCATACTATGTGTGCTTGACTTAGTGTGCCATCACCTGCCCCCCAAACAAACAGAACTTATTTGAATGCTTATTGAAGAGGGTAGGAACCTGGGATGCAACTGATGAGTTACTAGAGACCCAATGTGGACAATAGTGAGAATTAAACACTACTAGGAAACATAGTAATTTAAATATTGTGAAACTTCCATTTAGGAGTTCGACAATTCCCCCTAGTAAACATGGGAGAAATATCTCTGTATACTTTTGGCATAAAAGTAATCTCTTTTAAATATTTCTGACCAGTTTGTTACTTAGTAAGTACTGGTATAAGGGGACACTAATTAACCAGATTCTACAAAACAGGGGTTTAACCAGAATATTGATTAAGGGGTGGTGGTACACTGGGTTAAAAGCACATAGTATAAAGACCAAGGGTCTATCTGCCTAAGGATCCCAGTTCAAGCACCCATCTCTCCACCTGAAGTGAGGTCATTTCACAAGCATTGAAGCAGGTCTGCAGGTGTCTCTGCCTCTCTCCCTCTCTTTCTCCCCTCAGTTGCTCTCTGTCCTATCAGAAAAAGAAAAAAAATGGCCACAGGAGCAGTGGATTCATAGTCCAAGCACCAAGCCCCAGTGATAAAAAGATTATTGATCCAAAGGAAGGGAAATATCTAACATTTGCCTACTATTAGTCCTTTCCCCACCAAAGTTAGAAAGAAAAAACACTACCAATAACACAAGTTCATGTTCCTGTAAATAGTCTTAACTGAGAACTATAAATAGCACTATAAAACATGACGTCTCCCTGCCACAGACAATACAAAACAAAACACACCACAATCTAGAATATATATACACACACACATATGCTTTTATATAGTGAAATGAACAATAACAGTGATACCAAAGACAAAAATGAGGAATTGAAAATATTTCATTATAAAAATATACCCACAGAGCTCCCTTGAAATGGTATAGTATTATTTGACTGTTCCCTTGGATAATTAAAAATTCATATCTAAAACTACAGTAGCTACTACAAACTTTCTTAAAAGAGGGATATGGGGGCTGGGTGGTAGTGCAGTGAGTTAAGCGCACATGGCGCAAAGTGCAAGGGCCGGCTTAAGGATCCTGGTTAGAGTCCTGGCTCCCCATCTGCAGGGGCATTGCTTCATGGGGGACGAAGCACTACTGCAGGTATCTATCTTTCTCTTCCCCTCTCTGTCTTCCACTCCTCTCTCAATTTCTCTCTGTCCTATCCACCAACAATAAAAACAATGGCAACAATAATAACAATAACAACAAGGCAAAAAAAATGGCCTCCAGGAGCAGTGGATTGGTAGTGCAGTTACCAAGCCTCAGCAATAACCCTGGAGAGGAAAAAAAAAAAACTACACAGGGAGGTTCCCGCAAGATGGCAGACTGAGAAGCTGCTATGGCTAGAACTTTGACTACATCTTCTGCAAACGACACAACAGCTGAGGAACAACAAAGTATAAAAAAAAGAAACACATAAATAAAAACAATGGGTAGATCAAAAACGAATAAAACTGCTACTCCAATGAATGAAGACAAGACCTCAGAAGAAACTACAGATCAGCTAGAAGTAACCATAAATAAGAAAGTATGCAAGCAATAATAAACTTATTAATCACAGAAATGAAAACAACATTGGAGGAAAGGAATGGCAGTATTAGGGAAACAACATTTGAGACCCCCAAGGAAAATACTGATTATCTTGAGGCAATTAGAGAACTGAAAGCTGAAATAGCTGTAATGAAGAAAGAAGCTGAGGCAAGGGAAAGCAGACTAACAGAAGCAGAAAACAGAATTAGTCAGACAGAGGATGAGGTAGAGAAAATGAAGAAAGAGGTGAAAGAGCTTAAAAAGAGATTGAGAGACACTGAAACATCAACAGAGACATATGGGATGATCTCAAAAGAAGTAACATTCGCATAATTGGCCTGCCAGAGGAAGAAAGAGAGGAAGGGGAAGCAAACATTCTAGAGGAAATAATAGAAGAAAACTTCCCAGACCTGAATAACAGAAAGGACATCAAGATTCAAGAAGCCCAGAGAGTACCAAACAGAATCAACCCAGACCTGAAGACACCAAGACACATCATAGTCAAATGAGAAGTTGTAAGGATAAAGAAAGGATCATAAAGGCTGCAAGAGAGAAACAAAAAGTCACATACAAGGGAAAACCCATAAGATTATCTGCAGACTTCTCCACTCAAACTCTAAAAGCCAGAAGAGAATGGCAAGATATCTATCGAGTCCTGAATCAACCCAGACCTGAAGACACCAAGACACATCATAGTCAAATGAGAAGTTGTAAGGATAAAGAAAGGACCATAAAGGCTGAAAGAGAGAAACAAAAAGTCACATACAAGGGAAAACCCATAAGATTATCTGCAGACTTCTCCACTCAAACTCTAAAAGCCAGAAGAGAATGGCAAGATATCTATCGAGTCCTGAATGAAAAAGGGTTTCAACCAAGGAGAATATATCCTGCTAGACTTTCATTCAAACAAGATGGAGGGATCAAAACTTTCTTAGATAAACAACAATTAAAGGAGGCAACCATCACCAAACCGGCCCTGAAAGAGGTTCTAAAAGACCTCTTATAAACAAGAACATCAATACAATACTGGCAATATATCAGAGCAAACAAAAAAAATGTTTTTTTTGAACAATGTCACTACAATACATTAAATCCATAATATCAATAAATGTCAATGGCTTAAACTCACACATCAAAAGGCACAGAGTGGGGGGATGGATCAGAAAACATAATCCAACCATATGCTACTTGCAAGAATCCCATCTGTCACAACAAGATAAACACAGACTTAAAGGGAAAGGATGGAAAACTATCATACAGGCTAACAGACCACAAAAAAGGGCAGGAACAGACATTCTTATCTCAGACACAATAGACTTTAAATTAAATAAAGTAATAAAAGATAGGCAAGAACATTACATAATGATTAGAGGATCAATCAGCCAAGAAGACTTAACAATCATTAACATCTATTCACCCAATGAGGGACCATCTAAATACGTCAAGCACTTACTGAAAGAATTTCAAAAATACATCAATAGTAATACAATAATAGTGGAAGACTTCAATACCCCACTCTCACACTTAGACAGATCAACAAAGCAGAGAACCAACAAAGATACAAGAGAATTGAATGAAGAGATTGACAGACTAGACCTCTAGGACATTTTCAGAGTCCTTCACCCCAAAAAACTGGAATACACCTTCTTTTCAAGTCCACATAACACATACTCAAGGACAGACCACATGTTAGGCCACAAAGACAGCATCAATAAATTCGAGAACATTGAAATCATCCTAAGTATCTTCTCAGACCACAGTGGAGTAAAACCAACATTTAACAACAAACAGACAATTATTAAAAGTCACAGAATTTGGAAACTAAACAACATACTCCTTAAGAACCACTGGGTCACAGAGTCACTCAAGCAGGAAATTCAAATGTTCCTGGAAACAAATGAAAATGAAGACACAACCTATCAATATATTTGGGACACACCTAAAGCAGTACTGAGAGGGAAACTTATAGCCATACAATCACATATTAAACACCAAGAAGAAGCTCAAATGAATGACCTTACTGGACACCTCAAGGACTTAGAGGAAGAGGAACAAAGGAATCCTAAAGCATCCAGAAGGACAGAAATCACTAAAGTTAGAGCAGAAATAAACAACATCAAAAATAAAAGAACCATACAAAAGATCAATGAAGTCAAATGTTGGTTCTTTGAAAGATTAAACAAAATTGACAAATCCCTAGTCAGACTCACCAAACAAAAAAGAGAGCAGACTAAAATTAATAGAATTGTAAACGATGGAGGAGATAGCACAACTGACACCACAGAAATCCAGATAATCCTGCAAAACTTCTAAAAAGAACTATACACCACCAAGCTAGAGAATCTGGAAGAAATGGAACAATTCCTAGAAGTATATGCCCTTCCAAAACTGAACCAAGAAGAACTACAAAATCTACATGCACCAATTACAGACAAAGAAATTGAAACTGTTATTAAGAACCTCCCCAACAACAAAAGTCCTGGACCAGATGGCTTCACAAATGAATTCTACAAAACTTTCAGGAAACAGAACCCATACTTCTTAAGCTTTTCCATAAGATTGAAGAAACAGGAATACTCCCTTCCACCTTCTATGAAGCCAACATCACCCTGATACCAAAAGCTGATAGGGACAAAACAAAAAAGGAAAACTACAGACTAATATCTCTGATGAACATAGATGCCAAAATATTAAACAAGATCTTGGCCAACCGGATACAGCAACATATCAAAAAGATTGTTCATCACGACCAAGTGGGATTCATCTCAGGAATGCAAGTGTGGTTCAACATCTGTAAGTCAATCAATGTCATTCACCACATCAATAAAAGCAAAGCCAAAAACCACATGATTATCTCAATAGATGCAGAGAAAGCCTTTGACAAAATCCAACACTCGTTCATGCTCAAAACTCTACAAAAAATGGGAATAGATGGGAAATTACTCAAGTTGGTGGAGTCTATATATAGCAAACCTACAGCCAATATCATATTTAATGGACAGAAGCTAAAAGCATTCCCCATCAGATCGGGGACTAGACAGGGCTGTCCACTGTCACCGTTACTCTTCAACATAGTATTGGAAGTTCTTGCCTTAGCAATCAGGCAAGAAAAAGGAATCAAAGGAATACAGATTGGAAGGAAAGAAGTCAAGCTTTCACTATTTGCAGATGATATGATAGTATACGTAGAAAAACCTAAAGAATCCAGCATAAAACTACTGGAAGTTATTAGGCAATATAGCAAGGTATCAGGCTACAAAATCAATGTACAAAAATCAGTGGCATTTCTTTATGCAAACACTAAATCTGAAAAAGAAGACATCCAGAAATCACTCCCATTTACTGTTTCAGCAAAATCAATCAAATACCTAGGAATAAAGTTGACCAAAGAAATGAAAGAATTATATACTGAAAACTATGAGTCGCTACTCAAGGAAATAGAAACTGATACCAAGAAATGGAAAGATATCCCATGCTCATGGATTGGAAGAATATATATCATCAAAATGAATATTCTCCCCAGAGCCATATACAAATTTAATGCAATACCCATCAAAGTTCCACCAAGCTTCTTTAAGAGAATAGAACAAACACTATAATCATTTATCTGGAACCTGAAAACACCTAGAATTGCCAAAACCATCTTAAGGAAAAGAAACAGAAATGGAGGCATCACACTCCCAGACCTTAAACTATATTATAAAGCCATCATCATTAAAACAGCATGGTACTGGAACAAAAATAGGCACACAGACCAGTGGAAAAGAATTGAAAGCCCAGAAATAAATCCCCACACCTATGTACATCTAATCTTTGATAAGGGGGCCCAAAGCATTAAATGGAAAAAGGAGGCTATCTTCACTAAATGGTGCTGGGAAAACTGGGTTGTAGCATGCAGAAGAATGAAATTGAAACACTTTATCTCACCAGACACAAAAATCAACTCCAAATGGATTAAAGACCTAGATGTCAGACCAGAAACAATCAAATATTTAGAGGAAAACATTGGTATAACAGTTTCCTACCTATACCTCACGGATATCTTTGATGAATCAAACCCAATTGCAAGGAAGACTAAAGCAGAAACAAACCAATGGGACTACATCAAATTGAGAAGCTTCTGCACATCCAAAGAAACTATTAAACAAACAAAGAGACCCCTCACAGAATGGGAGAAGATGTTCACATGTCAAACATCAGACAAGAAACTAATCACCAAATTATATAAAGAGCTCAGCAAAATTAGCCGCAAAAAAGCAAATGACCCCATCCAAAAATGGGCAGAGGATATGAACAAAACATTCACTTCAGAGGAGATCCAAAAGGCTAACAAACATATGAAAAACTGCTCTAGGTCACTGATTGTCAGAGAAATGCAAATTAAGACAACACTCCTGTAAGAGTGGCATACATCAAAAATGACAGCAGCAACAAATGCTGGAGAGGTTGTGGGGACAGAAGAACCCTTTTACATTGCTGGTGGGATTGTAAATTGGTACAGCCTCTGTGGAGAGCAGTCTGGAAAACTCTCAGAAGGCTAGACATGGACCTTCCATATGATCCAGTAATTCCTCTCCTGGGGTTATACCCCAAGGACTCCATAACACCCAACCAAAAAGAGGTGTGTACTCCTATGTTCATAGCAGCACAATTCATAATAGCTAAAACCTGGAAGCAACCCAGGTGCCCAACAACAGATGAGTGGCTGAGAAAGCTGTGGTATATATTATATACACAGTGGAATACTATGCATCTATCAAGAACAATGAACCCACCTTCTCTGACCCATCTTGGACAGAGCTAGAAGGAATTCTGTTAAGTGAGCTAAGTCAGAAAGATAAAGATGAGTATAGTATGATCCCACTCATCAATAGAAGTTGAGTAAGAAGATCTGAAAGGGAAACTAAAAGCAGGATCTGATCAAATTGTAAGTAGGGCATCAAAGTAAAAACCCTGTGGTGAGGGGTAGACATGCAGCTTCCTGGGACAGTGGGGGGTGGGAGTGGGTGGAGGGATGGGTCACAGTCTTTTGGTGGTGGGAATGGTGTTTATGTACACTCCTAGTAAAATGTAGTCATATAAATCACTAGTTAATTAATACGAGAGGGGGAAAATTAATTTTATGTCTCCAAGTTTTTCAAAACACAAACTGAATCTTTTTAATATATAGGCTGTGTAATTGATATACAGACTCTCTCAAAAACCTAGACCAAGTAGATCAGAAGCAACCAATAGCACAGCTATATACAAGATACTGGGTACTGTACAGCTAACCCTAACAAAAGGACTTTTCAAAATTAACCCAATTACCTATGTAATGTCTTTTTGAACCCTAAGACAGAAGGAACCGCACATCTCCACTATAGAGCCTATATTTCCCCCAGTCCTGGAACCCTTGGATAGGGCCCACTTTCCCGTATGCCTCTCCCAATCCATATCAAATAATATTGCATCTGCCGATCACAACCTAACCAACACAACGATTGCCACCTCAACATGCTTCACCTCAGACTGTGTCCAGAGACTTCACGTGTGGAATGACAACCCTTCAGCTTCATTACTCGGGTGAGACCTTTCCTTTCATAGTATACTCTAATTCCATCTCAGGTGGTTCACTTTCTAACAAAGTCTCAAAACCTAGATATACACCAGTTTCTGTGAGAGAGAACATATGTTCACACGTATCTATAAACTACTGCTAAATACCTGAAAGCAGAAGTACACTAGAGTTTGCAGTGATTAACCCCCTAACACTTCCTCTCCACTATGCCAAGCTTTGGGTCCATGATTGCTCAACAAAAGTTTGGCTTTGTATGTTAACTCTCTTTTCAGTCACCAGGTTCCAGATGTCATCAGGATGCCGGCCAGGCTTCCCTAGACTGAAGACCCCACCAATGTGTCCTGGAGCTCTGCTTCCCCGGAGACCCACCCTACTAGGGAAAGAGAGAGGCAGACTGGGAGTATGGACCAACCAGTCAATGCCCATGTTCAGCGGGGAAGCAATTACAGAAGCCAGACCTTCTACCTTCTGCAACCCACAATGACCCTGGGTCCATGCGTCCAGAGGGACAGAGAATGGGAAAGCTATCAGGGGAGGGGGTGGGATATGGAGATTGGGTGGTGGGAATTGTGTGGAATTGTACCCCTCCTACCCTTTGGTTTTGTTAATTAATCCTTTCTTAAAAAAAAAAAAAACAAGACAAAAAAAGAGGGATATGACTGGTATACTAAGAAGTAAAGACAGCAGAGTAGAAGACAAAAAAAAAGAAATAAAGAATAAGGACAGTGGAGAGACAGTAATTAACTTGGTAAATATGAATCAGTAGTCACCTTGGAAATCAATGATCTAAAAACAGTGATTGAAAGACAGAGGTTGTTAGAGGTGAACAAAAATCAAACCCCCAAAGCAAACTGTATCATGTTTACAATAGAAATATATTGCCTGCTCTCAGAAATCCAGAGTACTTCAAGTCATTAACAGAAACATAACTGGAAAGCCTCAAAATACATGAACATTAAACATTATTGTTCATAGCAGCAATCACGGAAGTAATCAAAGAAAACTTAAATATTTCAAACTAAGTTGAAATGACAACACATAAAAATTTGGGGATTGCGGAGAAAACAGTGCTTGAAAGAAATTTATGAAATTGAATGCATGTTTTAGAAATGAGAAATGTCTTAAATCAGTAATGTAAGTTTCTATTTGAGACAACTAGACGATGGAAAATGTTATGTCTAAGATAAGCAAAGGAAGAGAAATAAGAATTAGAAAAGATTTTGGATGTGAGGGCAATCTGAGTGTGACATCTGTCATCCCATTGATCACCAGGGTTGATTCAGTTGATCTGGCTGGCTAGGTGGGTGTCCTCTTCCTCCCTTACTGCTCCATGTGAGTCCCTCCTGAAGCTGTGTGCTCAGTCGAAGAGGATGGCCTTCCCCGAATAGAGATGACTGGTCTTGGTTGAGGGTATAGTAGTAGCTGCACTCCCCTGCTGGAACCTCCAAACAGGCTCTGTAGAATTAGAGAAGATTTCCATAAAATTAAAATCAGCAAATCAAGAGAGAACATTTAAAGACTCAAAAGTTGAAAAAGATTAAAAACATATCTAAGTCTCTTACTAGGCTAAGAAAAAAAGAAGACATATTACTAATGTCCAAAATGAAGTAAAAGAGGAAGCATCAGTACAGATCTTATGGGAAACTTAGATGGTATGAAAGACTCTTAATTCCTTGAAAAATAGTATTTGCCAGAATAGAAATAAGAAATTTTAGATGATATGAATAGGTCTTTATATGATAAATTTAATACATCGACCTCTTTTATTAGGAGCTTACTAGCTTGCAGTACAGTTATTAACATATGGTTACAACTTTTATCATTTCCCGGAAATATTGTAGGTGCCTGCAAAACCCCCAACTTAGGTGCATTTCCACCATCATGCAGCACTAGTCAATAGTCTTTAACTTTATAAAGCAGAAATTACCAAGTCAGGTTTGTTTGCTGGTAAATGTTGCTAAGAATTCAAGAAGGACACTTTTACTAAGTCTCTGTACTTTCTTTCAGAATGTAGAGTCAGGTTATTTCCTATGATGCCAGCATTTCCTGAGTATCAAAACCAGATAAACCTTACAAGAAAAAATACAAATTTGTCACATGAACTGAGATGCAATTATATAAGTAAAATATCTAAAATTGAACTCATCACTAATAATAAAAAAAAAGAACTATATACCATGGTTAAGAGGAATCTATCAAAGGTCAATAAGGATGGTTCAACTTAAAACCAATTGATATTATCTGTCACATAGCCAATTTAACAAAGAAAAAAAAAACATGTGAACATATCAATAGAAATAGAAAATAGTGTGAACATATTTCCGTGCACAAGGACCCAGTTTCAAACCCCTGCTCCCCACCTGCAAGGGGAACACTTCACAAGCAATGGATCAGGGCTGGGCAGGTGCTCACAGTTACACACACATAGTGCTAGGCACAAGGACCCCCATGAGGACTCTGGTTTGAGCCCCCACTCCCCACCTGCAGTGAGGACGCATCATAAGCAGTGAAGCAATCTGCAGGTGTTTGTCTTTTCTCTCTTACTCTCTATCTTCACCTCCCTTCTCAATGTCTCTCTGTCCTATCCAGTAAAATGGAAGAGAAAAAAATTGGCTGCCAGCAGTGGTGGATTCATAGTGGTGCCTGGCACTGAGCCCCAGTGATAACCCTGGAGGGAAAAGAAGGAAGGAAGGAAGGAAGGAAGGATGGAGAAAGCAGGCAAAGGAAAAAGAGGAGAAGGAAAAAAGGAAAAAAAATGACCACTGAAAGCAGGGAATTCAGCTAGCACTAAGCTCCAGTGATAACCTTGGTGACAGAAAGAAAGAAAGAAAAAGAAAGAAAGAAAGAGAGAGAGAGAGAGACAGAGAAAGGGAAAGAAAGAGAAAATAACTTCTGATATGATTGGACATTCATTCTTAGAAACAGCTCAGCAAAGTCAAATAAAAGGGGCATTTCCTCAACTTGATAAAGAATAACTATTAAAAACATATAGCTAGCATCATAATTAATAGAATTCTATCAAGTGAACTAAGTCAGAAGAACAAATACCAGATGATCTCATTCATAGATGGGATCTAAGAAACAAAGCAAAGGACCATGCAGAGTGAAGCCTCAATAGACATTTGCAAATAAATAAATAAATTCAGTCCTTTTAAGTCCTTGAAACTCATTATATGTTCAGCACATGGATAATCTTAGGTAGACAATGAACACTTGAAATGTGTATTCCATTATAAGGGTAGTTGGTCCAGAACATATAGTTTATTGTTAAGCTGTTTAACATTATTATAAGGGTATGAATCTTTTTTTAAAGCCAATTTTTAAATTTGTGATTAGTAGTAGTTGACAAGATTATAAGAATACAGGACACTGGAGAGAAATAGAAAGGCCCCAGGTTCAATCCTCAGCACCACCATAAGCCAAGCCAGAACTTAGAAATGGCTTGATGAGAGAGAGAGAGATATGAATTCTTTTGCTCAAATTCTGCTGATCTTTTCTATAGTTAGTCTATCAAATAATGAGTGGAAGAATGAAATAATCAATTAAAATTGTGGACTTGCCTTTTTCTGTCATTTTTTTATTTCATATATAATGAGCATACATTACTAGGCGCACATTTTTTTTAAATTTTTTTTAATATTTATTTTATTTATTCCCTTTTGTTGCCCTTGTTGTTTTATTGTTGCAGTTATTATTGATGTTGTTGCTGTTGGATAAGACAGAGAGAAATGGAGAGAGGAGGGGAAGACAGAGAGGAGGAGAGAAAGATAGACACCTGCAGACCTGCTTCACCGCCTGTGAAGCGACTCCCCTGCAGGTGGGGAGCCGGGGTTTGAACCGGGATCCTTATGCCGGTCCTTGTGCTTTGCGCCACCTGCGCTTAACCCGCTGCGCTACAGCCCGACTCCCGACGCACAAACATTTAGGATTAATGTATCCCTTAAAGGGGTGGCCATTTAGTCATTGTGTAATTGACTACAACAAACCTCTGGTACAGTCTAGAGTCTCTTTTACACTATGGCTGTTTAGTCTCACTCCTAACATGTAGTAGTCCTTTTAGTAGCATCTGTTTTCTGTAGGGTCTCTCCACTATGGTATATCAAACTCAACAATTTCCCAATCCTTGGAAGGTTTTCATTTGCTGACTCCATGACAGTTGAACTTCCTTAATAGCTATGTTCCCCTCCCTGGCTTTGTGGAGCTATTCTTTGTAATTACAACTTAACGTTCAAAGAGTTAATGTGACACTTTCAAGGAGCTGCTGACTTCCTTCTGAGTAGCTTTCTCTTTGTCAGTAATTCAGCTCTGCAAACCTCAGTCCTCTAAGCTTAGATGCTTTCTAGTTTTTGTGTACAATTCACTAAGATTCAGGTATCTGTGTCCTCTATTTTCACCCTCTATCTTAGTTTCTCTCAGTCTTTACACAGCACTGTAATAAATAAACGAACAAACAAATAATAGTAGGGTCAGCAAAACAGCTTGTTTGGGTAGTGCACTGCTTGGCTTTGTGTACAGCCCAAGTTTGAGCCTGGCCCCCACCATATTGAAGGAAGCTTCCATGCTGTGGTCTCTTTTACTCTCTCTCCATTCCTCACTGTCTCAGTAAAAACAAAACAAAACAAAACAAAACAAAACAAAACAAAAACACCAACAAATTAAACATTAAATGCAGCATTTATCTGACTCTTTTGTTGATTGTTTTTTTGTCACACAAGCAGTTATTGAATGGGAAGATTGTTTTCACTCTATATTATGTACTATAATTACAACTAGGAGTAACTTACAAATGAAATAGACAATGGTCAACACTAATTAAAGGTTAGAAATAGCCTACTTTATCAGAAGAAAACTTCAAATTGCCTTCACTAGGCAACTAATCTCAGATATTTTCTTTTTTTCTTGGAACTTCAGAGAGCTTTTGTGATAGTTGAAGTTTTTTTTTTTCCCCTGTTATTGAGACCTCACCACTCTGAGAAAGAAACTAAGAGACAGAAGGGAAGAGAGGAAAACAGTGAATCATCAATGTTTCTTCCAGTGTGTTGGGGGGGGCAGTCTTGAACCTGAGGAAGCAGGTACACTGTCCAGGTGAGCTATCTAGTCAGCCAAACAGATTTTATTTGCTCAATGTCAAGTTTATTTTAGATCCAAATGGTTTGTTTTAGGGAATGTAGAAAGGAAACAAAATCTTAGTTTATTTATAGATAAGGTATTGTGGCAATCATCTTCAGTGACACTTAGAATTCCTTTACCAATCACAAAGACCATTTAATTTTTTCTGACTCTAGGAGAAGCTTAAAGGATCTTAACAGTGACCCAAATGTATAATCTCCTTTATTGGTTTGTGGTAGAAAGTTATAGAAAAGGAAGAGAGTTAGTGGACATCTGCTACTTAAAAGTGGATAACTGGACCGAAACACATTTTGCCCAATTCTGCACCTTACTATATTAGTCAATTATGTAATCTGATTTAAATGGGTAACTAACTTGGAAAGGTATCTTTCCCAAACTCTTATGAATTGGACTTTAAGCAGTACAAAAAACTATTTCCTTTTAATTTTACTTGAACTGAGTTATATATACTGTGATTAAAAGTTTGTGGCCTATCCAGCAATAAATTGCTCCCTGGGAGCTGAGTGCAGGGAGCCCAGAAAAGACTAGATATGATGAAGGCTATTGCTTTCTTCTCCCCAAGTCAGTGTCTCTGGGAGCTCACACCCAGGGCTTTCCTTAGCCAGATGCTCCCCGTACTCTGTCTCCTCCCTATTCCAGTCCAGGACAGTAGTGATGCATTAATGGCTCAGTGCTGAGAACACCATGGTGTGCTTTATGGTATTCAGAAATCCTTATCCTCACATGCTTTTGCTGTGCAGCTCATATTTTAACAAAGGACCAGAAAAGAAAATGTGGATGTGAGTGGAAGAGAAGAGCACGGGGTGAAAGACCACTTTGTAGTAAATGAATTACATTCAAAGTCAATTTTTAGCTAATTCTTCCTGTGGCTATTAAAAGAGCTAGTGTTACACAGAGTCACAAACCAGTCTCCAGAAAATGAGTATCAGTGAGAGATCCACTTCTGAGCATAAAGCATCCTCTTTAGAGAAAATCTTTCTTGAAGTCCATATATTAAGTTTGTTCTCACTATTCTGAGGAAGGTTTTTTTTAAAAAAAAACATAGTGGAACTAAAAGAAAAACTGTTGGATTTATCCCTTTTAAAGAGACCATAAATTGGCCTCCTGTTGATGACAGAGTATTCACTAGGAGAAAAAAAAAATAACAAAAAACAAAATAACAACAAAGAAACCCTTCCCAACCAATAATAGACATAACTTCAGTTCAATTTCCTCTTATATACAGGATCTTGCTTTATATGTTAGTTCCACAATACATTTTATTAAGAGAAAATGTAGGTACCTTATCAAATAACTGAAAAAATAAAAGCCTAGCACATGTGAACACACACCATTTTTCAAGCAACTTCTTTGCCCTGTTAGCTTTAATATAAACTTTTCAATTTATTCTTTTGCTGATAATTTTTCTCTCCTTTCCCTTCTTCTTTCCCTCCTTTCTTTCTCTCTTGCTCTTTTTTTCTCTTTCCTATATTCTATTAGAAACATGGAAATTAATAGAGAAGAATAAATACTTGCATGAAAGAGCAAATAGGAACAATTTTATTTATGAGTCTTTGCCTACATTTTGTTGCAATATATAGTAACAACATCCACTTGAATCACAAGCACCACAAAGGAGAGTCTCAGGGAAGGGTTTTTATTTTCACAGTTCTCTAGTCTGTGCATCTAACTGCTTTGTAGAAACTTTTTGGAGGTCACCTCTTTAAGATACACATATCTTGCCATCAACAGTCCATAAGAGAGTTTGAAATGTGGTGTGAGAACTTACAACATTTTACTCAGTGTCTTG
Source organism: Erinaceus europaeus (assembly GCF_950295315.1). Taxonomy (NCBI): domain Eukaryota; kingdom Metazoa; phylum Chordata; class Mammalia; order Eulipotyphla; family Erinaceidae; genus Erinaceus; species Erinaceus europaeus. Next base: position 54,685,133 of record NC_080168.1, read on the forward strand.
GGAGGCACCATTATCATGACCCCTTAAATTTATTACTGTCTTTGTAGACAACGTGCTATGGGAAAGGGGGACTTTGGAGTTAACTCAGCAGCTTCTGCAAATGAATGTACCATGAGAGTATTACTGCAACCCCCAAGAGGGGACATTAGTCTGACTCTTCATTAGCAGGGGTGAGAAAAAGCTGTCCTCTGTATTCCTGGATAGGCAGACTTTATTCCAGTAGGAGTTTCTCTCTGGAATTCAGTTCTCTGAAATTCTTAGTACTCCCAAAGTCAGACTTGTCTTAAATGAAATGGGATATGGGGATTCTGAAAATGTCAAGTGCAGAGTTTTATTGTTTAAGGAGACCATAGATTTACAAATTGGAAAGGAAAAAAATTCCTTTAAGCAGAATTAAAAGCAATTATAAAAGTTCAACACATTGCAATTTGACAATGTGCACTAACTGATAATGCCACCCACTTGACTCACTTACCAATTTAAGGCTATTTTGTAATCTCCTTGTGAGTTTCTCAACATAATAGGAGAAGAACAGTATGAATGTTCATGTGAGCTTGCATATGTATATTGCTCTAAGACACCAAATAACTTCCCACAGTACTTAAGAAAATATAACAACTTCTTCTCTCACTCCTTAGATAGCACTTTATCTAGAGGTAATTTTTTCCAATGCTAAATTTTAGTGTAGTGTGTGGGTGAAAACAAATTCAGTTGAAATTTTAAAAGTGTATATTGCTAAAAGAAACAATTAAAACCAGAGAAGAAATATGAGTGAAATTGTTGAATGTATTCTAATTATAACAGTGAAAATAGAATCTGAGGAAAAAAACAAAATATTAATATAAACATTGCAAAGACACAACCTAACTTACTAATCTGCTTATACATTTAAATTGAATAACTAGAGTGGCCTGGGAGATGGTGCAGAGGATAAAGAGTTGGATTTTCAAGTATAAGGTCCTGAGTTCAATCCCTGACATCATATGTGTCAGTGATCCTCAAATTCCTTTTCTCTCACTCCCTCTTTCTTAACCTCTCACATTGATAAATAAATCTAATTTTAAAAATAAATAACCAGAGAAGTAAATTTTCCCTTTTCTGCTCCTACAAAAAATTTGCTGGTAATACTGAACTATAAATATGGAATGATATCTTTTCAATAAAATTTTATGGGCTGGCAAAATAGCTCACTTGAATAGTGTGGTCCTTTGCCATGTATGTATGCCACCCAGATTCAAACCTGGCCACAACTGAATTGAAGAAACTTTGGTATTGTGGCCTCTATCCATTCCTCCCTCCCTCCCTCTCTTCCTTCCTTCCTTCCTTCCTTCCTTCCTTCCTTCCTTCCTTCCTTCCTTCCTTCCTTCCTTCTTTTTTATTGCCACCAGAGTTATCTCTGGGATTCAGTGCCATCACTACAAATTCACTGCTAGCAGCGGCCATTTTAATACTTTTTTTTTTCTATTTTATTTTATAGGACAAAGAGAAATTGAGGGAGCAGGGCCAGGTGGTGGCTCACCTTGTTGAGCGCACATGTTACAGTGCACAAGGACCCAGGTTCAAACCCCTGGTCCCCACCTGCAGGGGAAAAGTTTCACAAGTGGTGAAGCAGTGCTGCAGGTGTCTCTCTGTCTCTTTCCCTCTCTATCACCCCCTTCCCTCACAATTTCTGACTGTCTCTAACCAACAAATAAAGATTTTAAAAAATGAGAAAAAAAAAGGAAAGAAATTGAGGGGGCAGGAAGATAAGGAAAGAGAAAGTTACCTGCAGACTTTCACTGCTTTTGAAGAGTCACCCTTGCAGGTGGGGAGTGGGGGCTTAGACTCGAGTCTTTGTGCATGGTAATATGTGCACTCAACCCAGTGCATCACACTCATACTTGGCATCTCTTTCTTTCTTTCTTTTTTTTTTTTTAAGATTTTTTTTTACAGATGCATTTTCTTTTTTTTTTAATTTATTTTATTTATTTATTCCCTTTTGTTGCCCTTGTTGTTTTATTGTTGTAGTTATTATTGTTGTTGTTGTCGTTATTGGATAGAACAGAGAGAAATGGAGAGAGGAGGGGAAGACAGAGAGGAGGAGAGAAAGATAGACACCTGCAGACCTGCTTCACCGCCTGTGAAGCTACTCCCCTGCAGGTGGGGAGCCGGGGTTCGAACCGGGATCTTTATGCCGGTCCTTGTGCTTTGTGCCACCTGCGCTTAACCCGCTGCGCTACAGCCCGACTCCCTTGGCATCTCTTTCTATCTCCCTGCCTTTCCATCTCCAAATAATAAATAACTGCATAAACTTCTAAGTTCCTTACATTTTAGAATTTCTAAATAATCTTTGTATTGGAGATATTCATTTTATTTGAGGCCTCCTATTTGTACTAGAGAAAAAAAAAATCCATCAAACATATGATGGCAGATTATGAGTACTAAATTTGATTCAGTCATATATCATTGTGATTTTCAAAACATTTTTAAAAGTGATTTAAAAAATAAAGCACAGCATTTAAGACACTTAAAATAGTGACCTCCATCAGGCAAATAATAACAAAACATTTGCTCAACATTGTGCTAAGACTGGATCCTTATGAAAAGACTCATCAGTTTTGTGCCTTAGGAAGTTATAAGCAAAGTGATAAATTTCCATCTTATACATTTGGTATTTTTATACCACAGAATTTAAAATTTTATAAAATTCATGGTTTGTGGTTTGATTAAACAAAGTAATAAAGAACTTCTGTAAGGTTAATGAAAGGTAGACCTTCTGGTGTTGCCTGAGTGATTCTGAGTGGAGAACTGATAGCACCATGAAGAAAAACTGATCTTTTGATGAAGTGTTCTGACAATTTCATCTCATCCCCTTACTGATGGGGCAGATTTTATTTTCTAAAGTAACTGTAACAAACTTACCATAAATTGTCAGCTCTTGAAATACTTGAAGAAAGTTGACTAGTTTGTTCCCCCTAAATTACCAAAGTCGGGGGCTGGGTGGTGGCGCACCTGGTTGAGCACATGTTACAGTACGCAAGGACCAAGGTTCGAGCTCCCAGTCCCCATCTGCAGGGGGAAAGCTTCACAAGTGGTAAAGCAGTGCTGCCAGTGTCTCTCTGTCTCTCATCCCCTCTATCTCTTTCCTCCCCTCTTGATTTCTGACTGTCTCTATCCAATCAACAAAGATAAAAAAAATTTTAAAAAGCTGAATCCCTAAATTACCAAAGTCACCTTGTTAATATTTTTCTAATTTTTATTATATTCTATAATAGTAATTTTATGCTAGCTAATAATATCCAAACTTTATACCCCACTAATTACAATGAATAAAAGGTTTTCCTTTGATCCTTTCTACTATGTAATCTCTTTTGGGCTTCTAGAAGTCTCTCTGAGTTTTATCTTCTCCACTCTTTCCCTACCCTCCCATTCCCCTTAATGTTGTTCTTTGGCCTCAGATCTGGTATCTATTGAGGTGAAACTGTTCATTTTCTTTTTCACTCAACTTTTATCTTGAAAAAAATATTTTACCCCTCCTCCCACAGTCTTCCAGGCATACCTACAATCTGAGGTTATACCTCCCTAACAGCACTGCAATCTGTTCAATCTAACCTAAGGCAGATCTCACACATTATAACTTTATAAGAGGCACTTGTACATATGTTTACTTAATTATTCCGTATGTTCCACGTCCCAATAACTCCATATTTCCCCTATATAGAGATTTTATCAGAATAATATGAGATTTTGGCTAAATTATAACTAATTCAAGCTCAGTAGAGATGCCTTCTTACTAAGATTTTTTTTCATTGCTCAGTACCATCTTTTTTTTTTTAAAAAAAATATTTATTTATTCCCATTTGTTGCCGTTGTTTTACTGTTGTAGTTATTATTGATGTTGTTGTTGTTGGATAGGCAGAGAGAAATGGAGAGAGGAGGGGAAGACAGAGAGGGGGAGAGAAAGACACCTGCAGACCTGTGAAGCGACTCCCCTGCAAGTGGGGAGCCGGGAGCTCGAACCGGGATCCATATGCCTGTCCTTGCGCCTTGTGCCACCTGCGCTTAGCCCACTGCGCTACCTACCGCCCGACTCCCGCTCAGTACCATCTTAACCCTGTGCTGTGACTTCTCAGGATAGTGTTCCAGTTTAAGAAGCTTGTTTTCAGTTTGTTGGCAGACTCATGCATCAAAACATTTCTTCTAAGTAAAAGAGGATATAATTCAGTGTAGAGTTCAAATGGAGAAGAGACTGCAGCTACTGACATTATTATTATAGTTCTAGACTTAGAGACTCTCTTTCTTCCTTAACAGTTAACTATTCTGTTACATAATATGGTACAAATCTGTACAGAGCCACTTTGAGTCAATTTCTTGAGTAGGTGTTGTCTTCTTCATCTAAGTAGATTGGACTGTTAGTAGATGACTAGGTAGTCCATCCTCATAGTACTGAGATCTCTTCTGTGACTCAGCATCAGGCAAACATGAATATGACACTTAGACTGTCAGAAAGGTAGTATTGATCCATATAATAACAAGGACAGAATGTAGATGACTAAAGTCTCTGTCTTTGTTATAACAATTCTTCAAATTGATCCTACATGATAAAATGTTATGGATATTTGGAATTTATATTTTTTCTGGACAAGTGACTTAGCTCCAGACAGAAGTGGCTGAGAAAGTATCTTTTTGTGGTATCTACTGATTTCCTCTGTCTTATATTCATTAGATGAAGGGTTTACCTCCATGGGAGAGTCTATTATCTCAACCTCAAAGTTATTTGTTTACCTTTTGCCTCCAGGGTTATTACTAGAGCCCACCATTTACACATCTGTGATCTCCCTCATTCTCTCTCTCTCTCTCTGTGTGTGTGTGTGTGTGTGTGTGTGTGTGTGTTTAGATAAAGGGTATATTTGAGAGAGAAGAAAAGAAAGAAGCAAAGATAGAAGGAGAAATACCACAGCACTGTTTCACTGTAAATCTTATGGTGCTACCATGTGGTGATTGCGGACTTAAGCCTGGGTTCTTACACGTTAATACGTATACTTCATCCAGTGAACTATATCCCAGGTCCCCTTTAACTCACTTCAATGCCTAAAAGGAACCCTTTGGGGTCAGAGTTATGCTAAACATTTGCTCAATTTCATCATTTTCCAATATATCCCTAAAGAGAATAGTTTTATCAAGTGGCGATAAAGTATTTGTCTTCAAGATATTTTTCTTAGAATATATTCAAGATGATAAGGATTGAACAGTAGAACTCTTACCAACAATTACTATTACACAGATGATTCCTTATGAAAAGGTAATATACTTTAAGTACACTAAAAAGTACTTTTAAAACTGTTAGCATCTCATAGGAAAACTTTGGAGAACATATTCAGAAAATTCTGTTAACCAATATTTTCCTTCTTTTTTTAATTCTTTTACTGATAAAGATAGTGATTTAATTCTGGATTGTTCTAAAGGTTATATGTATATACCCTTCCTCTTATGCTAAAACATAAAATTTTCTCAACTCTGTATAATCCTAAAATTAGTTTTTTCCTACATGTTATTGTAATTTATTCATAATTATGGATAACTGATGAAAATATAATGAAATTCTGTACTATATATTTTTTTATAATTTAACTTACAGCTTCTGTGCTCCTGCCTATCCTATCCTTTTAAAGATTTTATTTTTTTAATTTTGAAATAATGTTTTTCTCAAGACTGCTATTGCTTTAACATAAACTTGTATACCACCAATACCCAATATGTGATACAAGTTTTTTAAAATTTTTTATGTTTTACTTATTTATTATTGGATAGAGGCAAAGAGAAATTGAGAGGGAAGGGGGACATAGAGAGGGATAGAGACAGAGAGACACTTAACAGCCCTATTTCACCACTTGGGAAGCTTTTCCCCTGCAGGTGGGGACCAGGGGCTTGCCCACTGTAATGTGTGTGTGTATGTGACCAGGTGTACCATTTCCTGGCCCAATGAAAGTTTAATAAATGTTTGCTAACATGAATTGTTTTGGGATTGTAATTTACATTGTTATTACTCATAGTGCTTACAACTAGATATTTATTGGTTCATACTTTCTCTCAAATTATTGTCAACTGCTATTTGAATATCTGGGTAATGTGGCAAGACCACTGTTACCTTGAACAGTATTTAAGTGCTTGCATACATCTGCAAGGCTCTAATAAGAACAAATTCTTTCTTTGAAACTGTAACACTTACACATTTTCCCCCAAATTCTCTTGTTAAATACTTTCAAGTTCTTTTGTTCCATACAAAAACCTGGTAAAAATTGTGATCTAATTACTGAAAACAATCAAGGTAATCTTTATTATTTTATTCAAATTTGCCCTCTTTATTATCCTTCACCATGAATATCCTCAGTTTTTGGTCATAGACATACCTTACCATGAAAGCAAAGAAGTTGATATTTCTATTTAATGTACTGCCTAATTTCTATCAAGTCTAAATTGTTTTTAGGCCTTGAACATGTGGACTGTTACAGTTTTGTGAATTCATTGCATTATCGAAAGTTAAGGACAATGTCTTGATAGATCATTTTCAGAAGGTGAATTTAAGAAACATAATTATTCCCATGGTTTTATGTGGTTAAAAAATGAATAGTTTTTGGTCTATTTCAGGAATGTGTGTGTCTTGAAATTCATTTTCAAATTGCCTTTCCCCCTTGTATAATATGAATTTAAATACTAAAAGTCAATTTATTTAAGCTCTCTGAGATTATATTGGCATGGATGTCTCTGAGATTATATTGGCATGGCATGTCCTACTGTGTGTTACTATATCTACTAAATGCCAAACTTTCGTCTTCTTTCTAAGATAAATTAAAGTCTAAACTACTTCAATTACTTTTTTTTCTTCAGAATTTCAGACTCTTGGAGATTACATAAATGTATTTATTTATGCAATGTGTGTTAAGTACCTTTTAAAGAAAATACTTTATGGCCATAAGAATTACTAAAATAGGGGGCTAGGTGGTGAAGCACCTGGTTGAGTGCATATGTCACAATGTGCAAGGATCTAGGTTCAAGTTCTCAGTCCTCACATGTAAGGGAAAACCTTCATAAGTGGTGAAGCAGTACGACAGGTATCTCTCTGTCTCTTTCCTTCTCTATCTCCCCCTTTCTTTCAGTTTCTGTCTACCTCTATGAAATAAAGATAAAACATAAGTATAATAAAATACTTAAAAAAGAATCACTAAAATGAAGACACAACTTTACCAATTACTCTCAAAGGTATATACTTAATAGCAGGAGGGTTTCTTCACCCCCCACACCCTCTCCAACATTTATTGTTGCTGTACTTTCTGATGTATGACTTTCTTACCAGGGTGAACTGGTATCTCACTGTAGTCTTTATTTGCATTTCTCTGACAGTCAATGACTTGGAGCATTTTTTTATATGTTCGTTTGCTGGCCTTTTGTATCTGTTCTTCGGTGAATATTCTGTTCATATCCTCCCCATTTTTGAATGGGATCATTTGTTTTTATTTTTGTTTTTTTAACAAGAAAATTTGTAATAGCCCAAACCTGGCAACAACCTTGGTGTCCAACAACAGATGAGTGGCTGAGAAAATTGTGGTGTATATACACAATATAAATTGGTCCAACCCCTGTGGAACTCTCATAAGGCTAGAAATGGACCTACCTTATGACTCAGCAACTCCTGTCCTGGGGATACATCCCAAGAAGTAAGACACCCATCCAAAAAAAATATGTGTATACCTATCTTCTTTTCATTTTTTATCCTTTTACTGGCAGTAGGTTAATGGTTTGCAATACAGTTATTGACATATGGGTGAAATTTCTTATCTCAGGACCTGGCAGTGGCACACCTGCTTAAGCACACACATTACCATGTGCAAGGACCCAGGTTAGAGACCCCACTCCCCACACGTGGGAGAGATGCTTCACTGTAGGTGTCTGCCTTTCTCTCCCCCCCCCCCTTTTTTTTTTTTCCTGTTTAACCAGAGCTCTGCTCAGATCTAGCTTATGGTGGTGCAGAGTACTGAACCTGGGACTTTTGGTGCCTCAGGCATGAGAATCTCTTTACATAACCATTATCCTATCTACCTGCATCCACTCTCTCCCTTTCTATCTTCCTCTGCTCTCTCATTTTCTCTCTGTCTTATTCAACAAAAATAGGGAGGGGGAAAAAGGAAAGGGAAGGGAAGGGGAAGGGGAGGGGAGGGGGGAGGGGAAGGAAGGGAAAGGAAGGGGAGGGGAGGGGAGGGGAGGGGAGGGGAGAGGAAGGGAAGGGAAGGGAAGGGAAGGGAAGGGAAGGGAAGGGAAGGGAAGGGAAGGGAAGGGAAGGGAAGGGAAGGGAAGGGAAGGGAAGGGAAGGGAAGGGAAGGGAAGGGAAGGGAAGGGAAGGGAAGGGGAAGAAAAAAATGGCCACTGGGAGTGGTGGACTGGTAGCATTGGCACTGAGTCCCAGTGATAACCCTGGTGAAAAAGACAACAAAAAATTCTCATCTTGTCATGATAGCTGTCTGCAAAACATTCTCAGCACTAATTTAAGGCATTTTTCACTTTTGTGCACTAGGACTCCAATTCCCCCCCCCCATCTCTCTCCTTCTCCAGAGTCTTTGCTTTGAAGCAATATGCCATACCCAGTCCAATTTTCACTTTATGTTTTCCCTTTCTGCCCTTCTTTCTTTCTTTCTTTTTTTTTTTTTTTTTTATTTTGGCATAGTGCTTTCAGACCCTAATGTAAGAACCTTCTTCTTTTTTTTTTTTAAATTTTTTATTTAAGAAAGGATTAATGAACAAAAAGATAAGGTAGGAGGGGTACAACTCCACACAATTCCCACCACCCAATCCCCATAACCCACCCCCTCCCCCGATAGCTTTCCCATTCTCTATCCCTCTGGGAGCATGGACCCAGGGTCATTGAGGGTTGCAGAAGGTAGAATGTCTGGCTTCTGTAATTGCTTCCCCGCTGAACATGTCTGCCCTTCTTTCTTAAATTCCACTTAGAAGTGAGATAATCTGTTATGTGTCCTTCTCTATATCTTATCTCGCTTAACATTATACTTTCAAATTCCATCCAAGAGGAGTAAAAGTAGTGATGATGTCATCATTTGTAACAGCTGGCATATATATGTGTGTGTGTATGTATATATAACTATATACCTATATAAAATACATATATAGTATCATATGTATATATCATAAAATATATACAAAGTTATATAAATGTATGTATGTAGTTACAATTAGATATAACTTAGCCATATATCTGCCATTGGGCATATGGGTTGCTTTCAAGATTAGGGTTTCTTTTTTTTTTTAATATTTTATTTATTTATTAATGAGGAAGATAGGAGAGAGAGAAAGAACCAGACATCACTCTGGTACATGTGCTGTCAGGGATTGAACTCAAGACCTCATGCTTGAGAGTCTAGTGCCTTAGCCACTGCAACACCTCCCGAACCACAAGATTAGGGTTTTTAAAGCAGTTGCTTACTAATTTTTCTGTTTGTGCTTTGGCATATTCTTGCCTATGAGACTCCCCTGCAGGTGGGGGCCTGAGGGTTCTTACTGTGGTCCTTGCATTTTGCACCACATGTGCTTAAACTGCTGTGCTACTGCCCGGCCCCCTAAAGTAGTTTTTTGTATGAGGATCATGTGATTTTTTTTCTTTCTATTTTTTTAAAATTTTTTATTTGACAGGACAGAGAGAAATTGAGAGTGGTAGAGATAAAAAACAACTGCAGACCTGCTTCATTGCTGTGAAGCATATTCCCTGCAGGTGGGGAGCCAGGGATCCAACCCTAGTCCTTGCATTTGGTGATATATGCGCTTAATCACCTCCACCCAGCTGCCTGAGATATTTTATTATATGAGGAATGTGCTTTAATTAGTTAGACATTGGTCACATGTCTGAATTTTCTTTCCTCTTATTCTGAGATGAGATAATCTGAGTGAATTAATATTTGTTTTTCTTCTTATCAGCTACATTGATTAAGTATAAGTAAAGTGAAAGTAATGTCTTTGAATGTAACAAACATTAGTTTGAAATTACTTCTAAAGAAAGGATATTATTTTCAGAAGGTCATAGTTTAAATTAGGTAAATACCAAAGCCAACTAAAAATATCTCAAAACAAAGTAAATAACTCATACTAAGATGGCAGGGGTAACTTTGTCACAGTATTTTTATACAAGGCACACTGAATTCTATCTTTGATATGATTTTTAAACAGCCAAATTGGGCCTTGAACATTTTTTAAGAATCATGTGCATTCATTTTCATCAAGTTATAAAGGCTTCAGACTTAAAAATACCAATGGCATAACTACATGTGTAGTTGTATTTGTGATTTTCATCTTTTGTTCTTATTCTAACTCACACATGCAGACACACACATACACTACATATATAAACTAGTCAAAATATTAGGGATCATTAGAATTATTGATTATTTGTACTTTCTTGCAGACTGAGGATGAACTTATCGAAAACTGAGAAATCAAAGAAAATCATAGGAGGCCAGGTGGGGTATATCGGGTTAAGCACATAGTACAAAGTGCAAGGATCCCAGTTTGAGCCTCCACTCCTTACCTGCAGGGGAGGGAGTTGCTTCACAATCAGTGAAGCAGGTCTGCAGGTGTCTATCTTTCTCTCTCCCTCTCTATTTCCCCTCCCCTCTCAATTTATCTCTATCCTATTGAATGAAATAGAAAAAAAAATAGCCACCAGGAGCAATAGATTTGTAGTGCAGGCACCGAGTTCCAGCAATAACCCTGGAGGCATAAATAAGAAAAGTAAATTGTATTTATCACACAAATTAAACACACACACACAGAGACAGACACACACACAATTGTGAAAACTTTAGAGATGGTTCCTTATTAAAAACAAAGTTGACCAAAAAAGTACTTGAATGACAATATGTAAAAAAAAAAAATTAAAACTAGAGAATTAACCATTGTCTTCACACACTGGCTGATGCTAACACAACGGCAGGAACCATGTATTTAAAGCTGCATTTTATAAAACCTCTTTGGCAAAAATCAATAGAAAGCTTTAGTGGGCAGAATGTGTGTAATAGTAACAAGTAGAAAGGTTAGTGTAGAAGTTAATGGTTCTATCAGGAATAAAATGGAGTTAAAATGTGAAGGAAAGGTCTACCACAAGTGGTTCATTAACCTTTTAGAACCCCAGTGTATCCTAGATGTAAAGATTACAACAAATCTGACTCACAGCTCCTACCATTTGCTAATACTTTAAGTCAGCACAGTTCTGTGCACATTTCTTAGGACAGAATTTTGTTGTTGTTGTTGTTGCAATTAGGCGTAACTGTTAAAAAAACAAACTGAAATGACCAACTGAATTGCAGAAGGCTCCACAGAAGCTTTGTTATTATTGTTCGCTTGTTTCTTTGTTTTCCCCTCCAATTCTTTTTTGAATCTGACACAATTATATACAGCCCATTTTATAATAAATAGCTCTTGTTCTAGTAGAATGTTTCTAATTTCCAGCTTGCTCCTTGCATTGCTTGATTACTGAGAAAAGTGAGAAAGTTTTCAGACCCACTTTGCATGTAGTGGCATTGTCATCCTTTTTTTTTTTTTTTTTTTTTTCCCAAATAAGATATATTTTATAACTTCCGAATCCCCAGCCCAGGCAGTTTGGAGAAGAATACAATTCTGACTTCTGTCAAAGGTAAAATTTTAGTAATACAAGCCACAGAAAGAAGCATATTGGCACTAATAATAACTTAATGTCTTTGAATAAGATCAGTCACAGTGTTGTCCCTGTATTTTTTGCAAATGTCTTTGGTGATTTTTTTCAGCTGCAACAAAGCAATTAAGGAAAATGCCCACCCCTAACATCTCACCTTATGCAGTATCCTTCCTGCTTCTCTTCTCCCTGTCTGTTCTCTCACAACTGACTTGCTTTCCTTTCAGCAAATTTCAGGGTAGAAGTTTAAATGAGCAGCTGCCACAGCAGGCAATGCCAGTGTTCTCTAGCCAACCAACCAATAGGGGGTACTCTTGTACAGGATGGCTGTCTCCCCTTTGGAGACAAAACTAACCTCTGTGACAAATTCAGAGTCCACCAGCTTGGAGCCTGAAATCCCAGACTGTACTTTCCTTCCAAATTTTCCAGTTGGTAATCTATCCTGCTGGGTTGACTTCTTTCAAATTTCCATATAATCCAAAAATGAAGTTATTTTTATTTCCTCCTCCTTTTTTTTTTCAAAGAGGGTAGAATTCAGTTTATAATTAGGGGAGGAGTAGCTTTTGGATTCTGTCCCCTACACGAAATCTGTTATAAATATATCCTGCCAAAATCCTTGAGCAGTAATGTGCCAGTTTTGTAATAGGTTTAGTTCTCTGGTCTTTTTTTCTCTAAGTCCAAAATCTCAGTCATTTTATAACATTTTGTCCTTGAAAATCCGCACCCTCACCCAACCTTCCACTACACACACATTTTCTTTTTAAAAAGATGGTGTGGTATGCATGTTTTAAGCCATTCCATCTGTGATGGCTGAAGACAAAAACGTCATCCTGAGTTTTGGCACAGTGCAGGCCTCTGTCAGTAATCTCATTTGTGCCCATCCTAGACTGTTCTTATTAACCAGAATTCTTATCTCCTAGCCACAGCCCAGGGTTGCATTGTGGCTCTTGGAACACAATTGATACACTGGCTGAACTGACATCCAGATCTTTGTTAGAACAGACGTGATCTTTGGAATGGATTCTAATGTTGAAAATTGCTGAACCTTTTCATATTTTTCATTTCTCTTGTTTGAATGATGGTCTGGACAGGGTAACTTCTGAGAACAATGGCTCTGGCTCTTGGAAATGTTGATTATCATCTGTGCCATGATGTGATGAGCACATAAATTCTTATATATATATATATATATATATATATATATATATATATATATATATGGTCAGCAATAGTAAGGCTTTCTATAAAGAACACCATATTTGCCATTTAGTGTTCCTGGATTTGCCAGAAAGCTTTGCCCGTACACACAGAACAGACCTCATGAAGCTTAGAGTTAAATGAGGAGGTTGACTTGATTGTAGTAAATATCTATTTTTGTTGGGTTTCTTTTTTACATAATTTTAAACAAAAATCATCATTGGACCTCAGATCTTTACAACCAACTTTTATTAAAGGAATCAAAATTCTTTTCTCTTTGGTATGAAATGTTTTTAATTGATAAGACTTTATATCTTTATATCTTTATGCTGTTCACTAAATGATACAGAAGTTTTCATGATAAAATGTCCATCTTAATGGTTAATGCACAGTGTTTACCACTGAAGATCATTAACAAATTTCATCTTTGCGGTATAAACAATTTTATGATGTAAAAAGAATAAGTATGGCATAGACAAATCTATGTAACAATTACCTATTACTGTTGTTTTAAATATGTAATTATATCTGTTGATAGTAAACAAAACCCATGTGTTAATTTAACACCATCAAAAACACCATAAAATATATTTTAAAAACTGTACACTTTAAAGCTTTAATATGTAAAGGCAAACAACTGACAAAATCCTTAGAGTTGAGAAACATAGCATTATACTATTTGGGTTGCATTGGATCGACCTTCTCGTGGTGCATCCCGTGAGTACCCATTCATTGGGGAAACTGACGATCCTTCCTAGCCGACTGAATCCACATGGATCCCAGTCACTTTCAAAGCCAGCAACAAGCAGCTCCTGACAGCTCCTGACACTTTCAACCTGACGCTGTTGACTGGCTACGGAAGAAGGGCAAACGCTAGAAGAAGAATGCTATTTGAGAATAGTTGAAAGTAGGAATAAATGCTTAAGGTCAGACTTGGGATGTTTTTGTCCTTTCTGTAGCACAACCAATTTTTGTTCACTTTCAATATTTACAAAATGCATGTAACTGATGATTTTTTACTTGGACAATTTATTAAATAATGATGTAGAAAAAGAAGAACTATCATACTTTGATGACAGTCTCATCCAGAAATCTAGAATTTGACATTCTGTGTTAGAGCCTACAACTTCCCACTTCTTTTAATTAATTAATTAATTAATTATATTTATTTATTTATTAGATAGAGGCAGCCAGAAATAAAGAGGGAAGGGGGAGCTACAGAGGAGAGAGACAGAGATACCTGCAGCACTGATTCACCACTCACAAAGCTTTCCCCCTGCAGGTGGGGACTGGGGGCTTGAACCCAGGTCTTTGTGCACAGTAACATGTGTGCTCAACCAGGTGAGTCACCACCCAGCCCCAGCTTCCCACTTCTAACTGTTCTCAGTCTGTAGTCAAGAGATGAAAGGCAATGGCATGTGTATGACAGTGGAGTAGCTAACAGTCTCAGGGACCCTCACAATCTCGTCATCTCAGATTGCTCAAATTAACAAAAAGGGAGAGACACTGCCAGTGAATTAGACTCAACAGTGAGAAAAGGGAGTATACAAACCTAAGCCAATTTTTCCAGGTGCTAAAAGCAAGATGAACTGTTGAAAATGCATAGCTTCCTTCCAGCTTGTGTATTGTACACAACCAAAATGAATCAGAACATACAAATACACCAGTTTTTGTTCTTCCCTCTATTCCCTTTTCCCTCTATACCTCTATTTTTACTCTTCCTCTGTTCTCTTTCTCTTCTCCCTACCTCTCACTCCCCAGCTCCCCTATGAGTATCCATTTAGCTTATTATATAACCCATAGGTAGGTAAGCCTACCTATCTGTCTACCTATGTACCTCTTTACCTATCTGCTTATCTACATATAAGCCTGTGCATAGCCATCCAGCTATCATTTCACCTGTCACCACATGGAGTTGAAAATAGGTTTGGCTGGAGAATACCTTACTCAGTAGTGTGCCTGTTTTGCCATGTGCATGACCCAGGTTCAAGCCCAACCCCCCACAGCAATGAGGCTAATTTCAGTGATATAGTCAGTCTCTCTCTCTCTCTTTTCTATCTGAGTCAGTCTGGTGAAATTATCAGAAATAATAAAAAAGACAAAATAGGTTGAAAATACTATGATAGTGATACTACAACATATAAGAAAGTTAAAAAAAACGGAGCAAAGAACAAGTAAATTAGCATATTTACATTATATTTATTTCTATCAAAGTCTATACTATTACATTTAACACACATTGTATTTTTTTGCCTCCAGGTTTATTGCTGGGGCTTGGTGCCTGCACTACAAGTCCACTGCTCCTAGAGATTATTTTTCCCCTTTTGTTGTCCTTGTTTATTGTTACTATTATTATTGTTATTATTGCTGTCGTTGTTGGATAGGACAGAGAGAGATCGAGAGAGGAGGGGAGACCGAGAAGGGGAGAGAAAGATAGATACCTGCAGACCTGCTTCACCACTTGTGAAGCAACCCCCCTGTGGTTAAGGTGCTGGGGGGTTGAACTGGAATCCTTAAGCTGGTTCTTGTGTTTCAAGCCATGTGCGCTTAACCTGCCGTGCTCAACACATATCGTATTATAATTTATATTGAAGGTTATATTATATTTACATTAAAGATGTCAAAGTCAATCAACTATTAAAAGGGGGAATGAACATAATCCTTTGTATATTATTCTACTTCCCAACTGCTATTTTTTCTTCAGTTTAGAATATTGAACCCAATCCAGTATCACCAAGCCCTGGGTTTACTTTCATTATCAAATCAAATTGATAGACTTGACAGGATGGGTATAATGAATGCCATTTTGTAAGGGAACTATAACAGTGTCAAATATGCAAAACAATGTATAGACTTTTGCACAATAGGACATTGCTCTTTGTCAGTGTGAAAAGCAGACTTTTCAAAAGTTAATTTCCTTGTGAAGTCAAGGTTAGTAAACATACATGCAGTCAAGATTCTTAATTCTAATATTTCTCTTTTTTTAATGTATTTATTTTCCCTTTTGCTGTCCTTGTTGTTTTATTGTTGTTATTGATGTCGTTGTTCTTGGATAGGACAGAGAGAAATGGAGAGAGGAGGGGAAGACAGAGAGGGGGAGAGAAAGATAGACACCTGCAGACCTGTTTTACCCCTTGTGAAGCGACACCTCTGCAGGTGGGGAGCCGGGGCTCGAACAAGGATCCTTCGACTAGTCCTTGTGCTTTGTGCCACATGCATTTCACCCACTGCCCTACCACCCGACTCCCAGTTCTAATATTTCTAAAGCCATTTTGCATGAATTACAATTATGATCACACAAAGTATTATGCATTGACTCGACATTGTTTTTCTTTTTTTTTAATACTTTATTTATTTTAATGAGATAGATACAGAAAAACAGACCAGAACACTGGTTTATGGTGGTACTAGGGGTTGAACCTGGGATCTTTCAGGCTGTAGGCATGAAAGTCATTTTACATAACCATTATGCTATTTCCCCTGGCCAAAACATTGTATAGATTTAATAAAACTTCAACTTTTCTAGCTATAAATATTGTATTTTAAGATAACCATTTTCAACATTCTTACATATAAAGTAGATAACACCTACTTGAAGTTATAAAAATGTCAGCTAATAGGATTTACTGTATCTCACAAGATTAAAACAAAATAAGACATTAAGCAGATTCAACTAAATCTTGGATCTTTCTCATATCTGAACACATTTCACAGAGTTCACAAAACATGACAATTTTCCTACTTTCTAAGTTCCAGCTATGAATAAGATTGTTTGTATTTATCGTTCTTCTGCATTTACCTCACTTGGTATAATTCCCTCCTGTTCCATCTGGGATGTAGCAAAAGAGAAGATTTCATGATTTCTTTTTTAATATTCTAATTACTTATTGAGAGAATGAATGACTTAGAAGACAGTTATCATGTGAGTCCAGTTTCTTTTCTCTGTGTACTAAGTGTCCACACACCTCTCCCAGGTGAAGTTATTCACCGCCATTATACACTGGGTCCCAAGCTCCCTTCTTACTCTGTTCAACTATTTAAAAATTTTATTTATTTATTTGTTTGTTTTTGGATAGAGACAGAGAGAAGTTGAGAGGGAAGGGACAAGATAGAGATTATAGAGAGATAAACACCTGCAACACTGATTCACCACTTGTTAAGATTCACCTCTGCAGGTACAGACTGGTGAGGGGGTGGTGGCCTTGAACATGGGTCGTTATCTGTTGATATTTCTACAAGTCCAGAACACTTTACACGATGCTTTACTGGGCCTGGGAACTTTCAACATGGTTTAATTATTTACTTGCTCAAAGACATAGATGTGAAAATTGTAGGCAATTTTCACTATGGATGAAACTATGGTTTAAAGGATAATATATAGAAGAATTAATTGGAAATGAAAGAGTTTGAAATAAAACTTGGACCACTTTGCATACACTCTTATCACTTGACATTTTAGCTACATATATGTACTTTGAGTATAACATCAAGCTTTAACAAATATTTAAAGACAAAGTCACATCAATAAGATACTAAAAGACTCATTTTTATATTTGTTTTAGATGTTTTAAATAGTTGCAATGGCTTAAAATGATGATTTAAAATGTTGCTTGTAAGACATTTTTGCCTGCTAAATTCTCCACATTTTGTAACCTGTTTTATTTCTTTGGGTGTAAATCGTTTTTGCTTAGTATTGTGATATTGTATATGTTTTGTCCCAGTTGTATAGTAATGTTTCAGTCCATCATCCAGCTTTGGCTGCTGAAATCATACAGCTGTGAAGACTTGCCTTTGTTTCTGTTAGACTGCTTTTCATTTCCATACTGAGTATCTTAAGTACTGTAGAAAAGATGTCACTCTTCCTTTAAGGCTGTTTTGTAATATATATAAGGACTGGAATTGTGTTTTTAAAAGAAAAGCATTAAAGTATGACAATAATACTATCTGTGTTTTCACCATTCAAAGTGCTGTTTAGTAGTTGAAACTTAAACTATTTAATGTCATTTAATGAAGTGACCAAAATGTGTTGTGCTCTTTATTGAATCTTCACACCTCTGAAAATCTGTGCACATATTGTTTCATAGTAAATGAATATAGCTTTAAAAAAAAAGAATAAAACAAATAGGGAGTTGGGCGGTAGCGCAGCGGGTTAAGCGCAGGTGGCACAAAGCGCAAGGACCGGCATAAGGATCCCGGTTCCAGCCCCTGGTTCCCCACCTGCAAGGGAGTAGCTTCACAAGCGGTGAAGCAGGTCTGCAAGTGTCTATCTTTCTTTCCCCCTCTCTGTCTTCCCCTCCCCTCTCCATTCCGTTCTATCCTATCCAACAACAATGACATCAATCATAACTACAACAATAAAACAAGGGCAACAAAAGGGAATAAATAATAAATTTAAAAATATTTTTAAAAAACAAAAAAAGGAATAAAACAAATAAAATATATTTTTAAAAAGAAACTACTCATATGGCTATGACTTTCTTGTAAATCATTGTTTCTCCCTATGAAGTATTTTAAAATCTTTGACTAAACTGTTTCAATGTCTAGAAAATTAAGTTTGGCTATTCATGGCTCAGGATGCATTAACCAAATTCATAATTTAAGGTCAGTGCATTTACACCTAGCTATTCTTTTTTAATAAAGATTTTATTTATTAATAACAAAGATAATAAGAGAGAAAGAACCAGAGATCACTTTGGTACATGCACTGCTGGAAATTGAACTTGGGAACTCTTGCTTGAGAGTCCAATGCTTTATCCACTGTGCCACCTCCCAGACCACCACCTAGCTATTTTTTCAGAACAGGACTTGGTAGTTTTCATTTGCTAGCTCTATAGACAATTGCACATTTTATAAAGAATCTTCCTCCATGTATGTATTCCTTGTAAATATTTGAATGTACTAGTCCAAAGTCATTAACTTGGTACATACATATTCAAGCTCTCAGTTAACATATGAAATTTACTCTAATTAGGAAATACATGCTTAATAAGTAAACCTTTTTTTTAATATGGACACTGCTACTAGCTGTGCCAAAAATCTTCTAAAACCGTATTTTTATTCTTTCATGAAAATGCCATTAGATGAAAATTTTGACAGTATATCTATTTAAGTCAGGCCAAAATTTCAAGCAATAAAAATATTTGCCATTAGTCTCAGAGATCATAAAATTATTTTTAGTCTTGGGAGACTTTCAAGTTTATATTCATAATATAGTCTCTGTTTCTCTAGCTAAGACAACCCAGATACAGAAGAATCCAACTCTCCAGTTTAAGACATTTTGTTTTATTTGTCTTTCCTGGCCATTTTTCTCTATCTACCTACCTATTTTGAAGGGTTCTTAGGAAGATGTGTGGAATCATTTGCTCTAAAGTGCTTAAACTCTTAGGAAGAAAAATATACCAGAAGAACAAATTATTATTATCTTTATTACTGCCACAAACACAGGATATAATTATTTTTGAGTCAAAAAGAACAAGGCAAAGTGTAGTTCTAGATCAAAAATGACATGGTGGGTGGTAATGGCTTTCATTTCTATAAAGAACAACGCTGCACTGCTCACCACATGTCCTCTAATGACCTTGTTTCATCCACTCACTTTCAAAATGTCAACTATCTGTTTTCCATATAAGTTTGCTAAATTTTGTCCTTTATAAAACCTGTGTAAGTTTGGCAAAATTACAGTATAGCAGTTAGTTTCTTGCCAAAAATAAAATGATAAGGAACGCCAGACCTCATACAAAATGATGTGCTCTTCTGTATGTGTTCTCCTACATAGACATTTGATGGTAAATTTGTGATTTCTAATGGAAGTTTTTCTGTGATTATTTCTTGTTTATCCTCGTGTAACATCTGGATGGAGACTATCTTATTAGCTTTACTGAGACAACAATTTCTCTTTTCATAATGTGTTCCTGAGGTTCATTTTCCATAATGTATATATTTTCCTGATTTGCATTTTACTACATATGTTGTGTGGAGCTCTTATTGAATTTTAATCAATTGTATCTGCGATAAAAGCAGAGAGGATAATTTCATCCCTAGAGTTGGTGTCTATAGGAAAAAAGCAAACTAGACTTTGCAAATCACTTTCAAAACTGATGATGAGAATGTTAATTGCATTTATTCACTTTTTTCTTTGATCTACACACACACACATTTTCTCTCTCTTTCCTGGTGCATTCTACATTTTGGTTTTATCAAGGCATCTACCTTCATGTGAATTTTTTTCTGGAACATTTTCTAAATTCCACAATTAGGTCTCAAATCTTAGTTAATTTGAGTTATTTCCTGGAAGCCATTCTCTACCCTTTCCTCTCCATAGATGGTAGTCTGTGATGTGCAGAAGCAATAAAGTCACCCAAAAAGTCTTCCATGGGCAGAGTGCCAGACTTTCATGCATCAGATCCCAAATTCAGACCTCAAAACTTCACGTGCCAAAGCAATGCTTTGGCTTTCTCACTAATAAATAAGTAAGTAAATCTCTTGAAAATGTTTTGTTAGGGTCAGTGAAAAAGCTTACCTGGATAATGTTCCTGCTCTGACATGCATGTGACCCAGGATCAAGCCCCTCTCTCACCTCATTGGAGTATAGTGCTATAGTGCCTTTTACTCTGCTTCTCTTTCTTTCTGAAAAAGTCAGCCCAGAATTGTGAGGTAATGCCAATGACAAAAAAAATTAAAGGTGTCTTTTTAATATTTAAAAGTTTAGTATCTTTATTGGATAGAGACAGAGAGAAAGTGAGAGGGAAGGGGAAGATAGAGAGAGGGAGAGAGAAAGAGAAACACCTGCAGCACTGCCTCACCACTGGCAAAGCTTTCCCCCTGCAGGTGAAGACTTGGAGTTTGAAGCCAGGTACTTACACATTTTATCATGTGCACTCAATCAGGTGCACCATCACCACCTGACTCAAGGATTCTTTCTTTCTTTCTTTCTTTCTTTCTTTCTTTCTTTCTTTCTTTCTTCCTTCCTTCCTTCCTTCCTTCCTTCCTTTCTTTTTTTTTTTTTTTACATAGAGAAGTTGAGAGGATGGGAAGACAGAGAGTGGGGGAGAAAGATGGACACCTGCAGACCTGCTTCACCTCCTATTAAGCGACTCCCATGCAGGTGGGGAGCCAGGGGCTTGAACAGGGATCCTTATACCAGTTTTTGTAATTCGCGCCATGTGCGCTTAACTCACTGCACAACACACCCTCCCTCCCCAAGGTTTCTTTAGATACAACTGAAGCAGTGAAAATAGAGGGATAGCTCAGGAGGACCACAGCTGAGGAAAAGAGTCTTTCCGCTTTTCTCCTTGCTACATTAATTGATGCACAGTAATAAACCAATGATTTTTTTTTTTACTTTATTCTTTTTTTTCTTTTTCCTTGTGCCTTCAGGGTTATTGCTGGGGATCAGTGCCCACACTTAAAATTCACTGCTCCTGGCAGTCATTTTTTTGTCACTTTATTGGATAGGACAGAGAGAAATTGAGATAGGAGGGGGGATAGAGGAGAGAGAAGGCTAGACACCTGCAGATCTGCTTCACTGCTTGTGAAGCTACCCCCCTGCAGTTGGGGAGCTGGTAACTCAAACCCAGATCATTGCACGGGTCCTTGCTCTTTGTACTATGTGTACCTAACCCAGTGCGCCACTGCCCGACCTCACTTTTCCCTCTCCTCTCCTCTCCTCTCCTCTCCTCTCCTCTCCTCTCCTCTCCTCTCCTCTCCTCTCCTCTCCTCTCCTCTCCTCTCCTCTCCTCTCCTCTCCTCTCCTTTCCTCTTCTCTTCTCTCCTTTCCTTTCCTTTCCTTTCCTTTCCTTTCCTTTCCTTTCCTTTCCTTTCCTTTCCTTTCCTTTCCTTTCCTTTCCTTTCCTTTCCTTTCCTTTCCTTTTTTGCTTCCTTGGTTCTATTTTTCGATTTTTACCTCACCCCCTTTCTCCCTCAGTCTTTCTCTCTGTATCTGAAAAAGCCAGCCTACTGTAGTGATGTCTTAATGACAACAGAAAACAAAAAACAAAGTAATATATTTGACTAATTTTATGAACAGGAGCAAGTAGGGCAGATAGGGAATGAACATGGGGAATGTGACTTGTTGAAAAGAATGTCATTACTGGACTAATAAACTGCCTAGGCTTTCACTCCAGAGAAATGTAAAATACTCACAAAGCTCTGCACAGAACAGTGATATGATCTGAAAAATTAAAATTGTGTTCAATTATCATGAAGTCAGAGTATAGAGTCTAAACAAAAAAATTGCACCATACCTCCAAAATAATATTTATATATCTTTCTTTATTCATCAGTTTTGTTTGTTTTTGAAATCTTTTGGGGGCTGGGCAGTGGCCATTCAGTTAAGCACACATATCACAATGTTCAAGGACCAGGGTTCGATCCCCTTTCCCCCCACTTGCAGAGATGAGGCTTCATGAACAGTGAAGCAGGTCTGCAGGTGTCTATCCTTCTCTCTCCCTCTCTAGCCCTCCTCTTCTCTCAATTTATGTCTGTCCTATCAAATAAATTAGAAAGAAAAAATAGTAAAAATGGCTACTGGGAGAGGTGGCTTCTTAGTGCAGGTACTACGAGCCCCACTGATACCCCTAGTGGCAAAAAAAAAAAAAAAAAAACACAAAACTTTAATTTCCCTACAAATAATCATATAGTAGTTTATACTCAATTCATTTACAGTTCCATTTCTGATAAAATGGAAGCTCAATTTAAAGAAATCCTAGATTTTCAAAGACAACCAGGACTCTTCCCAGACATTTTGATAATTAGGGTGGAGGTTGATGCCTGAATTCAGATATATATATATGTCACAAATTATTTTGCAATTTCAATAAGCTTCTCATCTTAAATATTTTTCCTTTCGATATATGCAATGTGAGGGGTGTCCATGTAATTTCTATCATCTATTATTTACTCATCTATCTATCTATATGTAACTTTTTTAATGTCAGTGTCTGATGTACTCTTAGCAAATCAATGAAAAAATTATCTGGCATTACTTATCACTAGGGGGTAAAGTCAAAAATGCCAAGAGTATTTCATAGTCATGAGTATCTTTATTCCAAGGAGAAGAAAGGATAAGTCATTAATGAATTTTATGGGATTTTACCCCCCTTATTCCACAATCTTGTTGATCATTATTAAATTACTAATAAAAAAGTAATTCAGATGCCATTATATCTTTAAATCTGTTTAAGGTACATATATTCTTAGATGGACTTATCTGACTTGAGTCATTTTCTTTCATCAGAGTAGGTTATTCTTTAGTAATAAACTTTGATGAAAGAAAATGACTCAAGTCAGATAAGTCAGTTTAAGAAGGTGGAAGGTCTGGTTGTAAAATCCCTTACAATTCACACCTCCAGACCTTTCATACCCCATCCTTCCATTCCTTATTCTTTATGTCTCTGTGAGAATGGACCTAGGATCATTATGGGGTGCAGAAGGTTGAAGGTCTGGTTTCTGTTACTTCTTCTCTGCTGGATATGGGCATTTGACAAGTCAATCCATACCTCCAGCCTGTCTCTCTCTTTTCCTAGTAGGGCAAGGCTCTGGGGAAGTGGAGTTCCAGGACATATTGATGAGGTTGTCTGCCCAGGGAAGTCAGGTTGGCATTATAGTAGCATCTGCAACTTGGTGGCTGAAAAGAATTAATATATAAAGAAGAACAATTTGTTTAATAATCAGGAACCTAAAGGTAAGAATATAGCAGATGAGAGTTGGAGTCTTCATGTTGGTTAGAGTAAGGAAATCTATTTTAAGTAGATTCCAAGTGGCCCATGACTTTACTAATTTTTGTCTCAGCCTGATAGCTAACATGCAAGTGGGTTGAATGTATTGTCTGGGAAGATGGTGTCAGAGTTGGGAATAGAACTAGAAAACTTGGTCAGGGCAGCAAGTAGCTCCCAAATATGGGAATTTTATGTAAATACCATTAACTATAAACCCCATTGATCTGACCTAGGGCCTAGGTCTATTCATATTTAGTTCAGAGACTGTGAAGAATACAGTTTTCAAACCAAAGAAAAAAGTGTATACTGTCTACAAATGTCACGTTATAGAGGTAGAAGATAATTTAAGGCATAGTATTTAAAGACATAACAGTAATTTCTATAGTACCACAGATGATTATTGAAATATATTCCTCTCAAGTGGAATATTTATTGTTTCATAAATCAACCGTATTATGGAGGTGTGGGTCCTAATCAGAGTAGTGGCTATCCATTTATTATATATTTGAGAAAGAACTATGACTCAAACCAGAGTGATTTGCCATAATTTCCCACAAAAGATCTGGCATATTTACATACTATATGGTGCTGAACTTCACCTCTAGAGGAATGTTTTTGTTTAAATAAATATTACAATAGGTTAAAAAAAGAAAAATGACCTTGGGTCCATACTCCCAGAGGGTTAAAGAACAGGAAAGCTATCAAGGGAAGGGATGGGATACGGAGTTCTGGTGGTGGGAATTGTGTGGAGCTGTACCCTTATTATCCTATGGTTTTGTAAATGTTTCTTTTTTATAAAAAATAATAATAATAATAATGTTAAAAAAAGAAGAAGAAAACTTCACACAGAAGTTTTGCAGAAAACCTTGGTGCTCATTTGAGATTATGCACAGATACAACCAATTAAAGATATGGAAAATTTAAAAAAAATCTCATTAGCTCATGCTCACTTATCTTTGAGGTTCACAAAATTGCTTGGAATGCTATTCATTTGCAAAAAGGGTGAATGTAAATAGATAGATAGATATTTTTGTTATAATTAAAGAAATAAAGACATCAGATAGTTGTTGTCATATGAATACCGTTTCTTGACCTTTCATGATAGGTGATTGTATAACCTCCCACCACCAGCTTAAGTCCTTCTCCACCACTGCGCACTGGATCCAATGCTTGGTCAACCTCCTCCGTAGGCCTCATCCACTTTACTCACTGTTCTAGGATGTGCTGCGACAGAACATGTCTAGTCCAAATTTCACAGTGTATCTTTGCTTTTTTCTCTTTCTCTATTTTTAAAGTGTAACTATTTTTTAAAAATATTTTATGTATTTATTTATTTTATAGAAACTGAGCAAAACTGAGACAGAAAGGGGAGAGAGAAGGAGAAAAGACAGATATTTGCACACCTGCTTCATTATTTACAAAGCGTTCTCCTTGCAGGAGGGGACCAGGGGTTTGAATCTGGGTCCTTGAGCATTATAACATGTGTGCACAACCAGGTACTCCTTCTTGTTTCTTAAGCTCCATCTATCAATGAGGTCATCTGGTATTTATCTTTCTCCTTCTGACTGATCTCACTGAACATGATTCCTTCAAGTCCTATCCAAAATGAGGCAAAGGAGATGACTTTATTACTTTATAGCAGATAAGCAGTATTCCATTGTGCATCTGTATGCCACAACTTTCTTCAACACTCATTTTTCATCTTGGTTGTTTCCATGTTTGGGATATTACAGATAGTTCTGTTATAATCACAGATGTGCATCTATCTCTTTGGATAGTTTGTTTTCTTCAGATAGATTCCCTCACAGAAGGATTTCTGGGTCATAGGGTAGGTCTATTAATGTTCTGAGGCATCTCCAAACTGACTTCCATAGGATCTGGATGAGTTTACATCCCCACCAGCCATGTAGAAGTGTTCCTTTTTCACTGCACTCTCTCCAGCATGCCTGTCCTCTCAGATGTATGCCCTTCTCACTGGTGATAGGTGGTACCTCATTGCTGTCTTTGCATTTCTCTGATAATCAGTTACTTTGGGCATTTCTTCTTATGTCTCTTGGCCCTCTGGATATCCTCCTTAATGAACATTGTAAAGGCCATCTTTAGGGAGGAATTTTATTTTATTAACTTTTTAAAAATTTTATTATTTTATTTATTTATTCCCTTTTGTTGCCCTTGTTTTATTGTTGAACTTAAATTCTTGTTGTCATCGTTGTTGGATAGGACAGAGAGAAATGGAGAGAGGAGGGGAAGACAGAGAGGGGGAGAGAAAGATAGACACTTGCAGACCTGCTTCACCGCTTGTGAAGCAATTCGCAGCTTGTGAAGCAATTCCTGGCTTGTGAAGTGATTCCCCTGCAGGTGGGGAGCCCAGGGCTTGAACCAGGATCCTTACACCAGTCCTTGCGCTTTGCACCACGTGCGTTTAACCCGCCCGACTCCCGGGGGATGTAATCTTTCCCTTCACAATCTTCAATATGTAGACTAGACTAAATAGCAACCCAATTCTGCATTCACAACCAGAAAGAAAATATTATGAAACTACTTAACTGTATACCTGTAGTCAAGTGAGGCCGGGTAATGACAGACCTGGTTGAATGCACAAGTTATCATGTACAGGGACCCAGCTTTGAGCTCCTGTTCCCCACCTGCGTGTGTGTGTGTGGGGGGAGCATTTCATGGGTAGTGAAGCAGGTCTGTGGTTGTCTCTCTGTTTCTCTCCTCTGTCTGCCTTTCCCCTTCCAATTACAGAAAGATGAAAAAAATGGCCACTGGAAATGGTGGATTTGTAGTACTGGCATCAAGTCCCGATGATAATCCAGGCAGCAAAATAATAATAACAACAACAATAATACTTGTTCTCAAACCTTCACTGTGCCTTTCCACAAAAACTTAAAACCACATGGCCTTACATTTCATTTCAAAGTACATATAGGTAGCTTGTATATGTGTATAAACTGTGCAAGATTCAGGCTAAATGCATATAAATACATAAATCTATATTAAAAGAATATCATTCATATCTTATTAACAGACAATACTACACAAATATTATAAATTATTTTTATTTATTTAACTTATTAAGTCAATAAAAATTACTATGAGTTAGAAGCAGATAAAAAGACAAAGTATATCATGATTTTTGAGAACCTTGAAATCAGATTAGTGATGGCTAAGGGAAACTCTATAAGCAAATAAATTATACATATTTAATACATGAACTAAGTAGCAAAAACAAAAAAAGACAAGTAAGGTATTTTGTTTTCTTATTAATTTGTCTTTGGGGTTTATTTTGGTGCTGCTAGGGCCTCATGCATTCTTGATTTCACCATTCCAGGCTGTAATGTCATTCAGAGAGATAAAGAATTACAGAATTAGAGAAACAGAGAGAGAGAGAGAGAAAGAGAGAGAAACACACACACACACACACACACACAAACACACACAGTGGGGGGGGGGGAAGTGTGAGAGAACCAGAGCTTTGTCTAGTGCCATATCACCTCTCATGTTTTGGAATTTGAACCTGGGATGACACGCGACAAAGTGCTTATTTCCCTGGTGAGCTCTCTGGCCCAAAATATTTTAATAGAAATTTAATGTTACTTTTATTATAAATGAAATATTCTATTCCTCAATAAACATAAGAAAAAGAAATTCAATTGGCACTGTGATTTCTTGTTATTGGAATCGGATGGATTTACTGCCATGACTCAAGATAGAATGAGTGGGAGAGGTTGTGACTTGGGTTGGAGAATATGGAATTTAAAGTGTTTGTCATTAATTTAGGCAGAATATCCAGTGTTCTAAACATATAGCAGAAATCTGCAGTAGACAGTTGGAAATAAGTCTAATGTTTTAAAAATACTGGTTATTCACTAAAAAGAGATGGCATTGAACCCGTGTTAGATGCAGTTAACTTTTTGAAATTGTAAAAGATTATTCTTTTTTAAAAAACAAATTATTTATAAAAAGGAAACATGACAAAACCATAGGATGAGAGGAGTACAACTCCACACAATTCCCACCACCAGAACTCCATATCCTATCCCTTCCCCTGATAGCTTTCCTATTCTTTAACCCTCTGGGAGTATGGACCCAGAGTCATTATGGGATGCAGAAGGTGGAAGGTCTGGCTTCTGTAATTGCTTCCCTGCTGAACATGGGTGTTGGCAGGTCAATTCATACTCACAGCCTGTCTCTCTCTTTCCCTAGTGGGGTAGGGCTCTGGGAAATATAACTTAATAGAGAGCATAGTCTTTGAGATTGTCATTGGAAGCTGAATATAGATATCATATTTAGAAAAGGGAG
This sequence comes from Erinaceus europaeus, assembly GCF_950295315.1. NCBI lineage: Eukaryota > Metazoa > Chordata > Mammalia > Eulipotyphla > Erinaceidae > Erinaceus > Erinaceus europaeus. The sequence goes on from NC_080168.1 coordinate 54,713,039, forward strand.
AAACATTCCAAACTTTGGAAATATAAGATGTAGAAAAACGAGCACAGAATATTTGTACAAACTAATGATATTATCTTTTGAATATATTCAAAATTATATATAGATGTATAACACTTTCATACCTACACAGATATACACATATGCATATATATTTATAATATTATGATGCAATATATGAACAAAAGGTATTTGGTGGAAAAATTCACTTTATGCCACAGATGGGAATCAAATTTCCCTAATTGAAAAGAAAGAAAGAAAGAAAGAAAGAAAGAAAGAAAGAAAGAAAGAAAGATGTTAGTGCTTCAGACATGGCTGTCTTTTTTGCATAACCATTATGCTACCTCCCTAGCTGGCCCCCAAAGAACTCTTTTTAACATTTCATTTATTTTTAAAAGTTTTATCAGTGACATAATAGGGATTTACAATATTATACAATAATAGGAGTATGATTCCACTTCACCCCACCACCAAAGTTCTATGCCTTCCCTCCAGCAGTAACTATCATAGCTCACCAAAGCATATAGATATGGGTTGAATAAAAACTCATAAAAATATCTCTATAGCTCTACATTCTATAGCCAATAAGAAGGGCTCATATAAAGTAATCTTTTGAGGTATAAAATATTTATGAGTTATAGAGATTCATCAGCATTTTTCTTCCTTCTTTTTGTGAACCCTATTTTGCAATTTTTCTTTTTTTAAATTTTTATTTATAAAAAGGAAACACTGACAAAAACCAGAGGATAAGAGGGGTACAACTCCACACAATTCCCACCACCAGAACTCCATATCCCATCCCTTCCTCTGATAGCTTTCCTATTCTTTAACCCTCTGGGAGGATGGAACCAAGGTCATTGTGGGATGCAGAAGGTGGAAGGTCTGGCTTCTATAATTGCTTCCCCACTGAACATGAGCATTGACAGGTTGATCCATACTCCCAGCCTGTCTCTCTCTTTCCCTAGTGGGGCAGGGCTCTGAGGGTGTGGGGCTCCAGGACACGTTGGTGGGGTCATCTGCCCAAGGAAGTCTGGTTGGCATCATGTTAGCATCTGGAACCTGGTGGCTGAAAAAAGAGTTAACATATAGAGCCAAACAAATTGTTGACTAATCATGAACCTAAAGGCTGGGTGTCTCTGTTTTGTAGATAGTTAGTAGTCCTATTTTAGTTATATTCCAAAAATCCCATGACTATACTAGATTTTTTAAAATATATTTTAAATAAAACAGTTCATCCCCCATAAGATGGGCCAGTGGGTAAAGTACATGCCTTACCAGGTGTGAGACCCTAAATATCACACAGAAGCACCATGGATGGCATAAAGTGAATTCCATGGGTGGTGTGATGCTGTGATGCTTTGGTTTCTTTCTCCCCTCCTCTTTTCTCCTCCTACCTCTAAAACATAACATATAAATAAATAAATAAATAAGATCTGAGAAGGCTATTAATCAGTATATTTGTAAGATTGTGGCTTTATACTCTAGCACTACCTTTAAAAATCTTTAAAATAAAAATAAACAAAATAGACCTCTCTATTGTCCTCTTTTACTGATGAACTCTCAGTTTTTATGTCATATAACATTTAAAAAAATTTTACTAGTGATTTAACATTAATTTACAAAATTACATGTCAACAGAGGTATAATTCTGTACAATTCCTACCACCAGAGTTCTGAGTCCCCAATCCCTCTACTGTAAACTATAGCAGTTTTCCTGAAGTTGCAGATATGGGTTAACTATTATTTTAACAACTATCAGTCTATGTTTGTATGCAAATACCTGTTTTTTTAAAGGTTCTGTCTTCTTTGCCTTTCTAAGTTACACATAACCCTATAACTACATCCTAATGTCCTTCTCTCTCTCCTTCTCTCTCTCTTTTCACATTTTTCCCTTCATTGGGGGATTAATGTTTTTACAGTTGCCAGTAAATTTACTTTGGTGAAATACACCAACTCCAGTTCAGGTTCTGCTTAGTGTTTTCTCTTCTGATCTTATTTTTCAGCTTCTGCCTGTGAATGAGAATGTCCCTGTATTTTTTCTCCTACCCTCTTCCTCGTATCATTACTCCTCCACTGGGAGTTACATAGCCTCTTTATTTTTGTTTTCATCATTGAAGGCTTTGGGTATATAATTTTAATTATTAATTTTTATTTAGAATTTTTATTATGTCATTCAGTGGATGTTCAATGATGTTTCTGAAACATCACTGTCATTCTTGTTGCAAATACTGTGTAGTACTTTCTTTTAGCTACTTGAAGATTTTTTTCTCCTATCTCTATCAGTGGTTTAATTAAAATAAACTAAGATTTTTAAAAAATTTTAATTATTAGAGTTCTCAGAACGTTCACATCTATGGGTTAATATCGTCCCTAAACCTTGAAATTGTCATTTTGAAAATCATTTCTTTTAATTTTTTTTAAAAAAATTTTATTATCTTTATTTATTGGATAGAGACAGCCAGAAATCAAGAAGGAGGGGGTGATAGAGCGGGAGAGAGACAGAGAGACACCTGCAGCCCTGCTTCACCACTTGTAAAGCTTTCCCCCTGCAGGTGGGGACTGGGGGCTCGAACCCAGGTCCTTGCACATTGTAATACATGTGCTCAGCCAGGTATTCCACCACCCGACACTATTTCTTTTAATTTTACTTCTCTCCTTCTTGTGACTCCTATAGTTTTCATATTGTTGTTGTGCACGGGCCGCGGAGAAGAGAGAGAGGGGGTCTGGAGCGAAGAGGAAACACAGATCTTTATTTGCGCTGGCACCTCAGAGTTGGGTGCTAGAGAGGCAGGTTGGGCCACGTGGAGGTAGCGAAAATGGCTGCCTCACGCAGTAACCTTTCCTGCGTCTGAACACCTGAGTGGAGCACTGGCAAGAGAACGAGGTGCGGAAGAAGAAGGGCTTTTATAGGAATAGCTTTCATGAGAATGGGAAGGGGGAGGAGTAACTATAGCACTCCAGGATAGGATAATAACTCTTGTGAGAATGGGAGGGGGGAGGGGGTAGGAGTAACCAAAGCACTCCAAATATCGCAGGGATATAGACAATGCCCTGAGGGCACAACATGGTTGAGAATGTCCCAACTCTAGCAGGAACTAGCAGTAGCCTGAGGGGACAACATGGCAGATGTGACTGCATCGGCACAATTTCCCAGCATCATATTAGATAATTTTAGTCATTTTTGACCTTTTACACTTTTTTCATATCTTCTATTTCTTCTCTGTATTTTAGCTTATATGTTTCTACTGCCATGTCTTCATTTCATTAGTACTTATTTCATGTGCTTTTGCCACCTTTTTAGATATGCTTTACAGTTCTTATAAGTTCCACTTGATTATTCCTATTATGAACAAATCTCTAAAGAATATATTTTTAACTATGCTCTTAATCTTTTTTTTTTTTTTTGCTGTACCAGAGACTCATATTTACCCATTTCCACCTCTTCCAGATCAACTTTTTCATTCTTTTTATTTCATATATGTATGGAGACAGATAGAAAGGACGATACACAATGGAGACATAAGAAGAGACTTCCCCATGCCATAGTGCTCCCATGTTACGCTCAGACTTGAACCTAAAGTGAAAAGTGAAGATGTTTAATCTGATATAACACACACACATCTTCACTTTTGATATTTTATATTTTGTCACTTCTGAGCTCTTGCTTACTACGTATAACTAGACTTATCTATATATTTTTTTCTTATGGTCTTATATTACAAATTGATCGGAGGCCAAGTGGTGGCACACTTGGTTAAGTGCACACACTACAATGCAAAAGGTTCAAGCTCCCAGTCCCCAACTACAGGAGGAAAGAAAGCTTCATGAGTGAAGTAGCTCTCCAGGTGTCTTTCTGTCTCTCTCTCTCTCCAGCTCCTCTATCCTCTATGTTTCTCTGTCTCTACTTAACCTCTATATAATAAAAATAAAAATAAAAAACAAGTTGATCACATACTTTTATATAATATTAATCTTTTTCTATAAAAAACGAGGCAACTTTTCTCCAGTGAAGGATTTTCCCTTTAATTTTCCAAGTAAATTGAGACAAACTCATTTTAATTGGTCACCTTATCAGAGTCAGAGAAGGTTTGCTTTGACCCTACTGTATAAATCCCCCCTTACCCACCCTCATCCCCCCTTTTTTCTTTTCTTTTTTTTTACTAGAAAGATTTCACCGTGCTTTCACTAGATTATCTTCTGTGGGCAGTTCACAACTTGCAATTCTTATCTGTTTTGCAGTTCTTATCTTCACCGCCTGTGAAACAACTCCCCTGCATGTGGGGAGCCAGGGCCTCAAACCGGGATTCTTGAGCAGGTCCTTGTGCTTGGCTCATGTGAATGTGTTTAACCCGTTGCTCTACCACCCGACTCCCTACAATGCTACATTCTTAAATCTATGTATTGAATCTAGTAATGACAAATGTTCAGGGTACAGAGGTACAAATTAACTGACCCCAATGGTGGATTCTTCTCCACTTGCATTCTTTACACTCATCCACAAAATCCTATACCTTCCACTGGTTTCTGATGTCTTTTCTTTATTTCTTTGTTAATGCATTATTTAAATATCTATTATGTGTATTTAATTTTGGTCTTCAACTATTCTTTTAAAACACACACAGACATATACACTTTTTTTTTTTTTAAATGAGAGAGAGAGGCATTAGAACACTGGCTTATGGTGTGGTGCAGGAGATTTAACCTGGGACCTCAGAGCCTTAAGGATGGGAATCCTTTGCATACATATTATGCTATCTCTTCAGACCCCCACCCTGTTTTCCATGAATCTTTTCTTGACATTTATGGTGTTAGTGTTGTTCTCACATAAGTTTCTTTGCCATATACACTTATAGAAGATCTAAGTACACAAGAAGCCAATCTTGTCTCATGGAGCAAATCAAATGCAAATTGTATTAAAATTTATAGCTATCACCTCACATGATTATATTTATTTATTTATTTATTTATTTATTTATTTATTTTGCCTCCAGGGTTATCACTGGGGATTGGTCCCTGCACTTCGAATCCACTGCTCCTGGCTACCATTTCCCCCCTCCCCCTTCTATTGGATAGGACAGAGAGAAATTGAAAGAGGAGGGTTAGACAGAGAGGGAGAGAGAAAGACAACTGCAGACCTGCTTCACTGCTTGTGAAGCCACGCCCATCCCACTACCCTTGCAGGTGTGGAGCCTGGGGCTAGAACCTGATATTCGAGTGGGTTCTTACTCTTCATACTATATGCGCTTAACCTGGTGCATCACCATCAGACCGCCCCTCAAGGGATTATTTTAGAGTTTAAATCAAATGCATGTTTGAATAGAGGTAGGCAATTATGGACATACATATTGTTTTAGTGCTTTTGAGGGAAGTACCTTTATTGTATAATTTTTTAGCATACTACATGATAGTAATTATGGAAAGTTTTAATAAATAGTGAATAGTGATTGTTAGAGTGCAGAATACACAGTTTAATGTCCACAGAATTAACTTGAAGTTCCTTTTCTGTGAAACTATTGGATTTAGTGGCAATGTGTATATGCAACAGAGTGTTTTGAGAAAAAAGTTAGAGGAGCCAGGAGGTGGTGCATCTGGTTAAGTGCACACATTACAGTGCACAGGGTCCCAGGTTCAAGCCCCTAGTCCCAGACTGTAGGGGGAAAGCTTCACAAGTGGTGAAGTAGGGCTGCAGGTATCTCTCTGTCTTCCTCTACTTCTCTATCTGCCCCACTCCTCTCAATTTCTCTCTGCCTCTATCCAATAATAAATAAATACAAATATTAAAAAGAAGAAAGAAAAAATAGAATGTGAGCAGTTGTGAACACATAAGTTATGAATCTCTTTTATAGTATCAAGTAGGAAAAAAAGAAGGACCGTTTCCCTTTATTCCTTTATTTCTGGGGAAAAACACACTTACTGTTATAAAGGAAACATGGTATTGGCATAGTATGTAATTTCTCTAAATGGAATATGTATGAGTTGTTAATTTTGTCTATAATCTGTAAGTTTTCTTTTTCATTAAAACTTCTGAGTTACCTAAGGTATTATAAAATTTGTGATTCATATTTGTATGAACACCATCTACAAAAAAGGAAAATATTTGCAAAATTAGTTATATAATTTGTAAAATGCATTTGAGAAATAGAGCCTCTTCTGTCTTTACCCAAGAAATAATATGCATGTCTGTGTGAAATTAGATATGAGTAGTAGTAATATCTAGACACAAATCCCTCAACTAGAGGGACTACTTTGAATATGATCAGCTATAAAATTTAACAAATGTTTCATACATTTACAATTCTGCACAAATATAATAGAGCCTATACCACATACTTATATTAAACTTCAGATTTTATGTGGTAAAGTGCTATGCTCAATGAATTGTAAATGCCTGTATCAATCTTGTGGTAAGAATGAAGATAAAAGAATTTTTAGAAATCATGTTTATTGTAAGGGATAAATAAATTAAAACACTTCATGCTTTAGTGACAAAAACTCATATATTACCTCAAAATACTAGCATACATACTACAGACCAGAGGAAGAGTAGACTTTTCTGATTAAGAAACAAAACCTGAATTTCAATAAGAATGCAGGGTTATGCTTAAAGAGACCTGACAGCATTAAATCTTAATGATAGTATAAGGAAAGTTTAAGAAAAGATTTCTGACATAAAAGTTTAATTTTTTTAGAAGTGATTATAGTCACTATGGATATAATCCACTGATTTTATACACCATGCATCCCATAGCAGTTTTAATATAAGTCAATATACTATCAAAAAAGAAATAGAAAAAGTTTTATTTGGCTAGTTTAAGCACATTTGTAGAACAGAAATGTATTCAAACAAAAAGAAATAGAATAATAATCATAGATGATGATTAAAAAGTAACTTCATATATATATATATATTTTTTTTTTATTGCTACCAGGGTTATTGCTGTGGCTCTTTGCCAGCACTAAAAATCCACCAATCCTGGTGACTTTTTTTTCTTCTTTTTTTTTTTTCCTAATTTTTATTAGATAGGACAGAGACAGATTGAGAGGAGACAGAGAGAGATGGAAAGAAAGATAGACACCTGCAGATTTGCTTCACCACTGGTGAAGCAGACCCCCTGCAGATGGGGAGCAGGGGCTCAAACCCAGGTCCTTGTGCTTGGGAATATTTGCACTTAACCAGATGCACCACTGCCTGCCCCCCTATTTTTTAATTTGTAAAAATATTTTGTTAAGGAAATGTTTTTATAATATAATTATTATTCAAAGGGTACAATTTCACATCTCTCCAAAATTTCCTTTTATGAGTTTTAAAAACTCATGGAAGTTTGTAAAAATATAGTGAGTTCTCAGAAAAGTCATAATAAATTTTTGCATAGACAATTCTAGGTACTTAAACTCATGTATTGAATATATATGTATATATTTATATATATACAAAATTACTATTTAATACTATCTTTAGGTAGTTATTATTTTTAAAATCTGGGTGTAACTATTACACTAGCCTTTCCTTTGTACCAGTTATCAGCCCAAATGCTCAAACCTGAATCCTTGTGCCATGTGTGCCTAACCTGTTGTGCTACAGCCCAGCCCCCCGACACATCATTTCTTTAGCTCTTTATTCTTGCTCATCTCTTACTCTAAACTTAGCCTCTTGATGCCTGGTATTTTATCTGATTGCCGTATTCTCAGTACTTATAGTTGTGCCTGACTCATAGTGGGCTTTATTTAATGAAATACTTGTTAAATGGGTGAATGAATACTTGTAGTAGAGCAATTGTTTTATTAAATTGTCATTATTTGTTTGCATATAAACACAATCATGGGGATTCTCTTTTCTCCTTGAGACTAGGATTTGCTATATGTTCCATAATTCAAGAAGCATAAACATAACAAAAATTTAGTAAAGTATGTGGTTAGATTGGCTGCATCACTTAAGTTAACCAAATAATGGCCAATCCATTTCTTTCTTGTTAATTTTACAATGCCTGTATAATATTGCCAAATGCATAAACATGAAATTCCATTTGCATGACTAATTACTCTACTGGAAGATAAGAAAAATAATTTAAGCTGCTGCATGATATGTAGGTAAGAAAAAGGCAACAGAGTACGTTTCTCTTTACAGTAAGATTTAGAGTTTAATGAAGAATATGTATGCTTTGATATTGAACAATGTTGCTCTTTAAAGATTCTTAAAGTTAAAGAATATTAACTTTTAAAAAATATTTATTGCCCTTGAAGTTTAATTGTTGTTATTGTTATTGATGTCATTGTTGTTGGATAAGACAGAGAGAAATGGAGAGAGGGGAAGACAGAAAGGGAGAGAGAAAGATAGATACCTGCAGACCTGCTTCACCGATTGCAAAGTGACCACCCTGCAGGTGGGGAGCTGGAGCTGGAATGGAGATCCTGATGCATGTCCTTAAACTTTGCCCCACGTATGCTTAACCTGCTGTGCTACCGCCCAACTCGGGAATCTTAACTTTTCCATGACAGATTTTCCAAGAGACCTGAAAAGATATCAGTCAGAAATTCATTCAGTAGTCTGTCACTTACTAAATGTCTGTGAAATGAAAATCATCACCATTTGGGGTTATGTAAATTTTGTTTGTGGTATGCTGCCTAATGATTAGATGAGTACTTATTACTCTTGAAAATTGAAAAATAAAAGTGGTAGAAATTTCCCAAGTAAAATAAATACTACTGAGCAGGTGAAATAACTCACTTGGGCAGTATGCTGCTTTGCCATGCCTGCTACCGCCCCCCCTTTATTGAAGAAGATACCCATATGTGGTCTCTTTTAATTTTTGCTTCTCTCTCTGTCTCTCTCCCTCTATGATTCTATCTTAAGCAAATAAAACTAAACTAAACAAATAAATATTTCCACAGTGAATTATTGAGCAAGAGGGAGCTTTCCTTTGCTGGTGCAACCTGTTTCCTCTATTTCATATCAGGATTAACAGTTTGACTCCTTTAGAGGAAAGACAGGATAAAATCTAACATATACATACTGATGATAACTTTAATAGCTCCTGCCTCTTCTTCAATCTCCTTTTCCTTCAAAATGTCACTGAGAAGCGTGAGAACAGAAAATCTACCCATCATTTGTACATGTGTAATGTATGAAATGAATATTAAGCTGGTTTTCTGATCTCTTTTTATTTTTTTTAATTCTCTGATTATGCTAGCCTTCCACATCATTTTCAGCCTTGTTAACCTGACCAAAATTACACCTTGCTTGATTGACATGCATCAGAATGTATATGTTAAATGTCATCTTTGGCAATTTTGTCTTAGCTCTACTATCTTCATTATGAATGTTCAGAGCATGTTTCAGACATACCAAAAATTGAAGACTACCAAACATAGGCAACCATCATGAAATGGCCATGAGAGAGGTTCTAAAAGACCTCTTATAAACAAGAACATCAATATAATACTTGCAATATATCAGAGCAAACAAAAAATTTTTTATGAACAATGGCACTACAATACATTAAATCCATAATATCAATAAATGTCAATGGCTTAAACTCACCCATCAAAAGGCACAGAGTGGGGGGATGGATCAGAAAACATAACCCAACCATTTTCTGCTTGCAAGAATCCCATCAGTCAGAACAATATAAACACGGACTTAAAGTGAAAGGATGGAAAACTATCACACAGGCTAACAGACCACAAAAAAGGGCAGGAACAGGCATTCTCATCTCAGACACAATAGATATTAAATTAAATAAAGTAATAAAAGATAAGCAAGGACATTACATAATGATTAGAGGATCAATCAGCCAAGAAGACTTAACAATTACTAACGTCTATGCACCCAATGAGGGACCATCTAAATACATCAAGCACTTACTGAAAGAATTTAAAAAATACATCAATGGTAATACAATAATAGTGGGAGACATCAATACCCCACTCTCACGCTTAGACAGATCAACAAAAGCAGAGAACCAACAAAGATACAAGAGAATTGAATGAAGAGATTGACAGACTAGACCTCTTGGACATTTTCAGAGTCCTTCACCCCAAAAAACTGGAATACACCTTTTCAAATCCACATAAACATACTCAAGGATATACCACATGTTAGGCCACAAAAACAGCATCAATAAATTCAAGAGCATCGAAATCATCCCAAGTATCTTCTCAGACCACAGTGGAGTAAAACTAACATTTAACAACAAACAGACAATTATTAAAAGTCACAGAATTTGGAAACTAAACAACACACTCTTTAAGAACCACTGGGTCAGAGATTCACTCAAGCAGGAGATTCAAATGTTCCTGGAAACAAATGAAAATGAAGACACAACCTATCAATATATTTGGGACACAGCTAAAGCTGTACTGAGAGGGAAACTTGTAGACATGCAATCACATATTAAACAACAAGAAAAAGCTCAAATGAATGACCTTACTGCACACCTCAAGGACTTAGAGGAAGAGGAACAAAGGAACCCTAAAGCAACCAGAAGGACAGAAAACACTAAAATTAGAGCACAAATAAACAACATCGAAAATAAAAGAACCATACAAAAGATCAATGAAGCCAAATGTTGGTTCTTTGAAAGATTAAACAAAATTGACAAACCCCTAGCCAGACTCACCAAACAAAAAAGAGGGAAGACTCAAATTAATAGAATTGCAAACGATGGAGGAGATATCACAAATGACACCAGAGAAATCCAGAGAATACTGCGAAACTTCGATAAAGACCTATATGCCACCAAGCTAGAGAATCCGGAAGAAATGGAACAATTCCTAGCATCATATGCCCTTCCAAAACTGAACCAAAAGAACTACAAAATCTAAATGCACCAATCACAGACAAATAAATTGAAACTGTTATTAAGAACCTCCCCAACAACAAAAGTCCTGGACCAGATGGCTTCACAAATGAATTCTACAAAACGTTCAGGAAACAGTACCCATACTTCTTAAGCTTTTTCACCTTCTATGAAGCCAACATCACCCTGATACCAAAAGCAGATAGGGACAGAACCAAAAAGGAAAACTACAGACCAATATCTCTGATGAACATAGATGCCTAAATATTAAACAAGATCTTGGCCAACCGGATACAGCAACATATCAAAAAGATTATTCATCACAACCAAGTGGGATTCATCCCAGGAATGCAAGGCTGGTTCAACATCTGTAAGTCAATCAATGTCATTAACCATATCAATAAAAGCAAAGCCAAAAACCACATGATTATCTCAATAGATGCAGAGAAAGCCTTTGACAAAATCCAACACCCATTCATACTCAAAACTCTACAAAAAATGGGACTAGATGGGAAATTCCTCAAGATAGTGGAGTCTATATATAGCAAACCTACAGCCAACATCATACTCAATGGACAGAAGCTGAAAGCATTCCCCCTCAGATCAGGGACTAGACAGGGCTGTCCACTGTCACCATTACTCTTCAACATAGTTTTGGAAGTTCTTGCCATAGCAATCAGGCAAGAGAAGGAAATCAAAGGAATACAGATTAGAAGGGAAGAAGTCAAGCTCTCACTATTTGCAGATGATATCATAGTATACATAGAAAAACCTAAAGAATCCAGCATAAAACTACTGGAAGTTATTAGGCAATGTAGCAAGGTATCAGGCTACAAAATCAATGTACAAAAATCAGTGGCATTTCTTTATGCAAACACTAAATCTGAAAAAGAAGACATCCAGAAATCACTCTCATTTACTGTTGCAGCAAAATCAATAAAATACCTAGGAATACAGTTGACCAAAGAAGTGAAAGACTTGTATGCTGAAAACTATGAGTCGCTACTCAAGGAAATAGAAACTGATACCAAGAAATGGAAATATCCATTTTCCCATGCTTATGGATTGGAAGAATAAATATCATCAAAATGAATATTCTCCCCAGAGCCATATAAAATTTAATGCAATACCCATCAAAGTTCCACCAAGCTTCTTTAAGAGAATAGAACAAACACTACAATCATTTATCTGGAACCTGAAAACACCTAGAATTGCCAAAACCATCTTAAGGAAAAGAAACAGAAATGGAGGCATCACACTCCCAGACCTTAAACTATATTATAAAGCCATCATCATCAAAACAGCATGGTACTGGAACAAAAATAGGCACACAAACAGGTGGAACAGAATTGAAAGCCCAGAAACAAATCCCCACACCTATGGACATCTAATCTATGATAAGGGGGCACAAAGGATAAAATGGAAGAAGGAGGCTCTCCTCAATAAGTGGTGCTGGGAAAACTGGGTTGTAACATGCAGAAGAATGAAATTGAAACACTTTATCTCACCAGACACAAAAATCAACTCCAAATGGATCAAAGACCTGGATGTTAGACCAGAAACAATCAAATACTTAGAGGAAAACATTGGTAAAACAGTTTCCCACCTACACCTCAAGGACATTTTTGATGAATCAAACCCAGTTGCAAGGAAGACTAAAGTAGAAACAAACCAATGGGACTACATCAAATTGAAAAGCTTCTGCACATCCAAAGAAACTATTAAAAAAACAAAGAGACCCCTCACAGAATGGGAGAAGATCTTCACATGCCATACATCATACAAGAAACTAGTCACCAAAATATATAAAGAGCTCAGCAAACTTAGCACCAAATAAGCATATGACCCCATCCAAAAATAGGCAGAGGATATGAACAAAACATTCACCTCAGAGGAGATCCAAAAGGCTAACAAACATATGAAAAACTTCTCTAGGTCACTGATTGTCAGAGAAATGCAAATTAAGACAACACTAAGATACCACCTCACTCCTGTGAGAATGGCATACATCAAAAAGGACAGCAGCAACAAATGCTGGAGAGGCTGTGGGGACAGAGGAACCCTTTTACATTGCTGGTGGGAATATAAATTGGTCCTGCCTCTCTGGAGAGCAGTCTGGAAAACTCTCAGAAGGCTAGACATGGACCTTCCATATGATCCAGTAATTCCTCTCCTGGGGTTATACCCCAAGGACTCCATAACACCCAACCAAAAAGAGGTGTGTACTCCTATGTTCATAGCACCACAATTCATAATAGCTAAAACCTGGAAGCAACCCAGGTGCCCAACAACAGATGAGTGGCTGAGAAAGCCGTGGTATATATACACAATGGAATACTACGCAGCTATCAAGAACAATGAACCCACCTTCTCTGACCCATCTTGGACAGAGCTAGAAGGAATTCTGTTAAGTGAGCTAAGTCAGAAAGATAAAGATGAGTATGGAATGATCCCACTCATCAACAGAAGTTGAGTAAGAAGATCTTAAAGGGAAACTAAAAGCAGGACCTGACCAAATTGTAAGTAGGGCATCAAAGTAAAAGCCCTGTGGTGAGGGATAGACATGCAGCTTCCTGGGCCAGTGGGGGGTGGGAGTGGGTGGGAGGGATGGGTCATAGTCTTTTGGTGTTGGGAATGGTGTTTATGTACACTTCTAGTAAAATGTAGTCATATAAATCACTAGTTAATTAATACGAGATGGGGAAAATTAATTGTATGTCTCCAAGTTTTTCAAAGCACAAACTGAATCTTTTTAATATATAGGCTGTGTAGTTGATATGCGGACTCTCTCAAAAGCCTAGACCAAGTAGATCAGAAGCAACCAAGAGCACAGCTATATACAAGATACTGGGTACAGTACAGCAAACCCTAACAAAAGGACTTTTCAAAGTTAACACAATTACCAAATAATATGATGATAACATTAACTATTGATTGTCTTTTTGAACCCTAAGACAGCAGGAACCTCACATTTCCACTATAGAGCCTCTACTTCCCCCAGTCCTGGAACCCTTGGATAGGGCCCACTTTCCCGTATGCCTTTCCCAATCCATATCAAATAATATTGCACCTGCCGATCACAACCTAACCAACACAATGATTGCCACCTCAACATGCTTCACTTCAGACTGTGTCCAGAGACTTCACGTGTGGAATGACAACCCTTCAGCTTCATTACTTGGGTGAGACCTTTCCTTTCATAGTATACTCTAATTCCATCTCAGGTGGTTCACTTTCTAACAAAGTCCCAAAAACCTAGATATACACCAGTTTCTGTGAGAGAGAGCATATGTTCACACATATCCATAAACTACTGCAAAATATATACCTGAAAGCAGAAGTACACTAGAGTTTGCAGTGAGTATCCCCCTAACACTTCCTCTGCACTATTCCAAGCTTTGGGTCCATGACTGCTCAACAAATTGTTTGGCTTTGTATGTTAACTCTCTTTTCAGTCACCAGGTTCCAGATGTCATCAGGATGCTGGCCAGGCTTCCCTGGACTGAAGACGCCACCAATGTGTCCTGGAGCTCCACTTCCCCAGAGACCCACCCTACTAGGGAAAGAGAGAGGCAGACTGGGAGTATGGATCGACCACTCAACGCCCATGTTCAGTGGGGAAGCAATTACAAAAGCCAGACCTTCTACCTTCTGCAACCCACAATGACCCTGGGTCCATGCTCCCAGAGGGATAGAGAGTGGGAAAGCTATCAGGAGAGGGGGTGGTATATGGAGATTGGGTGGTGGGAATTGTGTGGAGTTGTACCCCTCCTACCCTTTGGTTTTGTTAATTAATCCTTTGTTAAATGAAATAATTAATTAAATAAAAAAAGAAGAAAACTATTTTGTTCCTACAATTTGTTAGCCTCATATTTGAGCTCAGTCTTGACACAGAGTGAATGCTCTTCTTCTGTATTGTATTTATTTGCCCTTTATTTATTCTATAAAATTCAATATATTACTGTAAGGAGAAATTTGTGCCATTCACTATCAAATATGTCAGTTGATCATCTATAAAGCCCAGAATGAATCTAGGCATATTAAAAAGTTTTTTTTCTTTATTTTATTTTACCAGAGCACTGCTAAACTCTGGCTACTGGAGGTACTGGAGTTGGAACCTGGAATCATTGGTGCCTTAGGCATGCAGATCCTTCTGCATAACCCCTCTCTTGTCTCCCCAGAATATTAGAAAAGATTGTGGACAATACATCTCCTTTGCTAAGATTATGGAAAATAGAGAACTAAAATTTAGAGTTCTGGATCTGTATATTTATCATTTATTTAGTGGAGCTTCTCTTTGTGCATGCACATATCACCATTTGGAATTATGTAAATTTTGTGTTTGTGATATGCTACTCCCTGAAGGGCTTTTTGCTCAGAGAGAGAGAAGAATAGAAACAGAAGGGCAAAGAGGGAGAGACAGCACAGAACCAGAGATTCCTGCAGGGTCAAACCAGAACCCCATACTTGGCAAGGAACACACCCTGTATAGTCCATTTTATTCTCAGCCTCTGGGTTCTGAAATTGACATTCAGAACATTTCTGCTTGAAAGATCTGTTAATCTCCACTTTTGGTTTAGTGTCTATTAGAAGAATTTCCTATGTGAATGGGTGGATCAGTTTTTTAATCTTTATTTCTAGAATCCTTAACTTTAATCTTTTTAAAGATTAACTAAATCCTTAACTTTAGTTAATCCTTAATTTTAAAGTTTAATCTTTTTAAAGTTTAATCTTTTTAAAGAACTTTTTTATCTTTTTGTTTATTGGATAGAGACTACCAGAAATCAAGAGGGAAGGGGGTGATAGAGAGGGAGAGAAACAGCGAGACACCTGTAGCACTGCTGCACCACTCAGAAAGCTTTCCCCCTGCAGGCAGGGGATGGGGGCTCAAACCTGGGTCATTGTGCATTGTAATACGTGCACTCAACCAGGTGTGCCACCACCCAGCCCCCAAGAACTAACTTTCTAATTGTTTTTGAAATATTTCTTTCCTATATCAATCTTAGAATATATGCATTCAAAGTAGTAAAAACAAGATTAAGTAAATATGCACACTAGTTTATATGTGATAGTGTAATGATGGGTCATTCTGCATGCTATTACTTTTTACAAGTTGTAGTAGGCATTTTTTCTTTTTAGACTTTGCTGGTTTCCATGAATTATTTTAAGCCACACAAATCATTTATATTTTCTCATTTTCCTATCCTAATGGTAATTCTAAGAATGAAATTCTAACCACTTTTCATGGGAGATAAAATTGAGGTAGGGCATCTACTGATAGTTACTAAGTAATAAAATATCTAAAAAATTTTACATTCTGAATGTACAGCCAGCTTTCAGCCCCAGCTAATATTTTTTTATTTTTTTACTTTATTTTTAGCCAACGTGTTATGTTTTTCTGTCATGGAAAATGTCATGTAATCATTTTAGATTAAAATCTTTTATGTCCTATGCTCAGTGACAAATCAATTCTGTGGTATAAAAATAAGCATCTCTATCTTTCTATTCTGTGACATTGTCTTATTTTAGATATATAGCTAACATTTTTTGAACTAGATTTTTAGCAATTTCTTCTCACTGGTTCACCTGGTCTATCTTGTTTCTTTTGAAATTGTCCTGGGACTGGCTTAGTCAGTTATATACACATATTATCATAAGAAAGAACCTATGTGTGAACCCCTGGTCACCCCATGGGAGCCTGGAGTAAGGAAGCTTCCCGAGTGGTGGAACAGTACTATAGTTTCTCTCCTCTATGTGCCTTTTTCTCTCTTACTCTGATTCTCTGGCAAAAAGCAGGAGGAGGAGGAGGGGAACAGTTGGAAGCCTGACCCAAGTCTATGCCACGTCTGTGCCCCCAGTACCTGTGGCACTGAGGAAAATTAACCTGGAGTGGTGAAGTCCCAGTGATGACAGAAGGTGGAGGCTTTCAAACAAGAAGACACTCCCTTACTCTGCATTGGAGAGGTTATGTTAAAGTTATTACCTTTACTCTGAAAAGTCATACCTTTGGAAAGTTGTAGAAATAATAGGACATGTTTAGTGAAGAATGAACATGACATTAAAGGGGCTCCAAGCCACAATATAGAGGGGAAATTGAAAGTACTGGATCTTTCTTCAAAAGGAATTATGTCATCTTCAAATAACTTGAAAGATATCTGTATGGATGAAGGATTCGACATTCAAATTGACTGTGTGATTTATGACTATAAAACTGATGCCAGGGACAGAGAGATAGTACATTATCTGCACATCAGACTTTCAAACCTGAGGCCAAGATGCCCCAGGTTCCGTCTTCAACACTACAGTGTACCAGAGCTCAACTCTCCTCTCTCTCTCTCTGAAATAAAATCAACAAATTAATAAACATGGCATCTATATTTATAGACAAACAAGTTTTAGTGAATTTTATAGTTTCCATAACTATGTAAGAATCAATGTAGACATATGAGCTAGTTGAAAACTCTGTTAGTGGATTCATTTAAGCCTGGGATGGTCAGTTATGTGATCTATGAACTTAACAAGAATCAGCTGGTATTTGGAACAGATCAGATTCAAGTTTCTTCTCAGTATAAAAGTTCTAAGATTCCTTAGTAATTCTCTTGTGAGAGTTCTCTTGTGCTACATAAATGAGAGCAAGTATGGAAATTAAGAGAAGAGAAATTTCAACTCAAGATAAGTAAAACCTTGCTAAGAATTATGGTTTCACAGTGATCTAATATGTTCTTTCAACAGTAAGACTTTCCCTACTAGAAGAAATGTCAAGGTATATTCACTGTTTAAGATCATTTGTAGGTCCCCTGAATGCTATTAAAATCAGAATTTTATTCCTGGTATTCAGACCCTTTCTGAAGGACGCTGCTCTATCAATCTGTATATCTATTCCCAAAGTCAGACCATCTACTACAGAAAAATCAATATTTATACTCTTGTTTACATATACCCACCATTATAATTCTGCATATAACATTGTCCTAGGGAAGAATATTGTTTGTCTTTTCTTCCTTTTGTGCAAACTTTATACATTTGTCAGAAAAACTGTACAACATTATTGTTTCATGAAGCCTTTTCTGACTCAGTCCATTATGCCTTTTTCCTCTACAGAATGCTACCTGCTTCATAAACCTGTCTACCCCCAAATAAATCCAGCGGTTTCTAATGCTTTCCAGTGTGCATAGCTTCCATGTTCAATCTGAGTTAGAACCCAAAACTTATATTGCTCTTGTGTCTATCAAAGCATACCTTCTACATTCTGGCACAGAACTTGTGCCTGGTCAATGCTTATTTTTACTCTTAAAAGAATTCTTTCCTAGGAGTCTAATCACATCTATGCTTTCACTCTAACTAATACATGCATCTAAATATCATATATATATATGCATATATATATATATATATATATACATATGGCATTATTAGTACTATTATTTAACTGTTTTAATCTCACCTGTCTTAGTTATCAATTGCCAAGTAACCAAACACCTCTAAATTTAGCAAGTGAAAACACAACTAATAATCATTGTACATAATTTCTGAAGATCAGGAATCAGTGAATCATCTAGCAAGGTGGACCTGGTGCAGGTCTCACATGAGATTCCTTGAAGGCGCTGATGGGGGCTGCAGGGATAACATGTTAAAATCATGTTGACTTGAGCCTCCTGCTGGTTTGAGCCTTTTCTTGGCCTTTGGCAGGATACCCCACTTCCTAAAAATGTGACTATCCTCACATTTAAACAAAAAAGGGATGCTTCGGTATCCTCATGACATGACACCCCAGAGTCAAGATAATTTCGTACTGTTTTTCACAGTGCAGGCAACATTTTTTTCTACCATACTATCAACCTTTATTCAGCAGGGTAGAAACTTGCCTACTGAGCCACTGAGCCCTAGTGATAGCCTGGTGGCAACAACAACAAAAAAAATGAAAATAAATTTAAAAAATTGCACGCTGGCGCAGGTATCGGGAGGTGATTACTAAGAGTCTCTTGAAGGTATGCTGGCACACATCTATTAAGTGGTTCATGTGCTCAAACTTGTGGAGTATTTTTTTTTTTACTGCAAGTGTTTCATGTAAAGCAACGACTAGAATAACAGATAGACTTATTTTAGCTAGGGGCTGGGCATTGACGCACTGGGTTGAGCGCACATAGTATGAAGCACAAGGACCTGCGGAAGGATTCTGGTTCTAGACTCAGTTCACCACCCTGGAAGTGGGGGTGGTCATGTCACAAGAGGTGAAGCAGGTCTGCAGCTGTCTATCTTTTTCTCTCCCTATCTTCCCCTCCTCTCTCAATTTCTCTCAGTCATATGGCCTTCAGGAGCAGTGGATTCATAGTGTTGGCACCGAACCCCAGCAATAACCCTGGAAGAGGGGAAAAACAAACAAAAAACAAACTTGAGATCCCTTCAAAATTTCTTTTTTTTCATTCTTCCTTCCTTTCTTTCCTTCTTTCTTTTCTTTTCTTTTCTTTTCTTTTCTTTTCTTTTCTTTCTTTTTTTTCTTTTGCCTCCAGGGTTATCGCTAGGATTTGGTACCAGCACTATGAATCCACTGCTCCTGGTGGCCATTTTTCATAAAGGGAGAAGATAGAGAAGGGGGAGAGGAGGACGCCTACAGAGCTGCTTCACTGCCTATGAAGAGACCCTCCCCACCACCACCCTACAGTTGGATCCTTGCACAGGTCCTTGCGCTTCTTGCAGTGCATTTAACCCAATGCGCCACTGCCCGACCTCTTCCTCCTCTGGGTTTCCAGTGTGAGTTATACACATTGAGTAAAGAGGATATCTAAGAGCTTAGATTTAATTAAGACAAAAAATGATCTTAGACAGAGTGCCGAGCTGTTGTAGTGGCTCTGCCTGGTGAACTCTGAGACAGACAGAGCTTCAGGTTCAAAGCCTGTCCTCACCAGAAGCCAGTTCTCTGGGGGAAAAGAAACAAATAAACAAAAAAACAAACAAACAAAAAGATCTTGTGAGAGGAAATGAAATGTACTTCTTCAAGATAATTGAAAAAAGTTAAAAATTAATAATAATTGAATAATCTCATGCCATTAAAATGCATTTAAGGTGGAGGGAGCAACATCAGTATCAACTAAAAACCATTAGAAATGCAGACTTCTTATTGAGTCACACACTCTGGGATTTAGGATTCAGCAAATTTTTCTGTGAGAATCCCTGGTGGTAATTCTGGGGTCACTAAAGTTTGAGACTCAACTGCTTTGTCATTCAAAGTATACTAGGAAGAGACCAACATCAGCATTACCAAAGATGGAGTAGGTGTGCAAATTCTGTTTCCATTCAGACCTACAGAGACAGAGTCAAAATTTTACTGATTCATTTGATCACTAAATTTGGAGAACTTCTGTTCTGTGAATAATAATTTAACATCACATGAACTGGGTTTTAAACCCAGTTCTACATCTCATCAGATTGGTGTGACAAAGCAATTGTTCCTTTCATCACCAATGGTGATGACAATGCCTCTGGTAATCCTTAGAGGATCGTTCTGAAGATAAAATTAGGTAATGTACATGCAGTGCTATCCTTGATGTCGGATACATAGCAAATGCTCACTTAGTGGAAACTATAGTTATTTTCTAACCATGTTTAAATAGAGTCTAATTTTCTAAAATAGAGAAAATATCAACAAAGGTAAATATAATATTCATGGTATATAGAAAATTTAATTATTACTAATTATCATTTAACAAGTGCATGAGCCTGGGATATTGATATACTTGAAATATGAAAATACAGACTAGTCTACGGTCATACCACCCTGAACATGCCTGATCTCCTCTGATCTTGGAAAATACAGAGTAAATGAGTAAATGTTCTAGCCATTAAAACCTATGATATAACAATTAAATAATAGCTACTAAATCTTGGAGAATAACACACTCATCATGAAAATTTGTTTCTGAGTAAATACTTTTATGAAGATTTATCAGGCTAAATGGGAAAAGTAGTAATCAAGGGCATAGAAAAATTTGGGAAAGATAATGGAAATTTTAGGATTTTTATTTCTTTTCATGTTACTCTTACTAGGGTCTAAAAATAAACGTTTTGTTTTTTTTTAGTAAAACAATGCATTTAAGGTTATATTTTGAACAATAAAGGAGAACTACAAATGAGCAAACTGTAGAGTTTACTGTAAAACATGTGATCAATTTTCAAATGGCTTAAAACTGTTTATTATCATATGATTAAATTATATTGATTTTGTCTTAATGACTTGTCAAAATTCATCTAGGAGTATCTAAATCATTTTTCTCTCATGTAATAAGACCAAACTAATAAAATATGACTATTTCGTATTCCAAATTTTAGTTTACCTATGTATAGTACTTATACAGATAATATATTCATTTGAAAATATTTTTAATTGTGGTCTGGGAGGTGGTGCAGTGGATAAAGCACTGGACTCTCAAGCATGAGGTCCTGAGTTCATTCCCCCACAGCACATGCACCAGAGAGATGTCTGGTTCTTTTTCTCTCTTCTCCTATCTTCCTGATGAGTAAATATTTTAATTTATTTACTTTGGATAGAAATAGAAATTGAGAGGGAAGAGGGAGATAGAGAGTGAGAGAGAGAGGGATTCCAGAAGATGGTGGACTGAGAAGCTGCTAGTGGCTTGAGCTCCGACAACATCTACTGGAAACAGTAGGATTTTTTGCCTTTAGCAGGACAGTCAATAAGGGGTCCTAGCGGTGACACCAAGGAGGTGACACCAAGGAGGTGACTATAATGCAATTTGGGTTAGAAAATAGAGTAAAAAGAAATGAAAAAAAAAATTTTAATCATTATTCCTGAAGTGCACCCCTGACCCCCTCTTCCCCCCATAAGCAGTCCCTAGGGGCCAGAGATCTGCTCCTAGCAGGCTCCCCTGCTGAGCGTCTTTCTTTACCAAGATTCCTGTCCCACCAGGGGGTGTCATTCCTAATTCTAATTCTATTCCTTTCTGAAACACTTGGCCTTCTTTCTTTCTAAGTGGCCAATTCCAGCTACAAATATTCCACCAAGCAGAGCCTTACTCAGACAGGAAAAGACTGCCAGAGGGTTTTTGGTTTATTTTGCTTTATTTTCTCAACAATCAGCTGCTCTGCTCAGGGGGCCTGAGGCAAGCTGGAGCCATCCAAGCTAAAGACAGGACAGGGTTTTTTACTCTGTTCTATTTTATTATCAATACTAGATAAACACGTATCCCTTTCCCCCTCTCCTTCAGGTTGACCAGAATTAACTCTTAGTGTATTTTCCATTGCTAGGGGACTGGGTGTCTTATCCACTGCTAAAGTAACTAGTTTCACTCTTCCTACCTCTCATACCCACCCTCCCCTCCCCCCTGCCTAGCTAATTAAATAATAAATAAATAAATAACTCTTTCCTTTCACTGCTCTTTTATTACTGTTCTTTTTCTTATCTTTTTTCTTTTCTCTCTCTCTCTCTCTTTTTCCTTTTCTTCTTTTTCTCATTCTTGTCAACCTTTCTTCCTTCCTCCTTCAGCTTTCTGAATTCACTGATACACGTTTGGGAATTATTTGGGGGAAGAAATCTGACTCAGAGTGGACTCTCTCTGAGTGTATCTCTGCTCTACTTCCTTTTCTCCTCTAGCTACCCCCAGAATATACAGTGGATAGTAGCTTTGCATAACTGTCTATTCTTGCTATTCTTGTATATTCCTGAGGTATTTTTTCCCGTTTTTTTGTTTGTTTATTTTACTTTCTTAACAATCAGCTGCCTCTGCTCAGAAGGCTTGAGGCCATCTGGAACAGGTATTTTACCCTGCTCTACTTTATTATTAATATTATATAAAGGTGTATCTCTTTCCTCCCCTCCTTTAGGTTGACCAGAATTAACTCTTAGGGTATCTTCCATTGCTAGGGGACTGAGCTTCTTATCCATTGTGAGAGGAACTTGTTTTACTACTCCTACCTCCTCTACCCACTCTCCCCTTCTCCCTGCTCCTACCTAATTAAAAAAATAAATCAAAATAAAAAATAAAGTAATCAATTAAGAAACTTTCCTTTCACTGCTCTTTTATTACAGCTCTTTTTCTTATCTTTTTTCTTTTCTCTCTCTTGTTTCTCTTTTTTTACCTTATCTTCCTTTCTTCCTTCTTCTTTGACCTTCTGAATTCACTAATATTCATTTGTGAATTATCTTGGGGAAGAAATCTGACTCAGAGTGGATGCTCTATTTGTGTATTTCTGCTCTACTTTCCTTTCTCCTTTTGCTACCCCTAGAATATAAAGTGGATAGTAGATTTGCATAATTGTCTATTCTTGCTATCCCTTCTTTCCTTTCTCTTTCTTCTTCACTTGGACTTGGTTGCTATTTTTTCATGGACTGGAGACATTGTTTGGCTTCTTCTTCTAGTGTTTGCCCTTCTTCCGTAGCCAGTCAACAGCATCAGGTTGAGCCTGATGTAAAGTTTCGAGACCTCCTTTGAATCTGGAGAGGTGGCAGTAGTTGACTATGTGGGTCATAGTCTGTCTGTAGCCGCAGGGGCAGTTCGGGTCATCTCTGGCTCCCCAGATATGGAACATAGCGGTGCACCGGCCATGGCCTGTTCGATAGCGACTGAGGAGGGCCCAATCATAACGTGCTAGGTCAAAACCGGGTTGACACTTGCAGGGGTCTGTGATGAGGTGTTTGTTCTTTACCTCAGCTGACTGCCAACTCTGTTTCCAAGAGACTGGAACAGAGAAGTTCAGTGTAGGCATAGGGGACCAGATTGGGTGACGAGACGTCAAGCGTTGGACAGGGTGGGTGAAAATATCCACGTATATTGGCAGGTCCAGTCGAGCATAGACGTGGGAAATGAACTTAGATGATGCTGCATCCCGACAAATATATGGTGGGGCGATGTTGCTAAGAACTGGCAGCCATGGAACCGGGGTGGCACAGATGGTTCCAGAAATTATCCTCATGGAGGAATATAATTTGGAATCGACCAAGTGGACATGGGGGCTACGGAACCATACTGGGGCACAGTATTCTGCAGCATAATGCCAGAGATGATGATCATAGTGTGAAAGTGCTCGCACCACATGAGGAGCTGGCCAGTCTTGCAATGATGTTATTCCTCGCACCCACCTTTGGTGCAGTTTTTATGCGATGTTCGTGAAATGACAGAGTGCGATCAAGAGTAACGCCAAGATAGACTGGCTGAGCTTCATGCCGGATTCTCGTATCACCAAGCTGCACATTAAGCTCACGCGAGGCCAAGGCATGGTGTAGATGGAAAACAGATGATACCGTTTTTGCAGTGTTAGGGATTAGTCACCATTTTTTACATTTTTGTTTGGCTAATTGGTAGTGATTAAACTGCATCAATCCTTGCTTCAGTTGCTATTGTAATTTCTGAGTTTGGTGGTTGCATTTGTCATAAAGGTATTTAGTACAGTGTTGTTTGTACTCAAGACAAAACAACAGAGGAACAACAGAGCATAAAAAAGAAACACATAAATCAAAAAAAATGGGTAGATCAAAAACAAATAAAACTGCTACTCCAATGAATGAAAGCAAGAGCCCAGAAAAAACTACAAACCAGCCAGAAGTAACCATAGATAAGAAAAGTATGCAAGCAATAATAAACTTATTAATCAAAGAAATGAAAAAAACATTGGAGGAAAGGAATGGTAGCATTAGGGAAACAATAGTTGAGACCCCCAAGGAAAATACTGATTATCTTGAGGCAATTAGAGAACTGAAAGCTGAAATAGCTGTAATGAAGAAAGAAGTTGAGGGAAGGGAAAGCAGACTAACAGAAGCAGAAAACAGAATTAGTCAGACAGAGGATGAGTTAGAGAAAACTAAGAAAGAGGTGAAAGAGCTTAAAAAGAGACTAAGAGACACTGAAAACAACAACAGAGACATATGGGATGATCTCAAAAGAAGTAACATTCGTATAATTGGCCTGCCAGATGATGAAAGAGAGGAAGGGAAAGGAAACATTCTAGAGGAAATTATAGAAAAAAACTACCCAGACCTGAATAACAGAAAAGACATTAAGATTCAAGAGGCCCAGAGAGTTCCAAACAGAGTCAACCCAGGTCTGAAGACACCAAGACACATCATAGTCACAATGAGAAGAAGTAAGGATAAGGAAAGAATCCTAAAGGCTGCAAGATAAAAACAAAAAGTCACATACAGGGGAAAACCCATAAGACTACCAGCATACTTCTCCACTCAAACTCTAAAAGCCAGAAGAGAAGAGCAAGTTATCTATCGAACCCTGAATGAAAAAGGGTTTCAACCAAGGATAATATATTCTGCTAGCCTTTCATTAAAACTAGATGGAGGGATCAAAACTTCTTAGACAAACAAAAGTTAAAGGGAGCAACCGTCACCAAACCAGCCCTGATAGAAGTTCTAAAAGACCTCTTATAAACAAGAATTTCACTATAATACTTGCCATATATCAGAACAAATAAAAATTCATTGAACAATGGCACTACAGTACATTAAATCCATAATGTCAATAAATGTCAATTGCTTAAACTCACCCATCAAAAGGCACAGAGTGGGAGGATAGATCAGAAAACATAACCCAACCATAGGCTACTTGCAAGAATCCCATTTGACACAATAAGATGAAAACAGACATAAAGTGATAGGATGGAAAACTAGCATACAGGCTAATCAACCACACAAAAAAGCTGGCTATTCTCATCTCTGACACAATAGATTTTAAATAAAGTAATGTAAGATAGGCAAGGACATTACATAATGATTAGAGGATCAATCAGCCAAGAAGACTTAACAATTACTAACGTCTATGCACCCAATGAGGGACCATCAAATTCATCAAGCACCTACAGAAAGAACTTCAAAAATGCATCAATAGTAATACAGTAATAGTGGGAGACTTTAACACCCCACTCTCACACTTAGACAGATCAACAAAACAGAGAATCAACAAAGATACAAGAGAATTAAAGAACAGATTGACAGACTAGACCTCTTGGACATTTTCAGAGTCCTTCACCCAAAAAAACTGGAATACACCTTCTTTTCAAATCCACATAACACATACTCCAGGATAGACCACATGTTAGGCCACAAAGACAGCATCAATAAATTCAAGAACATTGAAATCATCCCAAGTATCTTCTCAGACCACAGTGGAGTAAAACTAACATTTAACAACAAACAGAAAATTATTAAAAGTCACAGAATTTGGAAACTAAACAACATACTCCTTAAGAACCACTGGGTCAGAGATTCACTCAAGCAGGAAATTCAAATGTTCCTGGAAACAAATGAAAATGAAGACACAACCTATCAAAATATTTGGGACACAGCTAAAGCAGTATTGAGAGGGAAATTTATAGCCATACAATCACATATTAAACAACAAGAAAACACTCAAATGAATGACCTTACTGGACACCTCAAGGACTTAGAGGAAGAGGAACAAAGGAACCCTAAAGCAACCAGAAGGACAGAAATCACTAAAATTAGAACAGAATAAACAACATCGAAAATAAGAGAACCATACAAAAGATCAATGAAGCCAAATGTTGGTTCTTTGAAAGATTAAACAAAATTGACAACCCCCTAGCCAGATTCACCAAACACAATAAAGAGAAGACTCAAATTAATAGAATTGAAAACGGTGGAGGAGATATCACAAATGACACCAGAGAAATCCAGAAAATCATGGGAAACTTCTGTGAAGAACTATACACCACCAAGCTAGAGAATCTGGAAGAAATGGAACAATTCCTAGAAACATATGACCATCCAAAACTGAACCAAGAAGAACTACAAAACCTAAATGCACCAATCACAGACAAAGAAATTGAAACCTAAATTAAGAATCTCCCCAACAACAAAAGTCCTGGACCAGATGGCTTCACAAATGAATTATACAAAACTTTCAGGAAACAGTTAGTACCCACACTTCTTAAGCTTTTCCATAAGACTGAAGAAACAGGAATACTCCCTTCCACCTTCTATGAAGCCAACATCACCCTGATACCAAAAGCAGATAGGGACAGAACCAAAAAGGAAAACTACAGACCAATATCTCTGATGAACATAGATGCCAAAATATTAAACAAGATCTTGGCCAACCATACAGCAAAATATAAAAAAAAAGATTGTTCATCACAACGAAGTAGGATTCATCCCAGGAATGCAAGGCTGGTTCAAATTTCTGTAAGTCAATCAATGTCATTCACCATATAAATAAAAGCAAAGCCAAAAACCACATGATTATCTCAATAGATGCAGAGAAAGCCTTTGACAAAATCCAACACCCATTCATACTCAAAACTCTACAAAAAATGGGACTAGATGGGAAATTCCTCAAGATAGTGGAGTCTATATATAGCAAACCTACAGCCAACATCATACTCAATGGACAGAAGCTGAAAGCATTCCCCCTCAGATCGGGGACTAGACAGGGCTGTCCACTATCACCATTATTCTTCAATATAGTATTGGAAGTTCTTGCCGTAGCAATCAGGCAAGAGAAAGAAATCAAAAGAATACAGACTGGAAGGGAAGAAGTTAAGATCTCACTATTTGCAGATGATATCATAGTATACATAGAAAAACCTAAAGAATCCAGCATAAAACTACTGGAAGTTATTAGGCAATATAGCAAAATGTCAGGCTACTAAATCAATGTACAAAAATCAGTGGCATTTCTTTATGCAAACACTAAATCTGAAAAAGAAGACATCCAGAAATCACTCCCATTTACTGTTTCAGCAAAATCAATCAAATACCTAGGAATAAAGCTGACCAAAGAAGTGAAAGACTTGTATACTGAAAACTGTGAGTTGATACTCAAGGAAGTAGACACTGATACCAAGAAATGGAAAGACATTCCATGCTCATGGATTGGAAGAATAAATATCATCAAAATTAATATTCTCCCCAGAGTCATATACAAATTTAATGCAATACCCATCAAAGTTCCACCAAGCTTCTTTAAGAGAATAGAACAAACACTACAATCATTTATCTGGAACCTGGAAACACCTAGAATTGCCAAGACCAATTTGAGGAAAAGAAACAGAAATGGAGGCATCACACTCCCAGATCTCAAACTATATTATAAAGCCATCATTACCAA
Organism: Erinaceus europaeus; assembly: GCF_950295315.1. Taxonomy (NCBI): domain Eukaryota; kingdom Metazoa; phylum Chordata; class Mammalia; order Eulipotyphla; family Erinaceidae; genus Erinaceus; species Erinaceus europaeus. Next base: position 54,740,919 of record NC_080168.1, read on the forward strand.
AACAGCATGGTACTGGAACAAAAATAGGCACACAGACCAGTGGAACAGAATTGAAAGTCCAGAAAAAAATCCCTATGCCTATGGACATCTAATCTTTGATAAGAGGGCCCAAAGCATTAAATGGAAGAAGCAGGCTCTCTTCAATAAATGGTGCTGGGAAAACTGGGTTGAAACATGCAGAAGAATAAAATTGAACCACTTTATCTCACCAGACACAAAAATCAACTCCAAATAGGTAAAAGACCTGGATGTTAGACTAGAAATAATCAAATACTTAGAGGAAAACACTGGTAAATCACATTCCCACCTACACATCAAGGACATCTTTGATGAAATAAACCGAATTGCAAGAAAGACTAAAGCAGAAGCAAATCAGTGGGACTACATCAAATTGAAAAGCTTCTACACATCCAAAGAAATTATTAAACAAAGAGACCGCTCACAGAATGGGAGAATATCTTCACATGTCATACATCAGACAAGAAACTAATCACCAAAATATATAAATTGCTCAGCAAACTTAGCACCAAAAAAGCAAATGATCCCATCCAAAAATGGGCAGAGGATATGAACAAAACATTCACCTCAGAGGAGATCCAAAAGGCTAACAAACATATGAAAAACTGCTCTAGGTCACTGATTGTCAGAGAAATGCAAATTAAGACAACACTAAGATACCACCTCACTCCTGTAAGAATGGCATACATCAAAAAGGACAGCAGCATCAAATGCTGGAGAGGATGTGGGGACAGAGGAACCCTTTTGCATTGCTGGTGGGATGTAAATTGGTCCAGCCTCTGTAGTGAGTTGTCTGGAATACTCTCAGAAGGCTAGACATGGACCTTCCATATGATCCAGTAATTCCTCTCCTGGGGTTATACCCCAAGGACTCCATAACACCCAACCAAAAAGAGGTGTGCACTCCTATGTTCATAGCAGCACAATTCATAATAGCTAAAACCTGGAAGCAACCCAGGTGCCCAACAACAGATGAGTGGCTGAGAAAGTTGTAGTAGATATACACAGTGGAATACTATACAGCTATCAGGAGCAATGAACCCACCTTCTCTGACCCATCTTGGACAGAGCTAGAAGGAATTCTGTTAAGTGAGCTAAGTCAGAAAGATAAAGATGAGTATGGGATGATCCCACTCATCAACAGAAGTTGAGTAAGAAGATCTGAAAGGGAAACTAAAAGCAGGAACTGACTAAATTGAAATGTCACCAAAGTAAAAACCCTGTGGTGAGGGATAGACATGTGGCTTCCTGGGATGGTGGGGGTGGGGGTGGGGGGGTGGGATGGGACACAGTCTTTTGGTGGTGGGAATCGTGTTTATGTACACTCCTAGTAAAGTGCAGTCATATAAATCACTAGTTAATTAATATGAGAGGGGAAACTTAATTGTATATCTCGAAGTTTTTAAAACACAGACTGAGTCTTTTTAATATATAGGCTGTGTATTTGATATTCAGACTCTCTCAAAAGCCTAGACCAAGTAGATCAGAAGCAACGAATGGCACAGCTATATACAAGATACTGGGTACTATACAGCAAACGCTAACAAAAGGACTTTTCAAAGTTAACCTAATTACCAAATAATGTGATAATAACAATAACCATCCATTGTCTTTTTGAACCCTAAGACAGCAGGAACCTCACATCTCCACTATAGAGCCTATATTTCCCCCAGTCCTGGAACCTTGGGATAGGACCCACTTTCCCGTATGTCTCTCCCAATCCATATCAAATAACATTGCATCTGCGGATCACAACCTAATCAACGCAATGATTGCCACCTCAACATGCTTCACTTCAGACTGTGTCCAGAGACTTCACGTGTGGAATGACAACCCTTCAACTTCATTACTTGGGTGAGACCTTTCCTTTCATCGTATACTCTAATTCCATCTCAGGTGGTTCACTTTCTAACAAAGTCCCAAAACCTAGATATACACCAGTTTCTGTGAGAGAGAGCATATGTTCACACGTATCCATAAACTAGTGCAAATATATATACCTGAAAGCAGTAGTACACTAGTGTTTTCAGTGAGTACCCCCCCCAACACTTCCTCTCCACTATTCCAACCTTTGCGTCTATGATTGCTCAACAATTTGTTTGGCTTTGTATGTTAACTCTCCTTTCAGCCACCAGGTTTCATATGCCATCAGGATGCTGGCCAGGCTTCCCTGGACTGAAGACTCCACCAATTTGTCCTGGAGCTCTGCTTCACTAAGGAGAGGCAGACTGGGAGTATGGACTGACCAGTCAACGTCCATGTTCAGCGGGGAAGCAATTACAGAAGCCAGACCTTCCACCTTCTGCAACCCACAATGACCCTGGGTCCATGCTCCCTGAGGGATAGAGAATGGGAAAGCTATCAGGAGAGGGCATGGGATATGGAGATTGGGTGGTGGGAATTGTGTGCAGTTGTACCCTTCCTATCCTGTGGTTTTGTTAATTTATCCTTTCTTAAATAAAAAATAAATTTAAAAAAAAAGTGAGAGAGAAAGAGACACTTGCAGCTCCCTACTCTTGAAACTTCCCTCCTGGAGATGGGGACCGTAGACTTGAACCTGATTACCTGTATATGGTGACGTGTGCACTCAACCAGGTGAGCAACTGCCCAGGCCCAGATGTTATTTTATAAATATTTGCCCCTTTTTGTATTTTTCAATATTTATTTATTCCCTTTTTGTTGCCCTTTTTGTTTTATTGTTGTGGTTATTATTGTTGTTGTTATTGATGTCATTGTTAGATAAGATAGACAGAAATGGAGAGAGGAAAGGTGTTGGTATGCTTCTAATTCTGCTTCTAAAAACCCCTTCTGTTTCATTTGGTTTAATCCCCCCTGCTTAACACTATTCTATTTACATAACTAAGCACCAGCATGCCTGCATGGCATTGGTTTAATCCCCACTGTTTCATGATGTCTTTTTGCTCCACCCCCTCTTGTAGTACACCCTGATTTGCACTTTTCGCTCCACCCTCTCTGCGTCACTTCCTGTTTCTGCCCTACTTGGCGAGTATATATAGGATTGTGTTTTTAGTTTAGTTTTAGTTTTTAGTTTAGCGCTGCTTAGATTGTGCTGCGTTCCGCGTGAATAAAGAGATACTGCCTACAGCCCATCCATGAGTCCCTGGTCGTCTGTCTCCGCTCGCGAAGCTAGTCTGACAGAGAGGAAGACAGAGAAGGGCAGAGAAAGACACATGCAGACCTGCTTCAGCGCTTGTGAAGCAACTCCCCTACAGGTGGGGAGCCTGGGCTCAAAACGGGATCCTTAGGCTGCACTTGGTGCCACTATACTACTGCCTGACTCCCCTCTTTTTTAATTTTTATGTACAAATTTTATCTTTAACAAGTTAAATGTCTTTGAGGTGGTAATTATTTTCCTAAGACCTAACCCTTTCTAAATTTCCCACAAATGTTTATTGAAAGGAAATATTCTTTAAAAAAAATATTTATTTATCCCCTTTTGTTGTCCTTGTTGTTTTATTGTTGTAGTTATTATTGTTGTTGTTATTGATGTCATTGTTGTTGGATAGGACAGAGAGAAATGAAGAGAGGAGGGGAAGACAGAGAGGGGGAGAGAAAGATTGACACCTGCAGACCTGCTTCACTGTCTGTGAAGTGACTCTCCTGTGGGTGGGGAGCCAAGAGCTTGAACCGGGATCCTAAACCGGTCATTGTGCTTTGTGCCACCTATGCTTAACCCGCTGCACAACCGCCCGACTCCCTGAAAAGAAATATTCTTACTCTAGTCACTTTTATCCTAAATCTGAAGCTATATGTGTGTAATTATAGTCTAAATATGCCAGTTACCTCTGAATGTATATGTTAATTTACCTGGACTGCTGCTATTATTGTATCAATGATTCTCTGTTACCTTGTTGTAGTGATAGAGTATTTTTACAGCATCAGTCATAAAAATGCTGTGCATTTTTTTTGTTTTTATGTAGTTATATCAATGTATTCTTATAATAGGAAATGCTTTCTGAATCATTAAACATGATTCTAACCTACACATAGGCACATATAAAATACATCTAGCTTATTGGGAGTGGTGGGTGGGGTTAGCACTTTTGTCATGGCTGTGTTGTGAAATTATACCACTAAAATCTTATAATTTTGTAAACTATTGATAATCACTCATGAAAATAAATGAAGAAGAAAGAAAAAAAAAAGAAAAAATCAAAGGGAGGCCAAAGAATCCTAATACAATCAATAATAGTCATCACAAAATAGTATTTGAGAGATGACTTCTATTGTAAACTCAGCATCAGAAGCAACTGAAGGGAAACTAGGAAACGGTGTCCCTGCAATAGAGAAATGTACTAATAAATAACTCCTAACTGCTAACAAAAGTACTCAATACTGACTTTCCTATGATTTATAAAGGAAGCAAACTTTATCTGAGAGATATAAATTATAATTATAGAATTAAATTATAAAAATAAATACATCTAGCTTGACTATGGCATTATATAATTGTTTTATTAACTTTCAAATGGGAAATCTATGTATGACAATTAATATCCCTTTATCCTTCTTCAAATAACACTCCCTGGTTTCTGCTTGGAAAGCATCTTCCTCCCTCTCTTAATTCTTATGCTTCAGAATGGTTCCAATGCTGACTAGTAAAGGATAGTTATGAGACTCAAGCTAAGAAGAGAAGAAAATCACCACATGATAATCAATTAAATCATAGTTATCACGGAATGATACTTTCAAAAGCAGTAAGAAACCAAGTGCATCTTAAAAAGATATTCCCGGGGGCTGGGTGGTGGTGCAGTGGGCTAAGCACACATGGTGCAAAGCGCAAGGATTAGTGTAAGGATCCTGGTTCAAGCCCCTGGCTTCCCACCTGCAGTGGGGTCTTTTCACAGGCGGTGAAGCAGGTCAGCAGGTGTCTATCTTTCTCTCCCCCTCTCAATCTCGCCTCCTCTCTCAATTTCTCTCTGTCCTACCCAACAACAACACAGCAGTAACAATAATGATAAACAACAAGGGCAACAAAAGGGAAAAAATGGCCTCTAGGAGCAATGGATTCATAGTGCAGGCATGGAGTCCCAGTGATAACACTTGAAGCCAAAAAAAAAAAGATATTCCCATTTTCCCTTATACTTGAAATAGAAAGAATATAAGGTGAATTTATACCAGTATCTTTTACAGTAAGAGGTGAAATGCCCAAGAAACAAGCTAACATACATGACTGAGACAAGTGATACAAACAAACAAGGGGGAATCAGGCTGTAGCGCAGCGGGTTAAGTGCACATGACGCCAAGCGTAAGGACTGTCTTAAGGACCAGCTTAAGGATCCAGGTTAGAGCCCCTGTCTCCCCACCTGCAGGAGAGTCACTTCACAAGTAGTGAAGCAGGTCTGCAGGTGTCTATCTTTCTCTCCACCTCTGTCTTCCCCTCCTCTCTCCATTTCTCTCTGTCCTATCTAACAACTTCAACAACAACAATAACTACAACAATAAAACAACAAGAACAACAAAAGGGAAAAAAATTAATAAAAAAAAAGGTTCTGTTCTCACTTATGCCCCTAGTCTATGTGTCATATGGAAATCAAATAACAAATTTTCATACTACTCAAGGTGGCAGTATATTCTATATTCACTATAAAACGATGATTAGAAAACTTTAATATTTTTTTGGACATTATGAACCTGGAGTTTTTGGCATATTAATATGTTTTTCCCTTCAATTCTTTCTTTTATAAAACCTCTCAGCTAACAGACCATAACCTATAATTAGTAGTTTTTTGTCTTTCTCTAACCTAACCTATCAAATAATTGTTGCTTCAATACTCTGGCTATGTTTACTTTCTGAAAGCCTTGTGACAGCTTTGAAGACTTTAAAAAGACTCTTCTACATAACTTATCCTAGTAATCTGACTGAAGTCTAGAATTGGAAATGTGACTCTAAACTACAGTGGAATTTGGGGCTACCTAAGAGGGTAGAGCAGGGACCGGGCGGTAGCACAGTGAGTTAAGCATACATGGGTACAGGCAAAAGTACCCTGGTTCGAGCTCCTGGCTCCCCACCTGCAGAAAGGTTGCTTCACAAGTGGTGAAGCAGGTCTGCAGGTATCTTTCTCTCCCCCTCTCTGTCTTCCCCTTCTCTCTCAATTTCTCTCTGTCCTATCCAACAACAACAACAATAACAGCTATGACAACAATAATAAGAACAAGGGCAACTAAATGGTGAAAAATGGCCTCCAGGAACACTGAGCCCCAGTGATAACCATGGAGGCAAAAAGAGAGAGAGAGAGAGAGAGAAAGAGAGAGAGAGAGAGAGAAAGAAGAAGAAAAAGAAAGAAAGGTAGTGCAGTGAATTCTATGTTGGATTCTCAAATATGAGGTCCTGAGGTCATCCTCTAGCATTTCACGTGCTGGCATCATGCTCTCTTATTTTCTCTTACTCACAGATATTTTTCTTTCTTCTTTTCTTTTTTAAAAGAAAGTATAAGTAGTTTTGATGGAGAAGATATCTATGTAATATTCCAATGTATATTACCTTGTATATGTATATGCCAGTTCATTTTTTCTTTATCTCTACCATATGTACTTATACTTAATTTTGTATTTTATTTACTGTGTGTGCTGTCATATCACCAGTGATATACTGGTAGTATTGCTTCAGGTAGTAATTGCATGCTAGTCAAGATTGTCCAGGGGAAAGTAACCAGTGAAACTGTGTGTAGTCAGTCACAGTGCACAAAGGGCCCATGTTCAAGCCCTTGGGGTCTACCTTCAGGGAGAACACTTCACAAGTGGCAAAGCAGTTCTGTAGGTGTTGTTCTTTCTTTCTCTCCCTTTATCTCTCCCTGCCCTCTTAATTTCTCTTTGTCTCTATCAAAAAAAAAAAAGGAAACAGGAAAAGAAAAATCTGGTCTATTTTTTGTGACGTGAGAAACAGTTCAACTGGCAGAGCACTGGATCCACATGCCTCAAGTTCCCAGTTCTGTCCCCAGCACTTCCTATACCATGTGCACTGAATTCTTTCTCTGCTCTTTGCTCATGTTAAACTCTCCTTCATATGTAATCAATTAAAAAATGAAGTCTAAAAAATATATATATAAGCAAGCAAATAAACTATCCTTCACAGACATGGTAACAAAATCCCGAAAGGTTTAGCATTACATACTGTTAGCCTTGCTTCCTCTTTGCTATCCTTACAATCTACTTACTTTCTATATCATTTGATATTTAAATTTACTGCTGACCGCATACAACAAACTGTCTTCCTATACTAAACTGTGAAAGTCTTATTCTGTCATATCAGCTTTAGGTTTAATAATAATATTTGTTTCTCTTGCCCAAAGCAATTCCTGAAGTAACAGCACGGAGATTAACACCAATCCACAGTAGTATGCCCTAAAATTTCCACAGAGTTTGTGGTCTTAATAGGTCATTGGCTGAGACCTGATGTAATTTTAAAAGGGCAAAATCTTGTGTGTAAGGGATACCTTATCTTAGTTTTAAAATTCCACACATCTTAAAGGATTCAAAGCCATTAAAATTTCTAATTTTTTTCACAAGTGTAGTTTCACTACACTTCTTCTTGCCATAAATACTGTATTAAAAAATAACTTGAGTGAACTTAACATTTTCCATGTAATGATATCCTGGGTTCATTATCTTTTACTAGAGCTATACTTTGATGTTACAGATGGGTCTAAACATCTAAACATCTAATATCATGATCTCCTGGAGAAATGATTGCTTTCCTGGTGATAAACAGGTTTATCAAACTTTTATCAAAGTTCAGGGTATACAGTTCAAGACCTCAGAAGAAAATTGCAACTTTCAACCTTATGGAGGTGGATTTCTTGCTCTCTAACTATCTTTTAATTTGTCTCCCTTTAAAGCAATCTTTATTATATCTTCGATTGCATGATCTTACACTTTAGAAGAGTTTAGAAGAAAGTTCCTAGAAAATAACTTTACTTGCTGCTCTGAATTACAATATTTTATCAGTCATATCACATCTGTGATGCCACTTAACACCTGCACCACACTTACACTGGTGAATTGCTGTTGCCTGTTCTGTGACTTAATGGCACAGAATATACAGCATATGTTGGTAATTCTTTTGTAATATGTTTGGAAATGTGCATACAAATGAATCCTCTTCAGGTGCAAGAGCATGAATTTACGGTGCAATTAACAGTTTGAGCTCACACCTGCTTTAAATACCACATAGGTTTGTATTTTAATTACAAGGTATGCGGTGAGACCACCCAAACTCTCTATTCCATATGCAGACTTAGGAACTGGGGTGGAATCCAATTCCAAAATTCGATGACTATCTTCAAGACCAACACATCTTACATTTAAGAAATATTCTTTTATGGGTAACTACCTAAGGTCCTACAAACAAACAAAATGCCATATACTTTATGTGACAGAAGAGGTAAATTGAAGTTGATTGATTCATTGACTACCAATTGGTTGAAAATATATAGAATTCTACACTCAGAGAGTTATGCTTTTTTTCTTTTTGCTTAAATATTTCTTGTGTTTAGCTGAACTTTGTCAAGTACAACATACCTAGAATATAGAATTAGTCACAAACTAGCACTGCCAATATCATTGTTCCTGTTCACCAGCTCAGCTATCTTACCAAAGTCAAAATCAGCACACTTAAAGCTCTATCCATCTTGCAAAGATATACTATTGTGATCTTGATTGACATGTTGCTAGTCCTCACGTGGTTTTCATGATCATTCTGATTGTCAATTTGATGACATGATCAATGCTGAATTGTATCTAAATACTTTTCCTTCATGGTATTAATTTCTTCTACTATCTTAAGTATTAGTCATTATAACTTGCAGATGAGAATCATTATAAAGTTATAGCCGCAGGCCATTTGGAATATAACTAAAATATGCCTACGAGCTATCTACAAAACAGAGACCCTCCCCACAACTCTTTACCTGAACTATTCCAGTCTTTAGGTCCAAGATTGTTCAACAATTTGTTTGGATTTGTATGTTAATTATCTTTTCAGCCACCAGGTTCTAGATGCTAGCAGGATGCCGACCAGACTTCCCTGGACAGGCGACCCCACCAATGTATCCTGGAGCTCCACTTCCCCAGAGCCCTTCCCTAGTAGGGAAAGAGAGACAAGCTGGGAGTATGGATAGACCTGTCAATGCTCATGTTCAGTGGGAAAGCAACAAGGACCTTGGATCCATAATCCCAGAGGGTTAAAGAACAGGAAAGCTATCAGGAGAGGGGATGGGATACTGTACCCCTCTTATCCTATTGTTTAGTCAATGTTTCCTTTTTATAAATAAAATATTTTTTAAAATTATCCCTTGTGTACTATATTAAGTTCACCATTAAAAGTTCAGTTCTGGAAACCACCTGGGACAGCAACAAGACAGGATTAGAATGACTTCAGGAATCCACCAAATCACCAGTGAGTGCAAACAAGTGTGGCTCATGGACAGAGAGGAGCCTAGGGCAAGATTAAGTGGCTGGTCCTGCAGTTTACCAGTTGAGTCACCACCTACAGTCTGTTTCACCAAGGGGACAGATGGCTGAAGGGAGCAGAAGACTCCCCTGAGACTCATCAAATGCAGCTGTGAGTCTCCATTGATACTGCCCTCAGAATCTGGAGCAGCAGCAGGGAGACCCTGTGCTGATATGAGTGGACAGAGAACTAACTCAGAAACTCAGGAGAAGATCTATACCTCCCTGGCCTAGAGGTGTGGCTGTGAAAGTCTCTTTGCATAACCACTGGATTATCTCTGCCACACCCTGCTTTATCTCTTGGTCAGGAGTCAGTGATTAAGCTAAGAAGCCTACTTATAGTTTAAAAGCCTTCAGGCTCCCATAGCCTACAGGGAAGAAAAAGAACAAAAGAGGCTTTTAAGCCACTGTGCTCCAACTCAGGAATTAAAATACTATAGAAACAGCTGGCAATTTCCACAATTGTGAATCCTTTAATTACCTTACTTAGACACAAGTCAATCCAGGCAAGAGTGATGAGTAATTTGAAAAGTAATGAGATAAGGACCTCATAACATACTAAATAAAATGGTTATACCAACAAGAAGAAATATTGGAGAAATGAACCAGGACAAGAGTCCAGCTAAAAGCCCCCCAAAGGTTGAAGCACAAAATAATGAGGTTAACATCCAAACACTAGTTAAGGAAATAATCAGAGGAGTGAGTAAAGAGTTTGAAAGAATTGTTATCAGAAATGCAGAAACAACCAATGAGACCCTGGAAGAAAACACTAATTATCTCAAGGTTATTAGAGAGCTGAAAGCTGAAATAGCTGAGCTAAGAACACAACTAGCTGTACAAACTAAAACAGTATCAGAACAGGGTAACAAAAGAGATGAACTCCAGAAAACAGTAGAAGGGAGAGAGACTAGAATAAATGAGGATGAAGACAGAATTAACAATATCAAGGACAAATTAGAGACAACTAAAAAGGAAGTAAGAGATATCAAAAAAGAGATTAAGAGATACTAAAAACAACAACAGAGGCCTATGGGATGACTTCAAAAGAAATAATATATGCATTATTGTCTTACCAGAGTAAGAAATAGAGGGAGGGGAAGAGAGCATCCTTCAGGACATAATAGCTAAGAACTTCTCTAATTTAGACAACATAAAAGACATAAAGGTTCAAGAAGCCCAGAAGGTTCCAAACAGAATTAACCCAAACTTAAAGACACCTAGACACACCATACTTAAAATGGAAAGGAATAAGGATAAAGAAAGGATTCAGTTCTTTTTTTTTTTTTTTGCCATCAGGTTTTATTACTGGTGTCTTGTGCAGGCACTATGAATCTATCATCTATGGCTTCTAGTGTCCATTTTATCCTTTCCTTTTTCTTTCTATTTTTACAATTATTATTGAATAGGACAGAGAGAAATTGAAAATGGAGAGGGAGATAGAGAAGGAGAGAGAAAGATAGATACCCACAGACCTGCTTCACCCCTTATGAAGTGCCCCCATATAGGTGCAGGGCGGGGGCTCAAACTTGGGTCCTTAACTGGGCGACACTGCCCAGCCCCACAGTTCTTTCCTTCACCATACACTTGACTCCTTTATCTAATTTACCCACCCCCACCTCTGTTCTCTTTTGACAACCACTAATTCGATCTCATTGTGTAAGGGTTTACTTTGGTTTATTCTTTTAGTTCATTTGTTAATTTCTGTGTATCTTATATGAATGTATAAGTGAAACAATGCGATATTTGCATTTCTCCACTTATTTCACTAAGCAAACTACTCACTTATGCACTAAGCATATAAACTAGACAATGTGCTCATCCAAATGGCAGGATTTCAACCTTTTACAGTTTAATAGTACTCCACATATTTATCCTATGTATACATCTTTATCCACTCATCTGTCAGTGTGCCCTTACTTTGTTTCCAGCCCTTGAATATTGTGAATATTGCTGAAGTGAACATGGGTATACTTATATTTCTTTAAATTAAGTTTTTTTTGTGTGTGTGTCTCTGTGTGTGTGTTATTCTGGGTAATAGCTAAATATATCCTTTCCCATTTTACAGGACTCTTTCATCTTGTTGTTTTATTTTTTATTTTATTTTATTATTATTACTTTTTTTTGCCTCCAGGGTTATCACTGGGGCTTAATGCCTACACTACTAATCCTCTGTCCTGGAGGCCATTTCCCCCCCATTTTGTTGTTATTGTTATTGTTGCCACTGATGTTGCTGTTGTTGGATAGGACAGAGAGAAATCTATAGAGGATGGGAAGACAGAGAGTAGGAGAGAAATATAGACACCTGCAGGCCTGCTTCACCGTTTGTGAAGCGACCACCACTGCTCGAACCAGGATCCTTATGCCTGTCCTTATGCTTCACGCCCTGTTTGCTTAACCTGCTGTGCTACCATCGACCCCCTCATCTTGCTGTTTTTTACTCAATGTCTTCCTTATTTTATAGCTACTATAAGTTGTTTCTCTATATTCAGCCTAGTCAGTTAATTGTATCTGCAGAATTTTTTCATGAATTACAAAATGTAACTTTATTTAAAAAAAACATTTCTTGTAGGAATTAATGATCGACAGTATCATTATTGACATATGGACACACTTTCTCATCTCCTCATGATAGGTGTCTATAAAACACTCTTACCCCTAACTTAGGTATTTTTCTACCATTGGGCTCCAGGAGTCCAAGGCCCTCTCCACACTCACTCTTCCCTCCAAACATTAATTGTCATTCAGTTATTTTACTAATATTTCCCTTTGTGATAATTTTTAATATTTTAATACAAAATATTTATTAAAAGTCCAAAAGTTATTATTGCATGTGTTTCTGATGTTATGAAATATTTACCTCATCCTTCTTTTTTTTATTTAATTGAAGCTTATTCAGTTGCTTATTTTTCATGTGAGGAAAGCAACCCAATTTCATTTTTCTCAAATAAATATTATCCTAGGAGCTGGACAAGTGGCACAGCTGGTTAAGTGCACATAACATCATGCCCTAAGACTTGGGTTTGAGCCCCTGCTCCCTATGTGCAGTAGGGATGCTTCAGAAGAAGTGAAACAGATCTGCAGGTGTCTATCTTTCTATCCCTATATCCTCTCCTCCTCTCAATTTCAACTTCTCCCTCTCTCTTGCCCCCTATATGTATATATATTTATTGAACACTCATCATATTCTTGTACTTGAATTATACTACAAATATCTACAGTGATAAGATCATATTTTATTCTTAATTAATAGAGGTTTAAATAAAAATTGATAGCACTTCAGTTGATGGTATTTTATTTTGATTTTTTATTTTAAATATATTTTGTTAGCAATTTAGCCATAAAAATGCAAAATTACAAGATTTCAGGAGTATTTTTCTACCATACATAGTGCACATAAGCCTACATCCCTTTCAGCAAAGTTCTATGCACCCCTTCCCAACATAAAAAAGCACCACTAGGGGAAGGATAGATAGCATAATGGTTATGCAAAAAGACTTTCATGCCTGAGGCTCCAAAGACCCAGGTTCAATTCCTACACCATTATAAACCATAGCTGAGCAGGGCTCTGTCATAATAATTAATCATTTGGCCTGACCCATGAAATATAAAGCATCATAAGCTCATATGAATAGCTATAAATATTTCAATACCAATATGTTATTCTAAAATCAAGAAAACACTGTAAATTATATTTCAAATTATACTATTAGTCTAAATGTGGATACTAAGAAAGTGGAAAATAATCATAAAGACTGAGAAAGAATATTTTTAAGATCAATATTTCCAGGAACCTTAAGTTTTTGTAAGAAATTTCAAAGATGCAGTTAGCATTCTTCTTAATGAATAAACTTATCAAGATGTTAGCAAGTTATTTTATGCATAATTAAATGACACTATTTTAAAATAAAATATGAAAATAAAATGTTAGTTTGAAATGAAGTCACTAAGGAATGCTTAACTAAATAATTATTAATGAAGACTTAAATAGATAAACATACTCATTATAGAAAGATATAATATCTTCAAGATTATAAATTATATTTTTCCTTAAATTGGTTAATAGACTCATAACCATTATGCTATCTACCCTTCCCCTAGTGGTGCTTTTTTATGTTGGGAAGGGCTGCATAGAACTTTGCTGAAAGGGATGTAGGCTTATGTGCTATTATGATAAAGATCTTTACCTTTTCAAGAATCTACCCAAACTAATTGCAGCACTTTAAACAAAGAGTAAAGGTCTAAGAGAAGTTTATATGCATCTTAAAAAAATAGATCAAATAGGGATACATGTTGTAAACAATATGTAGAGTTGTTATGAAGTCCCTACCAATAAAAGACCCTGGGTCTAATGCAGGGGTGACATTAACCACTAAAATATATATAGTGAGTCGACTAAATTATAAATATGCAAGAACTTAGTATGTGAAATGGAACAAAGCAAGTAGATAAAATCAGGGTCTAGTTAATAAATAGTATTTGATAATTACCCATTTTAGGGAGTTAAAAATATTAGATCCTAGGGGCCAGGCAGTAGTGTATTTGTTTAAATACACATGTTACCATGCACAAGGACCTGGGTTCAAGCCTTCATCCCCACCTGCAGAGGGGAAGTTTAAAGAGAAGATGAGCAAGTATGGCAGATGCTTCTGTCTCCTTCCCTCTCTAACCTCCCTCCCCTCTCAATTTCTCTCTGTTCTGTACAATAAATAAGGGAGGAGATGGATGCTGGGAGTAATGGATATATAGTGCAGGCACTGAGCCCCAGCAGTAACTCTGGTGGGGAGGGAAGGAAGAGAGAGAGAGAGAGAAGGAGGGAGGGAAAGAGGAAAGGAAGGATGGGGGGAGAAAAGAAGGAAGGAAGGAAGGAAGGAAGGGAGGAAGGGAGGAGATCTTTTTCTTCTACTATACATAAATCTCAATTCTAAATGTCTGAAGCTTTCAAGCATGAAAAAAATAAAATTGATAGGACTAAGAGTCCATTTGACACATGACATGACATATGACATTTGATGGGTAAAATTTTAAAACTAATGTACTTGCAAATACATGATGATCACAAAATTAATGTGTGAATTTATCTTCATCTGAATATACTTGAAGGACAGAAGAAGAAAGTTGATCTAATGAAATACAATTTAAGAAGACACACAACATCTAAGGAGTCACATACAGATATTTGTGAAACTTTTTTACATGAATAAAGAAGAAAAAATTCAAAAACTAGCCTCAAACCACAAAGGCATTTATTTCACAGAACAAAGTAATTTGGATGGTTGAGCAACAAATGAAAATCTACCAACCGATTTAGTAATTAGAATTACCAATCAGAAATTACTAAAATTAAGAAGTGTCGGGCTGAGCTTCACTGACGGGAGACAGAAGACCAGGGACTCATGGTTGAGCTGTACGCAGTATCTCTTTATTCATGCAGGATGCAGCACAATCTATACCAAGCTAGACTAAACTAACAACTAACTAAAACGAACAATGTTGTCTTTATATATACTTCCCAAGTAGGGTGTGAACAGGATGTGACGCAGAGAGGGTGGAGAGAAAAGTGACTGGTGAAAATCAGGGTGTGACAAGGAGAGCATCAGGGCGTGACAAGGAGAGGGGGTGGAGCAGGTGAGAATTCTACCACTAAACCACCAATGCCCTGGAGGGAAGGTGGTGCTTTATGTAAATGTAAAAGTGATTTATGTAAATAGACTGCAGTGGTTATGTAAATAGAATACAGTGGTTATGTAAATAGAATGCAGTGTTAAGCAGGGGGGATTTAAACCAAATGAAATAGAAGGGGTTTTTAAAAGCAGAATTAGAAGATAACAACAAAGAAGTACGTGTGTGTGTGTGTGTGTGTGTGTGTGTGTGTGTGTGTGTGTTTACATCTTTTGGATAACATTTTTAGTTTTATTTTTCAATTAGAGAGTGACAAACATATGCCCTCTCTAGAGGCATCATAGTACCACTCCATCATCCATGGAACTTCTCCTAGGGTGTGGTGCTCTAATAATTGTGTTAGATTGTGAACCTATGGTCTGGAGTTTCAGCTTCATAATTTCTGGATATTCTGTCCCCTGGTCCAGAGAAAAATTGTCTTAATTACATTTTCAAAATTCTGTAACCATTGCCAATAATGTAAGTACAGTGCAATCCTCTTTTCTTTTTTCTGGTGCTTGAAACTAGGTTGCAGGTTCCTCCCACTTGCCAGATGAAGGGTCAATGCAAGAGTATGATTCATGGGGCCTGGGTGGTGGCACACCCAGTAGAGCACACATATTACAATGTGCAAAGACTGGGGGTCAAGTCCCCAGTCCCCACTTGCAGTGGAGAAGCTTCACTAGCAGTGAAGCAAGTACTGCAGCTGTCTTTACATCTCTCTCCCTCTTTCTATTTCTCCCTTCTCTCAATTTCTCTCTGTCCCAACAAATAAAGGGAGAAAAAAAGTGAAAGAAAATATGGCCACTGGAAGCAGTGGATTTGTTGTGCAGGCACCAAATTCCAGTGATTACCCTGGTGGCAATAAAAATAAAATAAAAAACTGAAAGAACATAATTTATTGGGACTTCCTATAGTGGGCCCACCATATAAATGGAGTCATCAACCAAGACTGTGTTTTGGAAGAAGATATTAAACATAAAAATTAGGAAAAGCTCATATGAAGGAGGATGACCAGATACTGGTTAAATAATGAAAAGTCTTTGAGAATGGCTATGAGTTTATTCTGAACATAGTATTGCTTTCTTTTTCTATTTTTCAGTCATCTTAAACTGTGTGAGATCTGTAATGGGGTACTTAATAAGTTGAATTTTTAACCCACAACAAAGTATAAGGATGGGAATTAGATTATATGTAATTAAAGAATATGCTAAATTAATTTTGTATCTTCTGTGACATAAAATACTACTTGTACCTAACTATACATTTGGAAATGTTTTATTTGGGGCTTAATGCACTTGGAACTAGGATAGTACAATAAGTACTGAAATATTCTTTATTTATTTGGTATGTGCAATAATCAATTTCTTTGCCTGATAAGAAAAATCTTGAAGGAATATCACATTTATCTTCATAATTACATAATATATATCATTTATCTACATATTAAACACACATCAATATTTGATGACTTTCCTTAATATCCAAAATAGTTTGCTTCTGTATTTTCTAAACATCAAAATTGTTTTTGGAATACAGTAATGCATGTGACTATAACTAGGATATCTCAAAATGCCTCTAGCCATTTTTATAAAGGTAAGAACAGCCACTGCACCTAGCACTTTAACTCAAATAAGACTGTTTCGAGTAAATTCTGAAGAGATTTACATCTACATATTCAGAAAGTCGCTGTCTAAATCTCTAAGATGTGGAGGTGACATACTGAGTGTGATTGGTTATGAAAACTGAGTTTTCCTAGAGAGGGATTAAACCATCTCTGGTCAGGAGAAGAGAGAATTTTACAGTAAAGAAGGACAGGTCACAGGTGTTTATTAATAAAACTAAAATAGTGAATATAGAAAATTAAAAGAGAAAGGAGAGATCTGAGTAAGAATAGAAGGAAACTATATGGAAAATATCCTGTTACTCTTATACCCCAACAGTGCTACTAAATTTTGATTCTGCGTTTAATGACTACATTATTTTCAACTCTATTAAATGGTGTACATCTTAATGTTTCTAAAAGTAAAACTTGTTATCTAATTGCCTGAAAGACTTTCATTCCTGCCAAGGGTTAGTTTGAT
Source organism: Erinaceus europaeus (assembly GCF_950295315.1). Lineage (NCBI taxonomy): Eukaryota > Metazoa > Chordata > Mammalia > Eulipotyphla > Erinaceidae > Erinaceus > Erinaceus europaeus. The sequence goes on from NC_080168.1 coordinate 54,758,150, forward strand.
ACCATGATTTAGGCAGAAGGCTCTATTTAATGGAGTATCATAAGTGCAAAGTCTTCAATTCACCTTGGTATCCATACTATTCTAATTTCCATGGCCTATAACCATTACTAATTTTTCCACTATGTATGGCACTATATATTGACGTCTTCTAATGTGGTTGGCTTACATTATATCTGTAATAATAACAGGGAGATTATGCAAAAGAAGGGTAGCCTATAATCACCAATATTTTTAAGTTCTTGATTCTGAACAAAAGGCATGAAACTAACAGGAAAAGAGTGACATGGGTGATGAAATAATTTCTGTATTTAAAGAACATAGCACTAATAGGAGGGAAGAAAAAGAGCAAAAGATAGCATACTCACAGTGATTACTTTTTTTTTAAGCATTTGAAAAAGATTGTAGGAAGATTTCTTCTCTAAGAATTATAATTTATATGATTTGAAACTATAATTTTTAATATGAAGCACACTTGATGATTTTACTCATTTGTACTTTTTCTGCATCCTTGCCTGATACTTTTTATTATTTAATTACCTTACCAATCACTTTTACTCCTTTAGCTCTTAAGTACTACTGAAAATCATCTTCACAGTGTTGGAAAGCAAACTTGATTTCTTCTTCTTCTTCTTTTCTTCTTCTTTTTTTTAATTTATAGGATACAAATTAGTGATTTTTTTATTTTCCCTTTTGTTGCCCTTGTTGTTTTACATTTTGTCGTAGTTATTATTGTTGCTGTTACTGATGTCATCGTTGTTGGATAAGACAGAGAAAAATGGAGAGAGGAGGGGAAGACAGAGAGGGGGAATGAAAGACAGACACCTGCAGACCTGCTTCACTGCCTGTGAAGCGACTCCCCTGAAGGTGGGGACCTGGCGGCTTGATCTTTTTCTTCTTTTTTTTTTTTAACTAGCAAAGACTGAACCAAACATACCTAAAAATTATATGTTAGATGTTAACGGAGTGGTTAAGTGTTTTGTAGCTTTTCATCATTCTAGCTTGTAGTTGTTGGTGTCTAGTGAGTGAAACAAAATAGAAAGAGCAAAAATGAAACATTAGAGCAACTAAAATAAAAAAAAAAACTGAGAATGTGTCTGGTGGATTAGTTTCTTAATTAGTCAATCAAGAACAGGCAAAAAAGGAAACTCTAGACACATACACACACAACTTTTCTGTGGTTCCCATTATTCTAGAAGAGCAATCCTGGATGATTTACTATGATGAGTCAAAAATCATATACAGAATTAGAAGCAAGTGGAGTTAAATGCTTAGAATAACCACTAACAAATTATTTATTTTTCCCTCTGGCTATTGGATTTTGAGAGATATTTATTTTGATCCTCTAGGTTAGAAATAAATCCAAGACTCTGTTGAAATCATTAGTTTATCTGTGTGGTTCACTTCAACAAATATTAAGTTTGTTAAAATAGCAAAACAACCTGGGAGATCGTGTAGTGGATAAAATGTTGGACTCTCAAGCATGAGGCTCTGAGTATGATCTCCAGCAAGGCATGTACCTGAGTGGCAAATGGTTCTCTTTCTCTTGCTCCTTCTATCTCTTTCAAGAATAGATAAAAATCTTTGAAGAGGGAGTTGGACAGTAGTGCAGCAGGTTAAGCACACATGGTGCAAAGTGCAAGGACCAGTGTAAGGATCCTGGTTCGAGCCCCTGGCTCCCCACCTGCAGGGGAGTCGCTTCACACCAGTGAAGCAGGTCTGCAGGTGTCTATCTTTCTCTCCCCCTCTCTGTCTTCCCCTCCTTTCTCCATTTCTCTCTGTCCTATTAAACAACAACGATATCAACAACAACTACAATAATAAAACAAGGGCAACAAAAAGGAATAAATAAAAAAATCTTTAAAAAATAAAATTAAAATAGCCTGCTGAACATAACAGCAACAACAAAAAATGTATGTCAAGAGTATTTTCCCTTATGATACATGTAACATCTTGGGTAATATGTCAGAACAGAAAAAAATAAGTAGACAAAAGAGAGGAACTAGTAAAATACAAATTGAGTTTAGTTAATAATAATTGACCAGCATTCCTTGCTTGTAGAAGGTGCACTATGGTAATATGCAAGATAAGATACTAGTGATATATAAAGTACAGTATTAACAGAAGCAACCAGAAGACTTATGCAGATAATTCTCTGAGTTTTCTTTGTAACTTTTCTGTAAGTCTAATGCTATTCTAAAATTAAAATCTCATTTGCAAGGTGATATTAAAAGTTAAAGAGGGGGAGTTCCCAGAAGATGGCCGACTGAGAAGCTACTAGTGGCTTGAGCTCTGACCACACCTTCTGGAAATGGTAGGATTTTCTGCCTTTAGTAGGCCAGTCAATAAGGGGTCCTAGCGGTGACACCAAGGAGGTGACTATATCTTAATTTGGGTTAAGAAATAGAGTAGAAAAAAAGGGGGGGAATTTTTTTTCCATTTAATTATAAAGCACACCTCCTCACCCTCCCCACCCCCCCATAACCAGTCCCTGGGGACCAGCTCCTAGCAGGCTCCCTTGCTGAGCTTCTGTCTTTACCAAATTCCTGTCCCACCAGGGAGTATCATTCATTCTAAGTCTATACCCTTCTGAAACTTCTGGCCTTTTTTTTTTCTTTCTAAGTAGCCAACCCCCCAATCTCACCCTGCATAACTAATTAAATAATTAACAATAAATAAATAAATAAATAATCTTTCCTTTCACCGATCTTTTATGACTGTTCTTTTTCTTCTTTTCTCTCTCTCTCTCTCTTTTTTTCTTCTTTTTATCATTCTTGTCATCCTTTCTTCCTTATTCCTACAGCTTCCAAAGCCACAGGCCCCAGCCCCCACACCACCAAACAGTGTGCTTTTTGGAATTCACTGATACACATTTGGGAACTATTTTGGGGAAGAATTCTGACTCAGTGTGGACTCTCACTGCGAGTGTCTCTGCTCAACTTCCCTTCCTCCTTTAGCCACCCCTAGAAAATACAGTGGATAGTAGATTTGCATAACTGTCTATTTCAGCCATCCTTGTCTAGTCCTGAGGGTTTTTTTTTTCTTTTCACTGCTCTTTAATTACGGCTCTTTTTCTTCTCTTTTCTTTTCTCTCACTTGTCTCTTTTTTCTTTTTTTTTTTATCTTGTCATACACTTCTTCCTTCCTTCTTCTTTGCCTTTCTGAATTTGTGAATTATTTTGGGGAAGAAATCTGACTCAGAGTGGACTCTCTATGTGTGTATCTCTGCTCTAGTACCCTTCCCCCTCTTGTTACCCCTAGAATATACAGTGGATAGTAGATTTGCATAACTGTCTATTCTTGCTATCCCTTATTTCTTTTCTATTTCTTCTTTAATGGAATTTGGTTACTATTTTTTCATGGACTGGAGAAATTGTTTGGCTAACTGATAGTGATTAAACTGCTTCAATAGTTGCCTCAGTTGCTACTGTAATTCCTGAGGTTGGTGAGTGCAATTGTCATAAAGGTATTTAGTACAGTGTTACTTGTGCTCAAAATACAACAACTTAGGAACAACAGAGCATAAAAAAAGAAACCCATAAATCAAAAAACTGGGTACATCAAAAACAAATACAACTGCTACTCCAATGAATGAAGACAAGAGCCCAGAAGAAACTACAAATCAGCCAGAAGTAACCATAGATAAGAAAAGTATGCAAGCAATAATAAACTTATTAATCACAGAAATGAAAACAACATTGGAGGAAAGGAATGGCAGTATTAGAGAAACAACAGTTAAACCCTCAAGAAAAATACTGATTATCTTGAGGCAATTAGAGAACTGAAAGCTGAAATAGCTGTAATGAAGAAAGAAGCTGAGGCAAGGGAAAGCAGACTAACAGAAGCAGAAAACAGAATTAGTCAGACAGAGGATGAGTTAGAGAAAATGAAGAAAGAGGTGAAAGAGCTGAAAAAGAGATTGAGAGACACTGAAAACAACAACAGAGAAATATGGGATGATCTCAAAAGAAGTAACATTCGCATAATTGGCCTGCCAGAGGAAGAAAGAGAGGAAGGGGAAGCAAACATTCTAGAGGAAATAATAGAAGAAAACTTCTCAGACCTGAATAACAGAAAAGACATTAAGATTCAAGAGGCCCAGAGAGTACCAAACAGAATCAACCCAGACCTGAAGACACCAAGACACATCATGTCAAATGAGAAGAAGTAAGGATAAAGAAAGGATCCTAAAGGCTGCAAAGAGAAACAAAAAGTCACATACAAGGGAAAACCCATAAGATTATCTGCTGATTTCTCCACTCAAACTCTAAAAGCTAGAAGAGAATGGCAAGATTATCTATCGAGCCATGAATGAAACAGGGTTTCAACCAAGGATAATATATCCTGCTAGACTTTCATTGAAACTAGATGGAGGGATCAAAACCTTCTTAGACAAACAACAGTTAAAGGAGGCAACCATCACCAAACTGGCCCTGAAAGAGGTTCTAAAAGACCTCTTATAAACAAGAACATCACTATAATACTGGCAATATATCAAGAAAACAAAAAAAATTTTTTTTTTGAACAATGGCACTACAATACATTAAAGCCATAATATCAAATTGTCAATGGCTTAAACTCACCCATCAAAAGGCACAGAGTGGGGGGATGGATCAGAAAACATAACCCAACCATTTGCTGCTTGCAAGAATCCTATCTGTCACAACAAGATAAACACAGACTTAAAGTGAAAGGATAGAAAACTATCATACAGGCTAACGGACCACAAAAAAGGGCAGGAACAGCCATTCTCATCTCAGACACGATAGATTTTAAATTAAATAAAGTAATAAAAGATAGGCAAGGACACTAAATAATGATTAGAGGAACAATCAGCCAAGAAGACTTAACAATCATTAACATCTATGCACCCAATGAGGGACCATCTAAATACATCAAGCACTTACTGAAAGAATTTCAAAAATAAATCAATAGTAATACAATAATAGTGGGAGACGTCAATACCCCACTCTCACACTTAGATCAACAAAGCAGAGAACCAACAAAGATACAAGAGAATTGAATGAAGAGATTGACAGACTAGACTTCTTGGACATTTTCAGAGTCCTTCACCCCAAAAAACTGGAATACACCTTCTTTCCAAATCCACATAACGCATACTCAAGGATAGACCACATGTTAGGCCACAAAGACAACATCAATAAATTCAAGAACATTGAAATCATCCCAAGTATCTTCTCAGACCACAGTGGAGTAAAACCAACATTTAACAACAAACAGAAAATTATTAAAAATCACAGAATTTGGAAACTAAACAACATACTCCTTAAGAACCACTGGGTGAGAGATTCACTCAAGCAGGAAATTCAAATGTTGCTGGAAACAAATGAAAATGAAGACACAACCTATCAAAATATTTGGGACACAGCTAAAGCAGTACTGAGAGGGAAACTTATAGCTATACAATCACATATTAAACACCAAGAAGAAGCTCAAATGAATGACCTTACTGCACACCTCAAGGACCTAGAAGAAGAGGAACAAAGGAACCCTAAAGCATCCAGAAGGACAGAAATCACTAAAGTTAGAGCAGAAATAAACAACATCGAAAATAAAAGAACCATACAAAAGAAGAATGAAACCAAATGTTGGTTCTTTGAAAGATTAAACAAAATTGACAAAACCTTAGCCAGACTCACCAAACAAAAAAGAGAGAAGACACAAATTAATAGAATTGTAAACGATGGATGAGATATCACAACTGACACCACAGAAATCCAGAGAATCTTGCGAAACTTCTATAAAGAACTATATGCCACCAAGCTAGAGAATCTGGAAGAAATGGAACAATTCCTAGAAGCATATGCCCTTCCAAACTGAACCAAGAAGAAGTACAAAATCTAAATGCACCAATCACAGACAAAGAAATTGAAACCGTTATTAAAAGCCTCCCCAACAACAAAAGTCCTGGACCAGATGGCTTCACAAATGAATTATACAAAACTTTCAGGAAACAGTTAGCACCCATACTTCTTAAGCTTTTCCATAAGATTGAAGAAACAGGAATACTCCCTTCCACCTTCTATGAAGCCAACATCACCCTGATACCAAAAACTGATAGGGACAGAACAAAAAAGGAAAACTACACACCAATATCTCTGATGAACATAGATGCCAAAATATTAAACAAGATCTTGGCCAACCGGATACAGCAACACATCAAAAAGATTGTTCATCATGACCAAGTGGGATTCATCCCAGGTATGCAAGGCTGGTTCAACATCTGTAAGTCAATCAATGTCATTCACCATATAAATAAAAGCAAAGCCAAAAACCACATGATTATTTCAATAGATGCAGAGAAAGCCTTTGACAAATTCCAACACCCATTCATACTCAAAACTCTACAAAAAATGGGAATAAATGGGAAATTCCTCAAGATAGTGGAGTCCATATATAGCAAACCTACAGCCAACATCATACTCAATGGACAGAAGCTGAAAGCATTCCCCATCAGATCGGGGACTAGACAGGGCTGTCCACTATCACCATTACTCTTCAACATAGTATTGGAAGTTCTTGCCATAGCAATCAGGCAAGAGAAAGAAATCAAAGGAATACAGATTGGAAGGGAAGAAGTCAAGCTCTCACTATTTGCAGATGATATGATAATATACATAGAAAAACCTAAAGAATCCAGCATAAAACTACTGGAAGTTATTAGGCAATATAGCAAGGTATCAGGCTACAAAATCAATGTACAAAAATAAGTGGCATTTCTTTATGCAAACACTAAATCTGAAGAAGAAGACATCCAGAAATCACTCCCATTTACTGTTTCAGCAAAATCAATCAAATACCTAGGAATAAAGATGACCAAAGAAGTGAAAGACTTGTATACTGAAAGCTATGAGTCGCTACTCAAGGAAATAGGAACTGATACCAAGAAATGGAAAGATATCCCATGCTCATGGATTGGAAGAATAAATATCATCAAAATGAATATTCTCCCCAGAGCCATATACAAATTTAATGCAATACCCATCAAAGTTCCACCAAGCTTCTTTAGGAGAATAGAACAAACACTACAATCATTTATCTGGAACCTGGAAACACCTAGAATTGCCAAGACCAATTTGAGGAAAAGAAACAGAAATGGAGGCATCACACTCCCAGACCTTAAACTATATTATAAAGCCATCATCATCAAAACAGCATGGTACTGGAACAAAAATAGGCACACAGACCAGTGGAAAAGAACTGAAAGCCCAGAAATAAATCCCCACACCTATGGAAATCTAATCTTTATAAGGGTGCCCAAAGTATTAAATGGAAAAAGGAGGCTCTCTTTAACAAATGGTGCTGGGAAAACTGGATGTAACATGCAGAAGAATGATATTGAAACACTTTATCTCACCAGAAACAAAAATCAACTCCAAATGGATCAAAGACCTAGATGTCAGACCAGAAACAATCAAATACTTAGAGGAAAACATTGGTAAAACACTTTCCCACCTATACCTCAGTGACATCTTTGATGAATCAAACCCAATTACAAGGAAGACTAAAGCAGAAACAAACCAATGGGACTACATCAAATTGAAAAGCTTCTGCACATCCAAAGAAACTATCAAACAAATAAAGAGACCCCTCACAGAATGGGAGAAGATCTTCACAAGCCATACATCATACAAGAAACTAGTCACCAAAATATATAAAGAGCTCAGCAAACTTAGCACCAAAAAAGCAAATGACCCCATCCCAAAATAGGCAGAGGATATGAACAAAACATTCACCTCAGAGGAGATCCAAAAGGCTAACAAACATATGAAAAACTGCTCTAGGTCATTGATTGTCAGAGAAATGCAAATTAAGACAACACTAAGATACCACCTTACTCTTGTAAGAATGGCATACATCAAAAAGGACAGCAGCAACAAATGCTGGAGAGGCTGTGGGGACAGAGGAACCCTTTTACACTGCTGGTGGGAGTGTAAATTGGTCCAGCCTCTGTGGAGAGCAGTCTGGAAAACTCTCAGAAGGCTAGACATGGACCTTCCATATGATCCCGTAATTCCTCTCCTGGGGTTATACCCCAAGGACTCCATAACACCCAACCAAAAAGAGGTGTGCACTCCTATGTTCATAGCAGCACAATTCATAATAGCTAAAACCTGGAAGCAACCCAGGTGCCCAACACCAGATGAGTGGCTGAGAAAGCAGTGGTATATATACACAATGGAATACTACGCAGCTATCAAGAACAATGAACCCACCTTCGCTGACCCATCTTGTACAGAGCTAGAAGGAATTCTGTTAAGTGAGCTGAGTCAGAAAGATAAAGATGAGTATGGGATGATCCCACTCATCAACAGAAGTTGAGTAAGAAGATCTGAAAGGGAAACTAAAAGCAGGACCTGACCAAATTGTAAGTAGGGCACCAAAGTAAAAACCCTGTGGTGAGGAGTAGACATGCAGCTTTCTGGGACAGTGGGGAGTGGGAGTGGGTGGGAGGGATGGGTCACAGTCTTTTGGTGGTGGGAATGGTGTTTATGTACACTCCTAGTAAAATGTAGTCATATAAATCACTAGTTAATTAATGCGAGAGGGGGGAAATTAATTGTATGTCTCGAATTTTCTCAAAACACAAACTAAATCTTTTCAATATATAGGCTGTGTAATTGATATGCAGACTCTCTCAAAAGCCTAGACCAAGTAGATCAGAAGCAACCAATAGCACAGCTATATACAAAATACTGGGTACAGTACAGCAAACCCTAACAAAAGGACTTTTTAAAGTTAAACCAATTACCAAATAATGTGATGATAACATTAACTATTGATTGTCTTCTTGAACCCTAAGACAGCAGGAACCTCACATCTCCACTATAGAGCCTCTACTTCCCCCAGTCCTGGAACCCTTGGATAGGGCCCACCTTCCCGTATGCCCCTCCCAATATATATCAAATAATATTGCATCAGCTGATCACAACCTAACCAACACAACAATTGCTACCTCAACATGCTTCACTTCAGACTGTGTCCACAGACTTCACGTGTGGAATGACAACCCTTCAACTTCATTACTTGGCTGAGACCTTTCCTTTCATAGTATACTCTAATTTCATCTAAGGTGGTTCACTTTCTAACAAAGTCCCAAAACCTAGATATACACCAGTTTCTGTGAGAGAGAGCATATGTTCACACGTATCCATAAACTAGTGCAAAATATATGCCTGAAAGCAGAAGTGCGCCAGAGTTTGCAGTGAGTAACCCCCTAACATTTCCTCTCCACTATTCCAAGCTTTGGGTCCATGATTCCTCAACAATTTGTTTGGCTTCGTATGTTAACTCTCTTTTCAGTCACCAGGTTGCAGATGTCATCAGGATGCCGGCCAGGCTTCCCTAGACTGAAGACGCCACCAATGTGTCCTGGAGCTCAGCTTCCCCAGAGACCCACCCTACTAGGGAAAGAGAGAGGCAGACTGGGAGTATGGACCGACCAGTCAATGCCCATGTTCAGCGGGGAAGCAATTACAGAAGCCAGACCTTCTACCTTCTGCAACCCACAATGACCCTGGGTCCATGCTCCCAGAGGGATAGAGAGTGGGAAAGCTATCAGGGGAGGGGGTGGGAGATGGAGATTGGGTGGTGGTAATTGTATGGAATTGTACCCCTCCTACCCTACGGTTTTGTTAATTAATCCTTTCTTAAGTAAAAAATTAAAAAAATAAATAATGAAAAAAATAAATAAATAAGTAAAAAGTAAAAAAAAAAGTTAGAGGGGGAAACTTACACTTGCTACTTAGTATCAGTATTTTTTTTTTGTAATTAGTTGAGAAATAGCAAATTTATGAACTTGTGGCTCATATAACTTAGGAAAGTTTCCCAGGCAAAATACAGACAGACAAAAAAATAAATCTGCTGCTTTCTTTAATTTTACTGGTGTAAGAAAGAAGAAGGAAGTATATTTTATGGGACCTGTGGTGGCACACCTGGTTGAGCACACATGGTACAATGAGCCCCTGGTTCCTACCTGCAGGGGGAGAGCTTTGCCAGTGGTGAAGCAGTGTTTCAGGTGTCTGTCTCTCTCTCACTATCACCCCTGTCTCTCTTGATTTCTGGCTGTCTCCATCCAATGAATAAATAAATATGATAATAAAAAGAAATATATTTAAGATGGAATCACTTATTTCTTAAGAAGAATTGAGAGGGCATTTAAAAAAGTTCCAGCAGCTTCCAAGTATCAAAAATGTTTTTGAATTATGAAGTCGCCTCAGGGTGAAATCATATCTAGGATAACAAAAGTAAGTTTTATTATGATTTAAAACAAATTCAGAGTAAAATTATCGATATATTCCCACAACAGAAGACATAATTGTTGATTCCTAAGTCCTTTTAACTGGATGAAAGAGAGAGAAAGGAAGGAAGGAAGGAAGAAAGGAAGGAAGAAAGCAGAGAGAGAGGGAGAACAAAACATAAGCTAGCAAAAGACATCTAGAAATGACTGTTTAATAGAACCTCTCTGACAAAGTTTCTAAGAATCTTAAATTCATTGTCCCAGAGTAGCCCCCAGGAGGATTAAGGTAGAAAGAAAATTATCTTTAAGAGTTTTTTTATGTATACTGTTTTAAAACATTCTATTTATCTATCTATTTATTTGTTTTGGATAGAGACAGAGGGAAGTTGAGAGGGGAGGGGAAGGTAGAGAGGGAGAGAAGGGGACCAGGCGGCGGTTCACCAGGTTAAGTGCACATACTACTAAGCACAAGGACCCATACAAGGATCCAGGTTTGAACCACCAGCTCCCCACCCACAGGGGGTATGCTTCACGAGAGGTGAAGCAGGTCTGTAGGTGTTTCTCTTTCCATTTCTGTCTCCCCTCCTCTCTCAATTTCTCTGTTTTATCCAGATATAAAAAAGGAGACAGAGAGAGAGAGAGAGAGAGAGAGAGAGAGAGAGAGAGCTGTAGCCCTTCTTCACCTCTCATGAAGCTTCCCCTTGCATATAGGGACCAAGGGCTTGAACCTGGGTCCTTGCACATTGCAATGTGTATACTCAGCCAGATGTGTCATCACCAGCCCTCTTATGAATACTATTCATTTAAGACCTATTTGGGGTGCAGAGGAAGGTCTGGCTTCTGTAATTGCTTCTCTGCTGGACATGGGCATTGACAGGTTGATCCATACTTCCAGCCTGTCTCTCTCTTTCCCTAATGGGGCAGGACTCTGGGGAGGTGGAGTTCCAGGACACATTGGTGAGGTCATCTGCCCAGAGAAGTCAGGATGAAATCAGGGTAACATCTTAACTTGGTTGCAAAAAAAAAAAAAAAATCCAGTAAAATTTAAAGCAGGACAAAGTGTTTGAGTAGGATAGATGGTAATACGGAACTTATGGTGGGAAGAAGCTAGGAAGTCTATTTTAGGTATGTTCCTAGGAGGCTATGACTGGTAATTTCTGCTGGAGCTTAATAACTAATATGCAGGTGGACCAAAAATACTGTCTAGGAATATAGTGTCAGAGTTGAGAACAGGCCTAGAAAGCTGAGTCATATTCTTTTATACTTTTCCTATTGACAGAAAGAGATGGGATGCTTTTCTTAAATAGAGTGAGATTTAAGTAGGCTTCATGACTGTTTTGATCAATACAATATAATAGATGTGAGTTTGCACCAGCTTCCAGGTTCACACCTTCAGAGACTATCATTCTCCACTCACTCTTTAGAAATCAAGAAACCAAATAAGAAGTCCAGCTTTGCTGAGATTGCCTTAGTTTGGGTGTTGAGGACTTTGTACACAATGGTGGAGGAGGATTTTTTTTATTGTTGTTGTAGTTATTATTATTGTTGTTGTTATTGATGTCGTCATTGTTAGGTAGGACAGAGAGAAATGGAGAGAGGAGGGGTAGACAGAGGGGGAGAGAAAGATAGACACCTGCAGACCTCCTTCATGGCTTGTGAAGAGACTTCCCTGCACGTGGAGAGCCGGGGGCTGGAGCTGGGACTCTAATGCTGGTCCTTGCACTTCGCACCACATGCGCTTAACCCACTGCACTACCTCCTGACTCCCGGAGGAGAATTTAAATTGGTGTTGGGAGGGTTGTGCAGACACCGATCCTGGAAAGACTAAGAAATTGTACCCATGTCAGCACTGCATTGTCTTATAATCATTACTGCTCAAATAAAATAACTTAAAAAGAGATGCATTTATTTGTTTTAGTAAGAGAGAGAAGAGAAAGACCACAGTGCTTCTCAACTTTGGTTTACAGTGGTGCCAGGGATAAAACCCGACTTCCAACACAAAAATCTGTTGCACTTTCACTTTTGAGCTCACTCTTCCCAGTGCTGGCCTTGGAGTTTAAAAGTTCAGGGTAGCAATGTGCAAAAAAATACATGTGGATAAATCTCTAGTTACCATGAAATTATCTTCTGTGTAGCAGATGGTGAGCAAAGGCGCTAAGTGGCATATATCAACCTCAGCAGATGCCCAGTGGAGAAGAAAAAAATGTTCAGGGTTTTCTCAGCATTTTGTTGCCTTACTGGTATCTTGTTTACCTGTTTTTTTTTTTTGTTTGTTTTTTGTTTTTTTTTAGCCAGGGCATTCATTGCTCAGCTCTGACTAATGGTGATACCTGGAATTGTACATGGGACCTCAGAACCTATGGCATTATGCTTTCACCCCAGCCCTCAGAAATTTTGAAATACATCACATACCATGAAACAGAGATGAGCCATTTCCACTATAGCATCCTAAAATTCCTGACCTCCCAAAATAATGAACATTATCAAAACAGTCCTTTACATGGTGGAGTTTTGGGGATTTTATGTTCTACTAGGACATCACATCATAGTTTGCTAGGAGACTAGACGATTGTCATATAGCAGGACTTCTTTTAAATAAATGGTATTTAAAAGTACAATGCTTTATTCTCTTCACTACGGTTCATAATTCAAGTTAGAATTGAGACTTTGAATACTCAAATATCTAAAACTGAATTTTTTAAATGCTTTAATTTTCAGCGTGGATTTAGAATTCCTTTGTTGAGAAAAGTTGCTTTTGAATTTTGAATTTATTTATAACATGAAATCAAGCAAAAAAAGGTGAAGATTCATTTAGCATTAAGATTTCATCAACATCTATGGTAAATGATAAAGATCATCATTTCCTAAGCATTAACACACACTATGATCTGAGGGGAAATGAGAATCAAAGGCTACTACTATAAATAACTTTCATATAATGTTGTTTTAACTCTTTCTCCCATTTCCCACCACATGGATGCAGCTATAAAGAAATATGCCAGGGCAGAGGGTAGAAAGCATAATGGTTATGCAAACTGACTCTCTTGCCTGAGGCTCCAAAGTCCCAGGTTCAGTCCCCCACTCCAGCATAAGCCAGAGCTGAAAGTGATCTGGTTAAAAAATAAAAACAAAACAAAAACAAACAAACAAAAAGAAATATGCCAGGAATAAGCTATGACATTGACTATTTGATAATTTATAGTAATCTCAGAGTACACAGAATATTTGGGAAATATCTCTCTCTCCCTCTCTCTTACCCTTCTGAGTACAATTTGGCTGGAACATTTGGTCTGAGTAAAGATTAAACCTTATCTCATGAGGAATAAATACCATATTACAAATAAAATAGTATATAGCTGTACTGCTCAGAAAAAATTCATTTTTTTTTTCTTCAACAATCCAAGTATGCCAAGGGCCTCAACAATTGAGAGGATTAGTCTTGGAAACAAGATCAGAGGAGACAAAATTAGTGACTGAAATTGGACTTCTATTTATTCTACAGTGGCTTAATAGTTTCTGACTGGGAGTCGGTTTAATTTCTAATTTATTCTGTAAGTGTGTATTGAATGCCAGGTTTGTGCTAGATTCTTCTATGCAGAGTGGGCACACAAGTAAATGGAAGCATCATGCTGCATGAAGCTTAAGTCCTAGTGAGAAAGACCCCAAAACACACACACACACACACACACACACACACACACACACACACACACACACACACACACACACACACACACACTGCATGATTTGAGAATATAAAACCCAAAATCATATCAACCTAATTGTTGGGCTAGCATTGAGAGAGAGATAGAGAGAGAAAGAGAGAGAGAGGTGTGACCTGGAACTAAGCTTGTGGCTGCAAAACAATTCAAATCAATTCAAATCAAGGGAATAAATAAATAAATATACAAAATGGAAATTTAAAAAATTGTGCTACTATGAACATAGGTGTACACATATCTTTTTGGTTGGGTGTTACAGAGTTTTAAATATATCCCTAGGAGAGAAATTTCTGGGAATCACTGGATAATTCCTAGGAGAGGAATTACTGGGTCATATGGAAGGTCCATTTCTAGCCTTGTGAAGGTTCTCCAGACTGCTCTCCACAGAGGTTGGTCCAATTTACATTCCTATAAGCAGTGCAGGAGGGCTCCTTTGTCCCCACAATGTGTCCAGCATTTGTTGCTGCTACCTTTTCTGATATATGACATTCTCACAGGAGTGAGGTGGTATCCATTGTTGTCTTTATTTGCATTTCTCTGACAGTCAATGACCTGGAGCAATTTTTCATATGTTTGTTGGCCTTTTGGATCTCTTCTGTGGTGAATATTCTGTTCATATCCATTCTCTCCCCGTTTTTGGATGGAGTTATTTGCTTTCTTGTTGCTAAGTTTGGTGAGCTTTTTATGTATTTTGGTAATTAGTCTCTTGTTTAATGTATGGCATGTAAAGATCTTCTCCCGTTCTGTGAGGGGTCTCTTCATTTGGGTGATGATTTCTTTTGCTGTGCAGAATCTTTTTAATTTGATGTAATTCATTGATTTTTTTTTTATTATTTAGTTCCTTGAAACTGGGTTTGTATCATCAAATAAGTCCTTGAGGTTTAGGTTCTTTGCAGCTTTGCATTGCTATTTGCACATTTTAAGAAAAGTTATTTCTCCAGTCTGTATGAGTTTACTTTTGCAAAGAAATACCTTTTAGCAGTCCTCTTAGAGATCCTGTAGCTTTTTCAAACTATTTTTTCCCTCCAGGATTATTTCTGGGTCTTGATGCCTCTACTATGACTCCACTGCTCCTGGAGGCCATTTTTTTCCTTTTTTATTTTTTAATTGGATAGGACAGATAGAAAATGAGAGAGGAGGGGGAGATAGACAGGGAGACAGAAAAATAGACAACTTCAGACTTGCTTCACTGCTTGTGAAGTGACCTCCTGCAGGTGGGGAGATGGGGGCTAGAATTGGGAACCTTGAGCAGAACCTTGCACTTCATACTATGTGTTCTTATCCTGGTGCACTTTTTTTAATACTTCAACTTTTCAAACTTTTTTTAGTAGATAAAATCACTCCCCACTTTTTGCTTCCTACTGAAGGACATATTTTAAAGTAGTATAAACTCCTGTATAACCTCCTCCATAGGCTGGAGAAAGCCATGAAGATTCCCACTGACTTTCTGCAGAGAGATGCTGACAACTTTTCAGTTGGTAAGGAGACTAACTTTCTGTATATAATTATTAGTCATTAGCAAAGACTCATCCTTGTCACTCTTGGGGGCATATGCAAGGATTCAACCAAAACTTGTTTGTGTGCAAAGCACAGGGAATCTTTCACCTCCTGTAGGAAACTCAGGAACTAAGTGTGTAAGTATGAGTTTGACTTATGAGTGTGCCTCCTCATAGTGTCTACACATTAATAGGATCCATGTGTTACTGTTTATTCTAAACCCTAGCTACTGTTCTCTATGCTCTTCCATCTTGCTCTGTTCTGCAGCTCATGCTGGCATTCTGGATGAAATGAGAAAGAAGTGAAAATCTTCACAGCAATATGTAGAGTAGGGGAAGCTAAGTACTCACTCATATGTGTGTCTACAATTGGTGAGACAATTACAATACAGGATAGTAAGTCCTTGCAATACAACAGGCATACACAGGAAACTCAGGAATGGCTTTCAAATAAAGTGGTTAAAAATCTGAAAGGTATAGCTGGTGGACTGGGCAGTGAACCACTGGACCATAAATGTTACTATGCATGAGGACCCAGGTTCAAGCCCCCAGTCCCCACCTGCATCAGTGGGAGAAGAGTTTCACAAGCCATAAAGTAGTGCTGTAGGTGTCTTTCTCTCTGCCTCTCTATCCTCTGGTCTCACCATTTCTTTACCAAACAAAATGGCTGCCAGGAGTGATGTACCCATTGTGTAGGCTCCAGGCAGTAACCCTGCAGGTAAAACAAATCAATTTTTTAAAAATGAATAAAAAAAGAAAAAAAGATAGAGAGAGTGAAACAAATGAGGAATTTCAGATAATTTTTCATTTTAAATATTTAAGGTCAAACTGAGAACATGACATATATATATAAAGAAAAATTCAGTGTGATCAGAGGAAGGTCAAAGAAAAACGACCAGCATTGAGTCTGCTGAGGGACCAGATCACAAAGAACCTTGTTTGACCTTAACCCAGTGTCCAATGAATTCATTTCAGGCTTTATTGTCTTCTGTTAGGGAAAGTTGTCTTCACTATAGTGTAGAGAACTTTGATTAGAGTGAGGAATTAGGCACAGTGAAAATTCCGTACATTGACATGACCTTTGCTGAAGTTATTTCAGGTGTAAAATACTATTTTCAGTAATATGCTAAACAGCATGTATGCTACTCATTTGCAGATTGTCTCTAAGATCTGATGTTATAGGAATTGTGGTCCGCAAACTACATTTTTTTTTTTTTTAGATTCCTTGGCCATTTAACTCTTGTTAACCTGTACAAGTAAATATTTGGAATAATTTGAAAGATACGATGTTATAAGTTTCTTTCTTTCTCTCTTTTTTGTTTTCTCTCTCTATTTCTTTCCTTCCTTCACTTCTTTTCTTCATTATCTAGTAGTATTGTTACAGCAAAATAGACAGTTTCTTTAGAAACCTCCAGTTCCAGCTGTTAACACTCCTTCAGAGATGTGAGTAAAGTCATTCTGATTTCTTTCCTGAACCAGTAGTTACTTTTGGTTCACCTCACCTTCAGGGTAGTAGCTGATTCTTAGCTACTAATATCTGGCTTTTTTCAACATCATTTAAAAAACATTGTCCATCACCAAATAACTGTATCACCAATTGACAATAAAATGTGCTGTATTTAAAATTGCTAATCTATAAATTTATAAATTATAAGACTACTGATGACTAAGTCTTACAACTTTTGCTATCTGTCATCTGTTCAAATTTGAACTGGTGATTTCAGACACTGCTTCCATCACTGAAGTGGATGGATTTGGCTAATGAAAATTTCCAAGGGAACATTCGTTTAATATTAATCATTGGAACAGGGAGACCGCTGTCATAAAATTGGGGAATTTTCTAATGAATTTACTCAACTGTTACCTAATAATTAAAGTTAACAAAGAATAGCTAAGCAAATATTTTAATATTATAAAACTTTGAAAGGAGCAAATCAGGCAAATGCATAAATATCACAAGGAAATTCAGTTTGGGGACAAAATGGATGGAACTGGAGGATATTATGCTTAGCAATGGTGTCACTCATGTACAATCTAGGGAACTAAAACCTATGAATTTGCAAAGAATAAAGGAACAAAAACAGAAACGAACTACCTCTAAGACTTTGTGAGACATGTGATGGTTATCTTCAGAAGGACGGGAGCACAGAATTTTAGTGATGGGTATGGTGTGGAACTATATCCTATAATTTTGCATACTTGTAAACCACTATTAATCATACCAAAAAAAAGTCTTGAAAAAAATAATAGGCAAAAAGGACATGGACAAGGGATGTGAAGTCAGAAATATTAACCACAGTCTTAATTAAGATAAGTTGGGAAAAAACATAGAGGCCATGGGAAGACATCATAATGGTTATACAAGGCTTTCCTGCTTGAGGTTCCAACATCCCCACCACCATCATAAGCCAGAGCTGAGCGGTGCTCTGATCTTCTGGTCTTTCTCTCTGTATCTCTTTCTCCATCTCTCTCTGTCTCTCTCTCTCTCTCTCTCAAATAAAAATAAAAGCGTAAAGATAAGCTGCTAATTTGTCCTTTGTTGTGTATATATTTACACTGGCTAACCTATTCTTTTTTTTCTCCCTTCCGTCTTTATTTTATAGCAGAATTTTTCTTCTCTTTTCTTTACAATTGAGTCTTTAATTTGCCAAATATTCATTTTAGATTGGAATCGGGTTTTATTGTGAGTAAACAGGACTCCAGGGGAAAATAAACTGGCTACAGAGACCATTGGCCTTTGGAACCAGTATTTTTTTTTTTTTTTTTAAAGAAAGGGGTCAATTTTCTCCAACTGAATAAAGAATTGTTCAAATGTACTAGGAGGATTCATTGGATGGTTATTGGTATTTTAGGAAGGTTTAGATATGCTTATGCTACCTCCATAGCACTTTGTAATCAGATGTATGAACCGTGATGACTGTTTTTCCTCTCAGCTCCAAGTCTGCTGTATATATATATTGCTCTGTTATGTTGGGGCACAAAAAGGCAAACTTACTTGACATTTGGGTTCTTTTTATGCTTTCTTAGCTAGACGCTTTGAAGGGAGATTTATGAATTTATCAAGCTTATAAGAAATGTTCATTCTAGGGGCTGGACAATATGTGTCAGTTGAGTGCATGTTACAGTGTGCAAGAACCTGGGTTCAAGCCCCGAGCCCCTACATGCAGGAGGAAAACTTTGAAAATGGTGAAGCAGTGCTGCAGGTATCTCTCTCTCTCTTTCTCTCTCTCTCTCTCTCTCTGCCTATTCCCCCTCTTTCTCTTTCTTTCTCTTTATCTCTGCCTCCAGGGTTATTGCTGGGGCTCAGTACCTGCACCATTAATCTATTGCTCCCAGAGGCCATTTGTTTTAATAGGATAGAACAGAAAAATTGAGAGAGGAGGGGAAGATAGAGAGGGAAAGAGAGACACACCTACAGACCTGCTTCACCATCTGTGAGGGGTCGTGACCCCCTTGCAGATGGGGAGACAGGGGCTTGAACTGGGATCCTTGAGCAGGTCCTTTTACTTTGTACTGTGTGTGCTTAACCTGGTGTGCTACCAACCAGGCCCCGCTATCACTTTTTCCTTCTCTATTCCCACTTCCTTTTCAATTTCTTTCTGTCTCTATCCAATGAATAAACAAATAAATAAAATACCATTAAAAAAAAAAGAAAACAGAAATGCTCATTCTATTTCCAGTTACTATCAGCATTGCTTCAAGCATAAAGGAAATTCATCCACAATGACTTGACAGACAGTGCTATACACAGAGAAGCTCCTACAGGAGTGATGGGCTCTTCTCAGTTGTCTAATCTCCAGCTGTGTTATAGTCTCTTCACGGGACTCTTACATTCTAGGTCATAGTTACTATTCTTTTCTCCCACAGGTCTAGAAAGAGCAACTACTTGAAGCAGTAATTATTGCCTGAATTTCCTAACTTTTGAGTGACTAGTTTCCTTTATTCATAGCATGGCTTTGCATTGCTTTATTATACAGATGAAAAAAGATTTTCTATAAATATTGCTCTTTATACAATATATAAATTCATGTATATAAATTATATGTACATATAACTTATAAAATAATATTTATATAAATATATATATATGATTCAAAGTAGATACACAAAATATTTTAAAGCCATATCAGAATAATGTGTTTCTAAGTGGTTTTTACTCTGTTGCTACCCAACATTTTCTAGTATTTCTAAAAGATATTGCCTATACTCCATAATCAAGATAAAATTTAAATTGTGATAATGTCATAAGAGGCATTAGGAAGCAAAGTAATTCTCTGTTTTGGCTGACCCAGACATTATAAGTCATTATTTCACAAAATATAGTCTGTGGATCATGATATTACAGACATCTGGAATTACAGTGTGAAAAAAATAAATCATGGGTTTCTCTGCAGATGTATATCTTTGGACTAGTGCTAGGAACCTCAAGTTTAGTGAAGGCCCCATAGGATATATATATATATATTGACTTTGATACCAATCTCCCAGGATTGCCCCATTTCCTGCTTCTAAGCAAATGCAAAGCTATTCTCATAAGACACACTGAACTGTAGACCTGACATTTTAAGGATATTATGTGCTTCCATAGAAGACATTGCTCTTTGACATCATGCATTTGGAGTTTTGCAGTAGCATTATTTGCATGTCAAAAGACAGTTTATTTTCTCTCGTGACTACAGCATTGTAAATCCATAAATGACCAAGGTTAGTTTAAAAATAAGTTTGATTTACAAAACATAAATTGAGTATTCAGAACAAGACTAAATCATGTTGAGTGGCTTAGAAGTTGTTGTAAAATCAGGTGTGGGGAAGACAGCTAAAAAAAAGCAGGTAGAGTGGACAGACAGCATAAGGGTTATGCAAAGAAACTCTTATACCTGAGGCTCCAAAGTCCCAGGTTCAATCCCCAGCACCACAATTAGCCAGAGCTGAGCAGTGCCCTAGTATAATAATAATAATAATAAGAAGAAGAAGAAGAAGAAGAAGAAGAAATTAAAAACTTCGAAGATTTTAAAAAGCCGATGGAAAGAGTACATAAGACCTAGAAAGATTGTGGGGTTTGTGTCATATTTATTGATAAATTATTATTCTCTGTTAAGTATTAATAAATCTTGATATTGTAGAAAACTTACAGCATCTGTTTATACAAAGAAACATGATATTAAATGTAAAACATGGATTACAGTAAAAGAAGTTAGGGTTTCTCACTTGAAAATGTTGGTAAACAAATGTAACTTTTAAAATATTCTCTTTATTATTGTATAGATCAAATATGCAAGCATCCCAAAGAACACTAGGCTTTGTGATAGTTTCAGAATGATTTCTGTATTAGTCAGAATCCCTTAAGTCAGCTTTTAAGGCTCTTAGTATAGTATAATTTTTGGACCTGGGATGAAATAAGAAATTAGTTTGTGCCTAATCAGATATATAAAGATTAGAAGCAATATCATACTCTAAAAAATAGAGCATTCCAGCTTGCAATTAAATGTCAAGAATAAATTGCATTCCTACTGGAGGAAAGCAAACTGTGGGACTTTTTTCAATGCCTCAGTCTTGTCCTAAGGTTAGGGACATAGGACTCCAAAAATGCAAAGATTCTTAGAGAAGAATATCTTCTGACTCAGTACTGATCTTCTTACAAGAAATACTGTTTAAGTATCTTCATTGTTAGGCTTTATTTATTCATTTTTTGGTAATACTGACATGTATGTAGATTTGAGTGCCTACCTGGGAGTTTCATTTATCATCACAAAGTAGTATTTATAGAAAAGCACATAAAGTACTGATATAAACTTAAAAAAGAACAATATGTGGAAAATCCTCTTAAACTACCATATATGATAAAAAATAGAACACAGTGAACCAATCACTTTTCAGTCAACTATCTCTAAAGGATGTTCTGATCAACGCGCATTTTTACTTACTTAGAGGTAAATGCAATCCTTTTATATGTAACAACAATTTCCTTAGTTTTCTTTAGAGCTCAATCATGTACATAGACAGCCTCCAAAGAACATATTGTGGTTAAAATTTTCTACTTGTTTATTTGATATAGGTGGAGTAAGTGTGTATATTATTTTGAGAATTGTAACATCTGCTTAAAAGGATCATTTGAGAGTCATGTATGTTATATACTTTATTCACTTTCAAGATTGTATTATTTCATTGAGCTGTATAATTCACTGTTGATTTACATTTTAAATTTTTTTATTTATTTAAAATTTTATTTGTTTATTTGCCTCCAGGGTTATCGCTGGGGCTCTGTGCCTGCACTATGAATCCACTGCTCCTGGAGGCCATTTTTCCCATTTTGATGCCCTTGTTGTTGCCCTTTTTATTGTTGTTGTTGTTGCCATGCTGTTGTTGTCCTTACTCTTGTTGTTGGATAAGACAGAGAAAAATCGAGAGGAGGGCAAGACAGAGTGAGGGAAAGAAAGTCACCTGCAAACCTGCTTCACTCTTTGTGAAGAGACGACCCCGCCCCTGTCCCAGCAGGTGGAGAGACAGAGGAGGCTGCCACCGAGATCCTTGCACTGGTCCTTGAGTTTGGAGCCAGGTTTGCTTAACCCACTACTCTACCCATCCGCCCCCTATTTATTTATTTTAATGAGTTATACAGAGAGAAAGATCCAGAGAGAGAGAGAGAGAGAGAGAGAGAGACCTGAGCACTGCTCAGCTCTGGCTTACGCTGATGCTGGGGACTGAACCTGGAACCTCTTAGCCATGAGCATGAAATTCTTTTTCATAACTATTATTCTTTCCCCACAGTCACTTTTAAAATTATTTTTGGAATTTGACATTATAGACAATGTTCTATAAAATTCTTATCCATAAAACATTTTACTACTTTTTAAGTCATATTATACGAGATGATATGATATTAATCATTATTATTTTTGTGATTGATAGGGGTTTAGAAAATTGTAAGAGTACAGGGTATATTTCCACACCACACCCATTTTCACCGCTTGTGAAATGACTCCCCTGCAGGTGGGGAGCTGGGGGCTTGAACTGGGATCTTTATGCGGTCCTTGCGCCTTTGCGCCACGTGCGCTTAACCTGCTGCGCCACTGCCCGACTCCCGAGTATAATGATTTTTCACCCAGTATTGTGCAACAGAAAATATCTATTTACTTCTAGTTATGATAATACAATGAAAACTCATATATGAGGGACTAGCTCTGGTGTCCAGAAAACTGTAGTTTGCTGCAGAATGACAAAACTGATGAACTTACATTTTAAATGTTTTGAATTGGCTTTGTGTTCACTGTAATTTACTGTACTGAGAGTATAAAATTTGATAATTTGGACATAGTTTATACTAATTTTCTGTTGACTAGATTATATTGAGCAGAACATATCGTTGTCCCAAATATATTTCTAAAAAATAGAGATTGTAGTCTTTTTTTTATGCCTTCTAGTTTTGCCTATATTTTGTCTATAAAGGAATAACATTCTTATAAATTTTGGGGGGGGGTAATTTCTAGATCTGAAAGATGAAGAAATAAATATTAATCAAGTGTTAATAAATATAAGCAAAACTGTACATTCAAATAGGCACTACTGTCTTCAAAACTTAAAACTCCATTTCTGCCTTTCTGTACCTTAAAAAAAAAAGTAGAGGTAGATTGATGAAGAGTAGAATTAAGAGTTTTTATTACAGTTATTACAGTAAGCTAGTTAGATTTTGTTGTTGTTGTTGTTGTTTTTACCAGAGCACTGCTTAGCTCTGGCTTATGATAGTGCGGGGGATTGAACTTGGGACTTGGGAGTCTCAGGCACAAGTTTCTTTGCATAACCATTATGTTATCTACCCCCGCCCAGTAGTTAGGGTTTTAAATGTCATTGTAAGTTCTAGGATTCGTTTTAAGTTTTACTATAGCTTTTAAATATAAACAATAGTGGTATATCTTTGTGTTGTGGCATAGGCTTTGAATTTTAGAAATCAAACCTAGGTTTGGCAAAGTAGCTCAGTTGGATAGGACACCTGCTTTTTCATGCTTATGCCCATGGTTTGAGTCCAGCTCACCTCACTGGAGAAAGATGATTCAATGTCGTGGTAACTTTCTCTATCTATCCATCTATCTTTATATCTGAAAAAAAATTGGCTCAGAATTGAGAAATCCTGGTGACATAACAAGAATGAAAGAGAAAAAGAGAGAGAAGCCAAACTATCTCAGTATGAAAAAAGAATTATTGATCATGGTGATTAATAATTTTACCCAAATGATACATAATTATATGAGTATGAGATGGCTGTCTCTCACTAAAATGTGTCTGCAAACATATTTATCATTATTTTGAAAAAAAAAAGTTAAGGTTTGTTTATTCAAATCATTTTGCTACTTGGTAGGTCTTGTAACACCTGTGTTAACTGGTTTACTATCAGTTCAGAGGAATGTTGGTTTTTCAATACTTTGATTTTGGTAGCAGGATATGACAGATCTGACTATGTCAAAGCAAATTTCATAATAAACATTGGGTTAGAGCAGACTGAAAACCCAAGTCACTCTTCCGTTGTCAGCCCATCATCAAAGAGAAGAAGGAATTCTTTGCTCTTCTGTGCCCTGTCTTTATGTCCAGATGACAGAGTGACTGCAGTCAGTCTCTGCTTCCTTTCCTGCACCCTGTGCATTCTATCATCCCTATTAACAATTTAATAAATGCAACATAGTCTAAAGGGAAATGATTCATAGAACACATATTAAAAAGGATATGTAAGTTGAACATTCTGACTATGTTACAATAGTTATTGGGATTTGTTTCAAAGTGTCAGAGTAATGTGACATGACAGATTTGAGGAGGGCTATACCATTGGGGTAGAAAGTACTTGGAAACCAATGCTTAGAAGGTATGAGTGGGACAGTGGTTTTTCCTTTCTTTTTCTTTATCATTTCATTGGGGGGGAGGGTTTCTAGTGGATTATAGTACAGTTATTGACATATAGATATAATCTTTTATTTCTTTGTTTTAGGTGTCTAGTAGAATACACTCTGACCCCCACTTTTGGACCTTTTCCACCATCATGCACAATAATCTAACACCCTCTCCACCCATTGTGTTCCCTTTATTTATCAGAGTCCTTTGCTTTGGTGCAATACATAACATCCGGTCCAAGTTTCACTTTGTTTTCCCTCTCTGTCCTTTTTTTTTCAAATCATTTTATACGGGAAGGGTTTACAGTGCAGTCATTGACACATAGGTACAATTTCTCATCTCCCTGTGAAAGTTCTACCCAGAACACTCTCACCAACAATCCAAGTACATCATCATGTACCACGTCCCCAAGTTTCTTTTCAGCCCCTCCATTCTCTTCCTTTCCCAGAGTCCTTTTACTTTTCTTTTTCATTTTTTAAAAAATTTATTTATTCATGAGAAAGACAGGCAGAGAGAGAGAAAAAGAACCAGACATCACTCCGGTACATGTGCTGCTGGGGCTTGAACTCAGGACCTCATGGTTGAGAATCCAATGCTTTATCCACTGTACCACCTCCTGAACCACCAGAGTCCTTTTTCTATAATGCAATACACCAGGCTCAGTCCAGTTTTATTCTGTGATCTCCCTACCTGTCTTGCCTATAAGTAAATTCATTCCATATAGGTTCTTCTCTTTTTGACTTGTCTCAATTAACATGATACCTTCCAGTTCTATCCAAGATGAGACAGAGTAAATGACTGGGTAATATTCCACCATGTTTATGCACCACAGCTTTCCTAGCCACTCATCTGTCAGTGGATAGCTGGGTTGCTTCCAAGCTTTGGCTTGTGCTGCTATGGACATAGGCATATATGGATCTCTTCTAATAGGTGCTTTTGTTTCCATTGGGTAAATCCCCCCCAGGAGAGAAATTGCTACGTCAAAGTATATAGGTCCAATTCTAGTATTCTGAGATGTCTGGACTGTTTTCCACAGTACGTGGACAAATTTCATTCATACCGTGGCAGAAGTATCTCCCATATCCTCACCAACATCAAATAGACATATATACCCTGGAGGCAAAAAAAAAGAAGAAGAAGAAGAAGAAGAAGAAGAAGAAGAAGGAGAAGGAGAAGGAGAAGGAGAAGGAGAAGGAGAAGGAGAAGGAGAAGGAGAAGGAGAAGAAGCTCTGAGTTTCTGAGTTTAAACTCTGGCACCTAACTAATAATTTTAAAAGCCAAAATGAGTTGGAGGCTAAAAATAAATTAATGGAACAAGAATCCTCAAGAAGGGGAGTTTTAAATAAGTATATAAATGATTGTATCTAGGAGCAGTTGAAAAAATAAACCAGAGACAGAACTAAGAAAAAACTATTTCAACAGAGAAAACAACACATACAACGGTCCTGGAGGTAGTGTACTGGAACTTTTAAAGAAGTACACAAAAGACAGTGTGGGTGGAAGAGAATGAGGGAAGGTGGGAATAAGAGCCTCTCAAGGTCTCTGTGGAAAGAAGCCAGTGCAGATCTTTGAAGAGCTTTGGAGAGATTTCAGTTTTTACTTCACTGATAGGAAATCATCAGAGGGTTCAGTGGATAGGAGAAAAAAAAAGGTTCACTGTAAAAAAAAGAAAAAAGAGAAAAAAGCAATGCAATAGGCAGTGCTGTTCCTTCCTATCATGAGCATTCTAGATCAGTAAGGAAAAACAAAAGGTTGAAGACATATTTCCAATACAGTTCAGTAAGTGCCATGATAGCAGAGAAAAATGGGAATTCCATGTACCCAAGTATTCATTATCACAATCTGTGAAGTTACAGTGTATTTAGAATAAACAAAAGCAGTTATTTGTTGACAGAATGTTAGTCCTATCACTAATACTAGACATTTTGTCCTCTGTGTCAAAGTCTTCTTTTTTGAATATTTTTAAAGGCTTTCATTTTTGGTGATCAGGCTTTTTCTGGTTGTTAGATGTTGCAAACATCCAAGAATAATGAAGACACAATAGCATGTGATTGCAAAGTGAAATTACAATTTTTGTATAAAATGCAAGATTTCCTAAAATTCCTGAAAGTGATATTGGAGAATTATATTAATCATTACTGATGATTAACTGTATTAATCACTGGTAGATACTAATTAATGCAGTTAAATATAGTTAATATTGCTAATGCATATTAATGTAGTTAAAAATACTGCTGCATTTTTCAATGGCAAAAAAGTGAAAAAATAAAAAGGAAATCAACAAGGATTAAAGATTGGCAGGCTTTTAAAGGATTTGGTCTGACTATAAGAATAAGACAAACTCGGTAGGGGTAGATATCATAATGGTTATGCAAACAGACTCTCATGTGTGAGGCTCCAAAGTACCAGGTTCAATCCCCCCACACCACCATAAGCCAGAGCTGATCAGTGTTCTCATAAAAAAATTTTTTTTAAATAACCTCTATAGATTGATAAGAACTTTGCAAAAGGTAGATTATAATTATGGTGAATGAACTTTATAAATACTCTTCAAAATTAGATTTTACTTGTTATATTAAAAATGTTACATGTGAGGTTAAAGACTCAAAGAAATGTCTCTCAACATCCTGTGATTAAGTAAATTACCCTTGAATTCAGTGGCCATTTTGGGGACTACTCATAAAGGACAGTGACAAGCCACCCTGATATGGAATTGAACTTTGACTTGACTGCTCGTACAAGTAATTTAGTAATTTGGAAAAGAGATTTAGTTGGAAACAAATAAGATACTTTTTATTGTCTGGTGTAACTCCCAAATGACTATAGGGCCAGATAATGTAAGATAATGTAAATCATGATAGTCATAACTAAAATTTTGCTCATCTTTACTACAGAATGTGAACTTTGACCTCCCATTTAGGACAGTCCTTATGGAATTATCACACTTCTGAAAGTAAACATTTCTTGTGCATTTTTTAAATTAAATTAAACTAATTAAAAGGAAACACTGACAAAACCATAGGATAAGAGGGGTACAACTCCACACAATTCCCACCACCAGAACTTCATATCCCATCCCCTCCCTTGATAGCTTTCCTATTCTTTAACTGGGAGTATGGGCCCAAGGTGGGATGCAGAATGTGGAAGGTCTGGCTTCTGTAATTGCTTGCTTCGCTGAACGTGGGTGTTGACAGGTCAATCCATACTCCCAGCCTGCCTCTCTCTTTCCCTAGTAGGGTGGGGTTCCGGGGAATCGGAGTTCCAGGACATATTGGTGGGGTTGTCTTCTTGTGCATTTTTATCTTTCCTTGCACAATATATTGTACTGATATTCTTTAACAATTCAACAGTGTAACTTGGTTTATATCTTTGAAAGTGTGAATTTCTATTATCACATTCCTTGAAAACATGGACAAAAAGATATGTAACCATTGTAGACTAGCAGAATTTTGATTTGTTTTTATGTCTTCATGATGCCAAATGAATTTCATTTGTAAGTATACAGAATCTTGCTAGGGTTAAGGCTATCTATGCTTGACACTTAGCAAAGCTTTTTCCCCAGTTATTTTTGTTGTTTGGTTAAATGCCCCATGTTCACTTGGACTTTTATATTCTGCAGGGGACAGGGCTAGTTCAAACCTGATGACTTCCACTGCTGAACACACAGACAGTATCAATAAAAGGTTACTATGTATCTGTGAATCAAGCAGTATTGGTCCTACCTCATTAATGTACAGCATTTTAGCATTCTCCTGATAGTAAATAATGGTCTTGTGCTTATAATTGACAGGGGATTAGTCTGTGATGATTATAGTACAATGAGCAAAATAATGAATACATTATGATTTATTTAAATTAAACACAATGGATTTTTTAGCCCCCAATACAGGAAATTTCTGAGGTTACAAAGCTCCATTTTATAGAAAAGAATGATTCTTTGATCTCAATGAAATTGCCTACAGTTATCAATTAGGAAGAATCATTCCTCATTCAAATAAGGCAGTATTAAAAAAAAACTAATACATTTGTTTGTTACATCATGCTCAACACTGGAAATCACTAAGACTGTGCTATTACAGAAAAGACTATCTCTATTTTGTTTCTATTTTGTTGTCAACCTAACTCTTAGAAATTGACATTGAAATTTACATTTTCTTCTTGCAGAGTATAAACTGTGAAAAACTGCATTGTGTATGGATTTTAAAAGATGTTTTAAAATGCATCTTTTTAAAAACAGGGAATCTTTCTTTACTCCCATATATCATAAAAGAAAATCAAGTAAAGACTCAACAGAAGACTGCAAGCACTTCAGTTTGTACTACTACAAAGACTGTAACCTGAGACTAGGTACTGGCACACCCAGTTGAAAGCACATATTATCCTGCAGAAGGACCCTGGTTTGAGCCCCCATTCCTCACCTGAAGGAAATAAGCTTCATGAGCTGTATAGCAGGTCTCCAGGTATCTCTCTCTCTCCCTCTTTTTCTTCTTCTATTTCAATTTCTCTGTCTTATCCAATAAAATAGAAAGAAAATAAAAAGGGGAAAATACAGCTTCCAGAAACAATGTATTCATGGCACTGAGACTCAGTGATAACCCTGGTAGCAATTAAAAAAGGAAAAAAAAAGAGGTAGGAAGGCAGGGAGGAAGGAAGGAAGAAAGGAATAAAGGAAGAAGGAAGGAAGAAAGGAAGGAAGGGAGAAGGAAGGAAGAAAGGAAGGAAGGACAGAAGGAAGGAAGGAAAGAAGGAAGGAAGGAAAGAAGGAAAGACTGACTATAACCTAGTGATAATAAACATTCAGATATTCAAAGGCATCTGTCTGTTCTGCTATCCTCTAGCAATAGTTCTTTGTTGATTAGCTGAACTTGGGTTCAGTTTCCTTATCTGTGTATTGAGATGTAGGTCTTCCTTTTATTTCTTTTTTTGGTGGCCATTTTTTTTTCCATTTTTGTTGTTGGATAGGATGGAGAGAAATTGAGAGAGGAGGGGAAAATAGAGAGGGGAAGAGAAAGATAGCCATCTGCAGACCTGCTTCACCATTTGTAAAGCGACCTCCCCCATAGGTGGAGAACTGGGGGCTCCAACTGGGATCCTTAAGCCAGTCCCTGCACTTGGTACAATGTGCACATAACCCAGTGAGCTACTGCCTCCCATCACTCCCAGTCTTCCAGTTTTAAGAACATATTCTAATTCCTGAGCACAATTTATCATAATAAAATCTAGATGTTAGTGAAGGGGAAAAAAAAGCCATTTCTCCACTTAATTATTCAATGTGCAACTATCCATTTCTTCTTGAATTTGTGAATTTTCAGAAGACAATGACTGGACAAATAAATTCTATTTATTGATTCATTTATTTAGTTAGTTAGTTGATGAGAGAAATTGAGAGAGAAGGGGGAAAGAGAGAGAGAGAGGGAGAGACAAAGAGACACTTACAACATTGCTTCATGGCTCATAATCTTTCTCCCTGCTGACTGGACTTGAGTCCAGGTCCTTGTGCATTGTACCACAAGCACTCACACTACTGTGCCACCACCTTGCCCTGATAGATCAAATATAAATGAAATTTAAGGACTTTCAGAAACACTGATCAAACTAACACATGAAACCACGTGGCAACACAATCCCAAAGTTGATCATTAATTCCCAAACCTGGAATTACACAATTAATCAGATTACAAAATTTATTTGTGAGATCTTCACTTTTTTATGCAAAGTGAAACTACCATATATAAATTCTTTAAATATAGTGATCTTCCAAAAATGTATCTCACTATTTACCTAGAAATCAAACAAGCAGATTTAAAATAGAAATCACATTCAGCTGCAGGTGTAGTTTAAATTAGAAGTTTTGAAATACCCATTAACCTCTGTGTTCTTAAGGAACTTTTAATTGATTCAAAAAAATACAAGAAGTTGAGAAGGGTTTTGATTAAATAAAGAATATATTTCACTATCCTATCATTGGAGAAACAGTTCCACAGTTCTAATGTCTTCATTATGTTAAGTAACCAGAATGCTATTCCTTAAAGGACACACTTTAGCTACAAGAAAAGTCCATAAAGAGACTTAGCTCAGTTCTAAGGCATTCCTAGTGTAAAGTCAGAACCTGAACTTGACTGAAAATATCCAGTTTTTCAAGTTTATTTTAAAAGAATTAGGTCACAGGATTGTAGGATTACAGGTACAGTTCCAGATCATACCCAACACCAAAGTTCTGCATTCCCACCCTCTGACCTCCCAAAGATAGCCACCATAGTTTTCACAAGTCTTAGAAATAGCTTGATTGCTTTTTTTTTTTTTTTTGGAAGTTCCTTTGTATTAGTTCTCTAGACTCCACATATGAGTGAAACCATCCAGCAGTTGTCTTTCATCTCTTTCCTTATTTCTCTAAGTATAATCATCTCCAGTTCCATCCATCCCTTCCCCACAAAGGATACAATATTATCCTTTCTGACTGATGACTAATATTCCGTGGAGTACGTGTCTCATAGCTTCTTTAGCCAGTCATCTGGCAAAGGGCACTGAGTCTGTTTCTGCTCTTTTGCCAATGTAAATAATGCTGCTATGTATACAGGGGTATATATGTCACTTTGGATGAGTGTATGTACTTTGGGTAAATGCCCAAAAGTGGTATTACTGGATCATAAGGTAGTTTCCTTTTTGTTTAAGGACTCTCCATACAGTCTCGCAAAGGGGCTGCACCAGTCTGCATTCCCATCAGCAATGTAGAATACTCCCATTTTTTCTCCACAACCTTGCCAACACCTGCCATGTCCTGTTTTGTTGATGGAGGCCATTCTCACGGGTGTGAGGTGAACTCTCAGTATAATCTTGATTTGCATTTCTCTAACAAGTGAAGTGGAAAAATTTCTTCTTCATTTATCCGTGGGGCAGCCATGTGCATATTCTTTGGAAAACTGCCTGTTTAGTTCTTTGGCCTACTTTTCTTTGGGTTAGTTTTTGTTTGTTTGTTTTATTTTATTTATTTATTTCTGTTAGGCTGTGCTAGTTATTTATAGATGTTTGATGTCAATATATGTTATATAAATATCTTTTCCCAATTACTGAGTTTCCTGGTTATCCTTGGGTAGTTTGCTTTCCATGTATAAAAGCTTTTTCTTTTGCCTCTAATGTTATTGCTGGGGCTCCTCACTTGCACTATGAATCCACTGTTCCTGGAAGCCATTGTTACCATTTTGTTGCCATTGCTGCTGCTGTTGTTGTTGTTGTTGTATGGGACAGAGAAAAATCAAAAGAGGAGGGGAAGATAGAGAGGGGAGAGAAAGATAGACACCTGCAGACCTGCTTCACTGCTTGTGAAGAGACCACCCTACAGATGGAGAGCAGGAGGCTCAAATAGGGATCCTTGTTCCAGTCCTTGTGCTTCATGCCATGTGCGCTTAACCTGCTGCACTACCACCTGGCCCCTGTATAAAAGCTTTTTTTAACTTGACCTAGTCCAATTTATTTACTCTTATTATCATTTCACCTATCCATGGACTTGAGTCTCCAAAAATATCCTCTGGAATAATAAAATCATTACATTAAATAGTGTATCTGAACCATGCATGCCATAGTAAGTGGTTGATAGTATGTAGCAATGTTATTATAAATTGATCTGCAGTAAACAATATGATATTCATAAAGGTTTAAGGGAAACTGAGATAGGAAAGATTATTTTTGTTTATGTCATGAGGAGTTATAAAAGGGTCAAAATGCAATGAATCTTAAGGCCAAAGGGAATTTACCAGGTTTTGTCGCATGTAACTAAATAAAAACACCATATTAAAAAGTCGTTTATTTATTAATGACAGAAAAATACAGATAGAGACAAAGATAACAAAGATAACAAAGAGAGTCATTCTAATGCATATGTTACTGGGAATTAAACTCAGGACCTCATGTTTCTAAGTCCAGTACTCTAACTGCAACACCACCACACAGGCTGCCAGTATTTCATATTTAGAACAGAAATGTTTGCAAGTGATATATACTAGGCATTTATCTGTACAATAGAGTATTCAATGCACTAAAAGTAACAAAGTACAAATAGGATGTAACTAGCTTGGAGACAGGTTGTCACTGGGTAATAAACATGTTTTCTAATATAATAATGTTTGTATGTTAATTAAAATATATAAACTATGAAATAAAGTATCTAGTTAACAGCATATCTTCAGGACCAATGGTTATTCTCATTTTCTTAATGTAGTCATTCCTTAGTCCTGGTAGCTTTCCAGTATCATATCAAGATACCATTCAAACACAGTTTTATTGATTTTATTTAACTTGCAAATAACCAACTCTGATATTGTTGTGATAGCAAAGCAGAGATATATGTACTACGTGGGGTGTCCAAAGCCTGCCCTTATTATGTCCTGAGACAGATTAGAAAGGATACACCCTACCTCCACTTAATGATACATGGTAAAGGTTATTAAAATGTGTGGATGAGTTTAAAAAATTGTACTGCACTTCACTTGCTTGTGAAATTGTGATGCAATAGAAAAGCATCAAGAGCATAACTACTGAGTGAACTGTGATTTAACTCTTAAACAACAGCAGTAGCAACCACCAACATAAAAATAAACAACAATACGCCTTTAGGTCCATGATTGTCCAACAATTTGGCTTTGTATATTAACTCATTTTTCAGCCACCACTTTTCAGATGCTAGCAGGATGTGACCAGACTAACCTGGACAGACAACCCCACCAATGTGCCTTGGAGCTCTGCTTCCCCAGAGCCCTTTCCCACTAGGGAAAGAGAGAGACAGGATGGGAATATGGATTGACCCGTCAATGCCCATGTTCAGCGGGAAAGCAATTACAGAAGCCAGACCTTCATCCTTCTGCATCCCACAATGATCTTGGGTCCATACTCCCAGAGGGTTAAAGAGTAGGAAAGCTATCAGGGGAGGGGTTGGTATACGGAGGTCTGGTGGTGGGAATTGTGCGAAGCTGCACCCCTCATATCCTATGGTTTAGTCAATGTTTCCTTTTTATAAATAAAAAAAATTTAAAAAATAAACAATAATAAAAAGCAGCATCTGGTCTACTCATTGAAAAAATTTATCCAGAATTGTTAGAACTGAGAAACAGTCTTGCTTATTAATCACATCTCTGATTCCATATTTTTCAGAGATCTCAAAAATTCTAGTTTTGGGAAAAGCACTTTCTGAGATTCTGATATTTCCTTGTAAATTTTGTGCTAAAAAAAGAAAAGAAAAAAAAGAAGAATGATAGCTCAGGTTCCTTTAAATTAAAAAAGTCTATGATATTACAAGGAAAAAAGAAAAATGAAATGGCAGTTGGCCATACCTTAATGATTTAACTTGGCATCTGGTCAAATGACCTGGGCAAATGTTCTTTTGAAAAATGTCATGGAATTTTTATTAATGATGAATATTTAAGGTCTAAAACCATACTCATCTTAAAGAAGACTACTTTAGTAATCTAGGTTCTGTCAAAGCTGGATTTTGAATGACTTGACCCCCATAATAATCTAACTAGCTCTGCATGCAAATGCCATCTAAACCACCTTTCTCTCAAGCATCCAAATTTCCTTGCTGAATATAGACAAAATATGCATCAATTTTTAAAAAATCTGCATACATATTCCTTCAGAAAGCTGGGATTTCCCCTACAGTTGGTTTATGCAATACTGAATTTTTCAGATATCAACATGTAAATTTACTTTCCTAGTCTGTGATTTTTAGGAATTAAGCATGGCTCCTTACTACTTGAACCTGGAAGTCCCGATGCCAAGTAAATAAAAAGTAATGTAAAATGCTTACAGTGAAGAAGTAAGAATAACAATAGTTTTGAAGTAAATAAACAAATGTGAATATTAATAGTCGTAAAGTAATTATTACACTGTTGTATTATTGCTAGCACTTGCTATCATACGATAGGCAATTTCTTCATATCTTTTGTGAATGCTCTTATCTACAGTTTCTATGGGAAAATTTTAAGTGGGGTAATGCCACAAGAGCATAGAAGTAGTAAGTGAGGAAGCCAAATTGAGTAAAGTGACTTTTGAAATGGAAATTTCAAAGTCATTCTAGGAGTGTATGTAGGTTCCCGAATGTGAAAGACCTAAGTTCAATTCCCACTGTCACTGCTTATGAGTACTGAAACTTTTCTGCAACTTATGTGACCTCATTCTGCCACATTTTCTTAGTTTACAAAAGGGAGGTTACTAATTTCTGTAGGTTTCCATGAGAATCTGGTGAATGGGTATACATAACATTCTCAGATGACTTTTGTGGTATGTATGTCTAACGACTATTAATGTGTTATTCTTTACTCTCTTCCTGCTTTATTCTAACATTTTTTTAATCACAGCTGATGCATCTTATGCAGGGTTATAATGGGTAACTTGGGGCCTACCATAGGCTCATATATTTTACAACATTCTTGATATGACAGAAATCCAGAATTTAGTAAGAAATAATTGGAAACTTTTAAAATAGAAATATATGGGGGCTGGGCGGCGGCACAGTGGGTTAAATGCACATGGTGCAAAGCACAAGGACTGGCTTAAGGGTACCAGGTCTAGCCCCCAGCTCCTCACCTGCAGGGAGTCACTTCACAGGCAGTGAAGTAGGTCTGCAGGTGTCTGTCTTTCTCTCCCCCTCTCTGTCTTCCCCTCCTCTCTCTGCTTCTCTCTGTCCTATCCAACAGCAATAACAACAGTAATAATAACAACAACAATAAACAACAAGGACAACAAAAAGAAAAAAAAAAGCTTCCAGGAGTGGTGAACTCGTAGTGCAGGCAGTGAGTCCCAGCGATAACCCTAGAGGCAAAAAAACAAATAAATATAGAAATATGTTCCTGATTACATTGAAATGTGCTTAATGTAAACAATGGTAGTGGTCATCATAGTAATATTGAAATATAAAGGATTAAAATGTAAAAATAATTACATGCATAAGCAAATTGAGTTGATTATGTTTATGTTATTTGAAAAAAGGTGGTGGATGGGCTGAGTAGTGGTGCACCAGATTAAGCACAGTGACCCGGGTTTGAGCCCCTGCACCCCGCTTCTGTGTGTGTGTGTATGTGTGTGTGTGTGTGTGTGTGTGTGGTACTTCAGGAGCAGTGAAACAGGTCTTCTATCTCCCTCTGCCTTCACAATTTCCATCTGTCCTTTCTAATAAAATAAATGACTTCCAAGAGCTGTGGTTTCCTAATGCCAGCAATGAGCCCCAACAACAGCCCTGGTGGCAATTTAAAATAATAATAAATTTATTAAAAGGGGTGGTGGAGGAATGAAGAGGTAAGGAAAATGGGAAAAACGAGTGCCTGCATGTGCCAGCATCTGAACTGATTTATAGTATACATTATTGACACTTTCTTCCCTCTCATTTTTTTAACTATCTTTTAAATATTTTATTTTAATAAGAGAGACAGAGATACAGAAAGAAAGACACAGAAAGACCAGAGCTCTGCTCATCTCTGACTGACTGCTGACTGTGGAACTGGGGGTTGAACCTGGGATCTCAGAGCCTCAGGCATGAAAGCCTTTTGCATAACCATTATGCTGTCTCCACAGACCCTACCTTTTTCTTTCTTATTTTTTAATCAATTAATTTATTTATTTAAAGTTTTAAAAATATTTATTTACTTAAATAAATATAAATATTATATTCAGAGTACACTCTCAATCAACTCAGTTATTGCTTCTTATAATCTAAAAAAATGATGTTAATTATATTGATAGAATGCAAATTTGTAACACTTCACTAAAAGATATTTGTGCATCATCCACCAAAATATAAAATGTACTTATACTTTGACCCAGTAATCCTACTTTTAGAATTATCTTACAGTTTTCATAGTTCATGTACGGAAAAATAGGCAGAAGATTATATATTGCTTTGTTGTGGGTAGTACAATAAGCTGAGACAAGGCAAGGTCAATTAGTACAAGAGTTACTAAGTACTAACAACACATCACAGTATGCCAATGTGGACTACTCTCTGGCTGTAAAAAATGATGCCTATCTTGTCCTGATCTTTGAAATGATAGCCAATAAAGATATACCTAAAAAGTGAGATAAATTTCCACCTGAAGGAGGGGATGGGATACAGAGTTCTGGTGGTGGAAATTGTGTGGAATTGTACCCCTCTTATCCTATGATTTTATCAGTGTTTCCTTTTTATAAATAAAAAAAAAATTCCATCTGAAGGTGAAAAAATACTTGCTTATATCTAGAAGAATAAAAGAATTCATGAGTGCCTTTGGAAATGAGGATGGAAACACTAGAAATCAGTGTGTGTACTACTTATTATTTTTATTTACACAATTCTGGCTTATGATGGTGATGGGGATTGAATTTGGGACTTCATAGCCCCAGGCATGAAAATATTTTGCAGAATCATTCCCCAGCCCTGAAATACTTATCATTTTCTTCTTCTAATTGCTGTATGTTTTTTTAAAATTTAAAATAATTAAAGGTTATCATTTTTTGTAAATGACATCACAGCATCATTCTTTTCTGGCATACGTGGTACTGGGAATCAAAATGAGAGCCTCAGGCATACAAGTCCTGTGCTATGCCCCGGAGATATCTCAAAGGCCTCATTGTTTATTTAATTAATTAATTAATTAATTAATTATTTTGCCTCCAAGGTTATCAATGGGGCTCAGTGCATGCACTACAAATCCACTCCTGGAGGCCATCTTTTTTTTTTTTTTCCATTGTTGTTACTGCCGTTGTTGTTGGATAGGGCAAAGAGAAATCAAGAGAGGAGGGGAAGACAGAGATGGGGAGAGAAAGAAACCTGCAGACCTGCTTCACTGCTTGCGAAGTGACCCCTCTGCAGATGGGGTACTTGGTGCTTGAACTGGGATCCTAGCACCAGTCCTTGTGCTTCACACTATGTGCACTTAACCCAGTGCACTACCACCTAGCCCCCTATTTACTTATTTATTTATTTATTTATTTTTTAATTTTAGTTTTTACCAGAGAACTGCTCAGCTCTGGCTAATAGTGGTGCTGAGGATTGAACCTGAGACTTTGGAGCCCCAGGCATCAGAGTTTCTTTATATAACCATTATGCTATCTCCCCAACTTGGGCCTCCTCTTTTTATTTCTTTCTTATTTTAATTATTTTAACTTTTAGGTTTTGGCAGTAAGAATATATCAGTGAATATTGTAAGGCAACTATGGCTCTCTTGGAAAAATCTCAAGGTTATCCAACAACACACAGGTGAAGAAAACAATAAAACTTTTAGTCAAGCACATGTATATGTATCTGCAATGGGGGAGGGGAAGAAACTGTTCTATGATATACATTTAAGAAGAACTGGGCAACAGGCATTCATAGTAACAATACTTTGTACAGAAAACTGGATACAGCTTCCCAGATTAAAAAATAATAACCTACCAAAATGCAACAGTGTATATTCAGACTGCAGGGAAAAAGTAGGCATTGAAATTGTGGGACTGATAATTCTTCAGCAAGCCCATTAGGCACAGCTGAACTGCCTTTCCAAAATTGTCTTCCGGTCAGCCACTACTTAGGGAGCACACGAAGATGCTGGCGGACATTTTGTTTTGTGCTCCGTTGTTTTGTCCAGCAGCTCCAGACTGTGTGGCTTTCTGTTGGCTGCTCTCACTGTTGTGAGGCCCAGCCAAGCCTGACATGCACCCACCCTGGTACCTGCTCAGCTCCTGCAGCTTCTGGGAAAAGCACCACCTCTCCTGCCCATTTCAGCCAGTCTGGAGGAGGTGACAGAGGGCCCTCCACTCCAGTCTCTCCTCCAGCCCCTGACTAGCCTTTTTTTGTTTCCACTCTGTTCCCAGCTGCCTGCTCTATGGACTTGGGTTCCAGCACCATCGGATAATAAGTAGCGTCACAAAGAGTGAGTACAGACTCTAGTTTTGTTGTTTATGCCTGACATCTGCCAGTGTTGAATTTATGGGGTGGGTACTGAGGGATAAATTCTCAGTTTGGAGTCCTGGGGAGCTCAAGAGTGTGAGCATGTGGGGCAGTGGATGGAGGAGAAGGAACAGCCGGATCCTCACAAGAGGAGGAGAGGAGCTGAAATGACGAGGTCATCTGTGTGGACAGACCCACCAAGAAGTGGGGCCATGGCACTGTTGGGACAGTGGGATTAGCATGGAAGCTAAAGTCCTCTAGGACAGAGGGGACCAGGGAGGAGGTAAAGAGGGTGGTGCTCCAATGGCAAGGGCTGGGGTGGGGAGCAGCATGGTTAGGGTAGAGTACACTCACAGGAAGGTGAAGGAGGAAGCCTCCTGGGGCCCTGGCACAAGGTCTGTGGACCAGGACAGGGTGCCAAGTCCTGTGGCTCTTTCAGTGTCAGACCCTGTGCTCCCCCAGCGGACCCAGCACTTGTGGTGCAGGGACATGGAAGTGGCTTGTTGGTCTGCTGAGCTGCTGGGGATTGTGGCCAGGTGGGAGTGTCATGAGGGCAGTGCACTGCAGGATGAGCGCCACGTGAGGCTGGAGCCCAGCTGAGTCCAGTGATGGTGGCTGCAGCCTCTGGTTTCTGTGGGAGCAGCGGCCCCAAGCAGCCCCCTCAGCCTCTGAGCTCTAGGAGGCTGCTCAGGTCTCTGGTCCCCAGTTCCTCACATGTGCAAACGGTGAGCGAGGCCTGGTGAAGCCTGTGCACCCACATTTCATTCTTAGTCTGAGCAGTCATCCTCCTTTTAGACTCACGTTAACTTTTTTTGCCTCCCAGATTTATTGCTGGGTTTCAGTGCCTGCAATAAGAATTCACTGCTCCTGGTGGCCATTCTTCCCCAGTTTTGTTGCCCTTGTTATTACTGTAGTTGTTGGATAGGACAGAGAAATTGAGAGAGGATGGGAAGACAGAGAAAGAAAGAGACAGCTGTAGACCTGCTTCATCACTTGTTAAAGGAGCCCCCGCAAGTGGGGAGTGAGGTGCTCAACTGGATCCTTGGGCCAGATCCTTGAGCTTTATGCCATGTGTGCTTAACTAGCTGCTCTACCACCCCCACCCTGCCCCTTTTTTTAATTGCCACCAGTTACAGCTGGGGCTCCAGGCAGCCATTTTTTCCTTTGTTTCCCTTTTCTTGTTTTATTTTACAGGACAGAGAGAAATTGAAAGGAGAGGGGAGATGGGAAGGGAGAAAGCAGACCTACTTCACTGCTAGTGAAGAGTCCCCTTCTGTAGATGGGTTGTGGGGGCTCAAACTTGGACCCTTCTGCATAGTAG
The DNA here is from genome assembly GCF_950295315.1 of Erinaceus europaeus. Taxonomy (NCBI): domain Eukaryota; kingdom Metazoa; phylum Chordata; class Mammalia; order Eulipotyphla; family Erinaceidae; genus Erinaceus; species Erinaceus europaeus. The sequence goes on from NC_080168.1 coordinate 54,797,718, forward strand.
TATGTGTGCTTAACCAGGTGCACTACTGCCCATGCCCCCCCCCCCCATCTTCTTTCTCAGGGTTATTTTCTGTTTTGCCAATTTGCAGTCTCACCAGTAATGCCCAAAGGTTTCTTTTCCTTCACATGAGCTCTAGTGTAGGTTTTCTCTTGTTGATGATTTCAACTTAGCACAAGTATGAGGTGCTTTTCATTCATAGCTGCATCTCACTAGATGCTGATGAGCTTCACGTGGAACTGGTGGCCTTCAGACATCTGCTTTGGAAAAAGAAATTCAAGCCTTTTTCTCATTTTATGATGGGTTTTTTTTTCCTACTGAGTTGTATGAGTTTTTACATATTTTAAATATTTGTATCAGAGATACAATTTGTAAATAGCATTTTCATTCCTTCGACTTGTTTCTTTGTTGTACAAAAACTTCTTAGTTGGATGAAGTCTTTTTTTTTTCTTGTTTGCATTTTGTTATTACTAGTGGCTGGGTGGTGGTGACCCAGTCCCTACCTGCAAGCTTCATAAGTGATGAAGCAGTGTTGCAGGTCTCTCTCTCCCCCTTCTCAACTTCTGTCTAACCACAATAAATTGCAGGGTGCTCAAGTTAAGACCTTAATAAGTAAAATTAATTTCAAAAATACTAAAAATAGGGAGCGAGTGGTGGTGCAACTGGTTGAGCGCACATATGACAATGTGCAAAGACCCAGGTTTGAGCCTCCCAGCCCCCCCAACTGCAGGAGGAAAGTTTTGTGAGTGGTGAAGCAATATTGCAAGTGTTTCTCTGTCTCTCCTTATCACCACCTTCCCTCTTAGATTTCTGGCTATCTCTATCCAATAAATAAAATAAAGATAATTTTAAAAAATTAAAAACTACTAAAATAATAAGGTTACCAAAAACCATGTCAAGGAGTTTTACTCATATGTCTTCCAAGATTTCCATGGTTTCAAATTTTCAATCTAAGTTATTCTAATGAGGTACATGGTTACGGTCCTAGCTCAAATTCCTCGTACCATTTATGCTGGAGTGATGCAATGGCTTTCTGTATTAGTCTTTCCTGTTAATCAGTAAGTATGTTTGTCATCTGCCTTTTCTGCATTTGTTGACATAGTCATATGATTATTTTTCCTTTATTTAGTTTGTGTGGGTATCACATTAATTTAGGTTGGTAGATATTTACATCCAAGTAATTGCATTTGGTCATGTTTTTGTCTTTTAATGCCCTGTTAAATTCGGTTTGCTAGTATTTTGTTGAATTTTTTCATTTATGTTTATTGACTTTTTGGTGTATAGTTTTTGTATAATATTCTTGCCTGGTTTTAGTGCCAAGATATGGTGACCTCAAAAAATGAGTTTGGAATTCCATACCTCTCTACTTACTGGAGGCATATAAGAAATACATATATATGTATGTAGGTTAGGATTCACATTTGAATTTTGGTGGGTTTTTGTTGGATAGGGGCCCAATGAGGTTTGCTAGAGGAATATTTGTGCTTTGGTGGGAGTGAGTATAGAGCAATACATTTTGAGGTGGTAAGAAATTATACCTCTAAAAAGTTATATGCTTGTAAACCCAGGTTATCACAAAAAGAAATTAAACTATTACTAAAAAAAAAAAAAAAGAAAAAAAGAATTCACATTCTAATTTTCACATGAAAAGCCCTATTTCAGTGTCTGGACTTTTATTTTAAGGAGATTGTTTTTATTACTGATTCAAAAAAAATACATGTTAAGTTACATATCAAGTATTAGTAATTTGTATACTACTATGTTAAGTTGTTGATTTATTTCCTCAGTGTTGATACTTTATATGTACATAGGCATATATGTACATGTATATATATGTGTGTATGTTTGTGTATCACTTACAAGTATTTTAACCACATCAGTATATAGATTTCACTATACTGTTAATATGTCTTTAATGTTTAAAAGTAAATTTATTTTCTCATTTGACTTTTTAAAAATTTATTATTTATTTTCCCTTTTGTTGCCCTTGTTTTGTTGTTGATGTCATCGTTGTTGGATAGGACAGAGAAATGGAGAGAGGATGGGAAGACGGGGAGAGAAAGACAGACACCCGCAGACCTGCTTCACCACCTGTGAAGTGACTTCCCCTGTGGGGAGCAAGGGGCTCAAACCGGAATCCTTATACTGGTCCTTGTGCTTTGTGCCACGTGCACTTAATCCGCTGCGCTACCACCTGACTCCCTTGACTTTTTTTAAATTACTGAGTAGCTCTGGAATGTGCCTACAGGCCCCTCATCCTTTGAACTTCTGTGAGGTTGCTCAGGCCTGTGGTCCCCAATTCCTTGCAGCTGTAAATAGGAAGTGTGCCCCAGTAAACCTTCTGTACTTATATCTTATTATAGCCCCTCTCCTTTTTTTTTTTTTTTTTTTACCGGATCACTGCTCAACTCTGGTTTATAGTGGTGCAGGGGATTGAACCTGGGACTTGGGAGCCTCAGGCATGAAAGTGTGCTTGCATAACCATTATGCTATCTACCCCTGCCCTCAGAGTAAGATTCTTTATCCTTAACTTATGTGTCTCTTTATAGGCCTTTATAATATTAATCCCTAAATTATAATGTAAGTTACACCATGTCTGTTTTATTACTCACTGTATACTCCTGTGTAGAAGAGTGCCTAACTTTCACTTTAGTGTACGTATGAGTGGACAGTTCATAAGAAAAACTTACATAATTTCCATGTTAGAATTAGTCTCTCCTTCACTGCCGCATGACTCATAATCATTACTGTTTCATGAGGTCTGTGTATGCTTTTCTCCTTCATTTTATCTCAATCAATGGAAATGAGTGCTTTTTATTTTTCTTTGTATTTCCCAAGTGTCTTGCCCACTGCTTTAGTATCTTAGACATAATGATCATTCATGAATGCTTATCTAATTGAATTATGTTGCCTTTTCAAAATCTTATGTCTCATGAGCATTCCTGAGGGAAAGGTATTTTCTTTGAACCTCTCATGAGTCTTTACACTGAGACTAATTGCTGCTACTCTTCTGTTTACTTTGTGATCAGCATATATGCTAAATGTTTTTAACATTAGGATTCATATTGCTGACATTTATCAACATGTCAGTTTCCACAGACTGGGAGGATGTGTGCAATGACTCTCAAATGCAGCATGGCTTAGAATATCATTGATAATAAATTGAAGGAATATGTGCTTACTTGGCAAAATATGGATCATCGATAGAGAAAGATTTACCCCTGCAAAGATTGCAGTCTTTCTAGTTAGACATTGCTACCAAGGAAAGATCTGGCACAGTTTTGGATAGGTTTTTTTTACACTGTGATCAGTTACTCCTCAATCTTATGGAAAAAAATGAAGCTGAACATACTTTGACCTGCTGTCTTACTAATTCAAGGCATTCTATGACAATCAAGGGCCATCTCTATACTTCGCTTTAGGGAGAGTTATTTTGATGCAATTCTTATTTACTCTTCATTATTCTATTATGGCTAGAATGATAAATTCAGACCCTGTCGTGTACCTACATTCCTGTTGAAAAGTTATTTGATGCAAGAACAATGAACTGCAAAGTGGTTGTAGGCAGAGGAAGTGGGTTCTTACAGAAGGAAAGCTTGCGATGCCATAATGCTAGGATATTAAACATAGATCATCTAAACAGAACCATCCAACACTAAAATTATTAAGCACAAAAGGAACGCCCCAAGTCTATTTCCATCTTGGTTGCTTTGCCGAAGAAACCTATTTTCTCCAAACTGTCTATAATAGATTTGAGAGAAGCAGGACTTGTGCCTTGGATCTAGAGTTATATTTTAAGGATCCCAAATTTCATTGATGTCTGAACATGGGTGCATATATTTTTAATAGATCACCTTTGCAGGTAGTATTGTGCCCAGGAACTACTTGTTATGACATGGTTAATATCAGTATACACCTGTGATCATATTTTTTTATTCATTAATTTATATTACTTCTGCAGAGTTTGTAGCTCTTTTTACTCTTTTATTCCTACATTGCCTTGGGTAAAAATTCCTTATTTTCATCTATATACTTTTTTTAAATACAAAACTGGAGTGAGAAGTAAATAAGTCAGGGATCTGGTACACAGTGTAATGAATACATAGATAATAATGTACTATATGGTCTATCAGAACTGTTAACTTATGTCTCCTTTTTTAAATATTTATTTATTCCCTTCTGTTGCCCTTGTTGTTTTATTACTGTAGTTATTATTGTTATTGATGATGTTGTTGGATAGGTAGAGAGAAATGGAGAGAGGAGGGGGACACAGGGGGAGAGAAAGACGCCTGCAGAACTGCTTCACCGCTTGTGAAGCGACTCCTCTGCAGGTGTGGGGCTTGAACCTGGATCCTTGCACTGGTCCTTGCACTTTGCATCACCTGCACTTAACCAGCTGCACTACCACCTGACTCCCCTTATGTCTCCTTTTAATATGGAACATATCACAGTATTGAATACAGGATTTACATATATTTTCTGTATCCCTATTTAGCAGGATTCTCAGATACTTCTATTTTAATTTCTTTATTGGGGGATTAATGTTTTTATTCCCTTTTGTTGCCTGTGTTTTGTTTTTATTATTGTTGTCATTGTTGGATAGGACAGAGAGAAATGGAGAGTGGAGGGAAAGATAGAGAGGGGGAGAGAAAGACAGACACCTGCAGACCTGCTTCACCACTTGTGAAGTTGCTCTCCTGCAGGTGGGGAGCCAGGGGCTAAAACCGGGATCTTTATGCCAGTCCTTGTGCTTTGGGCCAAGTATTTCTTTTTTTAATTTTTAAAATTTTCCCTTTTGTTGTCCTTGTTTAACATTGTTGTGGTTATTGATGCCATTGTCGTTGGATAGGACAGAGAGAAATGGAGAGAGGAGGGGAAGACGGGGTGGGGGAGAGAAAGACATCTGCAGACCTGCTTCACCATCTATGAAGCGACACCACCCCCCACCCCCCCACAGGTGGGGAGCCAGGGGCTCGACAGGTATCTTTATGCCAGTCCTTGCGCTTCATACTTTATTTTTTTATAGAGACACAGAGGCAAAGAGAGTGAAAAAGACTTTAATGTGGTGGGGCCAGACTTGAACTATCCAACTATTTCACTGGTCCTCATCTATATTTTTATTCAGGTGAGCAGAAATTCATAAGAAATCAAATTATTACTGATTAGTGTTCTTTAATAATTATTGTGAAAGGGGAAAAAAAGCATTGATTATACAGAGCATAGAAATAATGTCAGATAAGGCAATAGCTTGGACTCAGAACAGACTCATTCAAGAGGTTGGGGCTTCTCTGCTGGGAAGTTGACTTGTGTACTGAGTTCCTTAAGAAATATTTAAGATGGGAGTTGGGCGGTGGCACAGCGGGTTAAGCACACATGGCACAAAGTGTAAGGATCCTGGTTCGAGTCCCCAACTCCCCATCTGTAGGGGAGTTGCTTCCCAAGTGGTGAAGCAGGTCTGCAGGTGTCTGTCTTTCTCTCCCCCTCTCTGTCTTCCCCTCCTCTCTCCATTTCTCTCTGTCCTATCCAACAACAATGGCACAATAACCACAACAATGTTAAACAAGGTCAACTAAAGGGAAAATAAATTAAAAAAAAAAAGAAAGAAATACTTGGGGCCGGGTGGTGGTGCAGCTGGTTGAGTGCACTGGTTACAGTGCACAAGGACCTGGGTTCGAGCCTCTCGTCCCCACCTGCAGGGGAAAGGGTTCCCAAATGGTGAAGCAGGGCTACAGGTGTCTCTCTGTCTCATTCCCTCTCTATCTCCCCCTTCCCTCTCATTTTCTGGCTGTCTCTATCCAATAAATAAAGATAAAAAAATTTAAAAAAATAATTATTTAAGATGAGAGATTGAAAGTGTTAACATGAATTAGTATTTCAGGCTATTTGTAAATACTGGGTCATTTTATTCCTACTGCAGTAAGATTTCTCTAATGACTATTTTACTATATTCATAAATGTGGAATGACAGATTGCAAAGGTAATAACTCCTGAAGCTTATATTCTTAGAAAAGAAAAATAGACACTTGTCAAACTTCAGAAATATATCTGCAAGCTTATTTTTCTTCACTGAACTAGGATATCTCACTACATTATCTCCTGGCACTTTTTTAAGCACATAGGTAGAGGTGCCCTACCAATTTAAGGGCAAAGGGCAAATGATGATGCAAAGAATGATTCTATTACCATAGAATTATACTATATGTAGAAACCGCTGTATTGAATTTTTTATGGAATAGGGACATGATATCGCTAGTGCCTTAAGCTAGAACATTTTTGGTAAATTATAAGCTTGAAACCATAGTGATCTGAATGCTTATGAAACACTAGAACTGAGAATATGAAAATCTGCAGGTGAAACTCTAAATATTGTATATTTCATTGGAGAGTTCTTTCTCCATGTTGTAAATATCAATTATTAAATACTAGCAACATTATTTAACTAGTCACTTTTAATCATAATATTTCACATGTCTATTTATACCACTATAATGAAAGCTCACAATGTGTTTTACAGACAGTACACAGGTTTATTAATAAAATGTGGCTATCGCCACTAAAAAAGCACATTTTTATTCAAGATAATTGTAAACTGCAATAAGCATAGATTATGTTAATAGACAAGAGAAAAAAAACCATGAATAAATAAAAGCAATAGAATAATCTCCAAACCTAATTTTAACAAGTGTTTTAAATTTCCTTCTTCTGCCAAACCTTTATAAGGGCTGCTAACAAGTAATAAAGTTGACTGATTGGCACCTTACTCCCTATTCCTTTATGCTGTTCACTCACTGGTGGAAATGCTAATAAGCACAGGCATAGCCAATAAGCAGGTAGCAGAAGAAGATGAAGAGAAGGAGGAGCAGAGGTAATTCACCTAGATAATCAGCTCATGAATAAGAGTTGACTGCAAAGATAACAGTTAAGTAAGTACTATAATAAAGTTCATAATCAGAAATCTCAGAAGCTAGTGGCAAGAAAGACAACTACTGTCTTTACAACTGCAGGTAAGTCCTTTTTTTTTTTTTTATAATTTATAATGCAAAGGTTGGATCAGGCTTCAGTGTGCAATACAGGGGTTTTTAAACTGGAGAGCTTAGAGCATCTTTAAAAGATGTCTTTGCTTATATTATAAAAAAACTCAAGTTTACAAGAGAAGCTTAAGGGATGCACATACATCATCATGATGTTCTCACCGCTTATAAAATTCACCAGTTACAAAATTCAAGATATATTCTATGTGACAATCTGTATTGTTTTGATCTTCTTGAAATTATCTTTTTTTTCTTTAACTGCCTGAAGTTACAGATTATTTCCTTTGAGACACAGGAAAACATTGAGTGAAGATGGATAGTTGGATTCAGTGATGGTACTGTGGCCTGGTAAAGCAGCACATCTATCTATAAAAATCTTGCTTGGGTACACAATTTATCACAGTTATTTTTAGCATCACTCCTAATTGAGGATTTTTTCTTAAGTTCTTTTTTCCTGGCTCTATCACAAAATTCCCTAATACATCCATTCAAGAAAGAATAGTGATTTAGTGGCTACAACACAACACTAAACTTTGTTCCTCTCATTTTATTTGATCTGCTTTCTTAAGATTTAATTTATTACAGATAAGAAATATAACTGTTAACATAAGTCGGAGAGAGTAATAGAGACAACTCAGAATACCACTCTGGTGCATGCTTTCCTGGGAATCGAACCAGAAACCTCAAGCACACAGATCCAATGCTCTGACAGTTTAGTCATGTCCCTGGTTGCTGTTTGTTTCCTTCAGTGATTTTATACATTTTTACCAGCAAACTCTTCAATAACAATCAGTGAAAATTTCCCTTACTTCGAAATTTTACTTTACAGGGTCACTCAATATTCTCCCCCATGTTCCTAAAAATCAAGTCTCTATGTTGATGTTTTTTTTTCTCCCTGGGAGTCTATTATTTTCATGCTGCCTTGAGGTCTCACTTTCCAGGATCTATTTATATTTTATAGAGCAATACTTTGGCTTCTTGATCTAGAGACTTAACAATGTGAAAGCAAACCTTAGCTTTCCTGTTTTGGAGTGCTGAATAGTGGCAAATAAGTTGTTGGTCTAGCCTCTACATACATGCTTAATATCACATACTTGTGTTGGGGATATTAAAATTCCTGCATTTGTCACTCCTAATTGGGTTCTAAGTAGGGGGAAAAATCAGTTCACAGCATGCCCTTTGTGAGCTGTCATAAACAGAAATATGAGGCAATGCCAAATTCTCCAAGGCTTGACAGCTGATGATTAGGATGTTGTAATTTAGTGGACATATACAACTTTCTCTTGACTTCTAAATGGGTGAGTGCCATAAGGAATCCACTTTTGCACATACTCAAATTCAGAATGAACAAAAAGTAGCCTAAAGCAGCATTTTAAAGAAATAGTCAGCAGAGGAGTTGATTTTGCATTGGATAGTATTTAGCAATATGTTGACAGTCTGAAATATAAAAAAATCACAGCTGAAATAATTAAAATAGACTTTAGACATTTCTATAACAATCATCTACAGCATTAAAGAATTACATGTACACAGAGAGTACTATGTTACAAAGATTTCAGAAAATATTTTCTGTCATTTGTCTCTTGGCTTAATTACTCACATGACTGTAAAACAAATCCAATATTACTTCAGGAAAGTATCAACAGGCAAGTTTGTATGAAGCTTCTTGTGACTTGAAGGGGGAGAATGGTTGATGTAAAATGGGAAGAAAACCAAAACATGATTTAGGTTAGACTTCACTTGTGTATTTAACATTTCATATTTTATTTGAATAAATTGGCTGTACATATTTTTATAGTAAAATTATAAAAGTATCACTTCTTTTGCTTTCCTATTATGTTGAAATTACTTGTAATAACTTCAAAAGTGAAAACATATATCCACTTCCTGATTTCAGATACTCTGGGAGGTTCATCTTTCCCTCAAATCACCCAATTGTTACTTTCACTAGCCTAAGGTAATCATTTTGTTTAAAACAGAAAACTGGGAGGCCTGGTGGTGGCGTACCTAGTTGAGTGCACATTACCAAGCACAAGGACCCTGGTTCAAGCTCCTGGTACCCAACTGCAGGGGAAAGCTTGCAAGTGATGAAACAGGGCTGCAGGTGTCTCTGTGTCTCTCCCTCTCTATCACCTTGTTCCCTCTCAATTTCTGGCTGTCTCTATTCAATAAATCAATAAAGATAAAAAATAAAATAAAAACTGGCATATTAGTCTAGTTTTTTTTTCTTTCTGAGAAACTAGTGATTTTTCAAATCTATGATTATTCCATTTTCAGTTGTATTGGGATATATAGTTAAAGGAACTAAAGTTTTTTGTGGTTTTGTTGATTTTTTTTGCCTCCAGCAACAACAGCAACCAGCTCGGTGCCTGCACTATAAATCCATTGCTCTAGTGGCCATCTTTTTTCCACTGTTGTTGCAGTTATTGTTGTTGTTGTATAGGACAGAGAAATTGAGAGAGGAGAGGAAGGCGGGGAGAGAAAGACAGACACCTGTAGACCTGCTTCACTGCCTATGAAGTGACCCCCCTGAAGGTGGGGAGCCAGGGGGCTTAAACCAAGACCCTTGAGTTAGTCCTTGCACTTCCACCATGTGTACTTAACTTGGTACGTTACTTCCCAGCCCCCAGTTATGTTCATTTTTAAATAAAGGGAATATTAAAACTTGTTTAAGTACATGTAGAATAACATGGCTAGAGTGAAATGGAAATTTTCACAGATTTATCATGATTTGCATGTGAGAACTTGTGAGGCGAACATGATAACCACTACACTATGGAAATGAACATAGCATGTGAGATCTCTTAAGGTAGTTAATCACAGTTGGACTGAATCTCATGAGTATTATTACCTGTTCCTAAAAGTCTTCTGACTTGATGCTTCTTTCTTTGATGATACGATTCTGTTGTGTTACCATTGTTGCTGTTGCTACTCTCTGTTTTTCAGCTTTGTTTTTTTGTGTGTATGCTTTTGGGTTTCTTTGTTGGTTTGTTTGTTTTGTTGTTGTTGGACATCAAGAGGCTTAAAATTTACTAAGGAAATTGAACATCAGAGGAAAGATGGAGAATAAGTGGCATTGGCTGTGATAGTTACTTTCTATTGGACATTGACATAGATGGTCATTTATTGGCCTGTCTCTTACCTTCTCTCAGTTAATTTTAAATAGTTATATTTTTATTATAAATATTATGCTGAAAAATTCATTATGGACATTTTTTAAGTGTGTATATAAATTCTATTGAAAGTGCATTTTCGGGGACCAGGCAGTGTTGCACCTCGTTAAGCACTCCCATTACAATGCACAAGGATTCAGCTACAAGCCCCTGGTCCCCAAATTCAGGGGGAAAGCTTTATGAGTGGCAAAGCATGACTGCATGTTTCTTTCTGTCTCTCTCCCTCTGTCTCCCCTCCCTTCTCAATTTTTCTGTCTCTATCCAATAATAAATAAAAGTATATTTTTTAAAAAGTGCATTTTCACCTTGATTATTTTTAATATTTATTTAACTAATTTGATGGAAATATAAATTCAGAGGGGAAGGCAAGGTAGAGAGGATAGACTCTTTTCAAGTTCGTGAAATTTCCTCCCCACCCCCACTCCCCCGTGGGGGTTGGGGACTTGAACCTAGACCTTTGAACATGTTAGCATGCGTGCTCAATCAGGTACACCACTGCCCAACTCTTTTCACTTTTATTATATAACTCTTGAGTTCGCCTATGAGTGTGAATATCTAGGACATGCAGTATCTAAAACACCATATCTCATTTCTTACTCATTATGTGTGTTTACTGTCAGTAATCTGAAGGTTTTGCTCTAGATCATATATTCAGACTTTTGTGATGACTACAAACTTTATCTTAGTATATCAGTCCATAATCCCCACAGCAATAATACTATTTTAAATATGGTATAATCTATATTGACTTTGAAAGATTTAACACAACAGTGATAACCTTGTACATTTCATTAGTCAGAGAGTCACCTAGTTTATGGTGGTGTAGGGGTTGAACTTGGGACATCAGAGCCTCAAGCATGAAGGTTGTTTCCTAACCATTATGCTGTCTGCACTACCCTTAACTCTTTATTTTGAAAGAAATTACAAGATAGGTCAAGAGATGCAGAAGAATATGCCAAAGATTTATTTTATTTTGATATTGTGAAACTGGGACCTCACACATGAGACCTCATCATTCCCAGACCAAGTGCTTTTGTAATTCACAGAAAGAGACTGAGAGAGATAAGACAGTACCAGTGTTGTTCCTAGTGGTACCAAAGTTCAAATTTGGGCCACCTGCATGGCAAAGCATGCATCCTACCTGATGAGGTATGTCTTATTTGAAAAGGAAGCAAGCTATATATTAAACCCAATAACCTTTCTGTACTGTATATATTGAGGTGTTCTTAATAGTAATGGAGCCCCACTTAACTATCATTCACATTCTTTCTATTATAAGATAATTAGTGAGTGCCAGTAACACATTTATTAAAAGCATGACAGGTTTTTTTAATTTCCCATAAGTTGAAATTATAATTGAAGGGACACTTGATAAAGGGAGTCTCTTATTTAGTCATGAGTAGATAGTAGTTAATAATAATTAATAATAATAATTAATAATAATAATTAAGTTAATAATAATTAATTATCCCTAGGGCAGGGATAGATGGTATAATGGTTATGCAATGAGACTGTAATGCCTGAGGGTCCAAAGTTCCATGATCAATCCTTAGCACCACCATAAAAACCAGAGCTGAGCAGTGATCTAGGGGGCTAGGGGGAGTGTGCCTTTCTAAAAGTAACTATAAACATTGTTTATGTAAGTTTCATTATTTGAAAAACGTTTTTACTTATCGTAATTCTTATTTTTGCATACCTAGATGGTTTTCTTCATTAGATCTTAAAAGTCTGGTTTTAGCAAGCCATTCTTTTTCTTTTATTTTATTTTGCTTGTTTGTTTTTATTTATTTGATAGAGACAGAGAGAAATCAAGACAGAAGGGGAAAAATGGGGAGAGAGAGAGAGAGATGCCTGAACTATTGCTTTACCACCCATGAAGTTTCCTGCCTGCAGGAGGTGACTAGAGGCCTGAACCTGGGTCCTTGAGCGTTGTAACACATAACTACCAGGTGCATCACCACCCAGCCTGCAAACCATCCTCAAATTTGTTCCACTATGGGCTTACTCCCCTGAATTCCCACCACGTTTGAAAAAATATAGGAAATCAAAAATCATATGAACTAAAAATCAGTGTTTTCCTGATACAATTCTGTTTTCTGAAATTCACAGTGAATTGCATTGACATGTTTCTGAGTATGCTCCTGGTAGGTCCTTTTAGAGATTCTGTGCAATGGTGAACCAAACTCTTAAAGCCTTTATGGTATATCAGTGATGAGGCAGTCATGAATAATCCACAACTGTACACATGTCTATCTGCATTCGTCACCAGACATGTCTTGACCAAAGGAAAAAACAATCATTAAAAAAAAAAAGTATAAAGGGGAGGGTGATGCTACTTTCACACACTAAGAATATTTTGAATTTAAATGCTAACTATCAGACATTGTAGAAGCCAAGCTTGGAAAAGTGGCAGAAGTTGGAGGCTCTTTGGAGGGTGCACAGCAGGAACCACAGAAAGGGCAAACATCAAAACCCATATGGTTTATGCACCAGCTCAGCTGCTGCTGGATATCTGACCTCCAGGTGTCCCCTCTGCCACTACCACAGTATTCAGCTTCTCAGGGCTTCTGTTTGACTAAGATGGAGGCATGTCAGTGTAAAAAGGGAAGCTCTGCTCTCCTAACAGAACTAGCAATTTGTGAACATGGGCTGAGCAATGAGGATAGGCTCTTAGTAATTTCACTTCACAGACAATATTAGTTTCTAGGTAGAAGGAATAATAGGAAGGGGTGGGGTATGATACAAAAATAAACATTAAAAAACATTAAGAAAAAAATGAATTGTACTCTATCAAAAGTACTCATAAGCATAAAATCTTAAAAAAAAAAGTTGCTGCTTTGCGTAGACAAAATTGCTCAGTTGGATAGTGTGATATTTTAACATATTTGAACTCAACCTCCACTTCCTTGACGACAGCTGTTGAGCTGTGGTCTCTATTATTTACCCCCTCTGTCTCTAAACAAAACGAAATTTAAAAATTAAAAAGCTACTTTATGCAGTAGCACAGTGAGTTAAGCGCAAGTGGCACAAAGTGCAAGGACCGGCATAAGGATCCCAGTTCAAAATCCCAGCTCCCCACCTGCAGGGGAGTCGCTTCACAGGTGGTGAAGCAGGTCTGCAGGTGTCTCTCTTTCTCTCCTCCTTTCTGTCTTCCCCTCCTCTCTGCATTTCTCTCTGTCCTATCTAACAATGATGACATTAATAACTACAATAATAAAACAGCGAGGGCAACAAAAGGGAATAAATATTTTTTTAAAAGCTACTTTATTACCAGTATAAACACCATAGTTATACATTTAGGTGTCATAGGAGGTTAGGCAGATCTAGCAGGATTAAGTTTACTTACTTCATTTATAAGAAGTTTACCAAAGCTAACATACAAAAATCAATTTACCTAAATATTAATGGAAAATGTTTAAGGAATTGACAAAAGACTAATAAGTGGAAACATTCCTTTCAAGTTGATTATTCTTTTTTAAATTTTTTAAAAAATATTTATATTACTTATTCCCTTTTGTTGCCCTTGCTGTTTTATTGTTGTAGTTATTATTGTTGTCGTTGTTGTTGGATAGGACAGACAGAAATGGAGAGAGGAGGAGGAAAACAGAGAGAGGGAGAGAAAGACACCTGCAGACCTGCTTCACGGCTTCTGAAGTGACTCCCCTGCAGGTGGGGAGCCGGGGCTCGAACCGGGATCCTTATGCCGGTCCTTGTGCTTTGTGCCACGTGCACTTAACCCGCTGCGCTATAGCCCAACTCCCCAAGATGATTATTCTTTTGGTGAATTTCAGTATTTTGTCGTATACTTTTATTTCTTCAACTGTTGTAGGAGCCTTCAGCATCAAACCTGTGGGATGCTTTTACGAATATAGATTCTTGGGCATCTTCAAGAACTTTTTTATCTGAATTTGCAATATGAGGCTAGATTTTTTTTTTAAAGTGATTTATGTATTTTTTTTTCATGAGAGACTTGAGACCGGACTATGTGGTGTTGGCTTGAAACCCATTGCCTCCTGCATCTAAAAACTGGGCTTAAAACCTCTGATGTGTTCATTCATAGTCAGCAGTGGTGGTTGAGCAAGTAGAACGATGGCAGAGTAAGTCCACAAAGTTATAAAAAAAAGATTATAAATTATTAGACTAGACAAGTCAGGAGATGGTTGCCTAGGGAAGTGACAGGTAAAGGCCAAACTGCCAAGTGAGTGGTGGGCAGCAGGGTCTGCATCTCTTCCATAATTATAGAGGCTCCATTCTTTCAGGGTTGTTCAAGAAAACGCTGCTTCTTCCTTTATCTTACGCATGAAGGCAGGGTGCAGATGACAGGAAACTTCTCTATCAAAATTTTTAATCAAGGTGGATTGCAAGTCTACTTGCTTTGATGACATAACCTCTTAGTGGCACTAAAGAGGTTTTTTCCTTTAATTTCTTTATTGGGGAATTAATGTTTTACATTCAACAGTAAATACATAATTTTGTACATGCATAACATTTCTTAGTTTCCCATATAACAATACAACCCGCACCTAGGACCTCTGTCATCCTTCTTGGACCTGTATTCTCCCTTCCATCCACCCTAAAGTCTTTTACTTTGGTGCAATACACCAATTCCAGTTCAGGTTCTACTTGTGTTTTCTCTTCTGATCTTGTATTTCAACTTCTGCTTGAGAGTGAGATCATCCTGTATTCATCCTTCTGTTTCTGACTTACTTCACTTAACATGAATTTTTCAAGGTCCATCCAATATGGGCTGAAAACGGTGAAGTCACCATTTTTAATAGCTGAATAGTATTCCATTGTGCATATATACAACTTGCTCAGCTACTCATCTGTTTGTGGACACCTGGGTTTCTTCCAGGTTTTGGCTATTGCAAATTGTGCTGCTAAGAACATATGTGTACACAGATCTTTTTGGATGGGTGTGCTGAGTTCCTAAGGAGGTTTTGTTCACATACTCTGGTGACTGCATTTTTGTTGAGCTCTGCTCCTTAGGCCATCAGCCTGGCAAACATCACCTTTATGAGTTTATATCCCTGTAACCTCCTGGGCCACTTACAAGAAAAAAAAATTCAATGCTTTAGAGAACAGGAACTAGCATAGTGGTTATGCAGAAGATTTCATTTACCTGAGGGTTTAGAAATTCCAGGTTGAACCCCCCTGCACCACCATAGGTTAAACCTGAGCAGTGCTCTAGTAAAATAAATTTGTGCATGAGAAATTTTTCTCAGTGGTTTAAACTGAAGTTAACATGCATTAAAGTTGTTAAATAAGCAAACATAGATTAAGAATTAAAAAGAAAATGATTAGAGAATTACATAGGTATTTGAAATCGTATCCTCTAACATTTGATCACTTTTGTGTTCCAAGAGTCAAGATAGTTGTGGTGTTGCCCCAACACATATTAAATGCTTACTGATGTTTCAAAAAGTGAACATGAATTTTCCGTATGGATCAGACATCTCCTGTTTCTCTCAAATGAATCAGGCAAACTATACCAGAGACTTATGAGAGTTGTAGTCCAAGTTTCTGAAATATGATTTCCTCATATGCTAAAATATGATTTCCTCATATGCGGGTTTTTTTTTTCCATGCATGCTAAGACAAAAAAATTACTTTGAATGAAAGAGTTACTGCTAAGAGAAGGGAAGTTGCCAGTGTGCCTTTAAACAGCTTCTGCCCTTAAGAGTGTTCTAGCAAACTGTATTGAAATGAATGGAAGCAATTATAAAAGGAAGCTGCTGACCTTTCTGAAAAGGCTGCCAATCCATAATACCTCCTGCAATGCTCATCCCCTTTATTCCTGCTTAACAAACCTTGTCACCCTTGTCGCAGTGACTCAGAACCCCTTGTTAACTTTTCCCCTTGTGTTGTCTTTAGGGTATCTGCAGCAAGCCAGTCTGTTGAAATACCTCTCGATTGCCAATTAAAGGAAGTTTAAGAAAGAGTACCCAGGATGAATTAACCTAGCAAGTTAACCTGGGGGAAGGATGTGTTACAGATAAAAACTCTCATCATCACGGTCTTGCCTATTTACCTACCATCTGACTTACTTGGAGGATGCTGTTGGTTATATATTTGCACAACAATCAGCATCCCCATCCAGTTTTTTAGGGTATGAACAGTTTCAAAAACAAGCACCAGAGTCTTCCAAATACTTTTTGCTTGAAGTGAGTTCATTTTCCCTCAAGTGCTAAGCAAAACAAACAACAAAACTCTAATATTTAAGCACTGCTTTACAGAAAACACTTAACAGGTGGCTATATGTAGTCCAAAGCAATTCCTTTAAGAGGATCTTACCTAGACTATCTTCTTGCTTTATAATGTGGACTTAGCACATAAGCCCCTGGATCATCCCTGTTTGGATTAAGAATCATTTGAATGATTATTAAGCAGAATTCACTAGAATTGAGTAGTTCTGGCAACCACACAAGAAAATTTAAGTTATTAGACAGTTTAACTTTTAATCAAGTTTTTTCCCTTTCAGTTTGTATTTTTGATGTCTGTAACCAGACTAGTGTTCTTGAAGGAATATATTAGATAATGAACACTTGGTGTCTGCAACTGAATGGTTTATTCACCTTACAGTTTTAAAGAAAGAATAGGTTGTCATTTGCATTTGTTCATAGTCTACAATCTTATGTATACTTATAACTGGTGTCTATAGGCCCTGCTTTTAATCCAAACTCTTGGTTTTCTAAAAATGATGTCCCTGGAGCATAATACAACTTGCTCAAGCTATACATGAGTACTTCTTAATAATTACACTACTGATCAGTACTTAGCCAAGGTCATATAGGTCATATAGGGACACTTCCTTTTTTCTCCAGTTCCAAAGCTTTGCTTTCTTCATACCTGATGCAAATTAAGATAACTTGCCTTCCAGGGGATCTTTAATAATACTGCACATCTTCCTCAAAGATAGCATTTTTACAATGCCAGGACATATCCTTCTTTGGTGTAACTTACATTGACACCTACTTATTTTTGTTTTAATGTAATCTTTTTTTCTCTTTCCCACAAGATAATGTTCCATTTCTAAACCTCAGTGTCACTACCAGACTTCTGCACAAACATTTCAAAACACTATCAGCATGCCAGGCATTTGCATTGCAAATGCTTTCATTAATATGTGTTTTCATATTAGAATATTCCAGAGTGGTTTTTCTTTCTTTGTGCTATATCCAATGTCAAGGTTAAGTCACAAAAGAGAAAACATTATCAACTAAGAATTATCCTACTGATTTTAAATATGACAGTTTTAAAATGTTTTTATTTAACTTGAAATAAAAGAAGTATTAATGTGTTGATAGATACAAATGTGGAAAAAATGGTCAGATGAAATAGAAAAAATACATCTATATGTTAACTTGATATTTCCCAGTTTCTTATGAACATTCAGCTGTCAATACAATCAGAGCCTCAAAGGATAATCATCTTTAACCTTACATGTAAGGAAAAGTATTCCTTTTTCTCTTTTTTGGTTAGCAACTCCATTCCCATTATTGGAAAACAATGATTGTTACTCATATTAAGCAGCCAAAATAATAGATCCCTGCCCCCCCATCTTACTTCTTCTTCTTCTAGCGTTTGCCACTTCTTCCTTCACAACTAAAGAAATACTGGAAGTGAGAATCACAATGGAATAAAACCCAAGAAAAATGAGATAGTCCCCATACCAAGTATAAAGTACTCCCCTCTTCTACCCCATATTTTGTGGATCCTGATAATCAGAATTTTAAACTCGTGTTACTTTTAAATTTTTGATAGCGTTTTAGAAGAAAAAGCTACATTGAAATAAAATGTGTTCCTTAACTTTATTCTAATTACTCAGCATGAGTCTCAGTAATCTGACTATATTATGGAAACTAGTGTGTTCTAAGTTTATTTTTGAGGCCCCTCATGGCACTTTTTAAAATTTCGTATTTATGGTCCAGGCTATAATTTCTCTTCACACTTCTTGTACTTTGATCTTAACCTCAGCTAGACAAGTGCCTTATGAAGGAGAGGGGTTGGGGGTGGGGACTTGCTTTAAGTACCACAGTAATTAAGGACTAAAAAGATGTTTGCCCAGCTGTTGCTTTTGAAGTCAAGTTGAGTTGGTGGCAAGATGCCAATTTTCAATTAGAAATAAGATTTTTTATTTTAAGTGTAATGTGTTACATTGTGTCAGTAAATCAGTTTTTCAAAACATTCTTTTGTTTAAATTTCTTATAACAAGGGTCTAAACCATTGATTTTTAAAGGCTGGGCCCTTTTGACAACGTTATAGTATTGTTTGTTTAGTTTTCAGTTTTTCATCATTCATTATACTGAAAGAAAACCCTGTTGCCTGTTTCTCCTAAATGTTTCCAGAAAACTTTAGCTGAGACTATTCTTCTTTTCTATTTTTGCCTCCTCTGTCTACCATATACATTGTTAAGTTTTAAAATTGAGCTGAAGGAACTAGATGATACTGTTAAGTCAGCTTGATTGTAATTTGATCTTTTCTCTGTTTTTATTGTTCCTTAGAATAGTAAATGTGTGCTATCTAGCCAAATGCTATGTTACTTCTCTTCCAGAACATGGCATTAGGAAGAAACCCAGAAGTAACTTACTGGCCTAATGACCATTTGACTTTGGGATTTGAGCCTTAATCTTTACTTATAGCAAAACTACTAGAAATATGTGCCCATACTTGAGTGTCTTGCCTACCTCACTGCTAAAAATAGTGGATGCTTTTTCTTCTCTTCTAAAAGCATTGTTATTTGTCTTCTGTTGATGGCCCAAATGCTGTAGTTAATATATTATATTTAATATATTATATTTAATAATATATTATATTATATTTATATAATAATATATTATATTTAATAATATATTAATATATAGTTAATATATTTTGTGTGTGTGATTTTTCCATTCACACATGAAAAAAAGAAAAAGGAAGAAGAAAATAAAATGTTCTCATTTCTTCTGTCATCTCCTCCTCTGGTTTTGACTTCCTTCTGGGTTGATGATGCTCAGTGCTAATGAAGCTCTACTTGGTCCAACCTCAGGTTCATTGTCAGGTAATAATTAGCTTGGCATCACAGCAGTCCTTGGCAGCTATTATTTTTGACTTGGAGATAGCTAAAAGATGGGGTAGAGCTTTCATTTATTGCCAACTTAATTGTGTGTGTGTGTGTGTGTGTGTGTGTGTGTGTGTGTGTGTGTGTGTGTGTGTGTGTCTGAGAGAGAGAGAGACACTAAATGGTTACAGTATGTTTTTCCCTTCCTCAAACTGGTTTAACTGGTTTAGCAGTGGAAATTTAAATTGTAGATCTATGTGGGTTGGCTAGGAGGAGTTTCATTTCAGAGTATCAGTTTTAATAGGTCCTTGCTTTAGCAGCACACATACTAAAATTAAAATGACAGAGAGAATATTAGCAGGGTCCTGTGCAAGGATGGCATGCAAATTCCTGAAGTGTTCCATGTTTTGATGTTCAGAGAAGTTTTAAGGGAAGGCAATTTAACGTTTTGTTGTTGTTGTTAAATCTAAGACAACTTTAACAGGAGTTTCCTTCCCTTGTGATGCTTTAATCTGGATTTATTTACTAGGGCAGTGAAGTGCATTTTCCAAGTAAATGTATTTGAAAGACATCTGACTCCATTTTCTAGAGTTTTTTTTTTTATTTTTTTTAGGAGTAAGGAATAAAAAAGAATGTGGAAAATAGATGAGATGTTAGCAGATTACCATAATATTAATAGCATCTTCACTTTGTCACATTCATGTAGCAAAACTCTAACCCTACTTATTATCATTTTTATTAATTTTAGCAGAACACTGCTCAGCTCTGGTTTAAAGTGGTGCAGGGGATTGAACCATGGGATTTTAGGAACCTCAGCCTTAAGAGTTACTTTACATAACCATGATGCTGACTTCCCCCCTCTGTAACCTGGTTTAAATGCAACTCTTGGATTACTCTTCACAGCGTTGGGGCACAAAGAAATTAGAATTGTAAGAGCTACTAGGTAATCAAACAAGCATCACACTGACTGGTAAAAGAGAAGTTTAATAGAAGAGAACCCAGTAAAACTGAGTAATTCATTTACATTTTAAATAACCTCAGCTAAAACAAAGGGTGTGGGGAAATGGACGAAAGCTTAAGTCAATAGTGGAATATTACCTCTGTAGACACAGGAAAGAAGGTGGAACTGTTAATGTAGATGAGTTCCAGCTTCTCCTGGGAAGACTTAAGGAGATATGGTCATCCTTATTGAAAGAGAAAGATAGGACGCCCCCTCCCTCCCCTTATTTTTCTTTCCCTTTTCATGAGTACATTTTTCTTTGGTTGTTTTGTTTCTTGGTCATTAATATAGACCCCACTGACTTCTTTAGCGATAAAGATCCAGAGAAAGAGGAAGAGACAGGGAGAGCTGTCACCACATTGAAGCCTCTGCCAGTGCTAAACTAGGGCCTCAAACCTGGGTTATGTATATCACAGAGCAGCAGCCTCCAGGTCTGAAAAATGTCCCTTTAATTTTATTATGTTTTAACTTTAGCAGAAATAAATCCATACTTGTTTTGTGAAGCTTAAGAATACAGTTTTTCTTTTGTTTACCACCAACAGTGTTATCACTGGGGCTCTGTGTGTGCGCATGGAATCCATCGACTGCTCTTGGCAGCCTTTCATTGATTTATTTATCTTTTAATTGACAGAGACAGAGAAAAATGGGATGAAGGAAAGAGGGAAAGAAAGAGACACTTCCCAGCACTACTTCACAGTAAAGCTTCCGTACAGGTGGAGATCGGGTCTTGAACCTGGATCCTCACATATGGTGGTAGGGTATGCTTTGCTGGGTGTGCCACAACCTGGCCCTTCTAAATATCTTTTTTTTTTTCTTTTTATTGCCACCAAGGTTATTTCTGAGGCTTGGTGGTACTGAAAATATAAACCCACTGCTCCTATTAGCCATTTCTCCTATTTTTTTTCTTCTTATTATTATTTTGCTGGGACAGAGAAATTAAGAATGGGGAAGGAAAAAGAGACAGAGAATGAAAGAGAGAGATGGACACCCACAGACCTGCTTCACTACTTATGAAGTATTCCCCCTGCAGGTGGAGTTTGAAGCTCAGGTCCCTACACAGGGTAACCTGTGCACTTAACCAGATGCATCACTGCCCAGCCCTATAAATGCTATTTAGAGAGATTAACCAAATTTCACAATCCCACCTAAGAAATATTTTTCTTTCTTATTTTTCCTTTCTTTTCCTTTTTTTTCTTTACCAAAAACATACTGTGAGGCACATGTATTTGATTCCCTACATCAGGTGTCCATCTGACCACAGATTGACAAGAAGCATAACCACTACTCACGTCATGTCTGTGCATTTCCCCAGAGAAAAAAAAAATTGAAATTCATGTATTTCCCAACATCTCTGTCTATACACATTACCCTCCTTTGCAATCATTTTCATTTTAGTAAGTAGGAATTCCTTCTTGTTTCTCATTATAAATTACAGTTCCACAACTTTTCTTTCAGTTCCCACACCTAGTCCATTAGAAAATTATCTCACCCTACTTTTGAAATATATTAAGAATCCCATCACTTTTCATCACCTCAATGGCCTTAGTCTAAACACTGTCTGCTATTTTCCTAGATCACTTTATTAGCTTTTTAACTGGAATCTTTGCTTTATACTCACTCTTTCTAATACTTTGTTCAAAATTAGAGATCAGAATAATTCTCAAAAACAAACAAAAAACCCTGTTAGATGCCAGCATCGTAGCATGTGACAGAGTACATCTTTTACATATGTGAGTCATTGAATCTTTTTTTCAGTGCAAAGCAACATTTTCTTTTTTATTTGTAACTGAAAAACCATTACTCCAAATTCCTTCAGTGATTTCTTTGTGTGATTAAGATGGAATAAAGGATATTGCTTTGCAAAAAAAATCTATTTTGAAATCTTAGTTGTACTTTTACATTGCATTTTTTATATAAAATACATTTGATGACTTATCTTGAAATTCATGTCTTGAAAGAAAGGTTAAATATTGTTTCACCAACACATAAACAAT
The DNA here is from genome assembly GCF_950295315.1 of Erinaceus europaeus. Taxonomy (NCBI): domain Eukaryota; kingdom Metazoa; phylum Chordata; class Mammalia; order Eulipotyphla; family Erinaceidae; genus Erinaceus; species Erinaceus europaeus. Next base: position 54,819,956 of record NC_080168.1, read on the forward strand.
TAGGACTAAATTGCATTCATTAATATCTTTTCCCTCCTATTTGTTTTAGATACTTAAAACCAGTTGACTATTTTACATTTACATTGTAATATCTTAGAAGAGTTTTAGACTAAATGTAAACCGTAAGTTCTTTACAACTTGATAGCCTTACTACCAGCAAATGAAAAGAGCATTTGTCAATTTTACCAGCTAGAAACCTGTCAGAGTCAGGTGGTGGCGTACCTGGTTGAGCACATACATTATGATGTGCAAAGAACCAGGTTTGAGCCTCAGGTCCCCATCTTCAGGGGGAAAACTTCACAAATGATGATGTGGTATTGTAGGTCTCACTGTCTCTCTCCCTTTCTCTCTCTTTAAAATTTTACTAGTGATTTAATAATGATTTACAAAATTACATGCCAACGGGTATGATTAGATACCATTCCCATTCTCAAGAGCCCTTGTCTCCCCACTACAACTACCTGTCTACATGTTGCATAATTGCCCCCACTTTCTTCCAAGTCCATTCCTCTCTTCCCTTTCAAGCTACTCATGACACCATTACTACAACCAAGTGTCGCTTTTCCTCCTTTCTCTCTGAGTGCTGATGGAGCTGGAGTTCGGAGCCCTCTTCCTCATATCACTTCTCCTCCCACCGGGAGTATGGATCAAAATTAATTTTGGGATGCAGAAGGTAGGAGTCCTGCCTCCTGTAATTGTTTCTCTGCTGGATATGGGCATTGGCAGGTAGTCCATACCCCACTTTCTATCCCTAGTGGGGTAGGGCTCTGTAGAGCAAGGTTCCAGGATACACTGATGAAGTCATCTGCCAAGAGAAGTCAGGATGGAATTATGGCAGCATCTGCAACTTGGTGTCTGGAAGGTGGCAGGATATAAAGTGAGATAAAGTGAGACAAAGTGGTCATTGAACAGGAACCAAAAAGTATAAATAGAACAGATGAGATTAGGGATTTTAGGGTAGAAGAAAGCTAGGAAGTCCATTTTAGGCATGTCTCTAGGGACCTACAACTATGGCAGTTTTGCTTGAGTTTGATAGCTAACATGAAGTTCGATCAAAATATTGTCTGAGAAAATGGTGTCAGCATAGAGAAAAGGGCTAGAATATTGGATTAGGGCAGTGAGTAGCTCCCATTTTTAAAATAATTTTATGGATTAAAAAAAAATTTACCTCCATCCCCCTGACCCAGGACCCATATATATTAGCCCATGAGCCTGTTTCCCTCTTGGTCTGAGCTTGCAGTTGATGGTCACAGCTGGGAACATTGAAAACTGGATTCAATTCAGGACCAGTCTTCTTTGAGTGGCAAGGCAGGATACTCAAGCCTCCTTTCAGAGACTGGAGCAGTCCCTATCATCTATGCTTTAAGGTGAGGGTAAGGTCCTGGGAAGGCCCACAAGAAGGCTTATGATGATGTTCCTGATGAAAGTGACCAGTGGTGGCAGAGTGAGGGGTCCCGTAGAGATCTAGGCCCATCATGTTTGTGTGGAAATCCAAGGATTCCCTGACCTTGATGAGGGTGGCAAATGAGATGGTATGTTATTGACCAAAAGCGCCGTTACTAAGTGAGTCAGTCTCTTGCCCTTCCTTATCCAGCTTTTATAGTCCTCGCTTTTCTCCCAGTTATTTAAGCATTCAGTGTCATTTGTTGAACCCTACCAGAATTAATTTTGGGGATCACTCTTCTTTGGGTCTTTCTGCTAGATTGCCAAAATAAATTAATCTAAGTCTGATCTATTGGAGAATTTATGGTGCCTTCTTTAGGCACCTCACTAGGATTCCAGGTTTATTAGGTCTAGAGTCATTGAGTCTACCTCTGGTGTCAAAACATAAACTAGATCATAATATTCTTTCACCATCTCCCATATAAAACAATAATAGTAATAATAATAATAATAACTTTAAAGAGTAGGGTTATCCCAGACATTGCCAGTTATATCCAATAAAGTATTTTTTTCTTACCCTTCCTTTTTTGTTTTTCCTCCAGGTTTATCACTGGGGCTCAGTGACAGTTCTACTAATCTGTTGCTCCAGGCAGTGTTGTTTTCGCCAGGCAGCCATTTTTTTTATTTTATTGGATAGAACAGAGAAGAGGGGAAGATAGAGAGAAAGAAAATATAAGACAACTGCAGACCTGTTTCACTGCTTGTGAGTCCACACACACACACACACACACACACACACACACACACACACGTGGGAAGTGGGGGCTTGAATCTGGATCCCTGTGTTGCAGTCCTTGTGTTTGGTACTATGTGCACTTAACTGGGTATGCCACTACCTGGACCCCTGATTTTAAAAAAATTATTGTTGATTTAATATTGATTTACAAAATTATAGGATAAGTTATAATTCCACACCATTCCTGCCACCAGAGTTCTGTATCCCCATTCCTTCCATTGGAAACTGCAGTGCTTCTCCCGAGGTAAGAGGTAAATGGGTTGACTATTATTTCTGTAACTATATATTTACATATATTTGCCCATTTTTCTCTATGGTCCTTACTTCTCTTTTAAAATATAAATTTAAAATATATTTTAAATATAAACTTAAATATAATTTATTAAAATTTTGTCTTAGGCAATAATTCCATAGCTGCTAAGAACATTTTATTTTTCTATTTACATATGTGCATAACATACACACCTCTCTATGATATCTGTAATTGCACATTTAAATGCACACACAAATAGCATTGCTTTTACACATTCAACATAGACTCAAAGTGAAAGGGTATTGTGAATTGGAGGTAAAATATACTAGTGAATACAACTCTAAGTATCAAACTGCCAACAATCATAAATCAAAAAAGGAAAACTAAAATACTATATACTTAAATATATGAAATACATATAATGTAATAAATAGTTTCTAAGAGGAAGAAGCATACTAGGTACTCAAGATAAGTATCAGTGTCTGAGAAAAATTTCTTTCTTTTTAAAAATATTTATTTATTCCCTTTTGTTGCCCTTGTTTTACTGTTGTAGTTAATGTTGTTGGATAAGACAGAGAAATGGAGAGAGGAAGGGAAGACAGAAAGGGAGAGAAAGATAGACACCTACAGACCTGTTTCACCACTTGTGAAGAGACTCCACTGCAGGTGGGAAGCCAGGGGCTTGAACCAGGATTCTTATGCTGGTCCTTGAGCTTTGTGCCACCTGCACTTAACCAGCTGCACTATCACCCAACCCTTTTCCTTTTTTTTTTTTCTTTTCTCTTCTATTCCTGGGTCTTGATGAAATTGGAGTTCAGAGTCCTCTGTTTATCTGGTTATCTTCCTCCCCTACAACTTACCCCTCTGGGATTATGGACTAAAATTCTTTTTTGGGGTGGAGAAGATGGGAGTTCTGCCTTCTGTAATTGCTTCTCTGCTGAGCATGGGTGTTGGTAGGTTGATCCATACTCCCAGGCTGTTTCTCTTTTCCCTAGTGTGATATGGCACTTTTCTGACTTCATCTAACGTTCTCTCTCCACTGCATATATATATATATATATTAACACAGAGGTATATATATATATATATATATATATATATATATATATATATATATATATATATACACACACACACATTCCTATCTCTGTGTTAATTTCTTCCAATGGCATGGCCGCGTATCCCTCTCTGAGTCTCTTATCTGCTATTCTGTATTCTTTGATGCTCTATCTTCCTATTGCAGAATCAGGCTCTTGGTCAAAAATCCTAAATGATTTTTCAGACTTGTCTATAAGCAGTTACAAAGACTTTCCCTGGCAGGGCCCATGGGAGAAAGCTTACTGACAGATTTGGTGCCCCATCAGAGTTGGTACAGCTAAGGACTCAGGCCCCTGTGACCATAGGCATTTAGGATTTATACAAATAAGTAGTCCAAGATATGATTTTGACATTCTGTCTCTTTGTCTGAAATCTTTAGGTAAAGTTTTTTTGTTTTTGTTTTTGTGTTTTGTTGTTGTTGTTTATTTATTTATTCTTACACTAGAGCACTGCTCAGTTCTGGCTTGAACCTGGGACCTTAGAGCCTCAGTCATGAGTCTCTTTACATAACCATGATGCTATCTATCTTGACCTAGGGTCAAGCTCTTCAGATAGCTGTGTCATTAACTTCTGATTTGGTGAGTGGGCAACTTGATACTCTTAAACTCTTTTTCAAAATTTATTTTCTTTTTTTGAATATTTATTTCTTTATTGGATAGACACAGCCAGAAATTGAGAGGGAAGGAGTGACAGACAGAGAAAGAGAGATACCTGCAGCTCTGCTTCACCACTTGTGAAGCTTTCCCCCTGCAGGTGGGGACCGGGGACTCGAACCTGGGTCCTTGCGCACTGTAACATGTGTGCTCAACCAGGTGCACCACCACCTGGCCCCTTGATACTATTTTTTTGTTGTTGTTGTTTTTAATTTCTTTATTGGGGAATTAATGTTTTACATTCAACAGTAAATACAATACTTTGTACAAGCATAACACTCCCAGTTTCCCATATAACAATACAACCCCCACCAGGTCCTCTGTCATCCTTCTTGGACCTGTATTCTCCCCACCCATACACCCCCACCCCAGAGTCTTTTACTTTGGTGCGATACGCCAATTCCAGTTCAGGTTCTACTTGTGTTTTTTGTTTTTCTTCTGATCTTGTTTTACAACTTCTGCTTGAGAGTGAGATCATCCCATATTCATCCTTCTGTTTCTGACTTATTTCACTTAACATGAATTTTTCAAGGTCCATCCAAGACTGGCTGAAAACGGTGAAGCCACCATTTTTTACAGCTGAGTAGTATTCCATTGTGTATATATACTACACCTTGCTCAGCCAATCATCTGTTGTTGGACACCTGGGTTGCTTCCAGGTTTTGGCTATGACAAATTGTGCTGCCAAGAACCTATGTGTATACAGATCTTTTTGGATGGATGTGTTGGGTTTCTTAGGATATATCCCGAGGAGAGGAATTGCAGGATCATAGGATAGGTCCATTTCTAGCCTTCTGAGAGTTCTCCAGACTGTTCTCCACAGAGGTTGGACGAATTGACATTCCCACCAGCAGAGTAGGAGGGTTCCTTTGACCCCACACCCTCTCCAGCATTTGCTGCTGTTATATTTTCTGATGTATGACATTCTCACAGGAGGGAAGTGGTATCTCCTGTTGTCTTTATTTGCATTTCTCTGACAATCAGAGACATGGAGCATTTTTTCATGTGTTTCTCAGCCTTTTGGATCTCTTCTGTGGTGAATATTCTGTCGAAGTCCTCCCCCCATTTTTGGATGGGGTTATTTGTTGTCTTTCTGGTTGAGTTTGGCAAGCTCTTTATACATTTTGGTTATTAGCCTCTTGTCTGATGTATGGCATGTAAAGATCTTCTCCCATTCTGTGAGGGGTCTCTTGGTTTGGGTAGTGGTTTCTTTTGCTGTGAAGAAGCTTTTGAATTTGATGTAGTCCCATAGGTTTATACTTGCCTTAGTCTTCTTTGTAATTGGATTCGTTTCATTGAAGATATCTTTAAAATGTATGTGGAAAAGAGATCTGCCAGTATTTTTCTCTAAGTATCTGATAGTTTGTGGTCTAACATCCTTGATCGACTTGGAATTTACTTTTGTATTTGGTGAAATACAGTGATTCAGTTTCATTCTTCTGCATGTTTCAACCCATTTTTTCTAATACCATTTGTTGAAGAGACTCTGCTTTCCCCATTTAATAGTCTGGGCCCCTTTGTCAAAGATTAGATGTCGATAGGTGTGGGGCTCACTTCTGGGCTCTCAATTCTATTCCACTGGTCAGTGTGTCTATTCATGTTCCAGTACCAAGCAGTTTTGATGACAATGGCCCTATAATACAATTTGAGATCTGGGAGTGTGATGCCTCCAGTTCTGTTCTTTTTTCTCAAGATTGTTTTGGCAATTCTAGGTCTTTTCTGGTGCCAGATAAACATTTGTAGCATTTGTTCTAGTCTACTAAAAATGTGCTTGGGATCTTGATTGGGATAGCATTAAATTTGTAGATGGTTCTGGGTAGTATATTAATTTTGATGATGTTAATTCTTCCAACCCATGAACATGGAATATCTTTCCACTTCTTTGTATCTTTTTCAATTTCCTTGAGTAGTGACTCATAATTTTCAGTATACAAGTCTTTCACTTCTCTGGTTAGGTTTATTCCTAGATATTTTATTGTTTTTGTTGCTATAGTAAAAGGACTTGATTTCTGGATTTCAATTTCTTCTAACTTGGTGTTTGCATAGAGGAATGCCACTGACTTCTGAATGTTAATTTTACAGCCTGACACCTTACTGTATTGCCTGATGATTTCCAAAAGCTTCTTGCTGGATTCCTTAGGTTTGTCTGTGTATACTATCATGTCATCTGCAAATAGGGAGAGTTTGACTTCTTCTCTTCCAATCTGTATCCCTTTAATTCCTTGCTCCTGTCTGATTGCTATGGCAAGAACTTCCAACTCTATGTTGAATAGTAGTGGTGATAGTGGGCAACCCTGTTAGTACCTGATCTGAGGGGAAATAATTCATTTTTCACCATTGAGTATGATGTTGGCTGTAGATTTGCTATATATAGACTCTACTATCTTCAGGAATTTTCCATCTATTACCATTTTTTGTAGTGTTTTGATCATAAAGGGATGTTTGATTTTGTCAAAGGCTTTTTCTGCATCTATTGATATGACCATGTGGTTTTGGTCTTGCTTTTGTTGATGTGGTGGATCACATTGATTGATTTACTTATATTAAACCAACCTTGCATGCCTGGGATAAACCCCACTTGGTCATGATGAACAGTCTTTTAATATACTTCTGTATCCGGTTGTCTAGAATTTTGTTCAATATTTTAGCATCTATGTTCATCAGAGATATTGGTCTGTAGTTTTCTTTTTTGGTTGTGTCCCTGTCTACTTTTGGTATCAGAGTGACATTGGCTTCATAGAAGCTGGAAGGGAGTATTCCAGTGTCTTCAATTTTCTGGAAGACTTTTAAAAGTAGAGGTATTAGTTCTTCCTTGAAGGTTTTGTAGAATTCATTTGTAAAACCATCTGGTCCAGGACTTTTATTTTTGGGGGAGATTTTTGATAACTGTTTCAATTTCATTAGCTGTGATGGACCTGTTCATGTTATTCATTTCCTCTTTACTTAGTTTTGGAAGTTGGATAGGTATCTAGGAAATTATCCATTTCTTCCAGGTTCTCTAGCTTGGTCGCATATAGTTGTTTATAGAAGCCTCGCATGATATGTTGAATTTCTGAGGAGTCTGTTGTGATATCTCCTCTTTCATTTACTATCTGATTTATTTGGGTCTTCTCCCTTTTTTGTTTTGTGAGTCTCGCTAAAGGTTTGTCGATTTTGGTTCACTCTTTCGAAGAATCAACATTTACTTTTGTTGATCTTTTGTGTGGTTTTCTTATTCTCAACGTTATTTATTTCTGCCCTAACTTTAGTGATTTCTGTCCTTCTGGTTGCTTTAGGGTTCCTTTGTTCTTTTTCTTCTAGGTCTTTAAGATGTGCAATCAGGCTGTTAATTTGTGCTTTTTCTTGTTTCCTAATGTGTGCTTGTATAGCTATGAACTTTCCTCTCAGTACTGCCTTAGCTGTGTCCCAAATATTTTGACAGCTTGTGTCTTCATTTTCATTGACCTCTCGAAACATTTTGATTTCTTCCTTGATTTCCTCTTTGACCCAGAAGTTGTTAAGAAGTATACTGTTGAGCTTCCACATTTTGGGACTATTACTAATCTTTTGTTGATTGTTAAGTGTTAGTTTAATTCCACTGTGGTCTGAGAAGATAATTGGGATGATTTCAATGCTCTTGAATTTGTTAATGCTGTCTTTGTGGCCTAACATATGGTCTGTTCTTGAGAATGATCCATGTGGATTTGAGTAAAATGTGTATTCCAATTTCTTGGGATGAATGACTCTGAAAATGTCCAATAGTTCTAGTTTATCTATCTCTTCATTTAGCTCCCTTATGTCTTTATTGATTTTCTACCTGGGTGATCTGTCAAGTTGAGAGACTGGGGTGTTGAAGTCCCCTACTATGATTGTTTTGCTGTTAATATATTGCTGTAGCTCTTTCAGTAGACGTTTGATGTATTTAGATGGCTTCTCATTGGGTGCATAGATGTTAATCATTGTTAAGTCCTCTTGATTGACTGATCCTCTGAGCATTAAGTAGTGTCCATTCCTATCTTTTTTAATCTTATCTATTTTAAAGTCATATCATGCCAGATATGAGAATAGCTATTCCTGCCCTTTTTTGTGGGCCATTGGCTTGTATGATAGTTTTCCATCCTTTCACATCCTTTTAAGTCTGAGTTTGTCTTGTTGAGTTAGGTGGATTTCCTGTAGACAGCATATTGTTGTGTTGTGTTTTCTGATCCATCTTCCTACTCTGTCTTTTAATAGGTGAATTCAGGCCATTGACATTTATTGATATCAAAGATTGAAGCTATTTTAACACCATTCTTATAGAGTTTTAGAGTGTTCTGATATATGTCCTATTTATGGTGGTCTGATTGTTTCTAGGAGACCTTTCAGACCTTCTTTCAGGGCAGGCTTGGTGATAGTTGATTCCTTCAACTATTGCTTTTCTGAGAAGGTTTTGATGCCTCCATCTAGTCTAAATGACAGTCTAGCAGGATATAGTATTCTTGGTTGAAAGCCTTTTTCATTGAGCACTCAGTAGATATCTTGCCATTCTCTGGCCTGTAGTGTTTGTGTGGAGAAGTCTTCTGCTAATCTTATGGGTTTTCCTCTGTAGGTGACTCTGTTTTTCTCTTGCAGCCTTCAGGATCCTTTCTTTATCCTTATTCCTTTCCATTCTAAGTATGTCAATTGGTGTCTTTAAATCTGGGTTAATTCTGTCTGGGACCCTCTGGGCTTCTTGAATCTTTATGTCTTTTATGTTGTCTAAATTAGAGAGGTTCTTAGCTATTATTTCCTGAAGGATGCTCTCTTCCCCTCCCCTTCTTTCTTCCTCTGGTAAGACAATAATGCATATATTATTTCTTTTGAAGTCATCCCATAGGACTCTGTTGTTGTTTTCAGCATCTCTTAATCTCTTTTTGAGATCTCTTATTTCTTTTTTAGTTGTCTCTAATTAGTCCTCAATCTTGCTAATTCTGTCTTCAGCCTCATTCATTCTGTTCTCTCTGCCCTCTACTGTTTTCTGGAATTCATCTATTTTGTTACTCTGCTCTGATACTGTTTTAGCTTATTCAGCTAGTTGTGTTCTTAGCTCAGCTATTACAGCTTTCAGCTCTCTAATAACCTTGAGATAATTAGCGTTTTCTTCCAGAGTCTCATTTGTTTGTTCCTGTATTTCTGATTACAATTCTTTCAAGTTCTTTACTCCTGTGATTATTTCCTTAGCTAGTGTTTGGATGTTGAACTCGTTATTTTGTGTTTCACCCTTTGGGGGGCTTTTAGCTGGACTCTTGTCCTGGTTCATTTCTCTGATATTTCTTCTTGTTGGTTTAACCATTTTATATATTATGTTATGAATTCCCTCTCTCAGTACTTTTCAAATTACTGATCAGTATTGCCAGGATTGACTTGTGTCTAAGTAAGGTAATTAAGGGGTTCACAGTCATGGAAGTTAACAGTTGTTTCAATAATATTTTAATCCCTGATTTGGAGCTCAGTGGTTTAAAAGCCTCTTTTTTTTTTCTTCCCTATAGGCTATGGGAGCCTGAGGACTTTTAAACTATAAGTAGGCTTCTTAGCTTAATCACTGACCCTGACCAAGCAAAAAAGCAGGATGTGGCAGAGATAATCCAGTAGTTATGCAAAGAGACTTTCACAGCCCCACAGCTATGCCACAGAGGTATAGGTCTTCTCCTGAGTTTCCTGGTTAGATCCCTGTCCCCTGGTGTCCCTCCCTGCCACTGCTCCAGATTCTGAGGGCAGTAGCAATGGAGACTCAGAGTTGCACTTGGTGAGTCTCCGGGGAGTCCTCTCCTCCCTTCAACTGTCCCCTTGTTGGTGGAACAAACTGGAGGTGGTGTCTCAACTGATAAACTGCTGGACTGTTACCAGCCACTTAATCTCTCCCTAGAATCCTGTCACCAGTCACAAGTGTTTACACTCACCGGTGATTTGGTAGGTTCCTGTAGTCGTTCTAGTCCTGTCCTGTTTCGGTCCCAGGTGGTCTCCTTTGGTATTCCTGGTTGATCCAGGAGAGGAGAGGAGAGAAAGAAATGTGTGCTGCTCGTAGCCCCACCTCCGGAAGTCTCCCCCCTTGATACTCTTTCTAACTCTACTCTAAATCCTCCAAACTCATTTTCCTAGCCCTGAGGAATCTAAAACTGTGTCTGCTTTTTTTTCTTTTTCTTCTTAGGATAGTGGGGGGAGGGCTGCAACAAATGGAGAGGACTCTTCTGTATGAACCCTTTACCATTAGGCCAATCCACAGGGGTTGAGGGATAGGGGAAGGTCTTCCCTGGGCAGATGACCTCACCAATGTGTTCCAGAACCTCAGCTTCGCCAGAACCAGAACCCTACCCCACTAGGGAAAGATACAAACAGACTGGGGGTATGCATCAATCTGTTAACAACCATGTCCTGCAGAGAAGCAATTAGAAAAGCCAGTACTCCCACCTTCTGTTCCCCAAAAGAATTTTGGTTTATACTCCCAGAGGGAGAAATAAATGTAAGGGAAGATGCCTAGAGGGCTCTGAACTCCTACTCAATCAAAACCCCAGAGAGAGAAGAGGAAAAAAGGAAGGGCGGAGTCCGTAGCGCTGTGGGTTAAGCGCACATGGCACAAAACACAAGGACTGGAGTAATGATCCAGGTTCAAACCCCCAGCTCCCCACCTGCAAGGGGGTTGTTTCACAAGCGGTGAAGCAGGTCTGCAGGTGTCTGTCTTTCTCTCCCCCCTTTTGTCTTCCCCTCCTCTCTCCATTTCTCTCTGTCCTAACAATGATGACATCAATAACTGTAACTACAACAGCAATGAAAAACAATAGCAACAAAAGGGAAAATAAATAAATGAATATAAAAAATTAAAAAAAAAGAAAAAAGGACATTTGGAAGTAGTAGCAACAGGTGTGTATGTGTAACTTAGGAAGGGAAAACAAGGCAGGACCATACAAAAAATAATACACACACATACACATTAATCAATCTGTGACCTTGGGAGAACTACTGCAGTTTCCAGTGGAGGGAATAGTGACACATAACTTTCCTGGTCAGGATGGTGTGGAATTACACCCCTGTTATCTCATAATTTTTGTAAATCAATAATAAAAAATATGTAAATAAACTTGTAATAGAAAAAAAAACTTGTAGTAGTAAGCCTTGTCATTTTGTAGACAATGATTAGTGTAGCAATGAAGTGTAAAACATATTGTTTTGTCTGTGATGAAGCTTCACCACTCCAAGCTGGGGAGGGAGCAGAGGAGAAGAAAGAGAAATGAAAGACATCGAACTGAAGATCCCTGTAGGGTATTGGGAACCAGGTTTGAACCGGGGTGTAACACATGACAAAGTTAGGTACACTATCCAGGCAAGCTATTTTGCTGACCCAGTTTATTATTAGAGTGGAAAGAGTTCAAGGCACCTCTCACTTGCCATGCTAGGACTTGAACCTGGGCCCTCAGGCATTCAAGCTCTCTGTTCTAGTGCTGAGCTTCCTCCGTGATACACTTGGACTTGGCTCAAGAATCTATTTCATAATAATCATGGGGTATTATAATAAATGACAAAAGGTTGTATTGTCATTTCCTTTTTGACTGCTTCTATCATCAGCTGTCCCACACCTGACTTCTCTCAGCTTAGTTCTCTCCAGCTCAGTGGAATTTCTGACACCTGTTACCTGTAGTGAGGTAGAATTAGTCACCCCAAAATACACTGCTTTGGTAGTGTATTTCTGCTGAAATTAAAGAAGACCCAGTAGTCTAATAACAATCAAACCAACAAACCACTACCCTGCTTTACTTATAACAAAGAATGTATTTAGAGCACCTCATTTATCTCTGAGAAATGACTTGAAAATTAGCTTTCCCCCAAGAATTTCCTTTACTTCTCTCTTGATTTGTTTTGCTCCACACCAGTCGTCTTTGAACACTGCATGTTTTCTGTGATTATTACTATTTATTATTATTATTATTATTATTATTATTATTATATTTGTCTCCAGGGTAATCACTGGGGCTTGTTGCCTGCACTACGAACATACTGCTCCTGGAGGCCATTTTTTTTTCTCCATTTTTGTTGTTGTTGGATACGACAGAGAAATGGAGAGAGGAAGGGGAGATGGGGGAGAGAAAGACACCTGCAGACCTGCTTTACCACATGTGAAGCATCTCCCTTGTAGGTAGGGAGCCAGGGGCTCGAACCTGGATCCTTGTGCAAATCCTTGCACTTTGCACTATGTGTGCTAAACCCAGTGCACTACCATCTGCCACCCGTGTTGATTTTCTATCAGTGTCTTCCCACATAAGTAGAATTCACCACTAAGTTTTTTTTTTTTTTTGCACACAATGTAATCTCAGTTTCTAAATAGTACAGAGTATATAGTAAGAGATAGATTAGAAATTAAGTGAGCTAGGTTGAAGGGATAGGAGAGAAAGGCAATGTGTAAAGACATCAACTCATGTTTCATTCTTTGCCTATCATTGGTTGATGAAACCTGATCTTGGTTGTCCTTTTCCCATCTTTTAAGTTCTCACAAGTATACTTGGAATATAACATAGATGAGTCCCCAAGGCCTTTTATCAGTATTCTTAGAGGCTAACTAGGAAATGCACTGCTTGAAGTATACAAAGCTTTACCAAGAAGCTCAGTGTCTGTACCAGCTGCAGACTGTGTGGAGTATAGTTTGGTGCTGTAGTACCTTAATCTGGTGAATTTGAGTTAATAATTAGAATGTCAGACTTGCTTTAAGACAGTTGTACTATCATAGAATCACAATTTTAGGTTAAGTAAGGGAAGTATTAATGTTTTTGAATAGATATTTCGTTTGTGGACACAATTTTTCTCAAATGATAATTGCTTTGAAAATAGAAATTTTAAATAGGGTCTAACTTGCTTATTTTTTTTTGAAGTTTGTTTATTGGATAGAGACAGAGAAATTGAAAAGTAAATGGGAGGGGGGAGAGAGAAAATAGCACTACTTCACCGTTCATGAAGTTAAGGGACCAGGGGTTTGAACCTGGGTCTTTGTGCACGGTAATGTGCATTCAACTAGATGTGCCACCACCCACGCCCAATGGTCTATATATGAACGATATATCAAAGCAGTTTTGGCGTCCTGTGATGCTAAATTTTTAAAAACTTTTTTTTAACACTTTGTTAGTTTGAGTAGAGACTAAGAAATCGAAAGGGGAGTGGAGAGAAAGAGAGGTAGAGAGACAGAGAGACACCTGCAGCATCACCATTTGTGAAACTTCCCCCCTGCAGGTGTGCACCAGGGGCTTGAACCTGGGTTCTTGTGTATTATAGTATGTGCACTCAACTGGACTCACCTCCACCCAGGCCCTGACACTAAAATTTAAAATAATCATATATTTTTTTAAATGTATGTGTTTTCATACCTCTAAGCTTAGCTTATTTTCCCCTCATTGAACTCCATAGATCTTTGATTCAGTAATCTTTAATAATTTCCAAGTTAAACTTTTGAATAAAATTATAAAGTTATTTTTTTTTAATTTTACACCTATGACTGACTACTCAAGTTAAAAGACCATGCACATTGTCTCCAGATTAGAACCAATGATTTTACATTTCTGTGAAAGGGGCTATCTATATTTCTTATACTAAAAAGAAAAAAAATTAGTTTAACCATTTGTTAAACTACAGTTATTGAATAGTAAGTATCTGCTGGTGGTTTCATTGCCATCAGAGATGGGAAGTACAGACCCAAGGGGGGAGATTAAGAACCAAGTAAATAACTTTTTAAATATTTTACTTGTTGTGGTAAAACATGTGGAGCAATAGACAACAGGAACATGATGAGTTAATAAAAACCAAGATAAGAGCATAAATGGGTACCTGGAGCTGACATAGTGTCAACAGGAACAAGGACGTTTCTTGTTAAAATATTAATACCTAGGAGGCCAGGCAATGGCTTACCTGTTAAGTGCTCACATCACAGTGAGCAAGCACCCAGGTTCAAGCCCCTGGTCCCTACCTGCAGGGGTAGAGCAGGGCTGCAGGTATCTCTCTCTCTCCCTATTTCTTCTTCCCCTCTCAATTTCTGTTTCCATCCAGTAATAAATATTTAAAAAGATATATTAATTCCTAAATACTGTAACATGAAGGCAAAGGATAGAAGACAAGATGTGGAAAGATAGCCAGCCAAGAGCCTTTGATGTTTATGCAGTATCACCATGGGCCCATGTCAGCAAACTGGGTTGAAGCATAAGAAAGAATAAGACATGAGAAGAACTTGCTTGGACAAAAGTATTCCAGAAAGAAAAGGAAGAGACGAAAATTTAATGCTCAGGGGAAAGACAATGGAGTGCTTATGAAAAAGTTATCTGTAACTGAAGATTGCTGAGTAAAAAAGAAAATGATGGGAATTGAACTAGACATTAACCTAGGAAGAGATAAGAGAGAAGAAAAGGGGGCTAAAGAATAGAGAAACTTCCCGTGAAGGGGATGGGATACGGCAACGCTGGTGGTAGGAATTGTGTGGAATTGTAAACCTCTTATCCCACAATTTGTTGATAATTATTAAATCACTAACAAAATAATATACATAAATATAATTTTATGTTCAGAATACAATGAAGTGATAAATCAGTACTGTAAAATAAAATGTCTTTGAAATAGGAAAAAATAATTGGACAAGCTGGAGTTTCATTTTTTAAAAATTTCTTACCATGTTAAAGTGATAAGTTCAATCTGTGCTCTGGGTCTGTGTATGTCCTCCAACTATTTTCCCATCCTGATTCATTCTGTAACAGAGCTTAGCCTCTCAGTGTTGAGCTCCTCCCAAGTTGAGAGGATTGTGGGATTCAAGTATTCAGTTTTGTACTGAAGCTTTTTGCAGTTACCAAATTAAGGCAGAACGAGCCTAGGAAATGTCAGACCATACATTCTGCTCTGGGCACTGTTTCTGTACCCTTTTAGAATATGTACCATCAACTCCTAGAACTACTTCCTTCATCTTGATGAGATTTCCTTATGTTGAAATGTATAGAATACCGTCAGTGTTATATTCGAATTAAGGAGTGTCTCCAAATCGAGTTTGTTTTGTCATTTGCTCTTTGCATTTGACCTTTAAATTATGTGAATACATTGCTTATGCATTTTGTTTCCCATCGTCAAAAAAACCATCCAGCGAAATAATTATTTTCTCATGGCAAAAGGCTAAATAAGCAGCAGTAATTTGCTACCTGGAAGCATGGTTTTTTTTATTTTTTTCAGTCCATCCATGGGAAGAAATAGATCCAATTTAGGGTAGAGGAGTGATCCAGGTTAATTGCATGCAGAGCATCCCCTCTCCCTCCCCAAGATAACAGTCCTAAATGAACACAGTAGGTGCTCTGCAGCCAGTGTGGTTACACATTGATCTTCGCCAGCTTGTTTACAGAGTTTTGGCAAGTTGCTGATGTACTTCTCCCTGGGGATAGAGCAGGGGTTAATTGCTGTTAAACTCTCAGTGCCAAGTAATGGTTCAGCCTCTCTGCTACATTAAAGATGACACTAATAAGGAAAGAGTGCAGTGGATTGCTCTATGTTGAAAATTGGACTGGTGGTGACAGAAACTTGGAGCTGAGCTGATGTAATAGGAAGACCATAATGTAATTATAACTGCTGAACATGTGTCATACCAAGTTAAATGATACATTAATGAATCAAAACAGGTGATGAAGTGTTGCTCTTTCAGCGGATAGAGGTGCTTTCAAGGTTAGATTGCCATTAATTTAATAATCTGTAATATGGATATTCTTCAAATCACAAATGAAATCAACCTTAATGCTTTCATACAGCATTGCTTCTTGAGTTTCAAATGGAGATAAAAGAAACAAAGCAAAAGTGAGCAGAGTTCAATGCAACCCATTCTGTGTTTAATTTTGTAAGAAAGAGTTTTACATTGTAAGGTGAGTGGTTGCCCAAGGCCTTCTTTTAGCCCGGGTAGACCACTTGATCATCTTAATCCCCAGCTAGCCAGCCAGTTAACTCCTAAGAGAGCACAGACCTTGGGAAGCAGGCAACAATATCTCTTTAAACAGGCCATTGTGCAATATATGTATGTATAATTTTAATAAAGCTTACCTATCTTCACAATAGGAAGAATGCCCCTCAAATCTTCTGATCTATTTGGGTATAATTTGTTTATTTTCTAAGTAATTGTAGAGCTTTCAAACCCATTTTCCTTATGAATTATGTAATTAAAAATTAATCAGCAATAGATAGCTTGGTACCCATGATTTTTACATGATCTGTCTTAATTTTGTTTCAAGAATGGCATAGTTATTTCAGATTCAGTTAGGACTGCTAGAAGAGTAATAGTACAATAACTGTATTTTTGAAAGTGTGGGTCTCATATATGAATTCATCTTGAAAAATGGTTTCTTAAATCATTTTAAAGATCTTGGACGCATAATAGGCTATTGCATTAGGTCTTGTGTCATATATAAAATTATAAAGAAGATGCTTAAATGTTGGATCTACTTTACATTGCTGTCCACTGTCTAGTATGCAATTTGATTTTTAATCCTAACGTATATAACCTTCCTTGGTTATTATTAGTAGTTAATGTTGTGTTTCTGTTTTACTAAATATTTGAAACTAATTACAACAGCAGTGGTTAATGATTTCTTTCACAAAGTATTATTGTCCTATGAAATTAGAAAATAAATGGATACAACTTAAGATTTTAAAAAGTGTGCCATATCTGTCTTTTAGATGCTATTAACTGTACAATTTGCTTTTCCACTAGTCCTCTATTATTTGTGCATGTTCTCAAGAGAACTGTATATAGACATGGAGAATGTCAGGGCTGAGGGGAAATATTCCCCTATCCCTCTAGCTTTTTTTTTTTTTTTTTTTTTGGCTGGCAAATAATCAAATACACATCAGACAGGTTGACAAGAGAATATGGGTACAATTTCTCACTTCCTTCTGATAGGTAAACACAAAACACTCTCACTCCCAACTTAAGTCCTTTTCTTCCAGCATGCACCAGAGTCCAAACCAACCCCCACACACCAACCCCTCACACACACAGGTCCTTAACCTATCACCCCAGAGTCCTCTGCTTTGCTGTAATACATCAAAGTTTCACTTTTATCACTGGAGAAGGAAGTAATTTAAATCTGCAGGAAGTTCATGCCTTAGTTATTGTGCTTTTCCTGATGAACTTCCCCTGTCTGCTAACCCAAAAACCCTTTGATTCTAGTTTAAGGTGTTGACAAACTATTGGGTCAAGTCACTGTTATACTGGGTCTCTCCCATGTGTGCAGGAAATATGTGTGCTGTTATGAAATGTCTTTTCTATGTTCTCTTGTCAACAACTGTATTGTAGACATTTTCTCCCCACTCCCACCCCCAACAGATGATTAAAAAGAAAATAAAACAACTTTAAAAAGTTCAAGATTAGGTCTTCCAGGTACAGCGAGAGAGATAGATATCCTTACAAAAAAGGGGGATTTTCCTTTGCATGTAAAGGTGCCACGTAAAAAATGTAGTCCCTACCCAGACTTCAAAGTCTCTCCTATGACATAAATCTTATGCCAAAGAGATTTGGGGGTTGAGTTCCCAGTCTGCCAAAAACAGACTATGCCAACCCAAAATGAGCTATGCTGGCATATTAGTTAATTTGAGCATCAAGCACTTGGAAGATAATAAACGCAAGGAGGATGTTTCTCTCATCTCCCCTTATTTGCCAGAAAAGGTGATTTTTCCCAGAGAAACTCACTGTCCTGAATACTATCCCAAAGAGTTTCATCAACCAGGAAAAAAATGAGTCATCACTGGAAGGGATTGCCTGAAGTTTATCACTAACTTGAACCTGAGAAGTTGATGAGTGTCACAGGGGGACAGTGGCAGAAGCTACAATAATCAAAGAAAGAGGATATAAAAATAAAGAATGCTGACCATGTATACACTACAATTTATCCTTAAACAATGCTGGACCAGCAGCCTCTTTCCACTACTTCTATCACTGCCATTTCCCCCCATGACATAGAAAATATGAGCATTATTTTTATTATTACTTATGTATTTATTTATTTTGCCTCCAGGGTTATCTCTGGGGCACTATGAATCCACTGCTCCTGGAGACCATTTTTCTTTTCTTTCTTTTTTTTTTTTTTTTTTTTTTTTTTTGGATAGACACAGAAATTGACAGGGGAGGGGAGATAGAGAGGGAGAAAGAAAAAGACACCTGCCGACCACTTGTGAAACAACTTCCCCGCAGGTGGATCAAACCCAAACCCAGATCCTCACATGGGTCTGAGCATTAATTCTAACTCTTTTCAAACTTAACCTACTGTCATCATCCACTGGAGATTTGTTTCAGGTTTCCTTACAGATAGATCCTCTGAATCAATGAATATGGCTCTTACTTAGTTGGTCCTCAGGATCTGCTGGTTCCACATTCATGGATTCAACCAACTACTAGTGCAAGTGAATCAGAGCAGTTTGAATCTGTGTGAACAACAGTTCAAGGAGCATATGTACTCAAGGGGAATACAGATTATGAGGAAAATAAAACTTTCGCTAAAGAGGTAAATCAGCTTGGGAGAGCACTGTGACTAAGATGAGGGATAAACTTGAGTTTATCTCTACATAGAAGGAAATCAGTGAAAAGGAAGGGGCATGGACTTAGGGCAGAACTAAGTAAGCAATGAATGGAGAGAAATGATAGGGAGATGGGGAAGGAAATCCCAAGCACTGGCAGATGGTTTCCTTCCTTCCTTCCCTCCCTTCCTCCCTTCCTTCCTTCCTTCCTTCCTTCCTTCCTTCCTTCCTTTCTTATTTATTTTAATTTATTTATTTTCCCTTTTGTTGCCCTTGTTGTCCTTTTATTGTTGTCATTATTATTGCTGTTATTGATGTCGTCGTTAGATAGGACAGAGAAAAATGGAGAGAGGAGGGGAAGACAGAGAGGGGAAGAGAAAGACAGACACCTGCAGACCTGCTTCACTGCCTGTGAAGTGACACCCCTGCAGGTGGGGAGCCGGGGGCTCAAACCGGGATCCTTATGCTGGTCCTTGCACTTTGTGCCATGTGTGCTTAACATGCTGTGCTACCGCCAGACTCCCCAGATGGTTAACTTTCATACATGAGAAAACAAAGTTGTCTGTGAATACCAAAAGGAAGTGTAGGTATTCATAATTTAACATAATTTTTGTCTGCCTTTTCCTCCTTATTATCTGCTTAATTGTTTTCCTATGAAGAAGGAAATGTATGCTGTTATGGGATGTTTCAAAGTATGGAAAGAATAAAATAATAAAATAATTGAAGTGTTAGGATTGCATGAAGTGTTTAACTGCTAGGAAATTAACAAAAAAAATCACAAAAGCATTAATGAAGTAACTTTATATTTAGTTTCTATGACAGTAACATTTTCCCTAGACCCAGTAGCCCACATGTGTCTAAGAAAGTCAATGCAAATTTGATTTCCCCTTTCATGTTTTAAAACTCAATTTCATACTTTCTCCTATATATTTAGTATTTGGCCTGGAAAAAGATGATGCCTTGCTACTGAAGCATTTTGAGAACAAAACACTAAGCTAAACATGTAATCTGAGGAACAAAAATGAAGTGAGCATATTCCTATGCTATTTCAGGTCTGTTAGAAACCAATATGTAGGCTTGTATCAGTGGGGGCTTAACTTTAAAGATCACACCAAAATAGAGTAGGTACTGGAAATTTACTGGAAATTGTTCCTGAGTTATTGCATGCTACTGCTGACCACAAAGAAAAACAAAGCCCCCAAAATCCTCAAAGTCAGCAACTTGTGGTTAATGTCCCCTTGCTTTATGTCCCTCTGTTTAATTTTTTTTTCTGAGTAGCACTCAGTAAGTGATATTAAGCTTTTACGATGTTTGCAGATGATCTGTGTTTTCCATGCATTAAGCCATTTGTTGTTTTTTGATGTGGTTGTTCAAACAGCTGGTTTTAAAGATGCTTGTATTGATGAGGACAACACAGTTAAAATGAACAGTTGTGGAGGCAGGGCAGCGGTACAGGGGGTTAAGCACACATGGTGCAAAGTGTAAGGATGGGTATAAGGTTCCTGGTTCGAGCCCGGCTCCTCACTGGAGGGGGGCGGTCGCTTCACAAGTAGTGAAGCAGGTCTGCAGATGTCTGTCTTCCCATTCTCTCTTAATTTCTCTCTGTCCTGTCCAACAACAAAGATGGGGGGAAAATGGCCTCCAGGAGCAGTGAATTCATAGTGCAGGAACCAAACCCCAGTGATCACCCTGGAGGCAAAACAACAACTGGTCACTTTCTGTTTACATAACACTTTTCTTCAAGTGTTTCATTTTGATCCTGATATTTAGCAAGGACTTTACTATTGTCTCTGTCCTTTAGAAATTTCAAGCTACACAATTGGGCTTTCCTTTTGGATGATACTTAGGACGAGAAACATTTCACAGGCTATGTTGCTATCCGTGAGGATTTTAAAAACGATAGTTGGGAGCACTGTGACGTGTGCATGTGTGATGTTCTTCTACTCATACTGTATTTCATAATTAAGCAAGTGGTAATTTGCTAACAGGGCTCCCAACAGCTGCCTGTGGAATAAGACAATATGCTTTTCCTCTCCCTACTGGGCCTAATTCCCCAGTAACCTTATTGAAAATGTGCATGGGCTACAAAACTAAAGATTAACTGTCCAGGGACCTGCTTCCTGGAGCTTATTTGAAGATTAAATCAAATGGCAGGCAATATATATTTGGTAATACGGCTTTGTTGCAGTCTTTTCCTGTGTAATGGTAAGTGTAATGGAAGGAGATGACACTTTATAGCTGTTTTTTAAAAAAAGCATTTTTCTAAATGTGAAATAGTTTTGTACTCATGCTGAAATCAGAATGAATAATTTATTCTTTCATAACCAAAAGCATCTTCTGCTTTTTGAACACATAATAAAGAATCTCTAATTACAAATTATCTATAATTACAAATTGTTCAGCCTTTTAAAAAGGTGATTATTATTCATTATCTATTTATTTCATAACAAATGCCAGTGGAGGTGTGAAAGATGACTTTAAAGAGATACTGCAACATTTTAATTAAATAGAAAGCCATTCAGATATATATTTAAAAACATAGATTTTAGAATGCACATTAGTAAATGGATTTCTCCTTAACAAAGCAGAGAAAGATGGATGAAGATGTTTTGCTTTTAAAAATACTATATTTAGCATGCCTGTGCAGAGACACTAAGTGTGATTTGTCCTCATAGCAGACATCTGAAGAACAAGTGACATTCTTACACAAAATCCATATTGGTGATGTATTTAATTACAGAGCTGATTGAAATTGACAGCTTTAGTGACCTGCATTTGCACTTGTAGTGATTGATGGATGCTTCAACTCTGGTTACTTTTAAACCAATTCACATATTGCTCAATAGTATAATATCATCCTGTCAAATTGCAAACTACATTTTTACAAGTGTAGGGACTGCAGAGAGTACATGTTTAATTAAAATGGGATAGAGATGAATTGTTTAAAAACACCTACACAACTGTTCAACTAGGACCATGGTTACTTGAAAGCAGAATGAAGGAAAATCCAGTACACTTAACTCAGGCATTGATGTGCCTAGTGTCATCTTTGCTTATAGAAAACACTTTCCTAACTTATTCATAGTTAAAGAGACTTCACAGAACCAGAGACGACTGTCTTAAAGCTTAACTGTTACAGTTCTGCCAACATTTGTTAGATCAAGGAAATTATCTTACTGCTCTTGTAGCCTAAACTCCATCTGCTTTCATTTCTTTGTTGCTCAGAGAAGTAACTTATTTGCAGAATATCACAGCTGTTTCTACTGTATAAAACTCAAGCTGGTTTGGGGCCAGTGAGGCAGAACAGAGGTATAACAACTGCCTTGTGTGTGTGAGGCCCTGCTCTCCTACCCATAGGAAAACAGGGACAAGAACTCCCTAGAATGTGCTCTGAATGTCTGTATGTCTCTCACTTTCATTAAAGCACACACACACACACACACACACACACACACACACACACACACACACTAAAACTGGCATGTGCATCTTTTAATGTATTTTGGATAGAGAAATTCAGAGGGAAGGGAGATAGGAAGAGAGAGAGATACAACTGCAGCACTGCTTCACGGCTCATGAAATTCCCCCCAGCAGTTGGGGACTGGGGCCTTTAACCTGTAATGTGTGCGTTCAACCAGTGTGCCACTACCCAAACCCTGCACACACATCTTTATATTGCCAGATGAATGGTTTTTTTTTAAATAGTATATAGAATTTCTTCCTCTAGATGATATTCATAGTTTTGGGGGGTGTCTGGAAAAAAAAATGAGTCTTCCAGGAGAGATATAGTCATGCAGGTGTTGAAGCCATGGCAGCAAGATATAGTGAAAAAATAAAATAGCTGATAAAGATTTAAACCATTATTTCAGGTACTCAGAAAAATCCAGTTTTAACCCCAGTATTTTTCACTTTACTTAAGATGAATTAGGATCAGCAAATTAACTCACCTGGACTGTGCACTGTTTTTCCATGAGCGTGAGCCAGGGTATGAGACAGGCCTCCTTACAATGGAGAAGCACTCTTAGGTTGATCCCATTCACTTGGTGACATATATATTAGGTTCATCTATGTTTTTTCATTTCTCAATAGTCCAGTTCTTTTAAGCATTTAACAATGGAATATTGTCTGGATATACCACAGTTTACCTGTTGCCATCTTGGCTAACTTTTGGCAATTAAAAATAGTTACCCTAAACATGACAGGTACAGGTACTTGTGCATACATAAAATTTCAGATCCTGGGGGTCGGGCGGTAGCGCAGCAGGTTAAGTGCACATGGCACGAAGTGCAAGGAACAGCATAAGGATCCTGGTTCAAGCCCCTTGCTCCCCACCCATAGGGTAGTCGCTTCACAAGACGTGAAGCAGGTCTGCAGGTGTCTCTTTCTCTCAACCTCTGTCTTCCCCTCCTCTCTCCATTTCTCTGTCCTATCCAACAACAATGATATGAGTAACAACAATTATAATAACCACAGCAAGGGGAAAAAATAGCCACCAGGAGCGATGGATTTGTGGTGCAGGCACCGATCCTCAGCAATAACCCTGGAGGCAAAAACAAAACAAAAAAACCAGATCTTTAAGGTATATATGAGAGTACTTGATTACTTGATTGTGTCATAAGAGTATAGATAGTTCATTAAGGAACCACTAATTCTTTGCAAAATGGCTATATCATTTTGTATTCCTACCAAGAACAAATAAAAGTTGTTCCCCATTAGTTCAAATGATCATTTCTTTTGGTGGCTTTGTGTGGGCCTTTTTTATTTGTCTTGGTGGGTATCTGACTGCACTGGTATTTGTTGTTAAGCCTGTCTTTGTTCTGTACTTAGACTTTTGCTCCTTTGTTGAAGACCAGGTGATTATATTTGAATCTATTTCTGCATTCTCTTATATTGTATAGCTATTGTTTATTCATTCACAAATATCATAGTCATGATTATTGTAGCCTCTACTCTGTCTCAAAGTTGACTATTGTGAGACCTCCAACTTTACTCCTCTGCAATATTGTATTCATTGCTGCATGTCCTTTTCCATATAAACTCGTATAAAACCATTGGCTGGGCTGGGCAGTAGCACATCAAGTAAAGCGTGCATGTTACCAGGCCGAGGGATCTGGGTACAAACCCCTACTTCCCACCTGTAGGGTGGGTGGAGCCTCAGGAGCCATGACGTAGTGCTGCAGGTGTCTCTCTTCCTTTCTTCCTATCTCCTTCTTTTCTTTCTTTCAATTACTGTCTGTTTCTATAAAAAAATAATAAACTACTTATTGGTATTTTGAGATTAAATTGGGTGTATAGTTAGTTTGGGAAGAAATGATGTATTTTTAACTATCTTCCTATTTATGGACATAGAACCTACATCCATTTACTTAGTTGCTTTTTGAAATTTTATTTGAACATTGTAGCTTTCCTCCTTTATCTAGGAAAAGAAAACATTTGAAATGTCTTATCAATCTCATACTATGTATCTTGACATAATGATTTTAGTTCCATTTTTTGTTGTTAATCCTTGGATTTTCTGTTTACACAGTGATGTTGAGCAATTTTTACTCCTTTCCAGTTACATAATTACTATTACATGTCTTACAATGCAGGAGAATCTGGGTTCAAGCCCCTGATCCCCCCTGAGGGGAAAAGCTCTGCGAGTGGTGAGGCAGGGCTGCAGGTGTCTCTCTGTCCCTTTCCTTCCTCTCAATTTCCGGCTGTCTCTATCCAATAAATAAATAAAGATAATAAAAACTATTTTTTAAGAAGAACAAAACATAATCACAATAACAGTATTTTGGGGGGTAGAAAATTCTGTTAGTGGGATTTGTATTTTTCATCACTACAAAAAATTCTAATAGTTTTTTCTCTTCTTGCTTGCCATTTTAATAATAGGCCTATGCACATTTTTAAATTTTTATTTTTTACATAAATTCTGTTTTGTGTCCTCTGACCTTCCTATATCTATGGCTTGGTATCTGACATGAATTTATGAAAATTACCTGGCATTTATGTTTCAAATATTCTGTTACTCTCTTCCATATATACCACATATGTTCTCCTTATTGTGATTTTTCATTTTTTAATGAGTCAGAGATACAGACTCAACATATTTATATGACATGTCTATATGTAGATTAGTATAACAATTTAAAGTTATTAACTTTAAAATTTCCTACATCCTACTTCCTTTACACTATCAAAATCATCTTGGTTTTATAAAATTACTTTGAACATTTTTCTTGTTTCTCTTAGGCGTCATTGCTACTCTGGTGTGACATTCTGAAATACTTCAATAAATTCATTGTTAAATTACTAGCAGTTGTATACAACTTTAAATTATTCACTAAGATATCTTTTCCAGGGGCTGGGCAGTGGAGCACCTGGTTAAGCACACACATAACAGTGTGTAGGGACCCGGGTTTGAGCCCCCAACCCCCACCTGCAGGGGAAAGCTTTGCAAGTGGTGAAGCAGGGCTGCAGGTGATTGTCTCTCTCCCTCTCTATAGCCCCCTTCACTCTTGATTTCTGGCTTTCTCTATCCAATAAATATAGTAAAAATTTTTTTAAATGTATCTTTTCCAAATTATAGTTGTTTCTACATAGAAATGTGTATATTTTTTCACATTTAAATTTTACTAAAGACGTTTAATACAATCTTAACCATTTAGTAGGATTTGCATTTGCTAACACTTTAGCCTTTCAGTTTATAGTATTCATTCCCTCTTTACCATTTTAAAAAGTAATTATTTTTTCTTCAGCTCTATTTAATTCCTTTTGTAAAAGTTTCTTTATTGAGGAATTAATGGTTTACAGTCAACAGTAAAATAAAATACAGTAGGGGGCCAGGCTGTAACACAGCCAGTGACGTGCACATGGTGCAAAGTGCAAGGACCAGTGTAAAGATCCTGGGTTTGAGCCCCTGGCTCCCCACCTGCAGGGGGTTGCTTCACAAGCAGTGAAGCAGGTCTGCAGGTGACTTTCTCTTCCCTTCTCTGTCTTCCGCTCCTCTCTAGATTTCTCTGTCCTGTCCAACAACAGCAATACCAATAACAAGGGTAATAAAATG
Source organism: Erinaceus europaeus (assembly GCF_950295315.1). Taxonomy (NCBI): domain Eukaryota; kingdom Metazoa; phylum Chordata; class Mammalia; order Eulipotyphla; family Erinaceidae; genus Erinaceus; species Erinaceus europaeus. The sequence goes on from NC_080168.1 coordinate 54,845,692, forward strand.
GAGAAGATTGGCCTCCAGGAGCAGTGGATTCATAGTGCAGGCACAGTGCCCCAGCGATAACCCTGGAGGCAAATGAATAAGTAAAATACAATCGTACATGTGTAATATGTCTCAGTTTTCCATATCATAATTCAAACCCCACTAGGTCCTCCTGTCATCCAGGACCTGAACCCCCCCCCCCCCCAGTCTTTTACTTTGGTGCAATATATCAACTCCAGAACTCCAGTCCAAGTTCTGCTTTGTGTTTTCCCTTCTATTTTTCTTCTCCTTCTTCTCCTTCCTCTTCTCCTTCTTCTCTTTATTTTTCTCCTTCTCCTCCTCCTTCTCCTCTTCTTCTTTTTGCAACTTCTTTCTGTGAGTGAGATCATCCCATATTCTTCCTTATCTTTCTGGCTGATATATTTAATTTCTTCTTATCTCCTTTCTGGTTTCTATAGAATTATGAATTTTAAATTATTTCATTTAAAAATACTGTCTAGAAAGTTTTCAATTCTCTTGTCATAATTCAAGCTTAAACTAGGCAATGTGACATGTGTCCTTGGCTTTTTAATGGTTGATAAAGTTAGACTTTGACTAATGTTAATGAAATTAGCACACTTTAATTTTGTTTATCCCCATTTTCGAACTATTTCCAGGGATTGTCATCTATTTAAATTCACATTATTAGGGGCCAGGTGGTGGTACACATTACAGTGCATAAGGATCAGGTTCAAGCCCCTGGCTACCGCCTCATGAGTGGTGAAGCAGGACTACTGGTGTCTGTGTTTCTCTCCCTCTCTATCTCACCCTCACCTTTCAATTTATCTCTATCTGATAATAAATAAGTAAATAAAATTTTAAATTTTTTTTCATTTTTCTGTACTAAGATTCACTGAAACTTTTTTGAAACTTTTCATATAGTAGTTAACCTTTTTGTTACTTTTCATTCTTTGTATGCCCAGATGATTTTTTATAGATGTCATTTACTATGTATCTGAAAGAGTTTCACATGAGACAGTGGGAAACTAGAGTACTGCTACTGTGCCATGTGGTCCTGAGGAGCCCCAAGCATACAAGTCCAACCCTCTACCAGCTGAGTCACTTCCCCCAGCTGAATTCACTGACATTTTAATAGCATCCTCAGCATTTGTATACTAATTCTCAAAATGTGTACATTAATATGATGAGTTGACTTTGTTGTTTTTCTTAGAAACTGTGAAATTTATTATTTGTGGATTGATCCCTTTTAGTGAAAATAAGTGATGTTAGAAATCAAATAATAAAGGACTGGCATCCTGAAATAAAGAATAACATGATACAGGCCTTATCATTAATCACATTTTAGACAAAAAGAGATATTAAAACTTATATTCTAATTAGAGAAATATCCTATTCAGAGGAGCCAGAACTTGGGAATTCAGACTAGTGTTCTTCCTGTCTTGTTAAGATCGAGTTACCAAAGGAGACAAAGTTATTTGGAGAGAAGTCCCCAGAAGGAAGAGTTTTTCCCTTGAACTTGAAGCTGACAGTTATCAGCATAAAGATGTGAAGAAAATGTTGATACTCACTAAAAGGAATGAGTAGAATAATTCCCCCAGTCCACACAAAGCCAGGAATTATTTGTATATTCATAGTCAGAGTGGGAAAACAGCTGCTACTCAGGGCATTCAGTGAGGCCTCATAGGTAGCTGGTCTCAGTAATGGGGAGTGATGGAAGTTTACCCTTTTTAAACACAACACTAAACAAGTCAGTTTCCCCCTCTAATATCTTTTTAGTGTATTTCTGCTGCTTCACAGGAAATTAAGTTCTCTAGAATAACATGCAAGTCTCTCTCTCTCTTTCTTTCTTTCTTTCTTTCTTTCTTTCTTTCTTTCTTTCTTTCTTTCTTTCTGTGTATGTGTGTGTGTGTCTCTGGGGTTATCACTGCTCCTGGAGGATGTTTTTTCCCATTTTTTGTTGCCCTTGTTATTGCATTGCTGTTGTTGGATAGGATAGAGAGAAATCAAGAGAGGAAGGAAGGGAAGATAGAGAGGTGGAGAGAAAGACACCTGCAGACCTGCTTCCCTACCTGTGAAGTGACCCCCCCCATAGGTGAGCAGCTGGGGGGCTGGAACCAGGATCCTTATGCTGGTCCTTGCACTTCACTCAATGTGTGCTTAACCTGCTGCGCTACCGCCTGGCCCCCACAAGTGTCTTTTTGTTCTAATGCCTTCATTCCTCTTCTCTTTTCTCTTTTAAATTTAAAATATTTTTAACTTTATTTAATTACATCTGCATATAATCTTTTTTAATATTTATTTATTTATTTATTTGATTGGACAGAGAGAAATTGAGAGAGGAAGAGAGGTAGTGGAAGAGAGAAAGACAAGAGATATCTTCAGCACTGCTTTACCACTTGTGAAGCTTTCTACCTGCAGATGGTCCAGACACTTGAACCCAGGTCCTTGTGCACTTAAACAAGTGTGCCATCACTTACCCCACTTCTGTTTTAATAGTTGTATAGACCATTTTCCCCTCCACTTTATTGTGTGTGGGGTATGTTAGTGGTATACAGTGAAATTTGTTTTTTGCAAAACTATGACAGTGTATTTTGTTAGTTTTGGAAAAGTATATGGGATTATTTCTCCAAATACTGTCTCTGACCTTTCTTCTCATTAAACTTTGAAATTTTGCTTAGGGGCTGAACAGCAGTGCATTCAACTAAGCGCACACATTTCCATGCACAAGGACTGAAGTTCAAGTCCCAGGTCCTCACATGCAGGGAGGAAGCTTCAGGAGCACTGTAAGAGTACAGCACAGTGCAGTACTTCCCTCTCAGTACAGCAAAGTATAGTACTTCCCTCTGTTTCTCTTTGTTCTGTCAAAATGAGAGGAAGGAAGGAGGATAGGAAGGAATGGTCATGGAGGCAGCAGAAGCATCTTTACAGACTCTGAGCCCCAGTGATAACCCTGGTGACAATTTTTTTTTAATTTTGAAAAAAGGAAAGAAAAAAATTTACCTGTGGCTGGCAGAATTCACTTGGACAGTATGCTCTTGATTCGTTTGCCATGTATGTGACTCAGGTTTGAGTCCAGTACCCACTGCATTGGAAGAAGCTTCAGTGTCGATATCTTTCACTCTGTCTTTAGCTAGTGTGTGTGTGTGTGTGTGTGTGTGTGTGTGTGTGTGTGTGTGTGTGTGTGTGTGTGTGTGTTTCACAAAGCAGGAGGGCTGGAAAAATAGTATAATGATTTTGAAAAAAAGACTTTAATGTCTGAGGTTGTGTGATCTGAGGTTCAATCCTCAGCACCACTAGAACTGAGCAGTGCTCTGGTCTCCAACTCCTCTCTCTCATTAAGATAAATGAAATATTAAAAATATAGTTTATGAAAATAAACTATGCCTTCTATCTCTATCCTGTATTCCAAACTTTCTTTAATAGTAGGCACCTTTAAGAAATGCATTGGCTTTGTTCTCTCCATACTTAATTATTAATATTCCAATTTTCATTAGCGTTACCCAATCACTATTTAAGTTTTCCAATAAGATTTTTAAGTTAAGGGAGTCGGGCCTTAGCGCAGTAGGTTAAGCACAACTGGCGCAAAGCACAAGGACCTGCATAAGGATCCTGGTTCGAGCCCCCATCTCCCCACCTGCAGTGGAGTCGCTTCACAGGTGGTGAAGCAGGTCTGCAGGTGTCTTATCTTTCTCTCCCCTTCTGTCTTCCCCTCCTCTCTCCATTTCTCCCTGTCCTATCCAACTACAATAACAACAATAATAACTACAACAATAAAACAAGGGCAACAAAAGGGAAAATAAATAAATATTTTTAAAAAAAATTTTAAGTTAAGCTTTTTAGGGGGAGGGGATAGGAGTGGGCACGTTGACTTTGTACCTACATTATTCCATTACTCCTAGCAGACCCTCTTTTGTTTGTTTTGTTTTGTTTTCTCCTATTAACCTCAGATAGAAAAAGAGGAAAGGGACAGAGGAAAGATAGGAGAGCACCACTTCTATGCTCATGAAACTTTCCTTGGTGCTTGTACTCCATATAATGTCAGGTTTGAACCTGGGTCTTTGCACCTTGTTAAGTTACACTGTCCGGCATGAGTTATCTAGCCTTTGTATTTTTAAGTTACTGACTTTTAAATAAGTACATGAAACTTTTACTTTATATTAATGTATTTATGATTTATTTTTTTTACCTTTGTTTTTGTTGTTGTCTTTCACCAGAGCACTGCTCAGTTCTGTCTTATGGTGGTGCTGGGTGTTAAACCTGTGACCAGTGAACCTCAGGCATCAATGTCTGTTGCTTAAATCACCAAACGATCTTCCCAGCCCAATTTTTATTTCTTTGAATGTGGTAAACTTAGTTGATTTTACAGTCTAGTGTCCTTAGACTAATTCTTTTTACTCTTTGTGATATGTTCTGCTCATATACAGTCACTTTTTCCCCTTTGGAGAGAGAAAGGGGGGGGAGAAGACCACATCACTTCAATGCTTCTTTCAATGCTGTGCGACTGGGCTCAGTCACTTATATTATACTTTGTGTTGAACATCTGCATATAACCTTTTTTGTTAAATATTTATTTATTTATTTATTCCCTTTTGTTGCCCTTAGGTTTTTATTATTGTTACTGATGTTGTTGTTGTTGGATGCATTGGATCGACCTTCTCGTGGTGCATCCCGTGAGTACCCATCCATTGGGGAAACTGACGATCCTTCCTAGCCGACTGAATCCACATGGATCCCAGTCACTTTCAAAGCCAGCAACAAGCAGTTCCTGACAGCTTTCAACCTGACGCTGTTGACTGGCTACGGAAGAAGGGCAAACGCTAGAAGAAGAAGAAGAAGGACAGAGAGAAATCAAGAGAGGAGAAGACAGAGAGAGAAAGATAGACACCTGCAGACCTGTTTCACCACCTGTAAAGCAACTCCCCTGCAGGTGGGGTGCTGGGGGCTTGAGCCAGGATCCTTAAGCCAGTCCTTGCGCTTTGCACCACCTGCGCTTAACCCGCTGCACTACCGCCTGACTCCCCATCTGCATATAATCTTAATGCTTAACACTTCCACCTCAGCCTTGTAAAACCATCCCTGTTTTATTAAATAGTACTCTTTGATTGCTAAGGCAGATATCTTTGCTTGTATCCTGTTTTCTCCTACATCCCATATGCCTATTAAAATCAGGGAATTATATAAATCTATTTAATAAACTATAGGATGTGTTCACAACTCTTTATCACCTACCATCACCATATGAAACAGTCAGTATTAAAGCTGGAAAATAAATGGCTATTAGAGTTTAAGAGTGCAACATTTTCATTAAAATGAAAATTGGGGGGCGTGTCTCTCCCAGCAGGCTAGCGGGGCGCCTGGGGGCGGGTCTGCGCAGGCCCATGGGAGGGGGGAGGCGCTGCCCCGTGCTGGGATACTGACTCTTCCTGAACTCCCGGAAGTAAAAAGTACCGGAAGTAGAATTGCTGTGGTGTACCTTGGCTGAAAAAGCACTTTAGAATTTCCACAGAGTCTGATGGCGAAGGCTTAAACTTCTTGTAGCTGAAAGAAAACAGTGCCCAAAGTAAAAAGTGCCCTCCCTCTGCCTCAGTGATTTCTAGGCGTTTCTCTGATGAAAGGTTAACCATAGATGTCTGTCACAGACATTTCCTTAGCTGCAGAAAAATGGAAAAGAACCGGAAAGGGCAGGATTTCATGTTGTTCCCGGGGCTTCATCACTCCAAGGAGAATGAGAAAGAAAGGGGGAGAGAGAAGAAAAGTCTCCGCAGGTGTCCCGCATGGCGAGGCAGGTTCCCGCTCCCAGGTGAGCTCTCACCTTGGGCCTGGAGAGGGAGTGTCAGAGCTCGGTGCAGCCCCAAAGAAACACTGCACAACTTGCGAAAATAACTTCTGTACATCATGATAGTTTTAAAAATCCTTGTTGGGCGAGTCGGGCTGTAGCGCAGCAGGTTGAGCGCAGGTGGCGTGAAGCACAAGGACGGGCATGAGGATCCCGGTTCGGGCCCCCGGGTCCCCACCTGCAGGGGAGTCGCTTCACAGGCGGTGAAGCAGGTCTGCAGGTGTCTGTCTTTCTCTCCCCCTCTCTGTCTTCCCCTCCTCTCTCCATTTCTCGCTGTCCTATCCGACAACGACGACAACAATAACAACAACAATAAAATAACAAGGACAACAAAAGAGAATAAATAAATTAATTAAATTAAAAAAATTATTGTTGTTGCGTATGAGAGAGTTTCATATGAGAAAGGTAAAGAAGCCGGAGACGTGAGCACCACTGATGTGGCACATGCAGTTCTGGGAATCCCGTGCAAGTCAGAAACTCGTTACCAGTTGTTTCCCTGAGTGCTAGAATGTAATTTTTAAAAAATACTTATTTTCCTTTTTGTTGCCCTTGTTTTTTTATTGTTGTTGTTATTGATGTCGTTGTTGTTGGATAGGACAGAGAGAAATGGAGAGAGGAGAGGAAGACAGAGGGGGAGAGAGAGACGGACACCTGCAGACCTGCTTCACCGCCTGTGAAGCGACTCCCCTGCAGGTGGGGAGCCGGGGGCTCGAACCCGGATCCTTATGTCGGTCCTTGTGCTTTGTGCCACCTACGCTTAACCCGCTGCGCCACCGCCAGACTCCCCACTTAAATCTCTTTACATAACCACGATACTATCTCCCCAGACCTTTTATTATATTTTCTTTCTTTTTTCTTTCTCTCTTTTTTTTCCCCCAGGAAATTTTTGAAAAAGATTTTCCTTTTTTTAGAATAAGAGATAAACAGAGGATCACATAAATCTATAATATTTTTAGGGTGGACTTCATGATTAGGAGTCCAACCATTTATGTACTGCCGTACCTCCTGGGCCTCAATCCAAGCTATCCCTTCAAGAGTTTCCTTACTTTCTAAAGTATGCATCATTTAAAAAAAATAAAATAAAAGTAAAAAAAAAAAAAAAGAAAATTGGAGTGGTGCTAGTGACAGTATACCCAAAGCTCTCACCAAAATTATAGATGTCCACTGGCAACACTAGAGGCAGATGACTCCTGATTTCGAGGAAGTTCTAGAAAACCAATTACTCCATGGAGGCTTCTTACTTTTTTTTTTTTTATCTTTATTTATTGGATAGAAACAGAAATCGAGAGGGTAGGGGGAGATAGAGAGGGAAGGAGAAAGAGAACCCTGAAGCTCTGCTTTACCACTTACAAAGCTTTCCCCCTGCAGGTGGGGACCAGGGGCTTGAACCTGGGTCCTTGAGCATTGTAACATGTGCGCTCAACCAGGTGTGCCACCACCTGGACCCAAGGCCTCTTACTTTCATATTGCTACGAACTTCTTTCACTTTGTCTTCACATTTTTCATAGTTAATCATTTAATTGCCAAGCAGAATCCTGATGGAAAATATTCAAGAAACAGTAGTTTCCAAGAAGACTGTTATTTACAAAGGAAGGGGGGAGTAAGAGAGGGCTAGGCAAAGCTAAGTGCTACTATGTAATATAACACTGCTGTGTATTAAGTGCTACTATTGATCAATCAAACCTACCAGGCACAATGTCTCAATCTTCCAATGTCTAAAGATACATCTGCAGATACATGTTTACCTGCTTCCTCCCAGACTGAAATTAAGATGACTTCTTCTTATGTCTAATCCTTACACTATTTCTGGCATTTTAATAAGGTTTCTCTTCCTTGGTAGCCTCTAGCATCAATGATACGCTTCTTGGACAGTTGCTTTCTCCAGGTTCTTAATTAGCTCCTTTATTCTACAAATATAGTTAAGATTTCCTACTTTAAACAAGTTCATTTTTTTGTTGCTATATCCACCTTCAGCTATCATACTATGTATAGTTTTGCTAATATATTTATGTATTTAGGGGAACAAAAAAGTTCACTGTCACTTGGTTTGAACCCAGTACTTCTGATTTCTGCCATTGCCATTCATTTGCAGATTTTTTGCTTTAAAAGTGACACCTACCACAGGGACCCATTTATCAGCAGCCATAATATAAACCATTAACTTTAGTCCCCATAAAATTAGAGAGTGAAGAGAAAGATTTTCATGAGGGCCAGGTAGTGGTGCACCCAGTTAAATGTACCACATAGTTCTGTGAGCAAAGATCAGCCCTGCTCCCCACCCTGCAAAGGAGACACTTCACACGTGGTGAATCAGGTCTGTAGGTGTCTTTCTCTCTTGCTCTCTACCTCCCCCACCCCTCTGTTTCTCTCTGCCCTGTCTAATGAAGTGGAAAACAAACAAAAAAGGGGTCTGGGTGCTGGTGCACCTGGTTGAGTACATATGTTCCAATGCACAAGGACCTGGGGTTGAGCTTCCTTTCCCCACCTGTAGGGGGAAAGTTTTGCAAGTGATGAAGTAGTGCTGCAGATCTCTCTATCTTTTTGTCTCTATCTCTACCTGCCTTCTCGATTTCTAGTTGTCTCTATCCAATAAATAAATATAATAAAAAAGAAGAAAACAAAACAAAAAAGACCTTGCCATCTGAGTAGCATGAGAGTTAAACAAACAAACCAACAAACAAAAAGCTTTAGGGAAATCACCACCTTGACCTGTGTTGTGCTTATGTGTAATCTCTCAGAAGACAGTGGGGTAGCCAGGGGACTGGGTCCCCTTTCTTTAAAAAAAAAAAAAAATCATTTGACTAATTTCCATTTACTCAATTTTTAAAACTAATTTGTCATTTTAACTTCAGTTTAGATAATATATTTGTTGAAATAACATGTAAATTATACTTTTGTCCTGGTCTTGCTTTTATACCAGCCTATATTTTATCATTTCATCATAAATGTTGCTGTCTCCTGGATCCTTGGCTATCTCAACCCTTTCTAAGTCTTAAACAACTTAACTATATGTGAATAACATGACTTCATTTGTTGAGTTTCATGTCCATAGTTATGCATCAGTACATCTCAGGGAAAGCTAAGTATGTTCAAATTGAAAGAATTATTTAATTCAAATGAATGTTGATCTTTTTTTCTTTTAAAACATTTTTATTAACTTTATTTATTGGATAGAGACAGCCAGAAATTGAGAGGGAGGAGGGAGATAGAAAGGGAGAGAGACAGAGAGACATACCTGCAGACTTGCTTCACCACAATCATAGCTTTCCCCCTGCAGGTGGGGGCCAGGGGATCCAACTTGGGTCCTTGTGCATTGTAATGTGTGCATGCTCAACCAGCTGTACCCACCATCTAGCCTCCAGTACTATTTTTTTCTATCTTAGTTAATTACACTCTATTTCTTTTGAGAAATTGAATGGGGGTAGGGAGACAGAAAGGGACAGAGAAAGAGAGACAACCGCAGTGCTGTCCTGCTTGACCACCCCTGAATCCACAGTTGAGGAACCAGGAGCTTGAACCTGGGTCCTAGCTCATGCAACCTATGTGCTTAACTGGGTATGCGCCTTCCCCTCACCCCACCCTGCCTTCCACCCCAGGCCCCAGCTAATTGCACTGTTAACTCAGTTGCTCCACCTTTGTTTTTTTTTCTCACATTGCATACCATAACTGATTAACAAATCTTATGTATCATTTACTTATTTAAATTTATTTTGAGAGAGGAAAGGGGAGAGTGAGAGAGAGTACTAGCAAATGTGTTGCTGAGAATTAAACCCATTTCATGCACAGACAAGTCCTAAGCCTTATCTGTTGAGCTATCTCCATAGCAGGGGTAAATTTCTCTTCATAACTACTAATTTTCCTGCCTGGACTTTACTGAAATGGTTTCAGCTAGCACCAGTGCTTTGTCTCATTTGAACTTATGTAATAATGTTCTTTCTCTTCATTTTAATTGTCTTCTCTGTCTGCTCTAAGCCTTTGTACATGACTGACTTTTTCTGTCGTCTTGAACTTCCCTACATATTCATAAATGCTACTTCCATATGCAATTCTGATTCCTCATCTTTATTAATTCACAGTTTTTACAGAGTTATTATGGACCAGATCTAGAGAAATAGATCTGTGAAACAAAGATGAATAAAAGTAAAAAAGAACTTGTAATCCACTGAGACAGGCTACCTAAATATATAAACAAATGATGTGAGAATATGATTCCTCGAATCAAGCCACCCTCCACTGTTCAGAAGCCCAGAAATGCATTAATGTCTGCTAAGTTGGACTTCTAGCAAGTTGTTGAGTCTCTGAAAGCATCCTTTTCTCTCTGTAAGAAATCAGATTGCCTGTTCCTTACATAATGCAAGTGAGGAATAATTGAGACTGGCATAATATCTGCCCTGGAAGTGTTTGCCATTAACCCTCCACTTCCCACCCCCTACCCCCACCCCTATGTAAAACCTGTTGGGGCTTCATGCCTGTGCTGTTCCACCGTTCTTGGGGGACTCCTTTCTTGTTTCAGATCTACAGGTGAGACAGAGAAAATGGAGTTTCCCCTGTGTTTAGTACTCCCACATGGTGCCAGAGGCTTGAACCCTGGCTCTCCTATATGTTAAAGTGTGTGCTCTTTGGAGTGAGGTATCTCCCAGCCCCAACAATGATCTTATGAATAAAATAATTATATAATGCTCATCATGTTACAGTGGTATCATGATAAAATATTATGGCTTAAAATTAACTGGATAATTGATATTTAAATAAAGTCAAGATTTTCATTAGAAGAATTAATGTACATTAAAATATTTTGCTTCTAATTTCTTCTCTGAATGTGGTTTTATCTATCCCTCCTCTCCCCTACTGTGACAGTGTCAGTGGAGATGGATCCCCAAAGAGGAGCTAGGCTTCCTCATCATCTCTGTGCCCAAGTGTTGTCATACCATGAGTTCTTGACTAACATGATAGAGAATTAATGTGTCATTTACAAATCTGGCCTTTCAATAAGGGGCAGACAGTTTCTATTCTTTCAGTCCTCTTGGTCCTCATTCTCTGGTTGCAAAGAACAAGACCTTGTGAGAGGAGCAGGTTGCACGAGCAGAGGAGCTACAAAATGGATGGTGTTCAGGACACCTGCCTCTGAATTAGGCGGGCTCCTTCTGTACAATCTCCAAAGCATCCAATAATACTCTCAAAGTACACACTGTTCTGTTCATAAAGGAATAGAAACACTTTTAAATACTCCAATGTGATTATATATATATATATCATCCAGGGTTATTGCTGGGGCTTGGTGCCTACACTACAAATCCTAGTGCCCATCTTTTTTCCATTGTTTCTGCTGCTCTTGTTGTTGGGTAGGACAGAGAAATGGAGAGAGGAGGGGAAGACAGAGAGGAGAGAGAAAGACAGACACCTGCAGACCTCTTCACCACTTGTGAAGTGACCCCCCCTGCAGATGGGGAGCCAGGGGCTGGAACCAGGATCCTTGCGCTGGTCCTTGTGCAATACTATGTGTGCTTAACCCAGTGCACTACTGCCCAGCCCCCATGTGACACATTTTTAAATCCTCCAATCTGTTCTACACACATCCATTGGCATACAAGAAATTTATGCACAAAAATATCAAAGAAAGGTGATATATGACAGGGAGAAAATGTTCCTAAAGATAATTAATTCAGAGAATTGTGATAGTTTGGTTAAGGTTAAAGTGAACCTTTGAGGTGAAAAAAGGTAACAGGAAAGAAAAGTGGAAGTGACCCCCCCTGCAGGTGGGGTGCACGGGACTCAAACTGGGGTCCTTATGCTGGTCCTTGTGCTTTGCGCCATGTGCGCTTAACCTGCTGCGATACCACCTGGCCTCCCTATGTTTGCTTTCTAAGTATTCATCTGACAGCTGCCTTTTATTCCAAAAATGACTTCAACATGTTTCCAGTTCAGAATCGAAGTTCTCTGAGTATTTCACCTAAATTTTGTTTTCTGCAAATGGATTGACTTTAACTGTCATGGAGGTTATGGGGAACAAAAGGAATGTTGATAAGATTTCAAACACTCAATTTCCAAATAAGTGGGGAAAAAATCATAACAGTTAGTTGCATCATCAGAGAGAGAGAGAGAGGTACATTCTCTCCCTACACTCACACCACTGAGAGAATTGAATCTCTTTTCTGGCTATGAAAGAGTCAGTTACATCAACCATCTTAAATGTGGATAAGTGAGTTCCTAACTGAATTTATCTCAGTGTTTCTGCATTAAGTTTTTTTTCCTTTATTTTCCTATTTCCTTTTTAAGCAAACAGTTGAGCAAATAGGATCCAGAATATTCAACTTTAGAGGGACAGGATATGAGATTAAGACCATCATCCTCTTGATGAGGTGATGAGGACTTAATTGTCACTTCCTGTAACTTAGCTGTTACAGCTTAAATATCTCTCTGACCAGTTCATAAGCAGAACTTATTATTTATCTTGATATCTTGGGAGCTCTATAACATGGTAAGCAATATATACTTGTTTATTAAGAAAATAATCTGATAATTTAACACTGAGTAGTTGATTCAATACATTCCACTTAAAATATAGATATTAGGATGTAAAGAGTCCTGATCCAAACTGGAGGTTAAATGATACCATTAGAGATCTTTCTTATGAAGGACTACAGTGATGAGTATTCCAGCCCTTGAGAGCCCTCTGAGCTAAGAAATCGAGGTTAATGTGAATAACTAACCATTCCGACATTTTAAGAGTCTTTATTATTTCTTTCCCTATGCATTGAAAATTTCCCTGACACCAGAAAAACAACAGTTGAATAATGACCAGATGGCAGGAGAGCTGTGGTAATTTGGCTGGAAGGAAGATGAGCATTGAAGCATAATGAGCAAATTAGAGATTCAAATCTTTTCTATGAGCGGATCAACCTAATGGGGTGGACAAGATCACCCAATGGCTTTTTTTTTTATGTTTCTTTCTTTCTTTTTTTTTTTTTTTTAAGCAGTTACTGATTCATCAGCATGATGATTTGGGAGAGATGTGAATGATAGATTAGTTGGAAATATTTTTCAGGTATTATCTTCTTAGAGTTACCCAGGGTGAATCCTTCCTAATCTTAGTGCATGAGGGCAAGGGTGATATCATTGAGGTGCATAAGCTAAAAACCTCAGAAACAATCTTGTACTCTATATTCAGGGGCATAAAAGAGGATGGAAATCCCCCAATTGTTCCTTACCTTGTCATTTTTTTTTAAGGATTATGGGATCAAGGGAGTTTTCATGTCTTGAGACATAATTTTGGTCTTAAAAAATTCTGAAAAGACTCTCTGATGGGAGAGATAATTGCCACAATCAGATTTTATAAGAATTGATAGGAAATCTGTCAGCACCTGAGGCTTTCCCTAGGTTTATGTTGAATCTGGGGTCTTCTCACTTTAATGGTACTGTGTTGTCCAACTGATTGACTTAAATGGAAATAGTGACTTGAAAGACACATTAGTTTTCTGTGTGGTGCAGCACTGAAATAATATGTTGACAAGATTCAAAAACATTTCTGAAAGAATTAAATGCCTTTGCTGTACCTCTCTGAATTACTGAAAGTTATTTTACTGCCATCTTTAGCAGTTTACTAGTCCATATGTAACTAAAAAGAAAAACATTGCAGAAATTAGTGAATTTTGGAGGTGCTAGAGATGGGAGTTTCCTGCAAACTGGAAGTTAACATAGTTAGGTGGGATGTATTTCCTGCTCCATGTGAAATACTAGAGATCACAAGCTTCTGTTTAATTACATGAGCAACAGCACAAACTAAATTTGTATAGTTCTATTCTAAATGTGTAATATAATTGAGCATCAAAAGAACTTGAACCTAATTTTGCTTTATTGGTTGTTATTAAAATGTCAGTAAAGTTGTAGTACCAGTAAACTAGAAGATAGTGAATTGCTTGTGGTTTTAACATAATGCTTCAAATCTAATTCTAAACAATACAAATGATTAAAACAAACTTTGCTCTTTTTCTTTCTTTCTTTCTTTCTTTCTTTTTTTTTTTTTTTTTTTTTTTGCCTCCAGGGTTATCACTGGGGCTGGGTGCCTGCACTATGAATCCACTGCTTCTGGAGGCTATTATTTTCCCTTTTTGTTGCCCTTGTTTGTTGTTATTTTTTATTGCTGTTATTGTTGTGGATAGGACAGAGAAAAATCTAGAGAGGAAGAGAAGACAGGGAGAGATAGACACTTGCAGACCTACATCACCACTTGTGAAGTGACTCCTCCTGCAGGTGGAGAGCTGGGGGCTCAAACTGGGATATCTACGAAGGTCCTTGAGCTTAGTGCCATGTGCCCTTAACTGACTGCACTACTGCCTGTCCCCCCTAAACCAATTTTTTTAAAAAAAAGATTCATTTGAGGGAATTGGGCAGTAGTGCAGCTGGTTAAGCGCAGGTGGCGCAAAGTGCAAGGACCAGCTCAAGGATACCAGTTCAAGCCCCCAACTCCCCACCTGCAGGGGGATCGCTTCACAAGTGGTGAAGCAGGTCTTCAGGTGTCAATCTTTCTCTCCCCCTCTGTCTTCCCCTCCTCTCTCCATTTCTCTCTGTCCTATCCAACAATGACAATCAATAACAACAACAACAATAAAACAATGGTAACAAAAGGGAATAAATAAATTAAAAAAAAATTTTTTTTTTAAAGATTCATCTGCATCACTGTGGCACATGTAAAGTTGGGGACTGAACTCAGAACATTATGCTTGAGAGTCCAATGCTTTAACTACTGCATTATCTTTCTAGGTCAAGGGAAATTCTTTATGCAGTTTGCTATAAAGATAAAGAGAACAAGTCTCTGTCTCTAGAAGACAAGAATTAAGTAACCTGTGATTGCTAAGATTCATCTTGGTATCTCATAGAATGTGTCTAACTAACAGAAAGAAAAGAGGCCCCCTAAGTAAAAGTTAATGTGAGGAAGAAACAGAAAAACAGAAGAGGAAGGGAAGAAGAGTTAGATAAGGGGATAATAAAAATATGATCCACTATCATCTGGATCTCTGGATTAGCAGTTTATAAAGCCAATGAGTGTTAATCCATTCAATTTTCTACTATGCCAATCAACTCATTTTCTTTTTTATTATTGTCTTTATTTATTGGATAGGGACAGAGAGAAATTGAGAGGAATGGTGAGATAGAGAGGGAGAGAGACAGAGACACTTGCAGCACCGCTTCACCACTCACAAAGCTTTCCCCTGCAGGTGAGGTCCAGGGGCTTGAACCTGGGTCCTTGCACACTGTAATATGTATGCTCAAGCAGGTATACCACCACTTGATTCTCATTTTATTTTTCTTAAACTTGTTGAGCAGAATTTCTTCCAGTCTCAACCTGGAGTCCTGACTAATGCACTGACCCAATGGAAGAATGTAGAAATACAGAATAATTAAAGATAATTACAAAAATTAAAAAAAAAACCCAGATAATCAGCAATTTATGTGGATGACTATAAGAGAAAATAAACGTATGCCTTTCTGGTGTATAAAAGTGGTTTATTGAAGCTGACCAAAAGTGAAATAAAGTTTTCCTTTAACAGTGAGAAATTCAGGGAAGTGGTAGAATAAGCAAATGGCTTATCTGTTCAATACTCTCTCTCTCTCTCTCTCTCTCTCTCTCTCTCTATATATATATATATATATATATATATATATATATATATATTCAAAAAACTAACCTAGAAATGCTTTCAAGTTTAATTTAGTTGTAGATGTTGAAAATACTACACTATTAAGAATGAAGACTACACTATACTATTAAGAATTTATCCTGGAGAGATGAAAATATTTATATTTTATTAGTGATTTAATAATTATTTACAGTACTGTGGGATAAGAGGTGTACAATTCCATACAATTTACTTCCCACCATCAGAGATGAAAATATCCTATGCAAAAAATTATATTTGAAAATGTAGCAGCTTTTATTCATAATAGCTAAACTTAAAAAAAAAAAAAACTTCATGTCTTTAATACTACACAGCATTTGTGATACAGATAGCATATTAATAAAACAAATGGAAAAATAAGGGTCTGGGTAGTGGTGTGCCTGGTTGAACACACCTGTTATAATGCACAAGGACTCAGGTTCAATATCTCTGGTTCCCACCTGCAGGGGGAAAACTTTGCAAGTGGTGAAGCAGGAATGCAGGTATCTCTCTCCTTCTTTATCTCCCTCTACCCTCTTGATTTCCCTGTTTCTATTTACCTCCCTTTGTCTCTATTTACCTTTATCTCTATTTACCTTTATCTCCCTCTACCCTCTTGATTTATCCTGTTTCTATCCAATAAACAAATAAATATAATAAAAATAAAAATTAATAAATACATACAATACCCTAGATGATTTTCCAGAAAATAATATGGAATTTAAGTAGTGGGATTGGAGGTCTGTTCCCACAATTATATCACGTAATGGAAGAGGATAGACTCTAAAATATCCATAAATCCTAGTTTTGATTTACTAGAGTGTGGATGTTCTATAAGAATTTTTAAAAAATTTTAAATATGCTGAAAACACAAGAATGCAAAATTAATGATAAAATAACCACACTTTACAATATACCATTATATATTGTATTCATATTTATATTATACAAATATAAAATATCTATTTTGATAATTACATACTTTGAAATGAAGACACACAAATAAAAAACCTAACTATATGCTTAAAATGCTTGACATGTAGTGTAATTTGTCTCAGAAAGTACAAGTGAAGTAAAAAAAAAAAAAATTCAGATTTAAGTAATGAAACACAAAAATGCATGTTCTTAGTTGTCAACTGACAACTTTTCAGATAGCTGACATGTGCACTGTAGGTATAAAATCGTATTTTATTTTTAGACAGTTGACATCTGCTTACTGGTTAGTCAAAATTGAGGATCATTTATCTTTTATTATTTCACAAAATTTCTATTTGTGGCCCAGTCCAAAGAATGTTAGATAAAAGTAAGCTAAAACTATCAATTAAAAAGGGGCAAGAAGGTAACTGCTCACCATGATCCAAGAACTTTGTTCCATTTACTTTCTACTAGGTATTGAAAACATCTGGTGTTTATAAGAGACAGATGTCAGAATCAGTACCTTTTCTTGTGAGCACGCTTATTTTTTTCTACTTGAAGGTTTTGTGATACTTGGGAAGGGATAATTTAAAATAATAGGGATTGTCCTAGAGAATAATATTACAATAAGGATATGGGGGTCGGGCAGTAACGCAGTGGGTTAAGTGCACATGGCACAAAGTGCAAGTACCTCAATAAAGATCCTGGTTCAAGCCCCCGGCTCCCCACCTGCACGGGAGTCACTTCACAGGCAGTGAAGTAGGTCTTCAGGTGTCTATCTTTCTCTCCCCTCTCTGTCTTCCCCTCCTCTCTCGATTTCTCTCTATCCTATCCAACAACAATGACAGCAATAACAACAATGATAAACAACAAGGGCAACAAAAGGGAGAAAATAGCCTCCAGGAGCAATGGATTTGTAGTGTAGGCATGAGTCCCAGTGATAACTCGGGAGGCAAAAAATTAAAATTTTAAAAAAAGATAAGGATGAGGAAAACCTGATGTTCTTCCTTCACATGCGTATTTCCCAGAGACTTCCACATTTAGTGATAATTAAGGGAAAAATTCTTAAGTGGCTATCCCTGCGCCCTTTTTTCCCCAATATTAATATGCACACATTTTAAAGGATACATTTAATTTCTTCACTGAAAACCCAACAGTAAATAGAATTACATAAAATCACATACTACAATGTTAATATAGTGCATAGTGCAGAAACCAATTTAGGAATAATGTTAAAATTTTCTGTGTAAAGGTTGATGGTGAAACTTCTAAATTCTTCGAAGAAAAGTTTCAAAATGTTATGAAATAGTATAAAATGTTTCCTTATGTATCAAAATCTCAGGATATGTATTTGGATTTTGGGGTCTGGAGGCGAAATCTCCTCTTTCTCCTGAAGAAAAAACATAGAAAATGTAAATGTACCATTAGTGTTAACCATATAGTATAAGATTATTTAGGAGAAAATGGAGCAAGACATTTCCCTATTAAAGCACCAACTTGCATGTCAAGGGCCAGAGAAGCCATAGGTTCAATCCGTAACACTACCTTATGTTAGAGCCAGTGAACTGATTTCCTTCATAACATATACACACACCTACATATTTACATGTAGGTATATAGGTATTTATATATTTAACAAGACAAAAAATGATACACCAGAGGGAAATGTATAAAATGATCAAAGATATTAAAGTTAGTTTATTCAAATAAGAGAATAAGGAATGGCTTTATAATGAACATACAAATGCAACATGAAGAATTAAAAGGGAAAATAGTGCTATATATCAGAAACCACTGTATGAATTTTATAGCATCCATTAATAGCATACTAAAGGGTTTCTATTTGCAGGTTCACAAGCATGTCACTTGAAACTCCCTGGTAACTGTTTTTACAGCCCTGTGAGTTTGTAATTTAGCCTGGGTTGTGCTTTATGTTTGCTAGGTTAGTGCTATATTAAATTGTAACTAAGAGTCTTTTTCCATTTCATGTCAGATACATTTCTTCCTTTTTGATGGTTATATAGTTTATGCTAAAACATATACATATTAAAAATAAATATATACAACATACTTGGGAACAGTTACCACTTTGAGAATGTGGTGAAGTATTGAGTACACATAAACCACATTATTTTTGTGCTTTTTCATCAAATCTGTAAAGCTACTCTTTGAATTGGGGGCTTAGATCTTCTGTCAAAATGATGGCCTTGCTCTGTTACCATTCTTGTTGTTTTATCACTTACCTTTCTCATTTTTCTTCTCTGACCATCTGTTGCTGCTGCTTTGCATGGTATGCTCTATTACATTGACAACTCAGTGCCACAGGATTGGGTTGTCAGATGCTCTTTGAGAGAAAATTGCCAAAAAAAGTTCTTTACATACTGGAGGGTCAAAAAAATTCAGTCTTTAAATAAGCAAAAATTGCTGAGTTGCATCATGGCTGGAGATGAAAATCAAATGTTTAATGTTCTAGATTTTTTTTTTTGTCCTACATTAGCCTCTGTATCTGCTCTCTATCTCCTAAACTCATGTATTCTGAAATAATACAGTATTATAGCTGCAAACAGATGTATAACCACTTACAAGTTCTGGAGCTTCATAAATATACATACTACCCTGTGATTTTCTTCCTTAAAATGTGCACTATCAATTCAAATATATGTGTGTGATGCATGTTCAGATGCATCTATGTCTGTGATGTGTGCAATACAGATGTGAATAAGTGAAACAAGATAAGAGGTGATTTTCGGGAACCAGCAAAGTAATCACCTGGATTGAATGCTGGCTTTGCCATGGCTGAGGTGCCAGCGCAGCCCTCACTGCACTGGAGGAAACAGATTTTTTTCTCCTTATCTTTGTATTTCTCTATTTGAAGAAAAAAATTAATTTGGCTTAGAGTGGTAAAATGCTGGCAGTCATCAAAGAGCGTGAGAGTTGAAGATAAATCTTGGTGGTGTCAAATGACTGACAAAAGTAGTTGACAGTAAAGGTGGAGAAAAATGGATTAATTTCACAAAGAGTTAAAAAAAAAACATGGGGCGGGCAGTAGCACAGCAGGTTAAGAGCACATGACTTAAAGTGCAAGGACTGGCTCAAGGATCCCAGTTCAAGCCCTGGGCTCCTCACCTACAGGGAGGTCGCTTCACAGGTGGTGAAGCAAGTCTTCAGGTGTCTATCTTTCTCTGCCCCTCTATGTCTCCCCTCCTCTCTTTATTTCTCTCTGTCCTATCCAACAATAGCAATGACAACAACAAAAATGACAACAATAAGGATAACAACAAGGGCAACAAATAGGAAAAATGGCCTCCAGGAGCAGTGAATTAGTAGTGCAGGCACCAAGCTCCAACAATAACCCTGGAGACAGAAAGAGAGAGAGAGAGAGAAAGATAAAAAAGAGAAAGAGAAAGAAAGGTTGATTAGCAGGATTAAAGGCTTAGTTAAACTTGTGCAAGTAGAACTATTTGGTTTGGAAAGTTCTGTGATATTACTGTTGTCATTAAACTAGAAAAAATAAGTACTATAAAACCATAACCCCCCACCCCCAAGAGTGCTGCTCAGCTCTGGGTTATGGTACTGCAGGGGATCGAACCTGGGATTTTGGAGCCTCAGCATCACTCTTGTAATATATAACCATTTTGTTATCTCCCCCTCCCTGTAACAGGCTCTTTTGACTACTGACTTTCTTTTCCACATCAGTTCCCTTTTTCACAGCCCTGATGCCCTGAGATTGACACATTGAAGTAAATGGTGAAGCACACTCAGTATTTTCATCAGCTGGGTGATAGAAAGCATCACATATCTACAGACTAAAGACTGTTTTGCCTATTCACTGATTTACTCTCTGGGATGTGACGTTTCTGCTGATTGATCAGTGGCTTGCAATACTATAAAATTTTAGGAGTTCAGCTTCACACATCTATTTCTGCTCTTGCTTTCTGTCAAAGCATGGTCCTTGGTGGGGGGAGGGGAGTCTCTGTCTCAAACTCCAGAATGTTATGCTAGTCCACTATCTTTATGCATAATGCTAATTGGGTCTAGTGAAGATATTATATATTAGTATATTCAATTTATTACCTTCCAACGTGTCTGTACATCATTCATACCACCTACTGAAGCTTTCTTCCACTTTTGTGCACTCAGCCCCCCACCCTTTCCCTTAACTCTCCTTAGAGCCTTAACTCTGCTGTAAGAGCCCATAGGGAGTCTGAATCTCACCCTGTGATTTTTTTCCTTTAAGTACCACCTATGAGTGATAGTCACTATTTGTATTTTTGGCTTATCTCACTCAGCATCATTTCTTCAAGTTCTGTTGGGGACGTAGCAAGTGAGAAAATGGCATAATTTCTCATAGTTGCATAGTATTCCAGTGTGTATATAGGCTAAAACTTCTTTTTCTTTTTTTCTTTTTTGCCTCCAGGGTTATTGCTGGGACTCAGTGCCTGCACCAGGTATCCACTGCTCCTGGAGACCATTTTTGTTGCCCTTCTGTTGTTATTGTTGCCACTGCTGTTGTTGTTGGATAGGACAGAGAGAAATTGAGAGAGGAGGGGAAGACAGAGAGGTGGAGAGAAAGACATTTGCAGACCTGCTTCACCGCCTGTGAAGTGACCCCCTCCCCTGCAGATGGGGAGCCATTGGCTTGAACCAGGATCCTTATGCCGGTCCTTACTCTTTGTGCCACATGCGCTTAACCTGCTGCACTACCACCCGACCCCCAGCTACAACTTTCTAAGTCACTCATCTGTCCTTAGACATTTTTGTTGGTTTCTAGTCTGGGGTATTATGAACAGTGCTGCTATGAACACATATTTGTACATAAATCTTCTCAGGTAAGTGTTTTTGAATTCTTTGGATAAATTCCTAGAAGATCTGCCAGGTCATATGGTGGTGGGTCTGCTTTCAATGTTCTGAGGAATCTGACTGTTTCCCACAGAGGTCAGACCAGTTTACATTCCTACCAACAGTATAGAAGGGTTTCTTTCCCCCACTACCCCCTCCCCTTGCCCTGACATAATCCCAGAATTTGCTTTTGCCCTTTTTAATTTAGGATATTCTCACAGGTGTGAGGTGGTAATTCATTATCTTGATTTGCATTTCTTTGGTAGTCAGTGACTGAATATTTTTTCATATACCTATTGGCCATTTTATTATCTCCTTTGGTAAAAATTCTATTTATGTCCTCTCTCCACTTTTAGTTGTTTTTGTTTGTTTTTCTGGGGTTTATGAGTTCTTTATATATTTTGATTATCAGCCCTTTGTCTAATGTGTGTCCTGTAAAGATCATTTCCCACTCACCTGGATATCGTTTTGTTTTGGCAGTGGCTCCTTTTGTCATACAGATACTTTTTCAGCTTAGTATAATCCCGTTGGCTCATGTATGCTTTTGTTATCCTTGGTGGTGGATTTGAGCCCCTGGCCCTCACCCCACATCCTCCACCCTATGCAAATAGTTTGAAATCAACCACTGTGGGGTGTTCAGTCAGTGTTTTCTTCTATGTATTTTGTGGTCCCTGGACTAAAATCCAAGCCTTTTGATCTATTTTAATTGTATGCATGGTGACATGCAATAGTCTAAACAGAATAGATCAGACAGGTTTTAGTAAGATAGTTGAGAAAGTAAAATACACATATGGAAGTGAATCACTTGGAAGTGAATCATTTCACTTGTACCACTTGGAAGTGAATCATTTCACACTTGGAAGTGAATCATTTCACTTGTACTTCTCTTTTATTTTTATTTTTATTTGATAGGACAGAGAGAAGTTGAGAGGACAGGGGAGATAGATACCAGTAGCCCTTCTTTATCACTTATGAAGCTTCCTTCCCCCACCGACCCCTGCAGGTGGGGACTGAGGGCTAGAACCAGGACCGTGTGCACTGTAATATATACATTCAACCACATGCACCACCACTCAGCCCCCCCTACAGTCCTGCTCAAGAACATTCTGAAGAGAAATTCACATATGAGATGGTGATACACTGGTCATTTACTTCATTTGGAGGGAGAATTATTAGGTATTACTAATACCTAATAATAGGTATTAATCCACCTAAACGTGAGCCAGGAACATGCTGCATGGAGTCATACTATCTATGGAATCCTGAAAATTGGGATGACAGTATAAGGGCAGATTCTTATGAAACTGAGGACCTTCCATACTGATGTTTATTTTACCAAGCTTTTGCTAGCAGAAGTCCTGCTGAGTTTAATCCTTCCTTACTTAAACATGCTGTAATAGCCTTCTGTGAAGTAGCTGCCTTACAAAGCATTGCTGGCCCTCCATGGGACCCACTACTCCCCCTCCTTGCTTCCCAAGTGAGTCATTGACCTCTCTTAGAAGCTTCTTCTATGTTACAGTAGTTGAAATTTTACAGAAAACTAGAGATCTTCAGCATTCCCATGTATCTCACATACAGTTTTCTGTTCTTAGCAAGCCATATTAGTATTCTGCATTTGTCACCATCAATGAGCCTATCTATGGTCAGTGATAATTTTAAATTAAATCTTCATTCACAGTTAGTTTTCACTAAACTTCTTTTACAGGTTCTAGGATCATATTCATAATACCAGGTTATATTTATTACATTTTTTTTTCTCATGATAGACTGGTTATAAATTTTGGTTAGGAAGACCAGACCGAGGCATGGTGCCGTTCTTGTCAAATTTATCAGTGTAATATCTGTTTATTTGTTTAACCATTATATATTTATTCATCTAGATGTACACACATGCCCATAAAATGGTATTTTGACTAATAGTCAATATTTCATTTGTTTTACTCAAATTATTCCGAGTTTGCTCACTGGAAGCTCTTTGACTTGGCTCCTCTTTCTCTTTAATAAAGACTAACAATCGTGATTCACTTTATCATAATTTCCTTACTTTCTAACCCTTCACAATGATGCAGATTCTATTAACTGTGTGGGGTCTTCATGGACAAGGAAGATCATCTCTCTATATAATGAATTGTGTGTTTTGATGGATCATGGAGGTTGCTGGGTTTTTGTTAAGTGCTTTTATTATGTTTACTGAAACATCACTTGGGTTTTATACTTGATTCTTTAAATTTTATTTACTTATTTTTCTTTCTTTTAATTTTTTATATTTATTTTCCTTTTTGTTGCCCTTGTTTTTTATAGTTGTTGTAGTTACTGATGTAGTTATTGATATTGCTGTTGTTATTGATACTGATGTTGCTGTTGGATAGGACAGAGAGAAATGGAGAGAGGCGGGGAAGACAGAGAGAGGCGGGGGAGACAGGGAGAGAAAGATAGATACCTGCAGACCTGCTTCACGGCTTGTGAAGCAACTCCCCAGCAAGTAGGGAACCGGGGGCTTGAACCAGGATCCTTATGCTGGTCCTTGCACTTTGCACCATGTACACTTAACCCACTGTGCTACGGCCCAGCTCCCTATACTTGATTCTAATTAATATGGTATGTTATGTTGCTTATTGTTGGATGTTAAGCCAATATTACAACTCTGGGATAAATTCCACCATTCATTCCACTTATTCATAAATTCACTCATTCACTTATATCTTAGTGTGGTTTGCTAGTATTTTATTACAATTTTTAAAAATCAATTCATTAACAAATACGTGTATGTGTGTGTATGTGTGTGTGTGTGTGTGTGTGTGTGTGTGTGTGTGAGAGAGAGAGAGAGAGAGAGAGAGAATGAGAAATATTTTAGAACCTCATTCTTGCAAGTCTTATGCTCTACCAATGTGCCACCTCATGGGTCCTGTACTGAGATTTTTTTTAAATATCTATATTCCTAACACATAGCATTCTTTAGTCATCTTTTAAAAAATAATCTTTTTTTTTTGCCTCCAGGGTTATCGCTGGGACTAGGTGTCTGCACTATGAATCCAGTGCTGCTGGAGGCTATTTTTTTCCCTTTTTGTTGCCCTTGTTGTTTATTGTTGTTATTGTTATTGTTGTCATTGTTGTTGGATAGGACAGAGAAATTGGGATCTTTATGCCAGTCCTTGCGCTTTGTGCCATGTGTGCTTAACCCACAGTGCCACCGCCCAGCCCCCATTTTAAAAATTTATTTATTGGATAAAGACAACCAGAAACCAAGAGGGAAGGAGGATAATAGAGAGTGAGAGAGACAGAGAGAGATACCCACAACACTGCTTCACCACTTGCAAAGCTTTCCCCCCCGCAGGTGGCAACTGGGGTCTCGAACCCAGGTCCTTGTGCATTGTAACCAGTGCACTTAACCAGGTGTACCAACGCCCAGTCCCAATTCTGTAGTCTTCTGATGTCATTTTCTCTTAGTGTATAGTACAGTTTTATAAAAGGAGTTTTGAAGTGTCCTCTTGGAGGGCAGTGAATATATAAAGAAATGGAATTACTTCAGCAGTGAGACCATACGAATCTGGGATTCACTTGTTTGGTACTCATTTATTATTACTATTGCTATTGCTTAATTATTTTCTTTGACTGTTATGGGTTTATTATCATTATTTTTATTTATACTTTATATCCAGAAAAGCAGTCTCTTTTAAACTTTTTATTATCTTTATTTACTGAATAGACACAGCCAGAAGTTGAAAGGGGTGGGGTGATAGAGGGTCCCCCCCCTGCAGGGGGGGTCTCTTCATAAGTGCTGAAGCAGGTCTGCAGGTGTCTGTCTTTCTCTTCCCCTCTGTCTTCCTCTCCTCTCTCAATTTCTCTGTCCTATACAATAAAAAGATGGGGAAAAATGGCCACCAGCAGCAGTAGATCTGTAGTACTGGCACAGAATCTGAGAAGTAACTCTGGAGGAAATAAAATAAATTAATAACTCAGTTTTATTCATAAACATTTACAATAAAATTTCCAAAGTTGAAATTTCTGGGAGAACAGAGTATTCAATTCACAATAGCATCAAAATAATAGCATTTCTAGGACTAAATTTAACAAAAGAAGTGTAAAATTTACCTTTTAGGTGGCTGGGCAATAGCACAGTGGGTTAAGTGCACATGGTGCAAAGTGCAAGCAAGGACCAATAAAAGGATCCCAGTTCCAGCCCACGGCTCCGCACCTACAGGGGGATGCTTCATAGGTGCTGAAGCAGGTCTGCAGGTCTTTATCTTTCTCTCCCCCTCTGTCTTCCCCTCTTCTCTCCATTTCTCTGTCCTATCCAACAATGACAGCAGTAACAACAATAAACAAGGGCAACAAAAGGGAAAAAATAACCTCCAGGACTGAAGACCCCACCAATGTGTCCTGGAGCGCCACTTCCCCAGAGACCCACCCTACTAGGGAAAGAGAGAGGCAGGCTGGGAGTATGGACTGACCAGTCAACGTCCATGTTCAGCGGGGAAGCGACAGAAGCCAGACCTTCCACCTTCTGCAACCCACAATGACCCTGGGTCCATAGTCCCAGAGGGATAGAGAATGGGAAAGCTATCAGGGGAGGGGGTGGGATATGGAAATTGGGTGGTAGGAATTGTGTGGAGTTGTACCCCTCCTACCCTATGGTTTTGTTAATTTATCCTTTCTTAAATAAAAAATAAATTAAAAAAATAAATAAATAACCTGCAGGAGAAGCAGACTCATAGTGCTGGCACTGAGCTCCAGAGATAACCCTAGAGGCAAATAAATAAATAAATAAATAAATAATTGAAAAAAAATAAATTTACCTTTTGAAAACCACAGAGCATGTGGAACAATATGGGAAAAAAAGTAGAAAAAAAGCACCATGCTTATTGAGTCATAAGTGTAACATTGTCAAGTTGGTGATACTTTAAAGTTTGACTTACCAAGTCAACACAACCCCTAACCTTATTCTAGTTGAAATACATACATATCAAAATTACTAAACTGATTCCACAATTCATTTGGAACTACAAGGGACCCAGAATAGCCAGTATAACGTTAAAGGGGAAAAAAATATATCAGAAAATTTGAAGTACTTGATGCAATTTTAAAACGTAGTACAAAGCAATATTAATCAGGACAATGCAGGACTGGCACAAGAATAAAGAGATCAATGGAAAAGAATTGAGAAATCAATTCATATTATTATGGTCCACTGATTTTCAACAAGAGTGCCAAAAATAGTTCAATAGGAAAATAATGACATTGGGCCAACTTTATAGCACATGCAAAAGAATAATGTTGAACCTTTACACAAATGGCAAAATTAACTCAAAATTGACTAGTGACTTAAAATATAAAGACTAAAAGCATAGAACTTTTAGAAGAAAACAAAGGTATAAAACTTCATAAACTCAGACTTGACAATGGTTTCTTGATTATGATACCAAACACAAAACAAATGAAGAAAAATGGCTCATCCTAACTACTACTCTTGTGCAGCAAAGGCAAAATGGGCTTGAGGCGGCGATGGCAGCAGTGTACAGACAACTATCACAGGGAGATGAGAAATTGGGACCATTGTTTATGCAATAAAATAATTTAGAAAAAGTGCAAAGCTCTACAGATAAGAGGGAAATATTGGGGGGTCATATGTCTGACAAGGGTCTAGTATCCAGAACATATAAGTAACCCTTACAGCAAGAGAGAAATAGCCTGTGACTGGGCCCAAAGTGGTAGAACACAGGATTTACATGTAAAGGTCCTGTGTTCAATCCCTGGCAGCATATGCACAAGAGCTAAATGAGGCTCTGGTCTATCTTTCTCTCATTAAAATTTGTTGTTATTGTTTGTTTTGAGATAAACTCAGTCAAAATGGACAAAGGACTCATATTGGCTGGGATATGGAGGATACTCAAAATTATTATTGGGGGAAAATACAAACTCACAGGTACAATTCTCTCCCCCCCCCCCTCCCCGCCAGGGTTATCTCCAGGACTAGTTGCCTGCAAGATGAATTCTCCACTCCTGGCATCCTTTCCTTCCCTCCCTTCCCCTCCTCTTCTCCTCTCCTTTTTCCTTTTCTTTTTCTTCTTTTCTATGTCATTTGATATAACAGAATTTGAGAGGGGCCAGGAGATAGAGAAATAGACACCTGCAGACCTGCTTCACTGCCTGTGAAGCTTCCCTGCTGTATGTGGGGAGAGGGGTCCTTGTGCATGGTAACCTGTACACTCGGTCAACTGGATGTGCTGCTAGACCTCCACAGGTAGCATTTCACAACCACTAGAATGGCCATCTCTGTTGCCTTATCTTGGATGAAGCTTGAAAGAATCCTGTTACATTGGAAAAGCCAAATTGAGAAGAGTGATCTCACTTAGGGGCAGAACTTGTCTAACAGGAAAGAAAGGGGAAATTGGGACTGGCTTTGGTACATTGCACCAAAGCAAAGAACTCAAGGGAAAGAAGGGAAGGGAGGTTAAGGACATGGTACATGATAATAGAAAAGGACCCAAGTTGGGGAAGACAGTGTTTATAAATGAATTTTGTTTTGTTTTGGTTAGACACAGAAATTGAGAAGGCTGAGAGAGGGAAATGAGAAGCACCTGCATCACTAGCTCACCACTTGTAAAGCTCCCCGTACCCCCAAAAGGTGGAGACCTGGGTTTTGAACCGTCCGGTCCCTTGGGATAAGAGCATTTTATGAACACCTACCACAGGGAGATCAGAGAGTGGACCCAGGAGTCAACAACTGTATTGTAAACCATAAACCCCTCCAATAAAAAAAAAAGGGGGAGAGAAAAAAATAAAAAAGAAAAAGAAGATGGGAAGTGAGGGTGGATAAGATGGGCAAAAGGAGTTAATTATCTCTTGAGGGATAGAATCAGCTTTTTGTTAAACTTCAAACATATTGAAGCTGATTTATAATGATGCACACGTGGAATGTGTGCTATACTGCAGTGTTACTTTAATAAAAATCATTTTAGAAGAAAAAATAAAGGGCTATCACAAATTTTAGCGAAGATGTAGAGAAACCAAAACCATCATTCCATGCTAGTAGAATTGAAGACATGGTGTTTGTAAAGTGACCTTTCACAGCTTCGCATGATAAAAACAGGGCCTATTTTTGTTCCAGTACCATGCTGTTTTGATGATGATGGCTTTATAATATAGTTTAAGGTCTGGGAGTGTGATGCCTCCATTTCTGTTTCTTTTCCTTAAGATGGTTTTGGCAATTCTAGGTGTTTTAAGGTTCCAGATAAATGATTGTAGTGTTTGTTCTATTCTCTTAAAGAAGCTTGGTGGAACTTTGATGGGTATTGCATTAAATTTGTATATGGCTCTGGGGAGAATATTCATTTTGATGATATTTATTCTTCCAATCCATGAGCATGGGATATCTTTCCATTTCATGCTATCAGTTTCTATTTCCTTGAGTAGCGACTCATAGTTTTCAGCATACAAGTCTTTCACTTCTTTGGTCAACTTTATTCCTAGGTATTTGACTGATTTTGCTGAAACAGTAAATGGGAGTGATTTCTGGATGTCTTCTTCAGATTTAGTGTTTGCATAAAGAAATGCCACTGATTTTTGTACATTGATTTTGTAGCCTGATACCTTGCTATATTGCCTAATAACTTCCAGTAATTTTCTACTGGATTCTTTAGGTCTTTCTATGTATACTATCATATCATCTGCAAATAGTGAGAGCTTGACTTCTTCCGTTCCTGAATCCTTTTAATATATAGGCTGTATATTTGATACGCGGACTCTCTCAAAAGCCTAGACCAAGTAGATTAGAAGCATCCAATAGCACAGCTATATACAAGATACTGGATACTGTACAGCAAACCATAACAAAAGGACTTTTCAAAGTTAACCCAATTAACAAATAATGTGATGATAACATTAACTATCGATTGTCTTTTTGAACCCTAAGACAGCAGGAACCTCACATCTCCACTATAGAGCCCCTACTTCCCTCAGTCCTGGAACCCTTGGATAGGGCCTACTTTCCCGTATGCATCTCCCAATCCAAACCAAATAATATTGTATCCGCCGATCACAACCTAACCAACGCAACGATTGCCACCTCAACATGCTTCACCTCAGACTGTGTCCAGAGACTTCACGTGTGGAATGACAACCCTTCAGCTTCATTACTCGGGTGAGACCTTTCCTTTTATAGTACACTCTAATTTCATCTCAGGTAGTTCATTTTCTAACAAAGTCCCATAACCTAGATATACACCAGTTTCTGTGAGAGAGAGCTTATGTGCACAGGTATCCATAAACTACTGCAAAATATATACCTGAAAGCAGTAGTACACTAGAGTTTGCAGTGAGTACCTCCCTAACACTTCCTCTCCACTCTTCCAAGCTTGGGATCCATGATTGCTCAACAATTTGTTTGGCTTTGTATGTTAACTCTCTTTTCAATCACCAGGTTCCAGATGCCACCAGGATGCTGGCCAGGCTTCCCTGGATTGAAGACCCCACTAATGTGTCCTGGAGCTCAGCTTCTCCAGAGACACACCTTACTAGGGAAAGAGAGAGGCAGACTGGGAGTATGGACCGACCAGTCAATGCCCATGTTCAGCAGGGAAGCAATTACAGAAGCCAGACCTTCTACCTTCTGCAACCCTCAACGACCCTGGGTCCATGCTCCCAGAGGGCTAGAGAATGGGAAAGCTATCATGGGAGGGGGTGGGTTATGGAGATTGGGTGGTGGGAATTGTGTGGAGTTGTACCCCTCCTACCTTATGTTTTTGTTCATTAATCCTTTCTTAAATAAAAAATTAAAAAAAAAAAAAAAACCAGGGCGAGTTCCTATAGCACTCATGAGGCCTTCCACTGCATAGCTCAGTAAAGGGGTCTGAGAAGATTTCCTTGGCCAGGTCTTGATTTTAGGTTAAGGGCATCCAGATTCTAAGCACTGATTAGTGTCAGCGATCAGTGAGGGGGAATTTTTGTAGTAATTCTTATCCAATTGAGAGAGGTTCTGTTACTGGTTTGCTGAGAGCTTCTTACTTTTGATCGTGATGGGTTGAACTTTTATTAGCTGCTTTTTTGTTTTTGTTTTGTTTACCAGAGCACTGCTTAGCTCTGGCTTATGGTGATACAGGGGATTAAACCTGGGATTTTGGAGCCTCAAGCCTGATGGTCTCTTCCAATAACCATTATGCTATCTACCCTGCCCCACCAACTGCTTTGCTGTGTCCATTATTATGAACATCTAATTTTATCGTGTTGGTCTGGTGATTTACATGATTTATTTACATTTTTCTTGATTGGGGGGTTGATTAAGGGTTTATAGTTGGCAGTAAAATATAGTAGTTTGTGCATGTACAGTAGTTTGTAATATTTCTGTTTTCCATACAACAGTCTCATCTGTTCATACTTTTTTATTGAGGGGAGGATTAAAGGTTTTACATATGTAAAGTCCTACTTTCTCTAAATTATTATTGATACATATGTAAATTCCTGCTTTCTATAAATTACTCTCACTGCCTCCCCCCCGCCCTAACCATCAAGCACCAGGACCTGAACCACCCCACCCCGAGTCCTTTAATTTGGTGCAATACACCAAACCCAGTCCAACTTCTACTTTGTGTTTCCCTTTTCCTTTTATTTCACAACTTCTGTCCATGAATGAGATCATCCCATATTCATCCCTTTCCTCTGGCTGTTCTTACTTACCATGATTTATTCAAGATCCATCCAAGGTGAGTGAAGGAGATGAATTCATTTTTAATAGCCGAGTAGTATTCCATTGTGTATATAGACCTCAACTTACTCAGCCACTCATCTGTTGCTGGACACCTGGGTTTGATTCCAGGTTTTGGCTATTACAACTTATGCTGCTATGAACTAGGTATACACGGATCTTTTTAGATGGGTGTTTTTGGTTCCTTAGGATAGATCCCCAGCAGAGGGATTGCTGGATTGTTTATAATTTAGGTTTATATTTTAAATGCTGAACCTACCTTATATAATCTGTAGTCAGTTCAGCTTGGTTATAGACTATACATTTGTACATTTTGTTATCACCAGGACTTCACCACTCTTAACTTTTTTCAGATGGAGGGAAAGAACACTGAAGCCTCTCCCAGTGAGATGAGGGGCTGGGTTCAAACCTGCAATGACTAAGCAGATTCCTTATCCAAGGGAGTTGTCTTGCCAGCTCACTTAAGACATTTTCAGATTGGATTTGGTTAATGTTTCACTTTGATGTTTTTGATACTTTGATGTTCTCCTGATGCCTCTACCTCCTCCACCACCAGCACCTCTTCCTCCTCCTCTTTTTTTTTCTTTTCTTTTTTTGCCTCCAGGGTTATCACTGGGGCTCAGTGCCACCGGCACTACAAATCCAATGCTCCAGGTGGCCATTTTCCCCCATTCTATTAAATGATACAGAGAGAAGTTGAAAGGGGAGGGGAAGATAGAGACAGAGAGAGAAAGGTAGATAACTGCTTCACCACTTCTAAGGTGACCTCCCTGAAAGTGGGGAGCTGTTTTTTTTGTTGTTGTTGTTATTTATTTTTTTTAAGCAGAGCATTCATAAACTCTGGCTACTGGTGTGGCTGGGGATTGAACTGGGGACTTTTTGTGCCACAAACATGAAGATCTCTCTGCATAACCACTATGCTATCTCTCTAATCTGTCTTTTGTATTAGCATTAGAGTTATCATTTATGTAAAAAAAATAAATAAAAGTCACATGGCCTTTTCTTTCCTAGAAGATCCCAGGGAATTGGTATTATTTCTTGATTAAATCTTTAGCATCATTCACCAGTTAACTGATCTGTGGCTGGTGCATTGTATTTTTGAAGGTTATTACTGATTCAATTTTCTTAATAGGTATCAGGTTATTTAGACTCACTGATTATAGAAATGAAATCAGCTGTATATTGATTTTGTTACATGAAATTTTCCTGTACCATTCTTTTTAAATAATAGTTTGTGTGTATTGTATTTGGAGTTTTCTATGCACATCTGAAAATAGTGCTATTTCTCCAGTCTAGATTTTCTTTGACTTCTCACTGTCTTAATGCCCTAAGACCTCTAGTACTAAGCTAACTAGAACTGAAGACAATAGGCAGTATCACCCTGTTTTTCACTGTTGACTGTGATTAGCTGTAGGTCTGTAATAGATGGCCTTTATTAAGTTAAAATATGTGTCTCCTTTTCCCAGATGACACTATTGCATTATTTTTTATAGATTCAGATTTATGGTCTATATCATTTTCCTTTGGGAAGACTAATTTCTTTATATTAAAAAAATAGAACAAGCATTCTGGTGGTGAATCCTGCTTTTGCTCTTCTCAGGTAGATCTTTATCTTTCACAATTGGCATATAAAATTCAAGGTTGATGGCCTCTTTCTTCCAACGCTATAAATATTTCACTCTTCTCCTTGCTTGCATGCTTTCTTGATGATAAATCCACAGTAATGCTTGCCCTTGTTTCTATGGAGGTATATGTTGTTTCTCCTTTGGCTTCTTTCAAGAGTTTTTCTGTGACTTAGTGGGTGGATTTTGTTTCTATCACACAGAGTTTGGGCATCTCATCTGATTTGATGTATTTTAAGTTTCTTGAATGTATGGTTTGATGTCAACGCTAAATCTGATTGTAATACTCATTTGTCTTTCTCAAACTGCTTTTTTTGTTGCCTTTCTCCATGCTTTTGTATTTTTGTTGTTGTTACTGAAAAGACTGGTTATGTTTTTGGTAGTAGGAACTGAGACAAATGGTATCAGTATGTTAGTAAGATAATTTGTATATGTGAGGACCTCAGATATTCTTTTTCTGATCTGGGGCTGTGTTTTATTTTTCTTCACCATTTAGCTAGCAAAGCCGAATGAGGAAAGACTCCACCTCACTAAGACACCTCTCAGTGCCAGTGGTACCCCCATATGGGACCAGGGCTCAGACCTGGGCTATGTGCCTAGCAAGGTAGGTGTCGTACCCATTGAGATGCCTCACTGGCCTGACAGTCTGTGCTATCATGATTAAGAATTTATGTGCTTAATAAGTACTATATGCATATGTGTCAGGGGCTTTAAGCCTTTGAATTTTTAAACGAACTTCATCTCTGCTGCTCTGGTCTTCTATAAATGATCTTCCTCAGAGAGAATCTGTTTGCCTGTTCTTTCAGCAGTAAACACCCTGATTAGTCTGGAATCCTGTTTGTATTCTGTCAGGGTCATAAGAAGGAAACTAGTCCACCATCTCATAACTGTCTCATTGTTCAGTGACCTCTGTCATGGGTTCGTGACCTCATGTCCCCTACAGGGAAGCAGCCCCCTCCCTACCTCTTGCCTTCTGTTTAGTCTCTTCACTGGTGGAAGCTTCCCAAAGTATTCCCTTGTGTACCTCTAAACTCTGCTGACTACACCCCTAGCCCTAGCCTACTTATTAGATCAGGCTGAAGAAGGCCTGGGAAGCTCTGCTGTTGGAATAAGGTTCTGGGAGGTCTTTGTCACTCAAAACTAGACCTTGGCCTATTACACATTATCTACTCTTCTGGTCTTGCCAGAACAATGAGTGATATTCATTCTGAAATTCTTGTGGACTTCCTGAAAAAAATATGGCAACCCCCCCCCCCCATATGAGATTGTGCCCTTTTCCCTTCAAGCCTTCTCACTCTCAACCTACACTTAGTGTTTCTACCAGCTTATGGCTTTATTACTTCTGCTCCCACTCAGCACATTCTGGTTGTGATCTTCAGGATATGGCTGTATGTCCTGATTCTGTGGTGCTATTTCACCATGCACTCTCTGATCTTGAGTAAGCATAAAGAAAAGGTCACTGAGTATGACCTTATCTTTGACTTTTTATCAGTAGAGGACTAGGAGAGACAACCAAGCTCCCTACATGTGGTGCTTAGGAGTCCACCAAGGGCTTTGTGCTGCCAGTGACCCACCTCCTTGTATGATTTTTATGATTTTGAGAAGGGCACATCAAAGCACTTTACCCATTGTCAGAGTGCAAAAAAAGGGGAGGAAAAAAGGCAGCATTAGACAATGTACAGCAAATGGGTGTGACTTTTCTGTATAAAGTTTTTCTTTCATGTACTACAGCTCACTTTCCACATGAGCACAACTAAACTGAAGGTCTAGCAGACCCTAAAGGGTGAAGCTGTAAGTGAGACCTGTGAGAAGATATGAGACAAAACACTGGGGAGTGGAACTCTAGATAAAGCGGTTTAGGTAAGATTTATTGATAAATGTTCTAAAGCTGAGGTTTTTGGAGTGTTGTGACTCGATGGACAAAGAATGTATCAGTTTCCTTAATGAGTTAACTGTCAAGCCAGTGAGCTAGCTCATTTGGGCAGTGTGTTACTTTGCCATATGCAGGAATCAAGTTGGAGTCTAATTCCACGTTGCAGGAAGTTCTAGTGCTACTATGGTCTCTCTCACCCCCTCTCTGCCTTTCTGTCTCTGTCTTTTTAAACGTCAGTTATTTGTCATGTGAACCCCATGGTAGTCTGTATTATAAAGCATTTTAAACACCCAGACTCCCTTTACATGCTTTTGTGGAGGGAACTGGCCGACTTTGGAAGAAAGCAATAAGAGAGTATGTACAGATGAGATTTGATCACCTTCCTGTGAGAGGCAGCCACATAAAACTTGAATAGTGGATTTAAAGAGATAGATTCAGTTCATGGGGCTAGAGCCCCTTGGGCAAAGTGAAGAAGCCAAATAACTGGAGTGCTAGCAACTCTTTCAAATAGGAAATTCTACTTGGAAATCGTCTCTCACCATTCCTTAGAAAGTTTTCAAGGGGGAGTCGGGCTGTAGCACAGCGGGTTAAGCGCAGGTGGCGCTAAGCTCAAGGACCGGTGTCAGGATCCCGGTTCGAGCCCCGGGGTCCCCACCTGCAGGCAGGTCCCTTCACAGGCGGTGAAGCAGGTCTGCAGGTGTCTGTCTTTCTCTCCCCCTCTCTGTCTTCCCCTCCTCTCTCCATTTCTCTCTGTCCTATCCAACAACAACAACATCAATAATAACTACAACAATAAAACAACAATGGCAACAAAAAGGGAATAAATAAATAAAATAAAATAAATTAAAAAAAAAAAAAAGAAAGTTTTCAAGGATCACTGGGCACTGATCCTGCAGGCTGATCCACAGCATCACTGATCACCCGAGCTGGAGTTTGTGGAGGGTATGTGATTAATCAGGATTTTGTATTTTACCTGTTGGGATAGTTCCCTTTCAGGTCCATCTTTACAATAGGTTGATCTTTCCAGGATATGTTTGTACATTTTCATGCTCACTTAAAGTAGAATGAATTATGCATTGAATGTATTGGCCTGCTCCCACTCTTACCTGGCTCACTTAACGTAGGACGAGGTACAGGTTGAAAGAGTTTACTAGTAATGAGTCACTTGTTGCGTTACACTGGCTGTTTGGGGACTATGAGTTAAGTCTAGCATATCCCTTCATCTCTTGTGACTATTAAGGTTCCATCATCAGCTTCTGTACTTTAATTTTGTACGAAATTTCTAAGTGAATTTACCCAAAGGGTCATAAAAATACACAGGAACAATGAGTTCACTTACATGATATGAAGTAACCTACTCATGAGTCAGCTTAGTGGGAAAAAAATATAGATATGTTTTCGTTTTCTACAGTTACTTTATATACTTACATTGTGATGAAATTTAATTCTCCAAGAAGATAAGTCAAGACTAAACAAAAGACCTTTTCTTATACTGCTAAGATATCAGGCAAAATCATTTTAAGATGATAGTCTATCAATAATAGTATAATCATGATATAAAAATATTTGCCAGTGTCTAAAACATTTTTCACAGCCAGATGTATTATTATCTGATGCAAAGTTAAAGGGCTCATGCTGAAGTTCAAATAATTTTAGTGGATTTGGTGTCATTATGTGAACATCTTTGTCAGCAATAACTGGGTAAAAAAATATGAAAACAACGATTTGTCTAAAGAAGACATTTTTTCCTTTGAAGGGTAATGTAAATGTCCCTTTAGTTGCCTTCTTTCATGAAGATCTAGAAATTAGAATCAGCCAGAAGAATGTCAAAAACTTACCTTCGCTTTCCTAAACTGTAGCTTAATTGAGTTTTAACATCAAATAAACAGCTTTTACCTTTTACACTGTTTCACCCAAAAGACAGTTTCTATTCATTTTGTATGATTAAAACTACATTAGGGATATAAATGTAGTAATTTATAGATACAGATACTAATTACTTAAATATAGAGTTCAAAATCAGGCACTAATATGTGTGGAATAATTGGTTCTTGCTGTAGAAGAAAAGCATAATAAAGAACTTGAAAGTGCTGTCACATTTCACATGACTAGTAAAATCTCAGAATATTTGAAAAATATTCTGAAAGAAAATGTCTTGGGGCTTTCTTAATGAGAATGAATGTGGTTTGAAAAGATCAAATAATATTCACATATGTCAAATACGGGTTTTAATAACAGTTAGAGATAATGAATACAATTAAAGTAGGTCAATTTAAGTCATTTATTTTCCAAAAGGATTTACACATCATAATCACTACTTGTTAAGACATAATTAAAAGCAAAAAATGGTATTTACCAAGGAAAACTGTTACTAAATATTTTTTAAAAAACAGCATGACTTGTTTTTATCATCTTCTAATCTTCATGCTCATCTTTTTATTAACCAGTCAGCATTTTGGAGTTAATGGTCATGTAAATATGGTACTATACTAATAGCTGACATAATAGTAAATATCAGTCACTAAAATAGCTTTACTTGGCCACTGCTGTTTAACTATTATTGTAATTAAGAAATATATCAGAGAAATGTTTCAGATGTTATCAGAAAAAAAAACTTACCTTGGCCATCTCCAAAATAAATGAAAATAATTCAATTGATTCATTTAAAATAGTAAGAACATGATCTATACATATACATAAATTAAACAACCATAAGGCAGTAATTTTTGCTGTAACAAATCTTAAACTTTATAAATAAGATTTTCATACTGAACCAAAGGCTGTAGTACACTATCAGATTATGAATTCAAAGAGATTTTTCTACTATTTTTTATCAGATTTCTGCTTGAGCAAGGGAGAGAGACATAAGAGACACCCACAGCCCTGCTTTACTATTTGTGAAGCTTTCCCCCTACAGGTAGGGACCAGGGGCTTGAACCTGGGTACTTGCACATTGTATGTGTGTGCTTAACCAGGTGCGCCACCACCTGGCCCCAAGATTATTTTTCTCTGAGTGGAAAATATTTAGTAAAATTATGCAATAACTAATAGTAGTATTTAACTCTCTTACAAAATCAGACTCCAAGTAAAACTTCTTTAAGAATTTTATTTTGGGGCTGGGTGGTGGCACACCCAGTTGAGCTCAAGTCATAGTGCACAGGACCCAGGTTCCTCCACTGTCCCCATCTGCAAGGAGAAAGCTTTGTCAGTGGGGAGACAATTCTACAGGTGCCTTTTAATCTCTCCCTCTGTGTCTCCCCCTGTCACCCTGATGTCTCTGTCTCTATCCAATAAATTAAAAAATATATATTGTTAAACAGTATTTTAAAAAGAAAATTTTATTTCACATCTGAAACCATCATCATAGTTGGCTACATTTTTTCTTATGAAAACTTTAAGATGCATTGCTTAGACACCTTCAAATATAAGTCACAGTATTTGTATATAACATGATTCCCTCCACCCACTTTATTCAATTCCCAGTCCAACCTCTTGCAACTGTCAATCTGTTTTCTGTTCTCTTTTTTTCATATTGTAAATGTTTGATGTCTCTTCTGTTTCTCTTAAGAACTTTGGTTCATTCACAAGAAATGTCCTATAGTCCTATATGTTACTTCTCCGTATCATCTGAAGTTTCTAAGCACTGCTTACAGTAGATGCTGGTGCCATCCTCCTAGTTTAACTATACTGTCAAATCCTGGAAGACTGCTCTGCAGCTTCCTGTAGAAAGAATGTTGAGGCACTAGCTGTCCTTCTCTAATATTGACTGGAGAGCTTGCAGTGTGTGTGCTCCCCTTCCCTTCCCATACTACAGATTTTTATTTAATTGCATAGCTATAGGCATGATGAGAGAGGAACTCTTTGAAAAGCACATCTGCTTTTAAATAAGGAAATGTCTTATTCTTGGTATTTTTCCTTAGCACTTTCTATCTCTAGGGTGGAATGTGACCAACTTTAGAAGAGAACCCTAAAGAGAGTTTGCCTATGCATATGCCATTCAGTGTGACATGAGCAGGTGCAGTTCTGCTTTAAGGCCTGCAGTCAGGCATTTTAAAATGAATGCAGAGGATGCTCAGAGAATTCCAATCCGTTCAAAGTAAGTTGGAGCATAATTTTCACATGGGCCACTCATAGCGAGCACTACATTTTCCTCCATTAGTGATATAACTTAGGTCACTGGTATCATTTCCTTTATAAAGACACAACAGTCAAATTGTATCAGTTTAGCCTTAAAGAATCTCCTTACAGGTGGTCCGAGAGGTAACGCAGTGGATAAAGCATTGGACTCTCAAGCATGAGGTCCTGAGTTCAATCCCTAGCAGCACATGTACCAGAGTGATGTTTGGTTCTTTCTCTCTTGCTTCTTACCTTTCTAATAAATAAAATCTTAAAAAAAAAACAACAGGATTAACTCTTCCTCTGTACTTTCGAATTTAAACAGTCTCCTTACAGCCTACCTGTTATGGAATTCCAACCACCTATAATGACATCTTCAAAATTTTGTCAGAATAGTGCTGAAAAAGAACAGAAAATATTTTTGATTTTCTTTTCCCAGATTAATATATATATATATATATATATATATATATATTAGCTATATATATATATATATTAACATATATATTCAGGGCCTAAAAGATGTGTCACATTATTGTTGCCAAGCTACTTTTTCATCCAAATAGAGGGGAACGGAAACCAAAGCACTAGAATTTGCCTTGGTGCTATAGCACCTCCTAGGTTTAAAATATGAGCCAAGCACATGCTAAGGCATGGACACCCCCCCCCTTTCTGGCTTTCTTAAACTGCTCATCTGGATTGGCTGACTTTCTCACTATGATCTTTGCACTTATTATTTATAGGCATTACTCCAGGGACCACTGGGAATCCCAAGATGAATCAGGCTCTCAGTGCCAACTCACTTTGTGGGATGCTAAAGTCATCTTGGTACATAGGTACAGTGAGTGTGAACTGAATGAAAAAAAAGACATGAATCCATCTTAAAACTTTAATAAAGCTACTGTGATCCTGTGACCATCCATTTGAACAGAAGATGTCATTTATTACTAATTATATATTTTAACGTTGAATTTCTCAGAATTTGCCTTCTTGTTGAATCACTGACATAAACTGGACAAGTAATTATGTATCTCCCTAGTGACTATTATGTTGATTAGACAGCATGCCCCTGACTTTAATATTGGTCCTCTAAAATAACGCAAGAAGCAGGTGTTGTGCCATCCTGATCAGGAAGGGGAGTCAGCTAGCAAGAGTCTCTGAACCTGGGCATGCATCACATTTGAGCACATGTCGCCCCCTGTAAAATGAGCAGCCAGGCCTTCCACTCTCTCCATGCTTTCTTGGACCTTTTATTTGTAAGTGATGCACAGGCCTAGTATTTTCCCTGACCTTGTATTTGAAGGGGAGATGAACATGTCTAAAAGAGGTAGCACATGCCAGATAGTTTTGCTGGTATTTTAATAGTATATTTAGTGCATGCCTTGTTATTTCACTAAAAACACAACTTTTACTGAAAGATCATGACACATACATATTCCACCCTATGAATCAAATATGAATCATGGAAAATGTATCATAACAATTTAAATGATCTTAGATTAAGCCCAATTTCATTGACACTTATTCTCTTTATAGTGAATTTGTTGACCTCTGTCTGTTACACCAAGAAAATGAGTTTTTCTTTATTCTGATTTCTTCACCCTTGACACCCTCCATCTCTGCTGTGATCTATTAGGGGAGGCTATTTTTAATCCCTCCTCCCTTTTTCCCATGTTTGCTATCTTGCTTGGGGGTCTCTAGTGTGTCAGTGTCTGCCACAGGAGTGAATGTGGGTTTGCTTCCAATTCACTCTAAAAGTCAATTCTTTGGAGTCTCAAGGTCATCAAGGAAGCTTTTCCTATCAAATTTGACTTTATTTTCATCCCTTTGTACCTCTAGTCATCAAATTTAAGCTCTAGTATAGTTAGAGTTCTAGACTCTGCAGGGGCCAGGTGGTGGCATGCCTACTTAAGTGCACAAGGACCTCAAGCCCCTGGTCCTCCTCTGCAGGTTCCCCTCTCTACTACCCCCCTCAATTATTTCTGTCTCTATCCAAAATTAAATTTTTATTTTTAAAAAGTTCAAGATTCTGCTGGTTTTTCTAGATTTGTGATCTATTATTTTATGTTTTTCAGAACACTTAAAATATTTATCTACCATATTTGTCTTATGTTGTATCCATGAATAGAAGAAATATCCCTCTACTCATGAACTTTACATTTTAGGTGGAACTTAATCTTTGGTAAACAACTGTACTAAACCTACTTTGAAAATTACAACTAGCTGGATACCTACATATTAGTTTAACTTGTCACATAAGGATTTAGAACTCTCAACGGTTGATTTAGCTTGCTTAATGAATTTCATTTTTAGGCTGCTAAAATAATTTGAATAGTTTAGATGTAAGTCCTACTTGCCATTGTCTTAAATATTCTCTGGTAATTGTTTTTTTATTTTTTTATTTCTGCTTGAACTATAATATTTAAACTGTTCATTTGTTTTATTTCTGTACCCACTGCAGCCTTTCGAGAGCTTTTTTCCTTCAATTTTGCCGATACCATTTGTTGTTGCTATCTGGCCAGTAGTTTCTATCTGTCCTTGCTTCTGTTTCACTACAATTGATCTTTAACCATCCCAAGATAAACGGTGGCTTCCACCTGCTCTGCAGCTCCAGTTGTTGCAATTCCTTCTTCGAAACGGCTGAGTGAGCAAGAGATGACTCAAATCATGAGCAGGAAGCAAATGATTTCTTCCCTCATGAATCTTTGACTCAGCATTTGGCAAATTCTAGAGATGTTGAAGTATTTCTGATCGTCTCATTCTTCTACTTTCCCTGGATTGTTCCAGCATTTATGATCAATCAGAACTTCATGAAATGGCTCATCTTTTTTCTCAGTTCATTGATGTGAGACAAGCTGCAAAATCCGAGACTATGTTTTCAGTGCTAGTTGAGATGACAAGGTAGAAAAAATATATTGCTCAAGATAGTTTTCCAACTTGAAGATTACCAGAGACTATACCATTCACAACAAATGTTTAACAGCTTTTTAAACATAAAGTTGACTACTTTTTCATTACCCACACTAATAGATGTAGGATAGATACATGGGGAAAAATTGTGATGCAGCATCAGGGAATCTCCTTCCTCGAGCATGTATGTCAGTCAAAACAGTA
Organism: Erinaceus europaeus; assembly: GCF_950295315.1. Classification (NCBI taxonomy): domain Eukaryota; kingdom Metazoa; phylum Chordata; class Mammalia; order Eulipotyphla; family Erinaceidae; genus Erinaceus; species Erinaceus europaeus. The sequence continues at coordinate 54,887,342 of NC_080168.1, forward strand.
AAGGAAATTTAAGTTTTATTTCTATTTACATTACCAAGACCCTAGTGTGGTCATATGTAGAATGAATGGTCTTTATTTAGTGCCTTCTGGGCTGGCAAGATAACTCACCAGGTGAGCCTGCTTTGTCCTGAGCATGATCCAAGTACCAGCACAGTTCCCACTGCAATGGAGAAGGCTCCAGAGCTGGAGTCTTTCCCTCTCTCCTGTCTCTTTCTGTAGCTGGAAAAAAAAAAATGAATATAAGTGCTATATATGCAGACTCTGTCAGTAGTTAAAAAGTATATGACAAAACAAATAGTTTAGGTTATTTTGTAACATTAATTATTCAGGGCAAGGAAGTCTATCTGCTTCTCAGTACAATTTTGTCCTTTTCTTTTCCAAGACCATCTCTATTATGTCAAGCTATTCTCTTAAAATGTGCCAGAAATTCTCACCTTACTGTTTTGGTCATGATTCTCACATTTAACTGTGTAAAATAGTGCTAACTTTTCTCCAAATTTCTGTTTTGACATCTCTGCTTGAATGTTTCATATCTAGAGTATAACTAGATAACCTAGTTATACTTAAATTTAATTTTACTTAAATGTAAACCTTCAACAAAACCAATGTTTTCCATCCTCTCTCATTTTGATGTGTCACATTTCTCAAATTCCCTCCAATTCCATAATTTGTCACTGTATTACTAAAAATAGAATATAGATAATTTACAATTTATTTATCATGAATACATTGATTCAAACAAAGAAGATGCAGGAATTCGAGAGCAAACTAGGTAGATTCTTTCAGTGCCTAGGGAATATGTATGATGGGCACATATTATATAATTAGGACATACAGTAAAATTCATTTGGAGAAATACAGTGCTTCTGTCAGCAGGGGGACACCATGGAGTGTGATTGTGAATGAAAAGGGGTCCGTAGGGGCCAGGTGGTAGCACATCCAATGGAGCTCACATCACCATATGTGAGGACCCTGGTTCCCACCTGCAGGGAGGAAGCTTCACAGGTAACAAAGCTGTGTTTTCTCTGTCCTATCAAATGAATTTTGTGATTTTTGTCATGCAGTGCTGAGCCCCAGTGATAAGATAACTCTGTGGTAAAGTAAGAAGGGGAGCTTATAAGATGCTTAGATCGAGTGGATATACCACTTACATAAAGATGGTTGCTAAAGTGATACAATTAAGTCTAGGAGAGCTACATAATTTTCTGTAGACCAAGTACTATCTAAAGTAACTTATTAACCCATAAGTAAGTATGATCAAAATGGAATTGCATCTTGGTTTGGACAAATGAACATGCTAACAGAGAGAAGATAGAAATGACAGCATAGCTAGAGAAAGAAGTATCAAACTTCAAAAAGAACTTCATCAGTGGACTCTGAACTGTGAAGAGGCACTATTTCTTTCTCCTTTTGTCTACCTATACATCAGTCTGTTGGTTAGCCTCAGTAATAATTCAATATGAGAACTGCAGTACCTTTCTCTGGCCAACAGTTTAGTCTATGCAGACTAGAGCAATGATTACATATTATCCATGGAATGGGAGGAATCAGGAGTTATCCTAGGGAAGAGATACTAATAAGTATCCAGAAGTCATTGGCTTGCACTTTTAGTAAAAGCCACATAAACCAAAGCCTAGATTGTCAGAGAAGGGCTGAGAAGCAAATGGGGAAATAGGCAGTATATTGAAACACATGGACAAGGCACGCTTTCACATCACTTATGGGACTGAAATGATCTCTATTTTCTAAGGAGGAAGCAAGGAACATATGCATAATGTTATGCATGTGAATTGGAGCATGGTACTTTCTAAGAGCTATACAAATTGTCCATCATAACTGGAGTGACAGTACTTACATGTGTGATTCTGCAGCAGAAGGTAAAGGGCACTGAGTGAAGGCTCTCTGCCTGTTACACTAGTGAGTCTGCAGTTACTAGACATTTTCAAGGAAGAGCCAAAGCTTTCAGAACATTCTGATCCACCTGCACTAGTACAGTTGTTTTTTGTTGGCAGTAAGTCCTTCATTTATAATGACTGCTAGTGTGGCTTCTAGAATATGATTAATGCTCATTTTTTAAGTTGGGATCATTGAAGATATGCCATATGAACATTTCACTGTTTTCTTTTACAAGATTAGTCATACCATACAATTACTAGTTTACTAATTCAGTCTTAAAGTAATTTACTTACTATGCTCAACAAAGTTGGCAAGATATTTTTTTGTATTTAATGAGAGAGAGAGAGATGCAGACACCAGAGCACTTTTCAGTTATGACTGATGGTGGATGCTGGAGATTGAACCTGGGACCTCAGTCATGAAAGCCTTTTGCATAACCATAATTTGGTTTCCCCACCCCAAGGTAAAACACTAATATTATTTTACAAATGTGTCATATATGACACTTTAGATAATATACTCATTACAGCATAGTTAGCATATGCTGTTAAATCCCAGTTCTCCCACCCACCCACCCACCCACCATAGTTTTTAGGAAAGCCTACTATATTTTAAAAGCACTCTTGAGAGTTTGACCTTTATTCCCCACAGTTCCCCCACCCAGAGTACTGTTTAGCTCTGGCTTATGGTGGTGCAGGAAATTGAATCTGGGATCTTTGGTGCCTTGGGCAGGAAAGTCTTTTTTTTTTCTTTGCCTCCAGGGTTATTGTTGGGGCTCAGTGCCTGCACCATGAATCCACTGCTCCTGGAGGCCATTTTTTTCTCCTGTTGTTGCCCTTGTTATTGTAGCCTTGCTATGGTCATTATTATTGTTGTTGATGTTGCTCATTGTTGGATAGGACAGAGAAATTGAGAGAGGAGGGGAAGACGGAAAGAGAAAGACACCTGCAGACCTGCTTCACCGCCTGTGAAGTGAATCCCCTGCAGGTGGGGAGCTGGGGACTTGACCTGGGATCCTTATGCCGGTCCTTGCGCTTTGTGCCACCTGTGCTTAACCCGCTGTGCTACCGCCAGACCTCCTGGCAGAAAAGTCTTTTTGCAGAACCATGTTGCTGTCTTCCCATCAGTTTGACTCTTAATGTCTAGAGATATAAAACATGGTCTCTGGACTCACTTTTACCAAAGCAAATGAGAGCTGATTTGGTGAATCAAGTCACATCTAGTCATCTCAAATGTTTTAGACACTTCTGGACTGGTTTAATAGATTTTGGTCCATGCTAAAACAGCTGGATTTTACAAGGGCTTTGCAGGGACAGCATAACGTTTATGCAAAAGACAGTCATCCCTGAGGCTCCAAAAGCCCCCAGGTTCAGTCCCCAGCAGCCAGAGCTGAGCAGTGCTCTGGTGTTTCTCTTTATGTATCTCTCTGTAAGATAAACAAAATACTTTAAAAAGTATTTTTTAAAAAAAGACTTTGCTATTACACACACATAGAAAATGTATGTATACCCCCCATTTTTTAATAGTGGGCTACAAGACTGTAAGATTATAGGATATAGTTTCACACTGCACCTACCATCAGAGAAACACGTTATGTTGTGTATGAAATTTTCAAACTTCAAGCACTATATGGGTTTTCCTACCTCTTTTTTTTTTATTTAAGAAAGTATTAATTAACAAAACCATAGGGTAGGAGGGGTACAACTCCACACAATTCCTACCACCCAATTTCCATATCCCACCCCCTCCCCTGATAGCTTTCCCATTCTCTGTCCCTCTGGGAGCATGGACCCAGGGTCATTGTGGGTTGCAGAAGGTAGAAGGTCTGGCTTCTGTAATTGCTTCCCCGCTGAACATGGGCGTTGACTGGTCGGTCCATACTCCCAGTCTGCCTCTCTCTTTCCCTAGTAGGGTGGGTCTCTGGGGAAGCTGAGCTCCAGGACACATTGGTAGGGTCTTCAGTCCAGGGAAGCCTGGCCGGCATCCTGATGACATCTGGAACCTGGTGACTGAAAAGAGAGTTAACATACAAAGCCAAACAAGTTGTTGAGCAATCATGGACCCAAAGCTTGGAATAGTGGAGAGGAAGTGTTAGGGGGATACTCACTGCAAACTCTAGTGTACTTCTGCTTTCAGGTATATATTTTTACGGATACGTGTGGACATATGCTCTCTCTCACAGAAACTTAGATATACACCAGTTTCTGTGAGAGAGAGCATATGTTCCTACCTCTTAATATATGAGAAAATAGTTCTGTTTTTTTTTTTTTTTTTTTTTGCTGCCTATCCCCACCCGGACTTGAGACTAGAGCAATAGTTCTGTTTTTAACTTCAAGTATATTTAAACAAAATTTGTTTCAAGGATATACATTGTTACTTTTGTTCATGATTACTCTAGAAATATTTGCTATTTGTTTAGGGTATATTAATGTTTGAGTAATGACCATAAAATGGACTTCAAACATCTATGCTACTTAAACAGTGTGCATTCTTGGACTTCTATTATTTCAGGATTTTTTCTTCTTTTGGGGGGGGGGCAGGATGAGACTATAATCTATTTCTTCCATTATTTTTAACCTGGCAACTAAGAATATCCTCTTTGGATATTTTCATTCAGCAAATTTGGATAGATGCATATTTCAAACTGTAATCTGTTTTTTATTAACAGTTACCAGTGTGGTTTCAGTAATTGTCCTTTGGGGTTGATACAGAGTACTATTTTGGTATTACTTCCTTAAATGTATACTTAATTCTGATCAATATTTCAGTATTATTGATACTAATCTAATTGCATGTGAACTTATATATTTCTATTGACTCTGAGGATTTGTAATAAGTTAGAAATAATCCAATGTTACCTGATCAAAATAAAAAATAAATAAATAAATAAATAAAAAGAAAGAATCCAATGTGTTCAACCCTCAAATATATATATATGGAAAATACCCTAATCTCCAGTATAAAATGACCACTGCATTAATTATATTCCTAAAAATATTTAACTTTATTAAAATATGATAGCTTTAGTGAAAATAGTTTACTCACATAAACATTCAGTAGTTATATTGCCAGGTGATTAATCATTGAAAACTAAAAGTCACCAGATGACTACTGATTTAGGCAACATTATTTGCAAACACAGACTTAGAGGATTGTTCCTGCAGAAGGGATGGAGGAGGGCTGCAGCTGTTTCTCTCTCTCTCCCTCCCCTTATAACTCCTCTGTGCCCACAACAGAGAGAGCTTTGGTGCTGTAGCATCTTTATATTCTCTCCCTTTATCTCTGAACTAAAAAAAAAAGTTAGTGAAGCCATGAAGTCCTGTTGATGATTATATATATTACTCTATTATGGAGGCATATTAAAAAATGGATCTGTAGACAAGGCAGCCTGCATGAAAACTCTTATTATTTACCACTTAGTGCCACCATTTTTGTGCACCTGCATGACTCTGTAGTGCTCTCCCACCCCCCAAAATTTTTCCTTAAATTGAAGATAGAGGCAGTGAGAGGAGAGACAACACAGCTCTGCCACTCCCCATGTGGTATCAAGGACTTGCACCCTAGCAGGTAACATCTCCTGACCCTTTCAGTCATTATTCTCACTATGAATCTAATTGCTCACTAAAAAATACTTAAGGACAGGGCATGTTTGAGCCTGACCCCCACTGCGATGAAGGTGTCTTTTGTGCTGTGATCTCTAAAATAAGTAAAATGAAAAAAGGGGGGACAGGGTGGTATTGCACCTGATTGAGCGCACACATCACAATGTGCAAGGACCTAAATTCAAGCCCCCCAGTCTTTACCTGCAGGGGAAAAGATTCACAAGTGGTAAAGCAGGGCTGCAGTAAGTAAACATCAAAAAGTGCTTGAGGGAGGGTGCTTTGCTACTGTGTAACCCAGGTCTAAGCCCCAAGAGCTCTTAAAGTGGAAGCTTTGATGTCTCCCTCTCTCCCTCTGCCTCTGTCACTCTCCATCTGGCCCAACTGCAGTAAATCCCTGGCAACAGTAGAAGGACTGGAGATGGCAGAGGGCTAAAATTTCCTTCTCTCTCTCTTTCACACACACTACGTGGCCATTTCTCAAATCTTTTACTTTTCATGGAGCTGATATATTGTAATTATCCTATCTGGTCAGAATCAAGCTGTATGAAGCCACACAATCAAATCAAGAAAAAAAAATCATACGGTTGCCTTGCTGAAAATAATGTCTATACTTAATAATAAGCTTGCAAGAATAAGGTGCTTATTATTTATACTCTTTATTACAATATGTTAAATAGAGAAATGGAGTTTTATAATATGTTAAATAGAGAAATGGAGTAGTGGGTTGAAATTTTTTAGCTTTAGGGAAATGACATTATGAACAAAACAGAAAGATGATTTTTAAAGTCCATGGAAATTGGAGAATTATGCCTGCAGCAGTACACCATTCATGAAGCTTTCCACCTGCAGCTGGTTCCTGGTTCAATCCCCCATGCCACAATAAGCCAGAGCTAAACAGTGCTCTGGTTAAAAAATAAGAAATTAAAAGAGAAATAGTTCCAAATGAGAGGATTAAAGAGAAATCCACAGCATCAGTATGGTATCTGTGCTATCAGACATCAAATCTCAGGACTTCATGCCTTCAAATCCAGTGATACATCACTGTGCCACCTCCTGGACTTCAATCAAGGCGTTTGAGATTTTATAGAAGGGTAGTGACAGGGATCTAACCTGAGGTCTTACACACAAATCATGTGCTCTGCTAAGCCATTTGACTGCTTTACAGTAATACTTTTGGTCCCCACCTGCAGGGGGAAAGCTTCGCGAGTGGTGGAGCAGGACTGCAGGTGTCTCTCCCCATCTCCCCCTCTCCTCTCAATTTCTGTTGTTGCTGAGGCTTCACTGTTCATAGACAATCACCCTCTTTCCCCAGATAGGGAGTGAAGGGAAGACCACCTTACCAACATTTCCTCCAGTACAGTGGGGACTTGGCTGGAAGCTGGCACACTATCTTGCAGACCCTACTTAGTATTTGAATGATAGATAAATAAAATGAAGATGGGCGATACACCTTCTAACCTTGTGAAATTTTAGGATTAGCAAATGTGCAGATGATGAACACTTTCAGAATGGGGGGATGCAGGACCCTGAAAAATGGTCACTAGCATAAGTGTATTAAGAACTCTTGTCAAAGGGGCTGGGTGGTGGTGCACCAGGTTAAGCACACAAAGTACTAGTCACAAGGACACACACACAAGGGTCCTGGTTCGACTCCCAGCTTCATCTGCAGTGTGTGTGTGTGTGTGTGTGTGGGGGGGGGGTGTAGCTTCACAAGTGGTGAAGCAGATCTGCAGGTCTCTTATTTTTCCCTCCACTCTGTTTCTCTCTGTTCTGTCCAATAAAAATAATAAAAAAATTTCTTGTCAAAGTTGTTAAAATCAGTTAAAGTATTTCAACAATTTGGGCAACTACCATAAAAGAAAAGCCCATGGGCATTTGGTATGAGCAGCAGGCTTGCCGGCATTGTAGCCTGTCCAGTCCTTAAGCCTTTCTGCTGTGCTCACGGCATCTAAGCAAGGGATTTGTAGTGCCCCCAAAGTCCTACACACTGAGGACTGACATGCCTGGCCCTGTGGAGCAGCTCCCTGGAGTAGCTGCATTCACAAAATGTCTTTATTTGATCTGATTGAGTGCTAAGTGACAACCTAATCAAAGAGGCTTTGTTTAACACAATCAGTGGTGATTATTTAACTTCACAGATGCTTGAGGAGCTGGTATAAATTGAGGCAAACAAGAAGCTGGTTAAAAAAAAAAAAAAACTTAAAAGAGCCCCAGGAGGTGGAGGTGCCCAGCAACAGAGGGTGCGCTTTGGGGCTCTGTCCCCAGGCCCAGAGCCACATCTACCCTACATCTACCATAGTGGTGGTATGCATTCTTTGTCCTCATAGGGAGAGGGAGGAGGGAAGGAGAAAAAAGAAAGGGGAAGAAAGCCCAGCAATGGTGGAGTGGCTTTGCACATTATCTCTTCTTTCTCTGAATAGCTGGCCCAGAAAGGTGACCAAGTGGTGATCTGCCTTCCTGAGACCCAAGAGTTTAATCCCTGGCACCACATTAAACATGGATGATAAAGTATTAAAAAAGCATGGGATGCTAATACGCAGTTTTGGTGTTGCTGGAAGTTTAGAAAGCTCTGCATAGGCCCAGCCCTCAGCCTAAACCTAAGGGTCTGACAAAGGGGAAGGTAAGGCCAAAGCAGAGTTGGGAATTACTGGGACTTTATGGACACATGCCACAGTAAAAGGAGAGGTTTTGACAGGATGATTCAAGGCATTTAGGACACCTTTGTCTAATCATCAGCTTTTATACATGTGTTCAGAACCGAGGAACTGTGTCCAAAGAATTCAAAGTCTAAGAAAAATGGAGAGAAAATTTAAAAAAATATATCTGACAGCTGACTTTAAATGTTATAGACTTCAAAACTAGACACAGTGGTGAAAGAAAATCTTGAAAGCAGTAAGTGAAAAATTATAAAGGCATGCCAGTAAAGACTAAGATTTGTTTCTTAGCATATGCAAGTCAGAAAGCAGTGGGACAGCATGATCAAAGCACTACCTAGACAGCATTCTTTGTCCATCAAGGGTCCCCTTTAGAATCAAGAGAAAATTAACTGTTACTGATGAAAAAGGTAAAAGAATTTGTAGCTAGCAGACCTCTCTGTCCTACAAGAATTATAAAACTAAGTTCTTTGAGCAATAGGGAAATAAAAGATCAATAATAGATAAATAAAAATGCAATATGGATATATTACAAACATTGTTTTAAATGCAATTATAGTAAGCAATCATTACAAAACTGTTGCTGGGATTAAAATTAAGTTACATTAGTTCTAACTAAATTTACATTACAAAGCTAACTTAGACAATTAAAAATAAAATTTTTAAATGTAATTTAAAAGTAACTAGTTCTATTTAACAGAAAGGGATAGAATAACAAAAATAACACTGAAAATAGACAAATGGCAAGATATCAGATATTAATACTCCTCAGTAATTAGTCCACATTAATGGGTCAGACATTCCAGTTAAAAGGAAAAATGTATGAAAAAATGATACCTTAAGACATTTTATTTAGAGAAACAAAATTATAAGTTTTGCATGTAAAGTGGAAGAGGTCATACCACCAAATTTTCCTTCAATGTGTTGGGGCCCAGTTCAAACCTGGTTCTCACACATGCCAAGGCAACACACCATCCAGGTGGACTATTCCACAAGTCCCTGAGCCCCACCTGCAAGTGGGAAAGCCTCATGAGCAGTGAAGCAGGTCGAAGGTGTTTCTCTTTTCTTCTCTATCTCCCTGTCCTCTCTGATTTCTCTGTCCTATCCAATAAAATAGAAATAAAAAAAAACAAAAAACAGGAGTGGTGGATTCATAATAAGCACAGAGCCCCAGAGATAAGCCTGGAGGCAAATAAATAAAAATGTAAGGGAGGAAGTGAGAGGGAGAGACCATGCCTGCAGCACTGCTCTGGAACCTCCCTCCCCTAAAGGTAGGGATTTCAACCAGGGTCCTGGCACACAGTAATGAGAAGAATTCTATTAGATGAGTCACTGGCTGGCTCCAGAAAATTATTTCCTATAAGTATGCAATTCCAATAGGTAGTTAAGTTTTCAGCTATAAGAATTGTGTAATGAAAATTTCCAGAAAAGAAATTTAAAAAAAAGCAGAAACTAGAGAAATCCAGCTTCAGTGCTAGTAAGAAGGTGAGGACTGGTGAAAACACTAAGTAGATTTGAAGGACATAACTCAGGTGTTCTTCCTGGCGGCTAATTCTTAAAAGTAGTTGGCAATTTTTAACAGATTTCAACAGTATAGATTATTAAATTCACATCAGTAGTATAAATCTCTGATTTAAGCAATGTCTTAATCGTCTTGGGTAAAGGGAGTATCCATTAGCATCAGCAATTGTCTACGCTGTCTGAGTTTGTACTCACTGCTCCTTTCATCTAGTGGGTTGTTGGAAAAGTCACGATGCATTTCTGCATAGAGAAAAACATGCCATGATTTTGCAAACCCTGTGGTACCTGGAGTCTTTTCCCTACCTCCTGGGTAAAAGGTCCTGAATCACCTAATAACTGTCTTCAGATCCATTTTTTTTAAAATGCATTTTGTGTTTGCTGGATATCTTTTCCCCTTTTGTTTCTCAATTATTCTGGCATGACTGGCTTCCTAGAAGCTGTATCAGTTAAAAAAATGCAAAAGATGCTTTTACAATAGATTATATTTGAAGATTGAAGAATACTTATTAGAGGATAAAAGAAATAACCTTAGTCATAAACTATAATGTTTAATTTTCAACTAGCACTGTTATTTTTAAATTTTAAAAATAGTTCCTTTTGTACTGAGTCACAGTAGTTCAGTGTTAAGATCTGAGTTTTGTAGGAAAGGAAGACATTGTAGTCCATCTTAATTGAAAGTCATAAACTATATGATCACTTATGCATTGTCACTGTGTTTGGTAGAGATCACTCACTTGTATTCAATTTAGTCTAGCCTATATTTGGGGGAGATTTTTGTCCTTCCAGATTCTTATTAAAACAGGGAATTGAAAAATGATGCAGAACTAAGTCGTAAAGGTAGCAGCTTCACAAGGAGAGATGAGTCATTGCACATTCAACAATGGACCTCATTGTTCTTAGCGTCACACACTTTACATTCAGTGGTCAATCTCTGAACAAACTCATGACTGAGCTATGGGCTCCCCATCTCATTTATCACAGCAGAGCTGTATCTTTCACGTATCAAGAAAATTACAGAAAATAAAACTGCAATAAAACCAAAAAGCTGGAAACAGCTATGACACCCATGACAACATTAAAAGGGAGATGCTGAAGATGTGCAGTCGTCTGCTCAGCCTGTAATTAGTGCAATGCAAGACGGATTTCTAACTTCTCCTGCTGGATCTGGCTGAGCCTCCAGTGGAACCCAGTGGCAAATGCATACCAGGACCCACTGTGGTTCAACCATTAATTGAGAGCATATGTAAATAAGTGGCCCTGTTCATGTGAACAATTGCTGAGATGAATCTTTGAGAACTGAGCTAAGACCGTGCCAAAGCTTTCCCCCTGCAGGTGGGGGCCTGGGGCTCAAACCTGGGTCTTTATGTGCTGTGACTTGAGTGCCATCACCTGGCCCACGCAGTGATCTTTAAAATGGGGAGAAGGGCACCTGCATCACTGTTCATGAAGCCTTCCCCTGGAGGAGGGGCTGGGGGCTTGAATCTGGCTCCCTCTATATAACGTGTGCTCTACAGGTGGTGCTACCACCCAGACCCAGATTTCTTTTCTATAGATTACTTATAGGCTGGGGGGAAGGGTAGCAGATCACTTCTCTGGTATATTCAGTGCTGGGAATTAAACTCCGGCCTCCTGTACACAGGCCTTAGGCTGTACCTGCTGGGACACTTCCCTGGCTGATAAACCACCTATTCTGCATGAATGCTCTCTCCAATATGAGCATATCTCCTCCCAGGCTGTAGCTTGCCTTTTAACACTTGGAGATGTTTTTTTGATGAACTGTCGGGTTGTGTCAGGGGAGAGAGAAGAGACCCGGAACTCGTGGCGGTGTGGTAATACGGTTCTTTATTGATGCAGAAGTCCCAGAGTTGGGTGCGAAAACAGCAGGTTTAGGCCACGCAGAGCAAGCAAAATGGCCTCCTCCCACTATGCACACCAGCTCTTCTCCAGGTTTGGATAGAGAAGAGAGAGAGATAGAGAGAGAGAGAGAAAAGGAGGGGAGGGGAGGGGAGCGGAGGGGAGGGGAGGGGAGGGGAGAGAGGAGAGAGAGAAGTGAGAGGAGAGAGGAGAGAGAAGAGAGAGAGAGGAGAGAGGGGGGGAGAGAGAGAGAGAGAGGATAGAGAGAGAGGATAGAGAAGAAACGAGTGACTTTTATAGGAGAATTCTGGAAGTGGCAAGTCAGGAAGAGGATTGGCTAGAAAAGGGGGTGGAGAAAACAAGGCACTCTGGGAAGGTAGAAAGCTTCCATAGCAATGGTTGCTAGGGTTTCAGCTCACGCAGGAATGGGCAATACCCTGAGGGAGTAATGTGGTGGCAGAGGAATCATTTTTAAAACAAAGCAGAAGATTGATATATAAATAATAGTACTCACATGGAAATATAGTGGTTTGTGGGTCCTGCCTAACTCAACCACATCTATACAATATCCCAACAATGAACTATAAATTTTTAATTAAGTTCAATTTATCTGTTAGTATCTTTATTTGATAGCCAGAAGTCAAAGAGGAAGAAGAAAACAGATGGAGACAGAAATATACCTGCAGCCCTGCTTCACTACTTGCAAAGCTTTCCTCCTGCAGGTGGGGACTGGGGACTTGAACCCAGGTCCTTGTGCACTGTAAGATGTGTGCTCAAACAGGTAAGATAAAAGAAAATCATTTTAGGGAGTCAGGCGATAGCGCAGTGGCTTAAGCACAGGTGGTACAAAGCTCAAGGACCTGAGTAAGGATCCTGGTTCCAGCCCCTGGCTCCTCACGTGCAGGGGAGTCGCTTCACAAGGGTGAAGCAGGTCTGCAGGTGTCTTTCTCTCCCCTCTCTGTCTTCCCCTCCTCTCTCCATTTCTTTCTGTCCTATCCAACAATAATGGCATCAATAAAACAACAAGGGCAACAAAAAGGAATAAATATTTTTTTAAAAAAAACTTTAAAAAAAGGGATAATCATTTTAAACCTTCAGTGCAGTGGCAATTTAAGCAAAATAAGACATCTCATTCATGCATGCAGGTACAGAAAGGGACGGCATTGTCTATATTTATTTTTAATTTGACAGGAAAGAGAAATTGTGAGAGGAAAGGAGACTGAGAAGGAAAGATGTCTTCAGCAGTGTTTCACTATTCATTAAACTCACCCCCTGAGAGGGGAGGAGGGACTGGGTGCTTGAACCTGGATCCCTGCACATGGTAACGTGAGTATTGAGCTAGGTTTGCCACTGCCCAGCCCCTTGGAATCCTGGTATGACTTTTTCTGAGACTTGTCAGCACTGAAAGTTGAAAGCAAACAGAGGAGGAAGAGTGGTGACTTAGTACAGACTGTTTAGTCTGGCCACATCTTTTGCACTGTTTCTTTTCAGACTGAAGAGATCATGTTCTGCTCTGAAACTACATTTTTCTACCCCCACTGACTAAGGGGATATTTAGAGTCATTTAGATAACACTAACTGAAGGGAAATAAAGCACAGGATTCCACATTTGTGGTGTTGGGTTCAAGCCCCAGGTACCACAAAAAACAAAGCAAAGTTCCAGTTTCTCTCTAGAAAAAAAAGAAAATCCCTATTTAGTCTTTACCTGAGTTTATTATTAGTTTTTCTTTGTTATTGAATAGACACTATGTAATCCATAATGATATTGACTATTGCTTATTCACAGAAACTAGCACATAGGAGAATTATTATCTTTTTCTCTTTATTGGGGGATTAATGTTTTACATTTGACAGTGAATATAATAGTTTGTGCATGCATAACATTTCTCAGTTTTTCACATAACAATATAACCCCCACTGGGTCCTCTGCCATCCTTTTCCAGGACCTGAACTCCCCCCCCCCTACACACCCCAGAAGATGATTATTTTGGGACTTTATCAGTGGAAAAACTATTTCACAGATACTGCATTCAAAAGACAATATGTCAAGACCCCAAGATGGGATGGAAAATAGTGTAATATACACATGTAACACACTTTGAAAATTCTTTGGCTTGTGCAGGCCACTTAAAATAACTATCTGTGGGACTACATCAAGTTAAAAAGTTTCTGCACAGCAAAAGAAACCACTACCCAAACCAAGAGACCCCTCACAGAATAGAAGATCTTTACATGCCATACATCAGACAAGCAGCTAATAACCAAAATATATGAAGAGCTTGCCAAACTCAACCACAAGAAAACAAATAACCCCATCCAAAAATGGGGAGAGGACCTGGACAGAATATTCACCAAAGAAGAGATCCAAAAGGCTGAGAAACACATGAAAAAATGCTCCAAGTCTTTGATTATCAGAGAAATGCAAATAAAGACAACAATGAGATACCACTTCACTCCTGTGAGAATGTCATACATCAGAAAAGGTAACAGCAGCAAATGCTGGAGAGGTTATGGGGTTAAAGGAGCCCTCCTGCACTGCTGGTGGGAATGTAAATTGGTCCAGCCTCTGGAGAACAGTCTGGAGAACTCTCAGAAGGCTAGAAATGGACCTACTCTATGATCTTGCAATTCCTCTCCTGGGGATATATCCTAAGGAACCCAACACACCAATCCAAAAAGATCTGTGTACACATATTTTCTTAGCAGCACAATTTGTAATAGCCAAAACCTGGAAAGCAACCCAAGTGTCCAGCAACAGATGAGTGGCTGAGCAAATTGTGGTCTATATACACAATGGAATACTACTCAGCTGTAAAAAATGGTGACTTCACCGTTTTCAGCCGATCTTGGATGGACCTTGAAAAAATCATGTTGAGTGAAATAAGTCAGAAACAGAAGGATGAATATGGGATGATCTCACTCTCAGGCTGAAGTTGAAAAACAAGATCTGAAGAGAAAACACAAGTAGAACCTGAACTGGAATTGGTGTTGCACCAAAGTAAAAGACTCTGAGGTGGGTGGAGGGGAGAATACAGGTCCAAATAGGATGATAGAGGATCTAGTTGGGGTGGTGTTATTATATGGAAAACTGGGAAATATTATGCATGTACAAACTATTGTTTACTGTCAAATGTAAAACATTAATTCCCCAATAAAGAAATTTAAAAAATAATCTATGCAGATAAAGAATATATTCCCATCTGTTTGTGTACACTATGAAACATTACAGACATGGCAAAGGTCCTACAAAAGTAAAAAAAAAAACCATTCACTCCAGCACAGTGTTAGGATCTGAAGACAAACCAATCATAAGTGATTTCTGTGTGTGTCTTGCTCTCAGATAACTTGTATGGAAAGAGATAATTTAGGTTTCTGAGTTTTCAGGTGAGATGTAGGTAGAGATGCTAGAGGGTTGGGAATGGAGTTGGAGTTTCTACCTTCTGGACAGATTCCCCCCCCCCCTCTCTCCATCATTTTCTCCCTCCCAATCTTCACTCCTTTAGCTCAAGTTAAGAGTTGAGCCTGCCCTTTGGTTAATGCATATAAAGAGCTAATAAAGCACATGTAGGAATCTTTCTAGTCAGCTTGTTGAATATGCATTGCCAAAACTCAGGTACCATATAGAATAAAATGTAATACACTTGATATATGGCCCTTCATACTCAAGGTATCCCAAAGCACTTTACAGAGCAATGGCTTAGATAATGCAGTGCAGTGATTGTGTTGGCAAACTTGACTGTGATTACTAAGCCAGCAATAGATCACACTACAGCCTTGAACGGATAACCTGTTTGAGTGAGAGAAGCAAAGTCTGATAAAAGTGTATTACTATTTTTTCTTAGGCTGGATATTTTTTCTAAAACAGACTATTTTTTCCAAAATATTACCTATAAGATAGCACATTTTTTGCAATAATGTTCTTCAGCTATGTATTCAAGAAGGGCCAGATAATTCGATGTTAGCATACTGTTAAGGTTTTATACTGATCTGTTAACAAAATTCCTGCATTCCACAGGTAAAACTGTGATGGGTATATTGTATTTATTGATATCTGTGATATGGTTAAGAGAATTTCAAATATCCTACTTATAATATTCATAATAACATTAGGAAATTGGTGTCTCTTCACAGGTGAGAAAAAAAATAAGAAAACTCACTCAAGGTCACAGGGACAGTAAGAAAGCAGTATGTGAGCCTTACTGTGTCCTACTGCAAAGATTCAGGTCCTTTCCCTGCACATGGCAGTCTAGCAAGTTAGCAAGTCTCATGACAAAGGTGTGATGGTTATGTTTCACTCACAACTGGATTTGAAAAGTCATTATAATGAGGGAAATGCACAAGTATCTGCAAATATCATATTCAGACAAAAAGCAGTAATGAAGTGTGTCTTGTAGTCCTAGGTGAGCCTGTCATGAAATAATCTCAGACATCTCCTCCAGTATTAAAGTTACTGTCAAAGACTATCTGGAGTAGGAGCAAATCTCTCCTCCTGGTGTTAATGTTAGGTCAGACTGAAGTCTATTTGTTCTCTTGCACTTATCTACCTTCAAATGCTTAAATGGCTTTTTTTCCCCTCCAGTTGCTGGGGTTCAGTGCCAGCAATTCTGGTGGCTTTTTTTAAATGTTTGTACATTACTTATTAGGTATAACATTCTAACCCAGAGATTGGGGGCCTGGAAAGTGGTGCACTTGGTTAAACACACATAGTATGAAGTGCAAGGACCTTGCAAGCATCCCAGTTCAAGACCCTGCTCTCCACCTGCAGTGGGGGGGGGGGGTTTGCTTCACAAGTGGTTAAGCAGGTCTGCAGGTGTCTCTCCCTCTCTGTCTCCACTCCCCTCTCAAATTCTCTATCCTATCCAATAAGATAATACTGTGGGATGACAAATATGAACTATAAATACTGTTCTCAAGAATATATTGTCTATACATAAATTTAAGGTAAATAACCTAAGATCACCAAGGATGAAGAACTTCCAACAGAGATATGGGGAAACATTTAGAGATGGTTAAACTGGACAAGGGTCTAAATACAATTGAACCAATAACCTCTGCTATACTGTCATCTCCCAGAATGTGTCCCTCTTCCTCTTCTGCAACATCCAGCACACACAAAGTCACTTAACACAAATCTATACTTTCTTTTGAATTTTCTTCATATACTCTATCTGACCTGAAATGTTTTCAGTTCCAGCTAATCAGTGTGTATTTTCCCCCACTTGTTTTACTTCTTTATCCATTACTGTGACAATCTGGATTCTCAATATATTAAACAGCCCATTTCAATCTTTTCTTCATACAGTAGTCAAATTTCCTTTCAGAATGCAAACACCATTATGTAACTATCATGCTCTCCTCTGAGGTCATCTCATCACTTCCTATCTTGCTAAGATCCACAGAAATGCTCTATACATTTCATTGCCACTTTATTGAGGAAAGCATGGCTTTACAGGATCATTGTCATAGTGCTGCAGTTGATATTTCCTCTAGGCAGGCGTCACTGTACCTCATCCTCTTAACCAGTCCCAAGTAATTTTCTGGGAGTTTTCTACTAGGGTCATTTGGATTTTCTGTGTCCTGTCATGTCATCTTCTTTGCTAATTGCTGTGACCAGAATGTCCAAAAAGGCAGATGCTAGTGATTCTTCATATGTTTCCACAACAGACTGCCACTGCTTGCAGTGACTCTCCCTGTGGGGTCCCTCTTCAAGAAGACATGGAAGCTGGCTGACCCAACCCTCAAACAACTGGAGGTTCCTTGCCAGGCTAGCATGGGTGTGGCTCTTCCTGGGTATGTACTCTCTGGGTTGGAGAGAACTCGACCAGAGCCAGCCTGGGCTGCTACTCACTTAGCAACGTGAGGGAGATGACTCAAGAACCAAGCACATGGTGGTGGTGAGGCAATGCAATGTCTTTATTGATCAGAGAGTCAAGGATTTTAAAGGGTAGACCCAGAAGTGGCAAATCTGAAACAGAAATGGCTAGGAAAGGGGCAGAGAAAGGCAAAAGGGGCCTGGGAAGGTAGAAACTTCCTTAGCAAGGGTTTTAACTGGTAGGATTAATGATACCCGGCAGGCAGGGAGGGTCTTGAGGGTAGAAAGAAGATAGATCAAAGGAATGGAATGGGTGGGGATCTCTCAGGCAAAACAGTGATTACGTAGATAGGCCATACTGTCAGGAATGCAGGGTGCTTTGTGAGCCCTGCCAAGCTCAACCATAACCATACAATTTCCCAACAGTTCCTCAGACCCTTCCCTTCCTTCAAAGCAACCTCCAAGAGACAGGGTACTGTACAGTGTGAAATAAGTCAGATAGAAAAAGACAAACACTGTTGTGCTCAGAAATGTGATGTATAGGGAAATTGAACAAATGAATACACTAACACGAGTATTAACTCTCCAGCATTTTCGGAAACTACGCATGTTCATGTTCCTTTTCAGAGCAGGGAGATAGCTCATCTGGTAGCTCACATTTGACCATGTACAAAGACTGAGCTTGTAAGCCTCTGCCTGCCACATGGGAACATCATGTAAAGGACAAGTTTCACCAGCAGTGGAGTGGTGCTGTTCTCTCCTTCTCCTTCCTGGTTTCCCACCTCTACCTGGAAAAAAAGAGTTTACCAGAAGTGATGGGAATCATGCAGGCATGAAACCACAGCAAAGCTCCAGCAGACAAACCTAACTGCTGCTCATAGGAAACAAAATAATGGTTTTCTTTTGTAGCCAAGACTGACTGAACCAAGGACCATATTCTATCCGTGGATCTGGCTGCATGAGCATTCATCAAGTTATATAATTGTCTAGTATTTTATGAATGTTTTATTTAACTAAAGCCTCAAAGTTTCCACATTACTTCTACAAGGTGTTTGGCTTTTTGATTTGGTCTTGTGTACTTCTTTGAAATAATTTCTGTTGACAAAATGATCTGAAGTGATGTAACTGTCTCTCTAGATTTTTTTTCCCCTTGTAATGTTGATTTTTTTTTTTCATTTTAAAATAAGATTCTTGGGTGTCAGACAGTAGTGCAGCAGGTTAAGCACACATGGCAAGAAGCGCAAGGAGTGGCATAAGGATCCCAGTTTGAGCCTCCAGCTCCCTACCTGCAGGGGAGTCGCTTCACAGGTGGTGAAGCAGGTCTGCAGGAGTCTATCTTTCTCTCTCCCCCTCTCTGTCTTCCCCTCCTCTCTCCATTTCTCTCTGTCCTATCCAACGACAACAACATAACTACAACAATAAAACAACAAGGGCAACAAAAGGGAAAAAAAAAAAATATATATATATAAAACAAGATTCTTTTTTTTTCCCAAGATGAGAGCACTGATTTCTCTGGCATATACAGTGCCAGAGGTAAAGCACAATAATAACACACCTGAGGTCCCAGGTTCTAGCAAGGAGCTACCTAGCTCCCAGTGTGGCAGAATCATTTTAATTTTGCTTTTTACTAATTTTCCCCACAGGAGTTTCTTCTCTCCCTGGTTCCCATTAAAACCGTTTCCCTTGTACATTTAGATAGACTACAGCACTGCTCCAATGTTCACAAAGTTTTCCCCTAGAGTGCATGGTGCTATGGAGCCTTGAACCTTGATACTTGTGCAGAGTTAATTTAAGTGTTCTCTATCTGGTGAACTATTTTCCAGCTCCTGAACAACATAGTTTTTAAAAAGTGAAAAAGCCTATATAGCTTTCTGACTCTTTCACCAAGAGTATTCTAATTGTTGCTTAGTAGTTTTAGGTATACAGGGTCCCTCCCCCCATGTAAAGAATTAAATCCCTCTATGCAAGTTAAAGTAAGATAGTAAAATTCAAATCAATACTTTTAAGTTATTTTTGTAACAGGAAAATGGACACACCTCATTGCTGTGCTTCTTATTTTTAAATTCATTCCTTTGCTTCCTTGCTTGTGATCTATTCCAGGAGCATTGTGTCATATTTAGCTGAATTATAAAGAGGCAAAATAATTGGTTATTCAGTCAATGATTCTACTGGATTAAAAACAAGACAGGTTGGTAATGATCTAGCCAAAGTGAATAAAAATAGAGCAGGTAAGCACATATGGTACAACATCTGCTTTCAAACTTAGAAAATATCTTCTCTAATCCCTGAAGCTTTCTTGGCTTTTCTTCTTAATTCTATTTCTTTGCAGAAAGCACTGTGAAAACACATCCTACTTTTTACATTTGCTATAATTTTTCCAAATATTAAATCACTACAATTTCCATTTCAGTTTCTGATCCTATTGCGAAAGCTTCTGAATGCTGAAGCAAATACTGAAGCAAATAGATTTAGAATAGTTAAACATAATACAGAATCTGAATCTCAAAGAGAATCTTTCTCTTCAAGTGGGTTCAGTGTTTCCTTTAACTTTTGACAGCAAGTATTTTTTTTATTGTTGTAGTTACTATTATTGACGTTGTCACTGTTAGATAGGACAGAGAGAAATGGAGAAAGGAAGGGAAGACAAGGGGAAAGATAGACACCTGCAGACCTGCTTTACCACTTGTGAAGCGATGCTCCTGCAGTTGGGGAGCCAGGGGCTCGAACTGGGATCCTTACACCGGTTCTTGCATTTCGTGCCACGTGTGCTTAACCCACTGCGCTACCGCCTGACTCCCTTGTTTTGTTGTTGTTGTTTAAAGCTTGTTAATACAGCGTAGCTATTTTAGACGAGTTATATATTTTACTTGGTTCATTTTTCACCAAATAAAGTTGACTGTACACAGGTGCCAATTTAAACATAGCAGGGCTTTGAGAATACACCCTCAATTTTTCTTTCCTTCCCACAAAGACTAACTTGCCGATCTCTTCAATGACTAGTAAGAAGTTAAACTGCATTGTTCTGACTCCTGGTCTTTCAGCAAATTGAGTTGGTCTAAAGATATTTGCCTGTTTATTTAAGTACACCTTCGGGCCAGGTGGTGACTCAGCTGGTGAAGTGCACACATCACAGTGCACAAGGACCCAAGTTCAAGCCCTTGGTCCCCTCCTGCAGGGGGAAAGCTTCACAAGTGGTGTCTTGGTGTCTTTGTCTCTTTCTATTTCCCCCTCTCCTCTCAATTTCTCTGTCCCTATTCAATAATAAAAATAAATTTTAAAAAGTAATTAGAAAAGTACATCTTATAAGCAGGGACTTAGAATGCCAATTTGAAGCTTGGTTATTAAACATACTTGTCCAGCAGCAGGTGCCCTTTCATGGTCATTTGCAATATTCCTGCAGATCTATTCTACCTTCACTAAGTCTTAAGCTTCCTTGATCTCAGGCACCACACAACTATCCTGTATCTACCTTGCTACAAACTAGCAGGAGAGGTTTAGAAATGGTCCAGCAATTCTTCTGCTGGTAAAGAAAGAAATGGCTCTTCATTCCAACCTCAGTGTCTTTGATTTCACTGCCTGCATATTTTAATTCTAGGCTACTATCTCTATACCAGTGTTTACAGTTTTAATATATTTCTCTATTTTGAGTTAAAGATTCATTATAAAGTTCTAAATTCTATATATGGTAAAGAATGTTACATTTATCTTTATAATCAATTAAACAACCATGTTTCCAGTAACACTGGGCAGATATTGCCACTCAAGACACACAGACAGGACACAGGTCCTTTTGTATTACAGCAGAAAATAGCTATTTAGGGGTGGGGGTAGATAGCATAATGGTTATGCAAAGGGACTCTCATACCTGAGGTGCCAAAGTCCCAGGTTCAGTCCCCTGCACCACTATAAGCCAGAATTGAACAGTGCTCTGGTAAAAAAAAAATAAAGAAACACCATTTTATAAATACAATTGCTATTTAGTATTGTATGTTTTGGTGTTCAGAAAAATAAATGACTTCTTTCCAGTCTCAAGACAAATAAAAATGCTACGTCTAGTCTACTTCAAAGTTCTTAAATACCCATCCTTTTTGCTTTTTATAATTTAAGAAATCAGTTTAGAAGCTGCTTTTCCAACATCTTTTTCCAGATTGTTTCTATTTAATTTCCTACTAATAATGAGTTATTTCTTGCTGCATTATAGTTTGTATGCTATAAAGGCATAACTACTTTCTTCCTTTCACGTGTACATCTACTTAGTTCATTGTAACTATTTATATCCACTAAGTGACATGATGATTACTTAAGTGTTCAAGTTATTATTAGTCGACTGTTGTGAATTTTTAGCATATACATCAATATCCTCAGGCCACTCTAATTTGACCTGTTCTCTTTAGATACAGACCCTGAGGGAAAATGTAGACACCAGGCATTGGAATAACACACATGAAGAAGAATCAATTCTTAGAGAAATACAATGTAAGTGAATTTGGTATAGCACCAGGTGATATAATACTATTGTGCTGAATTCCATACTCACCTACACACACACACACAAAATCAATGACTACTCAAGTGCAATTACTAAAGAGAAAACAGGATGAGAAAGAGGAGACGGATGGCAATAATCAGCTCTATTCATCCCTGGCAGGCGGGAAACCAGCTACGCAGATTCCTTAGGGAGAGTGAATATCACTTTCCTGCCTGTCCAGGACTAGAGCTTCTCCAGACCAGAAATCTTTGGCCGACATAGGGGCTGTTATTTTCATGGTAGAATGATTTGGGGGACTTATCCAGAAACCTGGAATACTATATAATACAAGCATCATCATTTTTTTCCTCCATGGTTACAAGCTTTTCCTTGATGCGACAAAGATTCAGTGGTACGGAAAAAAGGGGTGGTGGCTTCTTTTGCCTAGTGGTCTTAAGTGCTCTTAAAACAGCTCTCCCCCGATGGAAGTGGACAGAGGCAAATGCTTGCCAGTTACATCATATGCACACACTGATCATGTAGGTATAAGGGTTATTTGCTATGTGATGGTTCTATTTGGAAAAGCAGAGTTTACTATAGAATGTTAAAATGCCTGTCTATCTAAAGTAAATGCATTTCCAACATGGTCCAACAGATGCTTTTCAATGCTTAGACATAGGAAGGGAAAAGTATATAGACCGGTTTATTTAATCTCTAGTGCAAATATGAAGCCTATTGAACTTTAAATAAGCTAGACCTCAGTCTTATAAAAACTTAAACATTGCTTTCTACTTGACTATGTATCTTAATTATTTAAAATTAATCCATTATTTATGTGAATGTCCCTGATTCCTCAGAATTAAGTTTTATGTTCCTGACACATTCTAAAATTTGATGAAAATTAAGTATGTTTTTACAGAGCTGATGGTTACTCAGAAAAGCTAACTCTATTTGATTGACCCAAGATGATATATTCAATTAAAAAATTTTAAAAGACTTTACATTGTTATTTAATTTGTATTATCACGGTGCCTGCAGGAGGAATCACTCTTCCTGCTGGCCACTTTACCCCCCACCCCCAGCCCTTTATTAGGTGATATGGCAGAGAAAAAATTGGGGGCAATGGTGGTGGGGAAGAGTCACCTGCAGAACTGCTTCACTGCTCAGGAAGCTTCCCCCCTCGCAGGTGGGGAGCAGGGACTCAAACCTAGGTCCTTGCACATGGCTCAACCATGTGTGTGTGCGCTCAACCAACTGGGGGGTGTCACCATCTAGCCCCCACACCGTAAAGTCTTTGACCATATGAGGTTTCAATGTAAAACATTACAGCTTCCTTATCTTTACTATGAAAATTGCAAATGCAGGGAAAACACATTACATAAGAACAACAAAAGTATCACTTTTATCTGTGCTAACAACTCAAGGTATTTAACTATGATTCAGATGCAGTTTATTGAGTCCCCTCCCCTCTAGTCCTTCTAACCTTCCTTGCCCCTTACTGATTTCAACCAGAGTTGTTAAAGAACCTCAAATCTCACTAAGTAAATATCCTAGCCACTAGCCACCCTTTCACCTTTGAGATAATTATGAATTATAAGGCTCTTGAGTTTCTATGTCTATTGATATTCTTAGGGAGAAACTACAGACATTCCTTCTAATTGGTTGGGCTCCTTCCCTATAAATGGCTTTTCATGGAAGCAGAGAGAAAGCCAATTAAGCTGTAATTAACTTACAAGATCTAAGATACAATTTTTCATCAAAGAATCTGCTCTGAAACCAACAATATCGCATTTGTTTTGTTTTCATTTTTACAGTCACTTCCTTTCTGGTCTAAAATTAAATTAAAATTAAAAATACTTTATAGAAAGAATGACTGATATAAGTAAGCATTTCTTTTTCCTTTAAGAGCAACCGATTTTATGCATTTTT
The DNA here is from genome assembly GCF_950295315.1 of Erinaceus europaeus. Taxonomy (NCBI): domain Eukaryota; kingdom Metazoa; phylum Chordata; class Mammalia; order Eulipotyphla; family Erinaceidae; genus Erinaceus; species Erinaceus europaeus. The sequence goes on from NC_080168.1 coordinate 54,911,078, forward strand.
AAATGTTCACATTTATTCAAGTGTGAAATGTAAATGGAACAGAAATAGAAAGCCTATGATAATAATACTTGGTAATAATGGTCTTGCCCACTATTTCTTCAGCAGATATTCAGTTAATAATACTGGTAACTGTAAAAAGGATATTTCAAGTTTGAAGCATTGTCTTTCATTAATTGTTTATATATTTCTGCATTACGTTATTTGATACCAAGGACATATAAGAAAGATTACCATTACCTGGGTATAGAAGTTTTAACTTGACATTCTCTTTTCATACTTTGACTTGAATAATTATCTCCTTCATGGAGATAAACGTAGGCTGAAATTGTTAGAAAAATGATTGATCTTATCTATCATATCTTTTCAAGGAAATATATCAATGCTATTATGTATTTGTTGCTTTTCTTTCATTTGTTTTCACATGGTCTGGCAAGGGGCCTCCAAGAAAAAAGGCAGTGAATATGGGCCTGGGAGTGCAACAACAATAGGTCCTGAGAAATAAAAAGCCATTGTGATTTGTCTGCATTTGCTGTTTTTCCCCTTTATCCCTTTCAATTTCAATAAATGGTACTTTTGCAGTCCATTGGTGGGACAAGGAGGTACAACTGGATCTCTGGGGACTTCTGATGTCATCTCTATCATTATTCCTGTCCCAGTGAAGACATGGAGCATCCTGTCACCGTCCTGCAGGTAATACCCTTATTACATGTGTCATTAGAAGATGTTTGCCATAGCTGCTTTAACACCGCAGACATTTTAAGTAGGTTATTCCATCACTTTGCCATTTTGATTATGACAACAAAATGACACCATATTGAAATGGATTTTGGAAAGAAAGGCTAACTGTCCAAAGAGGTCCATGCTCATTCTAATTAAAATTGGCTTAGGTGGCACAACCTTCATAATTCAGAGTATGACTATGAAGGATATGCTTGTTGAAAACCTTCTTTGCTCATTAGTGCTATTTCTGTCAGACTCCACTACCTGCTCTTTTCCTAATGAATGCTAAGCCATCTCTTTAGAAGACGGTGCTGCTTCCCTGAACCGAAGGAACTGTCTTATTTCCTCCCAAGTTCGTCAGGAGTAAAATCGGGGAGTCACCTCTTTGACATTTCCCAACCTCTGTACTTATTTATCTCTTTGAGACCCTGCGCTCCAGAGATATCACTGTCTTAATTAAGAAGAAGGATGTGACCGTGGTAAATTGACTGATTTCATTGATTAAGGACTAGCTGTACAAGTTACATTGATTTTAACAGTGGGTCTACATAAATGTAATTGTTCGAACATGGGGCTGCATAATTATGGTGATGTACGAGAATAGTTGGTTTGTCCTTTTCAACCTTCACCAACATTCTTTTGCATGATAATGTATCTTGTGCAATTAGCAGAAATTTAAAATGTTACAAAATGTCTTTTGTGAAGACATGAAGTAATAATTATATTCTAATTTAATTCAACATCATCAGGCAGGTTTTCTTTTCCTTCCTTCTTTGTACACATATTACATATTAACAAATATCCTTTTACAATATTCAAACTGTGGTGGGTGTGGTATGGAAATATATATACACACACACAATGGGGTCTCAGAATCTGTAACCTACTATTACTCATGATTTTTTTTAAAAAGAGGAACAAAGTCAAACTAGATATACTGAATGTGTTTGGAAACTCACACTATTATATAATTTTAAAAATTATAACAGTGCCTGTTATCTTCCTACATGCTTAGAGAAATTTTGTAATTGTTGCTGAATTTATATACTACTACTAAGTTTTATGTTCAGTGGTTCTTTATTATAGTAAAACATGTATATAAACTATTACAAGCCTATAATTTGTTTATCATTACTATATTTAAATGAGTAAAGAAAAATGCTAATATTTGATACTATAAAATTGAAAAAGTAAAGAGGAATCACAAATTTCCCTAGATATAAATTTAAAAAAACTTGGATTAGTGATTCAGGAGCATTGGATTTTTGTCATAAACCTGCCACCAATTAGTTCTGTGACCTTTAGTAGCTGTGTACTGTACATAATAAAAAGCAGCTCATAAAATAATGCGAGGACTCATTCTTCATATGGGTCTCTTACCCACTGGTAATTCAACTTAAAGTACTTTTTTTAACTACTAGAAAAATATACCTAGTCTCCAGGCTACTGATGGGTTGATTTTCAAGTGGTCAGTATTTACATCCTGAGCTAGGATGGAAAGTAAACAGATAAACTAGTAATATGAATCTTACTCTAAGCCACTGCCATCTGAAACTTGTCTGTGTAATCAGTTTTCCTGGACATACACTGAACTCTGGTCTACCACTTTGCAGGATGGGGACATTATTTTTGAAATGTCATTCAATGCAGGTTCCCTAATTTATAATTTTTTCCTGCCATCGAGTCCTCCAGTGAAACTAGCCCTAGCATTTTTGTTAATGAGAGACAAAGGTACAGAAAGACTGAAGCACTGCTCAGCTCTTGATTATTAGGTAGTACTGGGGACTGAACCTGGGATCTATGGCATGAAAGTCTTTTTGCATAACCATATAACCATTATGCTATCTCCCCAGCCCAGCACTTTTTTTTTTTTTTTTTTTGATAGGACAGAGAGAAATGGAGAGAAGAGGAGAAGACAGAGAGGGAAGGAGAAAGAGACAACTGCAGACCTGCTTCACTGCCGGTAAAGCGACTCCTACAGGTGGGGAGCTGGGGGCTGGAACCAAGATCCTTAGGCCAGTCCTTGTGCTTCGCGCTATGCTATGTGCCCTTAACCCTCTGCACTACTGCCCAACTCCCACACTTTCCACTTATACTTTCAACTTTAGAAAAAACACTCACCCTACCCAATTGTAGCCATTAAATCTTACCTCATAGCTATAGGAACTAGATCCTATAGCACTGTGGGTGGAAGCTGGAAAGTCTACTGTTTTGTTTAAAGCAAGCACTTTGAATATATTCACTTCTTTCTACTGGGCCAGACTCCCCTCCCCCTGGGTGTTCTGGGTGTTCCTGTGTTTATAGAAAGGAGGGAAAGTACACCCACAACAGGTTTTTGTTGGGCTCCTCACTGGGGGAGGGTGGTGAGCAGGTGGCTCCGTGCTAACTCCAGGCAGCTGCTCTAGAGAAAAAGGTAATCCTGCAGTGGGTGGACAGACCAGACATCCTTTGTGTTGTGGACATGCCACTGGGGAAGATGCAGCTAGTGAGTTAAGAGCTGACATAGCTCTGAGGACCAGGCCAAGCTGGAGGTTGTGGGAACATGAAGCCAAACAGGGGGACCAGGTGGTGGCTATGCACAAGGATCTAGGTTCAAACCTCTGTATTTCGCCTACAGTGGGGATAAATAAAATAAAGGAAAAAAACGGCCGCCAGGAGTGGTGGATTTGTTGGGGGAGAGGGGAGTAAGAAAGGCCTTTGTGCCCAAATTCAGGAGTTTAGGAGAGTAGGGGGGTACACAGGGACCATACAGGATCATGAAGCTTCCTTCTCTTGACCATGAATTCACATGAATCCCAAAGCATAAGGTCAACTTCATTGAGTGCACACATTACTATGAACAAGGACCTGGGTTTAAGCCCTCGCTCCCCACCTGCAGAAGGGAAGCTTCACAAGTGGTCAAGCAGGTGCTCAGCTTTCTCTCTCTGTTTCCACTTCCTTTCTCAATCGAAAAAAGACGACTTCTAGAAGAGAGACAAGTATTCAGGTTCAATCCCTGGGTCCCCACCTGCAGCAAGGAAGCAGTGCTTCAGATGTCTCTACTTCTCCATCTGGTGATACTACTACTATCAATTTCTGTTTCTATCCAAAATACAATTTTCTTAAAAGTCTTTTTTTTTTAAAAAATTATGGTGGTGGAAAGAAACCTAAGTTGGTGGTGAGAGTGTTTTTGCTGCATTTGTCATTGGGAAAAAAATTAATTGGAGCCAAGCAGTCAACTATACTGTGGAACATTACCCCCACTCCCCAATAACTACTTTTTAAAGAAAAAGACAAACTAAGTATAAAGCTATATCTCCATCCCAAAACATCAGCAATTAACTCAGAATGTTTCTACAGAGAGAAATCCATAAAACCTACAGATTTTCCTCACTCTAGGGTTACAGGTCACTTTTAGTTGGGCCAAAGTTAGAAAAGATATCACTGCAAAAGGGCTTGTGTGGGTCGTGGGGTGGGGGGTTCTTTCTTGCTTGCTTGCTTTTGTCACCAGGTTATCTCTGAGACTCTGACTACATGACAAATCCCCCTCTTCCAGTGACTTTTTTTTTCTTTTTGCCTCCAGGGTTATCACTGGGACTCTAACGGTAGAAAGGATGGGGGGAAAGAATGTTGCATGTATCTTGGAAGGAAAATTAATCAAAGTCCATGAATCACAGGATGTGAATTAAGAAGAGAAATGGGACTGTTCAACACCAAGGGGCCACTTTGATCAAGAAAGAGCAGTGGTGTATGGTGAGTCGTACAGACAAGGAAGAGTGGAGCTGTATACCCCGGATTTTTAAGTATCATATACTGATGACTAATCAATGACAGGCCTCAGAAGGAAAGCACATTCTGAGTTGAATATAGGTAGGTATTGTGACTATCCCAGGCATTTTCTGAAGCACTGTGAGGGAGAATATAACAAGATGAGGAAAACTGAATCTGCTTTTATGATGCTTACAGAGTCTCTGAGGAATGTTTAACAACAAACCATCAGAAAGCTACAAGAGCATTTTGGAAAAGAAAATGGTATTTGTAGGAGAATCCTCTGGAAACCAACATATTGGGAGTGGAGAGCCACACTGAGAAGTAGTGAAAGATGATTATGGGTCTATGTAATGGACTGTTTGATGGTAAGCTCGAGGGGAGCGTATCAGGATCATGGGAAAACTCGTCTTGGTATATTAGCACACATAAAAAGGGATGAGTGGTTCTTTGAAGCCAAGTTACCATCAGAGAAACATCAGCTCAACTTCAAATGTCTAGGACAAGAGTGTAAAGCTTCCATTTAGTGTTCTTTTGAAGGAACACATTTCCTGTTTCTCAGACAGAAACTGTTGTTGTAACTGCTCTTTCGATACCACCTCTTCCCCACATCCTGCTCTCCCTTAAAGACCTTAGGTCCTTGGCACTGTGTACCACACTGCTAGCTTTCTCTTCAGGGTGAAGATGTTGACTTCTAAGCTCTGATCAAATACTTACACTCTGCACAGGGACATGCTTATCTTTTCTTAGAGATTTCCTTTCCCATGCACACCCCTAGCATGGGCAGGACCCCCCGAAATCTGGTACCTGGAACATGGTCATATTACCACAGTATCCTCAGAAGAAATATATTTGCTATTCCAACAAAAATGATTTCACAACTAGAAAGTTTTAATGCCTGTCGTTAACCAGGCTGAGTCTATTAAAGTCATCTCAGAAGACACTAATTGTTCTGAGAGATAATGCCAGGGCTATTCCTTTCCTCAAGAGGGCACCTTAGCCCATGATGGCCCTTCACAATGCAGAGCTGGCACATGAAGGGACAGCAGTGTCTGAAACCATTCAGCCTTTGTGAATACGGATGCCACCCCACACAGAAACTGCACCAGTGGCCCTCAACACCACGAAAGTGAGAGAAAAGGAAGAGTCTTTCATTGTGGGAGGGGGCAGGCCTTCAGTGTGTGAGGAAAGATGAAGCTTTCACTCAAAGCCCTGGCCATCATTCTTCTCTTCAGGTCCTAGGCCCTTGCTTACTCAACGTAGGAAGACTGACTGAATTCCAGTTCATTCAGTCCTGGAAACAGGTTCAATTTTTTTTTCCCTCAAAAATATTTGTATGAAGAGGTAACACATACTGAAAATGTATATGCCACGCAAACTTGTCAAGTCACACATCAAAAGATCACTTCCTAAATATTTTCCTTGCAGAATTTTAAAATTATTACATGTGGAAGTACTAAGGGAATCAGAAAATCACCTTTAGAATAATAACAGCTGCAGGCACACTAACACTCGAGGGCTACAGTTTAAAAAGGATCTTGTAAAGTCTTAAGGCATCTTATCTTCCTCACATTTATCATTACACTGGTGATTCTTAATGTAAATCTACACATTATTTTTTTTCCATACATCTTTTCTCAAGAGGTAAAGCTCAGTTCCTCTTCCTTGAATATGAGCTAGACTTGGAAGTCACTCATTTCAACTAGTATGCAAAGTGGAGAGACCAGTCAGGTCCCCTCATACCCAAGAGGTCACCATGAATGTTTCTAGCAAGAAGACATGTTAGCATGTACCCTGACTTGATTCTTTCCACAAACCATAACTTCACTCACATCATGAGAAACATCAACTACGTTCTTATTAAGGGTCTTTAACAAAATGCCTAATCACTAATTTTCAAAAACATTAAAGGACATGGAAAAAAAAAAAAAGACATCCATATTAAGTCTCAGACTGGAGAAGTCTAAAGAGTCCTGAGAGTCAAATCAATTTTATTAAGACATATTTTTAAAACATGCATTACAGCACATTGTAGTATGTTTTTTGTTTTTCCTCCAGGGTTATTGCTGGGCTTGGTGCCTGCACCATGAATCTACCACTCCTGGAGGCCATTTTTCCCCCTTTTTTGTTTCCCTAGTTGTTGCAGCCTCGTTGCGGTTATTATTGCCATTGTTGACGTTGCTTTGTTGTTGGATAGGACAGAGAGAAATGGAGAGAGGAGGGGAAGACAGAGAGAGATGGGAGAGACAGATAGACACCTGCAGACCTGCTTCACCGCCAGTGAAGCGACTCCCCTGCAGGTGGGGAGCCGGGGGCTTGAACCGGGATCCTTACGCCGGTCCCTGCGTTTTGTGACACGTGCGCTTAACCCACTGCGCCACCGCCCGACTCCCTGTAGTATGTTTTATAAAGCAATTTTGTTTTATAATCTCAGCCAGAACCCTCTTTGTGTTTTAGTGGTAGCATTGTTCCAAAGTCAACATCTAAGCTTTGAAAATTCAAGACATCACCAATTATGATAAAGCAAGGAACTGACACTAGGGCCAAATAGGTGGTAGACACACAGGGTCATTCTTTTTACTATCCATGTCATTTCCTGGAAGTCCAGAGGTATTGCAAATTAAAAGGAAAATGTAGGTGTTAAAATTATCTTCATGTACTTTCCTTCACCCTATGTCTTTGTTTTTAATTTCTATTAGCGATTTAATAGTGGTTTAGAAGATTATAACATTACAAGGGAATATAGTTCCATACCACACTCATCCCCAGAGTCCTGTGCCTCCAGCCTCCTAACAGTAATCACTGTAGTTCTTACAAAACCTTGGAAATAGTTTGTGTACTCTCTCTGTGTTTTGCAAGTTAATACATTTCAGTTCTCTCTACTCCACATGCAAGTGAAACCATCCTGTACTTGCCATGACTATTAACTTCCTGTCTGTGCTCTCATATTGTTCTGGAACTTGAAAAAATCCATATCCAACCAACAAATAAACAATACAGCTACTTCTTCCTTCCAAGGCAGTGCTCACTGGAACTATTCCAACATCAAGTCTAAATGAAATAGTCCACAAATAGTAATTAAGGTCTTTATGTTGGGAATAAGGGTAAGATGGGGTAACACTTATTTTCCTATTAATCTTCTAATTTAAAGATCCACACTAAAGGCATCTGGAACCCTTGTAAAGACATAACACCTGGATTTTTATCATTATTATTATTTCTCCTACAACCTTATTTAACCTCTGTAGGCTCAACTTTCTTACCAGTGAGACTGTGAAAATTGTCTGAGCATTTGCCATTATCACCTTTTTTTTTTTCTTTTTTCTTTTTTTTTTACCAGGGCACTACTCAGCTCTGGCTTATGGTGGTGAAGAGGACTGAACTTCCTTCCAGGGCTTCAAGGAAACTTCATGTCTGTTCTACAACTGCTACCAGTCAACTTTTTTTTTTTTCTTTCTGTTCTATTTTTCCAGACAGAGAAGAGGAGAGCTCCCACAGCACTGTTCTGCCACTTGTGAAGGAGCTTTGTAAAGAGCTTCCCTGTGGTAACTAGGACACATCTGGGTCTTTGCACATGCTGAAGTGTTTATTGCACCAGGTAAAACATATCTCAACATCCATAATATATTTTTTTTTTTCGTAGGGAGTTGGACAGTAGTAGCACAGTGGGTTAAGAGCAGGTGATGCAAAGCGCAAGGATCAGTGTAAGGATCCCATTTCAAACCCCCAGCTCCCCACCTGCAGGGAAGTTGCTTCACAAGCAGTGAAGCAGGTCTGCAGGTCTCAATCTTTCTCTCCCCCTCTCTATCTTCCCCTACTCTCTCCATTTCTCTCTGTCCTATCCAACAATAACAATAATAACTACAACTATAAAAAACAAGGGAAACAAAAGGGAATAAATAACATTAAAAAAAGAAAAATGTGTTTTTGTCTTTTCTTAAATTTTGACAGGACAGAAAAATTGAGAGATAAAAACACCTGCAGCACTGTTTCACCACTCGGTCAAACCTTGCCCCCTGCAAGTGGGGACCAGAGACTTGAACCCAAGTCCTAGCACATGGTAGCATGTGCATCAGTGTTTGGCCTCTTAATAATTTAAGTACAGGTAAAGCATTTCTTTAAATGTGCAACTAAGAGTTTAAAAAATATGCAACAAATCATGTCTTCCCAAAGTGGAGTTGTAAAGAATTTTTGTGTAATTTTACATGAATATAAAAATATATATGCATATATGTATTTGAATACAATATACTTGTGTGTCTATGATATAGATATGGATGTAAACATTTGTATATAAATATAAATATTCTATAACAAAATTTTATGTAGGTTTTATGATATAGTAATATATTTCAAGCAATGCAAATGCTAATTCATTTAATGCTCTCTATGTACTGCATGTACAGTAGTTTGTGTAATGTTTCCCATTTTTCCACATAACAAAACAACTCCCACTAGGTCCTCTGCCATAATGTACCAGGACCTGAACTCTCTCCCACCACCCCAGTCTTTTACATTGGTGCAATATACCAACTTCAGTCCAAGTTCTGCTTTGTGTTTTCTTTTTTTTATTAGTGATTTAGTAATGATCGACAAGATTGCCAGATAAGAGAGGTACAGTTCCCACCACCAGAGTTCAGAGTATCCCATCCCCTCCATTGGAAGCTCCCCTATTCTTTATCCCTCTGGGAGTATAGACCAAAGATCACTATGGGGCACAGAAGGTAGGTCTTGCCCTTGCAATTGTTTCTCTGCTGGATATGTTAATGCCCTCTTTCTATACTGTATCTCATGATTTGTAGTAGAATTGTCATTTGTAAGGCAAACAACAGCTATAGAATTCCCTCGTGCAACTAACAACACATCTGTGAACAGAAGCTCCTACTCTAGAGTGAAGAGAAAGGAGCAAAAAGAAAGTTAGCGGGTTAATATGCATCTGCCCTACAAACAGAATTTCACTTCAGAAGTGTAAATGCCGCAAACATTTAGTTTAACATGCACTAATAACACTGTTTGTTAGGGGTGTCTGATTGGTGTTGTTTATATACCAGGTGACATTTAGACAAGACCTTATAAGAGAGGTTAATACCACATACTCGATATTGGCAGCAATAGCATCAGATCACAAATACATAGTTAATAGTAATATTGGAAGCATCTGACATTTTATAGGGCGTTTGTGTTCAAACTGCACTGACAATACTGAAGCTAAGGACCTCATGTAATCGGACATGTCATGTGTTCACACAGATAGGAGCAGGAGCATGGTAAGCGTCCAAGCCAAGGTGGAATCATGTGTACTTGTCACTTTCAGTCTTTATTCTATTTTCACTACCTTTTCCTGACCTATACAATTTCTCTAGATCTTAGTAACAGTGGCAAAGGAATTGATTTTTACCAGGACTAACAATGCTGGCAGTCTTCTATTCATTTAAGCCAGTGTTTTATTATACCTTTCTTGGGTTGAGTAGGGGAGATTAGAGATGGAGTTAAGAGAACAGGTGAAAATTGTTTTGCATTTGTTTGTTGCTCAGAATTTAAGACTATCTATGTCTCCTTACATTTGCCTTCTCTTCCTCTTGTGTGTGTGGTGAGGAATATATATTCCCTATCTATAGGATGTGTATTACATACATACCTTCCGGTTCATCCCCATCACTTAAAATGACATACAGATGACACTTCTGTGAAAATCTGCAAAAAAGTCTTTTGTCTTTAAGACTTAAGTGCTGTGTTTAGCTGACTGCATATGCAGAATCAATATTAATGAAGCAAGTTACAATTTCAAGACAACTAGTGGAATCTGTAACTGCGTATCTTCGCTGGCAAAGCAGAACTCGCAAGGTGACTTCTTACACTCTGGAATCGACCTGCCTCATCAGATGTTAAAAAATAGCCATCTATCTGTTCATGTCTAAATGAGAAGCTGAGTCTGCAAGTCACAGTACTACATTTATATTGATGTTTCTGAAGTTTGTTTGTAGCTATCCTTATATGTCTATATTGTACGTAGAATCGCAAGTAGGTGCACCAAAAAGGTTTCCATTTTGTTTGTGAGGTCACAGCAAAAACACAGCCCGAAACATACTTGCAGTGATGAGAACAGTGGTAAAAGAGGCACAGAACTGGAAAATCACAGAAGCTGAAACTCAGTGAAGTATGTAAGTCAAAGACATAAGTGGAATCACTGTTATAGCTGAAAACAGTTTTTGGAAGGCTGTAAAATATGAATGTTGCTAAGTGATGAGACAACTGAAGTGAATTTCAGAATAGCACACTTCAGATATTTATGCAAAAAGTCCACAAGTAATATTTAGATGTTTGTATCTAGTGAAATGCCAATTGATTAAACATATCTCAGATTACTGACTGCAAACCGGATGTGATGAACTTGATCAGTAATGGCTGTAAGGATTGAGTAGAGATCCTTGTCTGCTTACATGGGCAGAATCTTAGTCATAAATTGAATTATTCTGTTGTGGAAACATTAATTTGTTTCATAAAATTAATAAGAGCTGAACATTTGCATTGAAATTCAATCCAGCTATTTATACTGGGCAGAAAATGTTAAAAGCATTTTAGAAATGCAGAATTTCACAAGAAAGCATATAGAGACAGGTTAAATGACCAGGTGTGTGTTTATGGAAGCCATGCAGGGAAAAAAGAACACAGCATGGATTTTGTATATTTTAGAAATTAAATAGAGGTGATGATGTACCTGGTTGAGAACACATGCTGCAACACACAGTGATTCGGGTTCAAGACCCTAGTTCCAATCCGCAGGGGTAGGGAAGATTTACAAGTGGTAAAAACAATGCTGCAGGCATCTTTCTACCACCCCCTTCTAAAATTGTTTTCTTTTTATTATCTTCATTTATTTATTGAGTAGAGACAGCCAGAAATTGAGAGGGAAGGGGGAGATAGAGGGACCCCTGCAGCCCTGCTTCACCACCTGGCAAAGCTTTCCTCCTGCAGGTGGGGACTAGGGGCTCGAACTCAGGTCCTTGCACATTGTAAGATATGTGCTCAACCAGATGCACCACCACCCACCCGGCCAAAATAAATTTAGTTTAAAAATGAAATGGGCTAGTGAGAGACTTCGCCTGGATAGTGCCTACTTTGTCGCATACAGGGCCCAGGTTCAAGCCTAACACCACCTCACTGGAGGAAGCTCAGTTGTTGGGATTTTTTTTTTTTTTCCTCTCTCCCATCTACCTGAAGAAGCTGATCCTAAACAGTGAAGCCCAGACAATGACAAAAAAAAAACCCAAAAAACTCAATTTCTCAAAGATGCCCATGGAATGATTTCCTTTTTACCACCCCACTTAACTCTTCTTTCACCAGCTTCTCAAGTCACTGGATACTTAGAATCAAAATACAAACTATTCTTTATATCTTAGATGATGTTTTCTATATAGAAAACATTTGTGACACTGTCCTATTATAAACTTATTATTTTTGCTGTACGTTAAATAAACAAAAGCTTTTTGCCTGTCCTAAGAGCCAATTCGTTGTAGTGCAACAGTCACTGAGAGATACTGTAATACTCTGTTGTGAACATACTGGATGTGTCTGTATATTAAAACAATATAGGTTTCATAAAAATGTGCTTTTATGCCTGAGTCTTACAAATTAGTGAAAGTTTTACTTAAATTTACTGTAGATTCATTTAGAAAAAGCATGTTCACTAGCCTGTGCTTTTCATTTAAGAACAGGATACCAAAAATGCATATTAAAGTATTTTTTCCAACTATTATATAAAATTAAAAATATGCACTTAAGTGTGCTATTTTATAGTTTTATGCAATTTGTAAATACATTATTCAACTATGAAATCTGAATGCATTATTATTAAAAAGCTATCAAATATTTACTGCATATATAAATAAGAAAGTTGAGTCTTTTCTTACACTGGTAGCATGCAAAAATCACTGAATTAGCAAAAAAGAATACAAGTTTTGATTTAAGATTCCACACAGTGATTACAGAATATTTATCAGAAATTAGAAAGTCCTAAATAAAATCATGATTGTTCATACTTTTATTTCACTGCTACCCAGTTCTATGATTAGTGATGCTTCCCTCTTATTATTATAAAAAACATAGTAATGAAATTTGATTATGCCTTAAGAGAAGATTTGAAGCCCTTTTTTATAATGAATAATTTGTTGGATTTTCCCCCAAAAGAATCTGATTCTTTGCTTACAACTCACTAGGTTCATCGTGAGTGCCTTACACTACGTATGCAAAACTAGCAAATAGAACTTTTCATTTTAATAGTCTCTAAAGCAGTGTAATGTAGATTAGGAAGCATGAAAAATACAATTTTCTAAGAAGCTAATACCTATCTGAATTTGAGGGGAAAAAAACACTATTTAACTTAATACAATAATGACCTTTTTCTAGCAATTTGCAATATGTATTATTCCTTTAGGGGAATCATCATGCATCCTGGTAAGATGAGATTTTCTATGTAAATGCTACCCTTTTAAGGTCAAAAGCAGAACTCAGCTAATGATAGCAAAGGAAAAATGGTCAGGTGTTCAATGTAAACAACAATGGAAACTCAGGCCTTTGTGATAATCCTCTAATATATTTTAAAGCAATTACATCTGATAGGATTTATTTACATATGTATGTATACTTATAAACATAGCTCTATAGATATATACACACAAATGCATCAATTTTACAAAGTACCATAAAATTTGTCCTACTATTTTACAATTCAGTTTGAGTTTGACTCTATACTAACAAAAATTAGTAAGGTCCATGTTAATATTATTAGCTCTGTATATTCTATACTTTAAATGTTGGGCATCTAGCTTTTTTTTTTTTTTTTTTTTTACCTCCAGGATTATTTATCACTGGGACTTGGTGCCTGCACTACGAATCCACTGCTCATGGAGGCTATTTGTCCTATTTTGTTGCCCTTGTTCTGGTTGTTATTATTATAGCTGCTTTTGGATAGGATAGAGAAATCAAGAGAGGAGGGAGGAATACAGAGAGGGAGAGAGAAAGACCTGCAGACCTGCTTCACTTGTGAAGTGGCCCCCCTGCAGGTGGGGAGTTAGGGGATCCAGCTGGGATCTTTACGCCAGTCCTTATGACACTATGTGTGCTTAACCTGCTGCACTGCCACCCAGGCCCTGGCATCTAGCTATTTTAAATAGCAAAAATAGTTCCACTCTTATGGATTCTCCCATCCATACAACTTAAGTATTCTCTCTTCTCTAAATTCACCATTAGAAAGTCATCTTTGAAAAACAGATTGAGTGTTATAATCAAGAAAGTTAGTACACCTGTCAGTCATGATCTTCCCTTCCTATTACTGCCTTAGTTTAGCAAATTGATGGTATCCATTCAAATTGCCAGCATATTATACTTACCTTGGGTATAGAATCACCTTTAAGTACTTTCTGTTTAGGGAAAATAGAAAAAAAATCTTATTCAAACAAGTTCCAACACACTAGTTATTTAGAAAGCTGTCAAATGGCACTACTAACTATATTTATTCTATAATTTCATATAATCCTGACCTCTGTCACATGTTAATAGGCATGAATAATAGTGAATAAAATATGCTTATTAATGAATCGGAAACAATGTGACATTCCTTTTTTTTTTTTTTTTGGTCACATTCTCTGAAATATTTTACTATTGCCATAACCAGGTCCATATCTTGCTGGTTAGTTCTGTGATAAAGAGCCATTTAACTTCCAACTGTGCTATAGATAGTGGGTCAATTTTTAAGTTAGGAAAATATCTAGGCATAAACTTGGTAATATAGATTGTGACTTGTTTGCTAGGAAAGTTGCTGCAGGACACTTTTCCCAGAAAGGCAAGTTAGAGTAAAGGGCACAACATCTTAGCTGATTATCTCTACCAGTTAAACTACTTGGAACCAGGAGATCCCACTTTACATTGAGAATGTCACATGTCAGAAGAGACAGGTGCATCAAGAGTTAGAAGCTGGGCAGAAAGGGTCTGTCCTACACTGCTGGTAGGAATGTAAACTGGCCCAGCCCCTATGCAAAACTGTCTGAAGATTCATCAGAACACTAGAAATAGACCAACCTTAGGACCCCACAACCCCTTTCCTGGGGATATATCCAGAGAAAACAAAAATACTTATCCAGAAAGACCTATGTACGCCTATGTTCATAGCAGCAATTTGTAAGAGCACAAAGTTTGAAGAAATCCAGATACCCAATGGCAGATGTTGAGTGGCTAAAAAATTGTGGTGCATATACACAATGGATTATTATACAGTTGCCACCACTGGTTGCTTCTGTCAGGACCATCATCACAAGCCCTCTGTGGGCCTTTTTAAAGGACCTTGCCCTCACCATAGGGCAGCATCATGCAATACCCCATGCCATAGGTGGGGTATTCAGCCCTGCCACTCGAGGAAGAATGGTCCTGAAATGAGTGCAGCCTGCACTGTTCCCAGCTGTGACCATGAACTGCGAGCTCAGCCCAATAGGGACTCAGAGGTTTCAGAGGCTACACAGGCTCTGGTACTAAATATAAATATTTATGGGCCCTGGAGCAAGTGGATGAGGTAAACAATTTTCCACAAAATTCTATCCACTTTTTTTTTTTTAAGAATTGGAACTACTCTCTACCCTAATCTAACTTTCTAGCCCTTTTCTCTACTCTAACACCATTCTCAGACATTTTAAAATTACATTTATTAATTTATTGGATAGAGACAGCCAGAAATCAAGAGGCAAGGAAGAGGGAGAGAGAGAAGACACCTGCAACACTGCTTCAACTCTAGCAAGGTTTCCCCCTGCAGGGGGAGACTGGGGGCTCGAACCTGGATCCTTGCACATTGTAAGATGTGTGCTCAACCAGGTGCGCCACCACCTGGGGCCCCTTCAGACATTTTTTATTTTTAATCCAACTTCATCCTAGCTATCAAACTCAACAGGAACTACCACAATTGTGGGGCCCTAGAAACGTGCCTAAAATGGACTTACTGGCTTTCTTCTACCCTAAAATCCTTGATCTCATCTGCTCTGCTCCTTTTAGTTCCTGTTCATTAACCATTTTGTCTCACTTTACATCCTGTCACCTTCCAGACACCAAGTTGCAGATGCTGCCATGATTCCACCCTGACTTCTCTTGGCAGATGACCTCACCAGCGTGCTCTGGGTCCTCGCCTCTCCAGAGCTCTATCTCACTATAGAAAGATAGAAACGAGATCAAGGTATGCATCAACCTGCCAATGTCCGAGTCCAGCAGAGAAGCAATTACAGAACTCCTACCTTCTGCACCCCTAAAATAATTTTGATCCATACTCCCAGTGGGGGAGGAAGAGGATAAGAGGGCTCTGAACTCCAGCTCCATCAGGACCCAGAGAGAGAGGAGGAAAAAGAGTGGGACGTTTAGATGTGGTAATAGGGTCATGAGTGGCTTGGAGGGGAAGAGAGGACTAGGTGTGGAAGAAAAAGGGGGCAATTATGTACAAATGTAGACAGATAGTTGTAGAGATGATAGTTAACCCATATCTGTAACCTTAGGAGAACCTTGGTGGTTTGCAATGGAAGAACTTGGGATTCAGAACTCTTGTGCTGGGAATGGTGTGGAATTATGCCCCTATTGACATGTAATCTTGTAAATCAATATTAAAACACTCATAAAAATAAAAAAGATTATGCACTTACAAAAAATTATGAGGTCCTTTTTGATAGCTTGGTCAGAACCTAAAGGTATGTTCAGTGAGACAAGCCAGAAGGAGAAAGAGTTGAATAACGAACAGTAAGGGGTGCTAGGGAGACAGAATAATGGTTATGCAGAAGACTTTCATACCTGAGGCTCTAAGGTCCCAGGTTCAGTCCCCAGCCACCACCATTAGCCAGAGCTGAACAGTGCTTTGGTTTCTCTATCTCTCGTGAAAATGAGGTAAAATTTAAATAAAAAAAAAGAATAAGGGAAAAATATAAAGTGAGACTTGAACTGGATGTGGTATATTGTACCAAAGCAAAGGATTCTGGGAAAGAAGAGAAAAAGATGCGACACTGGGACCCTGATGAGGGCAGGAACTCTAGGTTGGGGCAGCAGGTTTCTCCCAGACACATGTCCAGGGAAGACAATAGGTTCTGTCTGTGTCAGACTATACTGTAAACCATTAGCCCTGCAAATAAAGTGAAAACTATATATAAGCATATAGAAAATAAAGTGAAAAAAAAAATACTTGCAATCCAAGTGCTATTTTTTTTAAGCTGTGTTGACAGGTCAGTGTCATAACACACCTCATTCTCTATTCTTTCTTGTGCTTCTCTCACTTCTTTTTTTTTCCTTTCTTCTCTCACTTCTTAAATTCCCACTAAATACACTCACACATAAAGTCACTAACAGTTACGCATGCTTCTAATTCCTTCACTTTTAATTGCATTCATAAATGCCACACTTAAGTACAAAGTGACTTTACAGATAGGAAGAAAATAACTCCCTAATGCTTTTCTTTTAGGTCATCACCCATCTCCACAGCAGACTAGAGTGCCTGGTCAGGCAGTGCATAGTGGGCAAGAGACCTACTGCATTCTGCTTTTTCTTACTGTTAATATTCCATTTGATCACACCTCCTAATTATCGATATGTAAAGTGAAGTTATTTAATTAATGGAAAATGGCAAATGTTCCAAAAGCATCCTTTGATAAAAAGGTGATTTCATTTTATTCTCATCTACAATTGTTAGATAAGAGTTATAGAATGTCTGGCTTTTGCTATTTTGACAGTCCTGGGAAAATGACTCAACAGGACTAGGCACATGGAGCTAGGTGAGAGACTCAGAGGTCACTAGATTATACAGACTTAATTTACCCCATGCAAGAGGAAATATGGAAGTCCCTCCCTCAATGGAACTGGTGGGAACAAGAGTGCTGCTTTGTTTATAGCATCATGTCCTAAGAAGCATCACTACTAATGTTGGTCTGAGTGGGAAGTAGAGGTTCATCAAAAACATATCACCATTACTCATTAGTCAAGCCTCATTTCTTTGAAAATTTCCTGACAATACATCTGTATGTCTTTCACTTCAAGATGGCAGACACCCTCCTCTGGCTTGCCGAAGCTCAGCAGAGATGCAGTAGGTCCCTTGCCCACTGTGCACTGCCTGACCAGGCACTCTAGGCTGCTGTGGAGATGGGTGATGACCTAAAAGAAGCTTCACTCCCTCCCCCCAGGAGCATCACAGTACAGGACAACACATGCAAATCACAGTTCCCTTGGGCTGGGGAAAGGAAGGTGCAGCCTTTTGCAAGGAGAGGTCTTCTGTGCACACTTGCTTCAAACTTGTCTTTTCCTCTTCTGGTTCTTCCAAACTCATTCCAGTCACTCTCAAGAGTATCCAACCCTCCCACCTGCTTTTTAAAAAATCCTTTTTAAAATCTAACAAGTGACACTGGACCCCAGGCTTAAATAACCCCAGCAGTTCTTTCAAACAGAGTGAACACTTCTGATGCTGTCCTCAGGAAGTGTAGCCCAGGGCAAAGATGGGGGTGGGTGTCAATATTATCTTTCTCTTCAGTCCCCAGGAAAAGGGGTGTTACTTTTTAAACCAATCCCATTCTTTGGGCCAATTTACATACAATTCCCTAGGAGACAAAACACAATTATCCTCTAATAAGTGAATACTTGTTTACTCTCTTGGGAGCTACAAGTCTCTTAGATGATTAGAGAAGACTTTCTCTGTTATGATCGTCCTGGGACACAGTAAACTATTAGCAACCAGTGTTGGTCACTGACATCTTGGGTCACTGCATGGAGAACCTGCAAGGGGGGCAGCCATGCTGTGTTCTATTATTATTATCACCATTATTATTACTGCCTCCAGGGTTATTGCTGGGGCTCAGTGCCTGTACCACAAATCCACTGCTCCTGGAGACTATCTTTTCCCTTTTTGTTGCCCTTGTTGTTTTATCATTGTTGTGGTTATTATTATTGTTGTTGTTATTGATGTCCTTGTTAGATGTCCTTGTTAGATAGGACCGAGAGAAATGGAGAGAGGAGGGGAAGACAGAGAGGGGGAGAGAAAGATAGACACCTGCAGACCTGCTTCACTGCTTGTGAAGCGACACCCCTGCAGGAGCGTGGGGCTCAGACCGGGAACCTTGTGCCTGTCCTTGTGCCTGTCCTTGTGCTTCACGCCATGTGTGCTTAACAAGCTGTGCTACCACCCAACCCCCCATTCTCTCTCTTCTATTTATCAGTCTCTAGAGGAACGAAAAATGTGGCCACCAGGAGCAGTGGAGTCCTGCAGGGATTAAGTTCCATCATTAAGCTTGGTGGTAATAAATAAATGATTGATAAAATCAATTCTGTCACTAGCAATTGAACGGAGGTGAAAATCTGGTTTCTCAGTCAAAGTGGGTGAATCTGAACCCTGTGAACCATTTGCTCTGTAGTCTGGGTCAGTCTACCTAATTTCTGTTAGCCTCAGCATCTTCCATTGAAATCCTAGCTGACCTATTTAAAAATAGACTGAAAGGGTGGAGGAATTAGCATAGTGGTTATGTAAAGAGACTAATGCCTAAGGCTCAAAGGTCCCAGGTTCAATTCCTCATAAGTCAAGAGCTGAGCAGTGCTCTAGTAACAATAAAAAAGCAGATTGAGAGATTTAGTTTTGATAAAATAAAATCCTACAGTACACAATATATACTGTGTAGACAGTGAAGTGGTAAGAGGCAGAGACATAATTAAAGGAGAGAATAATTTGGCTATGATTATTTTTCAGATCTTGAAATTAAGATAAAATCAAACTTTTTCTCTGTGTTCACACACTGCAAATTCGTCTAATTTCTGTTGGCCAATCATTTGGACACTAATATACATTTGTTTGGTCAAGTAGGGTTTTGTTTGTACTACAGTTTATGAAAACTATTCTGAAATGTGATGTATCTTAGTAGGTTGCACGACAACTAGCCATGTCTTCATGATTCTGATTATATTGATCCTTGACGCATGAGGGGCCGGGTGGTGGTGCACCTGCTTAGATGCTTATCTCCCCATGTGCAAGGGCCTGGGTTTAAGCCCCCGCTCCCCACCTGCAGGTAGAATTCTTCATGAGTGGTGAAGCAGGTCTGCAGGTGGCTATCTTTCTCTACTCTTTTCTTTCTCCCCTTCCCCTCTCAATTTCTGTCTTGTCAAACAAAAATAGAAAGAAAAAAAAAAAGGAAATATTGGCTGTCAGAATCAGTGGATTTGTAGTGTAGATAGCAGACACCAAGCCATAGCAATAACCAATAACCCTGAAGACTAAAAACAAACAAACAAAAAAAGAAAATTATTGGGGCTGGGTGGTGGCATACCTGGTTGAGCGCACATGTACAGTGCTCAAGTACCCAGGTTCGAGCCTCTGGTCCCCAACTGCAGGGGACCAGTTTCATGAGTGGTGAAACAGTGCTGCAGGTGTCTCTCTGACTCTCTCTCCCTCTCTATCACCCCCCTCCCCTCTTGATTTCTGACTGTCTATCCAGTAAATAAATAAAGATAATGCAAAAAAATGATTATTTCAAAGGGTGAGTAATATAATAGTAGTGGGTGCTATTTTAAATAAAGATGTATCCTCCTAAAATAAAGTACCTACACTATACCCATCACGTGTGATGTTCTTTAAAGTTCTGACTTTCTTCAGCACAGGCTTATCCATTCCCAGTGCCACTCCACAAATCAGGTATATGTCAACAAGTGAGCTAATTTCTACCAAACACCTATTCGACTTTAAAGGCAGTACCCAAGATAATGGCATTGCTTTGCGAAACATCTGTTGACTTCTCTCACTTCCCTGAGCACTTAAACCTAGGGCAGTAGGGAGGGGAGACAGCATAATGGTGATGTCAAAGGACTTCCAAGCCTGAGGCTCTGAGGCCCCAGGTTTAATCCCCACCTCTGTCATAAACCAGAGCTGAGCAAGGCTCTGATCTTTATCTCTCTCTGCATCTTTCCCTCTATCTCACTCATTAAGATGAGTGTTTTTTGAAAAATGAAGGCAATAATGTCTTCTTTTTTTTTAATCACTTTATTGGGGGTATGTTAATAGTCTATATAATAGTTTTTGACACATGGATATAAACTCTCATCTCCAGGACACTTACCTGCAAAACGTTCTTACTCCCAAATTAGGGCCTTTCCCTCCATCAAGCACCAGGAGCCTACCACCTCACCTCTCTTCTGGTCCTTCCTTCCCCAGAGTCCTTTGCTTTGGTGCAGTACACCACACCCAGAACAGTACTCAGCTCTAATTTAGGGTGATGCCATGATAAACATTGTATGTGTGAGCTAAAATATAGGAATCCAATTAACAGTTTAATTTAATAGGTACAATCCAAATGTTTGGGTTGTTGGAAAAGTCATGATGTGTTTTTTTCATAGAAAAAAAAAAGTATGTTATGACTTTCCCAACAATACAATACTTTGTCTTCTTACCTCTTGTCATCCTTGTCCCATCCTCACATCACTGAGGAGGACAGATTTTGATGACAAGATAATTAAGGGGCACAGAGACTTGGTAACTCCCTAAAGTTCATGCAAATGGAAGTGATCACTCAAACATAACAGATAATCAACCAGCCATCCAGCCCAGGCACAGTAACCACATTTCCCTATTCCAGTCAATTCAGTTGTGTGTGTGTGTGTGTGTGTGTGTGTGTGTGTGTGTTTGCGTGCGCATGTGCACCTGCGCACCTGCGCACCTGCGCACCGGTGTAGTATGAGAAAGAAAGAGGTGTGTGGAGATGAAGATGAGGGTGAGCAAGAGGGTGACAGCATGAGATATGACAGGTGAAGTCACAATGTGCTTGACCAAGATGGAAGTGGCCTTCTGGAAGTTGCTACATGAGGTCACAGTGACTCCATGAGAGCAAATAGGGGAGAGGGAGCAGGGACAAGCTGGACACTGACACCAATCTCAGGTTTTAGTCTCAAAGGCTGTTGATTCATTCCTTAGCATTCTTGATAGTGTAGGTCTTAGGAACTTCTTCAAAGTGGAGGAATGACTTCCATTGTCAGCATTTTATAAAGAGCTCAGGCTGCAATTTATAGAAGATGGATGAGACTGAGGGGGAATGAGTGGGGACAGTTAAACTAGTTAAGTGAAATATTATAAAGAGCTAAATTAGAGCACTGCCAATAGAAATGGATAAAATGGAATGTGAGCAGTATTTCAGTAATAAAACTGTTGGGACCCTGTGATGAATTAAACATGGGAGATGAAAGGAGAAGATTCAGATATTTTTGGTTCAGGATGAGGAAGGAGAGTTGCATTTGACAGAGATAGAAAATAAAGAAAGGCATGATTTATGGCACGAAAAAGAATAATCTGTTTGTGTATGTAGAATAATGAAGAAAATAATCAGGGCAAGTCAAGGCAGCAGGACAGTGAAGGTTGGTATGGCAGCTCAGTCCGCTAGAGACAAGGTCAGGATAGAGGAAAGTGAGCCTCTGCCAGCAGATTTAGGGCCTCAGAGCTGCCCTTTGGGCTTTCTCACTATGAAATATGCTGTTCTCTAGGTTTTTTCTAAGACAGTTGTCACATGGGTGAGATTTCTCCTCTTTTTTTTTTGCCTTCAGGGTTGTTGCTGGGGCTCAGTGCCTGCGCCATGCATGAATCCACCACTCCTGGAGGCCACTTTTTCCTCTTTGTTACCCTGGTTGTTTTACCATTGTTGTGGTTATTATTATCATTGGTATTGATGTCATTGTTGTTAGATAGGACAGAGAGAAATGGAGAGAGGAGAAAAAGACAGAGGAGGAGAGAAAGACAGACACCTGCAGACCTGCTTCACCGCCTGTGAAGCGACTCCCCTGAAGGTGGGGACCTGGGGGGATCAAACCGGGATGCTTCCATTGGTCCCTGCGCTTTGTGTCACGTGCACTTAACCCACTGAGCTAATTCCTGGCCCCCGATTTCTCCTATTTCTATGAAAAGTGTCTGCACACCATGCCTGCCATCATCTTCTTCCACCTCTGTGCACCGGTCACGCAGTCCCCTCTCAAACCTCCCTCCACAGCACCCCCCCATCCTTGACCTTGCTGAAACAAGGTGTCAGTCAGCCATGAAGATCTTTTCTATAGCCATGATGCCATCCCTCTGAGCCTGTGGATTTTCTCTTTAGGGAAGAAGTAGAGAAGTCATAATGGGAATTTTAGTTGTGGTGTCTCAAAGTTTTTCTTCACATAGGTGAACTTTCATTAATTTGTTAGCATGTGAATCTGAAACATATTTGATTCTTTGAATCAGGAAACTGACACTACTTTTTGTCATCACCAAAGTTTCAGTGCTCTGGGCTGACTTTTTCAGCCAAAAAGAGAGAGGTTGGAAGAGAAAAGAAGACACAACAGCACCAAAGCTCCCTCCAGTGTAGTGAAGGCTGAGCTCAAACCTGGGTCATGTGCACAGCGAAGCAAGTGCACTATCCAGGTGAGCTAATTTACCAGCCCAAGATGACATTTCCTCAAGATATCTGTCCTCATTGCACAGCCTTCAACAGTGTGTGTGATTGATTCTTCTTCATTTCTACCTGACACGCCAGTTCTAAGAAGGTACTTTTCTAACTTTCAGGAAACATGCACTCCAGAACCCCTGGAAACTCAGGAGGCAGTCTTACCATCAGCTTATTTAACAACTTTATAAACAGAATACTCCTGGGTTCCTGGAATATCTTCATCTCCTGTGTCTTCCTGTCTGCTACAGAAGACTCCCTAGAACAAGCCCACTTAACTGCATCTCTGGTCCCTCTCTCTTCCTTAGAACACTGCAGTCCTGGTAATACTTTTTGCAAGTCTCCAAAACAGAAAATCAGACCCACCTTGAAGTGCCTATTGGTGGGTGTTTACTCTTGTGCTACGAGAGTATCGTAATTAAATCACTAGGTTAATTGCAATCTCTGTTCCACGGTTCTTTGGAAAATAGCAGCATTTATTTATCGCCTATACTTACTTTTGCACAACAGCAGAGGTAATGCATTGAGATAGACTACATAGGCTACACAGATGAAAATATTTACTGTGTGATTTCTATGGGAACATGTTACCAACTTCTACAGCCAACATTTCTTCTGCTAGTGTGTTCATTTCCAAAGCTGCTCTTAAACACACCATGATCACTTTACATTTTGGGCATCTTAATTTTTTTTTTTTTAGAGTTTTACTTTCCTTATCATTGTATAAGAGCTATCATTGAATAGAGCTAGAGCATGCATTTTGGGCTCTTGCCACTTGGAAACGTGCAAAACAACTCAGACTATATATGCATGTATGGGAAAAATTGAGAGAAAAATTAAACTTCAACTGAATGATCCCAAAGATCTAACAATGAAGTATTTTCCTGTAAGTCACACACAACAACAAAATTTTAACCATTCTTCCAACACTCAAAAAATGCTTACTTTAGCTATATGTAATGGGATTATATTGATTCTGGTTTATGAGGAGATACATGCCACTGAAATGAAGTTACATATGATATCAATTAAAGCAGCAAAATTTAAATGTTACTGATAAACAGAAACTGAGAGACAAGGATAGGTAACTGACTAATCCAAATATTAAACTCAAAGGTAATCCTTATAGTACACTATTTGAAAACAGTATAAATGTAGGAGCTGAATTAAACTAATCTGAGACCTTTTGAACTCTTATCTGTGGAGTTACCAAAACCTTTTCCATGATCCGACAATGACCACTGGGGCCTAAGCCAACGGAAACAGCCCTCTGCTCACCAAAGGGCTAAGGTAAAAAGTGAGTTCCCAGGCCATATTCCAAAGCTTTTCAGTTTATATTGCCATAATGTGAATTTCCTCAGTAAATTATATTGAAATCACATATGACTGACTTGAATTGTGAGACTTCCAGCCAAGTGAAAGTTAGCAAGTTAAAATCCAAACCACATATTAAAACTTTATGTCATAAGCCTGTGCAGCACTACCTGGCCCCCTCAAAGTCTTAACTACTATCTCTTTCTTCCATATTTCTTTCAAAGGCACATACAGCAGTGGTTGTTTTTATCTCACTCATCCAATTCATGTTCCTCTGTTTCTTCTAAGACTTCCTATTCTGCTCTTTCTGTAGTGAGTAGAATAATGCTGTTTTTTTTTAATATTTTATTTTTAATGAGAGGGGGGGAGGGAGAGGGAGAGGGAGAGGAGGAGAGGGGGAAAGGGAGGGGGGATGGGGAAAGAGAGAGGGAGAGAGAGGGAGAGAGAGGGAAAGAGGGAGAGAGGGAGAGGGGAGAGAGAGATAGTCCAGAGCACTACTCAGCTCTGGTTTATGATGGTGCTGGGAACTGAACCTGGGAGCTCAGAGCCTCAGGCATGAAAGTCTTTTGCATCAACATTATGCTGTGTCCCCAGTCCCATAATGCTGTTTGTATGTGGGAACAGTTAACATTCTCACTTTTTTTTTTTATTTCAAAGTTGTACCCATTAGACAAATGAAGACAGCTCAGGTGAAAGGAAGATGCTACATGCCTAAGTGAAAATATTTTTATTGTTACTATCTTTTTTTTTTTTTAAGTAAAATCTTGCCATTCCTTCTGTCATGGGCTTACATCCTAGACAGTTTCTCTTATGTCTCAGAATAATGTGATTCCTTCAAGATATGCAGTCTGGCACTTTAATTTCAGACTTTGGGCATCCAGAGACACACCATCCAGCAGCATTTCAAGTGTCTTGGAATGGGAATTATTCTGGAAACTAAAAATTAAAGGATTTCTGCTTCCTCAAATATCTGTAATATGATAAATGCTGATATTAGGATGGCCAAATAGCTCCCTGGCTAGTGGTGCACTGCTTTGCCATTTTCAGAGAGAGAGAACATGCCTGGAAGCAGGCAAAGTGTGATCCTACAGTTTAGAAGTGAACAAGAGGAGATTAAAGCATAGACTGTAATTTAATTAATGTAGTTAAGCAACATATTAGAAGGGCAGTACTGTGGTAAGGTTAGCTGAGTAGTGTTTTTATGTAAATAGATACTCAGTAAATTATTTTCAGCTTCATCTTCCTGAGCTTGATTGGCCAAATTATAAAGATTTTCTTCCCTAAGAATCAAGACCCTTGATACTGAGTCATATAGTGATTACTTAATGAAGGGACTCTGCAGATATAAATTGTAAATACTGAAATGGCAGAGGGTAGGGTATTATTTAGCTGGGACCAGTATTACCAGAAGAACTGTCAGAGAGAGAGAGAGATGGTGGACTAAAAGGAGAGAAGTCTAATGGGTTTGGTAAGAGTAAGTGACAGTTTGAGAATCCTTCACTACTGGTTTTGGAAGTGGAGGAAAGAAAGGGGCTATAAATCATGGAATTTAACCATCCCTTGAAGCTGGGGGGGGGGGGGAAGGAAAGAAAAGATCTATGGCCAAGATCCAAAAAGAAAACAATGCATACCTCAGTCTTACAGCTGAATAACACTAAATTCTGATCACTGTGATCACAACACTGTCAGACACTTAACCCCCTCCCCCAAATGATAATAAGTTGAGCCAAGAATACGTTAAGTGTGTTATATAGAATTGTGGGCTAATAAATTTGTGTGAAGTAACTAAACCTTCAGTAATTGGTCACAGCAACAGCAGAGTTAGTATCACGAGGAAAATGCTATTTAAAATAATAAACTCTAGTTCACTCAGACTTTGGGTCATCAAATAGAGACAGCCAGAAATCAAGAGGGAAGTGGGTGATAGATAGAGAGACAGAGACACCTGCAGCACTGCTTCACCACTCACAAAGCTTTCCCCCTGCAGGTAGGGACCAGGGGCTTGAACCTGGGTCCTTGAGCACTGTAACTTATGCTCAACCATGTGCACCACCATCCGGCCCTTTCTACTCCCATTTTTTAAAACTTTTAATGCAGCCCCACTTAATTTAATTTCAACTTTATATTTGATTTTCTTAATATAGATATAGTTTACTGTTGTTGGCACATGGGTAAAATTTCCTATCTTGTCAGGATAGTTAAAATATAAAATGGTTCAACCCTGTGAAGAAC
Organism: Erinaceus europaeus; assembly: GCF_950295315.1. Classification (NCBI taxonomy): domain Eukaryota; kingdom Metazoa; phylum Chordata; class Mammalia; order Eulipotyphla; family Erinaceidae; genus Erinaceus; species Erinaceus europaeus. Next base: position 54,937,540 of record NC_080168.1, read on the forward strand.
AGTTTGGAGAACTCTCAGAAGGCTAGAAGTGGACCTACCCTATGACCTTGTAATTCCTCCCCTGGGGATATATCCTAAGGAACCAAACACAACCATCCAAAAAGATTATATACCTATGTTCATAGCAGTATTATTTGTAATAGCCCAAATCTGGAAGCAACCCAGGTGTCCAATAACAGCTGAGTGGCTGAGTAGATTGTGGTATATATACAAAATGCACAGTGGTGTGTATATACTACTTTTTTTTTTTTGCTCTTTTTACTTATTATTGGATAGAGATAAGAGAGAAATTGGGAGTAGAGAAGGGATAGAGAGGGGGTAAAAGACAGAGGAACACCTGCAGCCCTGCTTTACCACCTGTAGTGCTTTCCCCCAGCAGGTGGGGACCAAGGGCTTGAACTTGGATCCTTGTGCACTGTAATGCATGTTCTTAACCAATTGTGCCACCACCTGGCCCTACTACCTAATTTTTAAAGCTATTTTATTTTTTTAAATTATTTAACTTGATAGACACAGAAATTGAGAGGGGCAGGGGAGGTAGAGAGGGAGATAGAGAGACACCTATAGCTCTGCTTCACCACTCTTGAAGCATTCCCCATGCAGATTGGGATCAGGGGCTTGAACACTGATCCTTGCACACTGTAATGTGAGCCCTTAACCAGGTGCCCCAAGGCCTGGCCCCTAAACTATTTAATTTATGAGAGAGTGCTCAACTCTGGTTTATGGTAATACCTGGGATTAAACCTGGGAACTCAGGGCATCAGGAATAACATCATTGCAAGACTGGCCAGCTCCTCATGGGGCGCGAGCGCTTCCACACTACGATCATCATCTCTGGCATTATGCTATTCCACTGCAGAATACTGTGCCCCAGTATGGTTCCGTAGCCCCCATGTCCACTTGGTCGATTCCAAATTATATTCCTCCATGAGGATAATTTCTGGAACCATCTGTTCCACCCCGGTTCCATGGCTGCCAGTGCCCCAGTATGATTCCGTAGCCCCCATGTCCACTTGGTCGATTCCAAATTATATTCCTCCATGAGGATAATTTCTGGAACCATCCGTTCCACCCCGGTTCCATGGCTGCCAGTTCTTAGCAACATGGCCCCGTCAGATATTCGTCGGGATGTGGCATCATCTAAGTTCATTTCCCACATCTACGCTCCACCAGACCTGCCAATATACGCAGATATCTTCGCCCACCCTGTCCAACGCTTGACGTCTCGTCACCCAATCTGGTCCCCTATGCCTACACTGAACTTCTCTGTTCCAGTCTCTTGGAAACAGAGTTGGCAGTCAGCTGAGGTAAAGAACAAACACCTCATCACAGACCCCTGCAAGCGTCAACCCGGCTTTGACCTAGGACGTTATGATTGGGCCCTCCTCAGTCGCTATTGAACAGGCTATGGACGGTGCGCCGCTATGTTCCATCGCTGGGGAGCCAGAGACAACCCGAACTGCCCCTGCGGCTCTAGACAGACTATGACCCACATAGTCAATGACTGCCACCTCTCCAGATTCAAAGGAGGTCTCGAAATTTTACATCAGGCTCAACCTGATGTTATTGACTGGCTACTACGGAAGAAGGGCAAACGCTAGAAGAAGAAGGGCCTCAGGCATGAAAGTCTTTTGCATAACCATTATGCTCTCTCCCCCACATCCTGCTTCCAATTTATAACTAAACCTACTTAATATATGCAGAAGCCTGCAAAGAGGTGGGGGTAGAGAGCATAATAGTTATGCAAAGAGACTGTTCATGCCTGAGGCTCCAAAGTACCAGGTTCAATCCCTCACCAGAAAAACAAAAAATAAAACCCAACAAGTCTCCAATCCTAGTGTGAGGAACTAATTTCCTTGCACAAGAGCCCTGCCTGTCAGATACCTGATCCCAAGAATTGAATTTAAGCTATGTTACACCTATCGTTCCCCAAATTTACAGGGGTATCTTGAATAATACTAGTTAGTCTCAGTTCCTTTCCTATCCCCAACTATTTTACCATTTCAATACAAGAGAATTTGAAATATGAATATTAGGAAAAGTTTTTGCTCAACTCTGGGCTACTCACTACTATGTTGTTTAGATTCAGGAGCAATTTATTAAGTCTCTTATATTAAACCCAAATAATTTACTTTTATTAACTTTTAAAAATGTGTTTTTATTATCTTTATTTACTTACTGGATAGAAACAGCCAGAAATCAAGAAGGAAGGGAGTGAAAGAGAGGGAGAGAGACACCTACAGCCCAGGGGGGTGAGGGTGGAGGGGCGGGGTGAATTTAGAAGTCAGGTCCTTGAGCTTTGTAATATGTGCATTCAAACAAGTGCACCACCCCAGCCCCAAATAATTTCCATTTTAAAGAATCTGCCAAAGGGTAGGGGAGATAGCACAATGGTTATGCAAATGACTTTCATGCCTGAGACACTGAGGTCCCTAGGTGCAATACCCAGCACCACTATACACAAGAGCTGAGTAGTGCTCTGGTCTCTTTTTCCCTCTGTATCTCTCTCATTGAAATATAAATAAATCAATTAATTTAAAAAGTGGTATCCCACACAGAGTTTCCCAGTGGCTCAGCGTTTACATTGAGCATTTACTCACTGCAGCAGCTAACTCTCTAGGAAACTGGATATACATACAGCCTATGGAAGCAGGCATTTTTGTCACAAAATTGCTAATTAGTAAATTTCAGTACACCAAATTCATTTTCAGTGGGAGTCTTTGAAGATTCCCACTTAATCTCCAGAACTTCTGTGCCTCTAGGATTTTCCACCCTTACCATTTCAGTAGAATGTTCTAGTTACATCCCAAAGAGCTTTCCCCCATCACTGGTAAAGAAGTTTCTGAGTCTTTTTCTCTGCTTTGGTAATGGAACAAAGATTCTACCAACCATAAAGCAACAATTTTCTTTTTATTTATTTATTTATTTATTTATTTATTTATTTATTTATGAAAGGAGACATTAACAAAACAAAACCGTAGGATAGGAGGGGTACAACTCCACACAATTCCCACTACCCAATCTCCATATCCCATCTCCTCACCTGATGGCTTTCCCATTCTCTTATCCCTCTGGGAGTTTGGACCCAGGGTCCTTGTGGGTTGAGGAAGGTGGAAGGTTTGGCTTCTGTAACTGCTTCCCTGCTGAACCTGGGTGCTGACTGGTTGATCCAAAAGCATCAATTTTCAAAGCTTCTTGTTTGTGTGTTTTTATTTCTCCTTGATGCATTCCAAATCAGTAGTGACTACTAGTACAGAAGACTAAACCCCTGAATAAGTCCACTCCTCTTTTATACTGGGCTGTTTTCCCTTTGAGATAATTGTAAATTCTTAGCAGATAGTAGGAAAAAAAAGCTTGCAATTTAATAAAGAATTTTATTATGTCTCAACATTTTGAATCCATAATATTTTATATGTATTATAGCTACTAGTCTCTAAGATAGTGATTCTATGACAGAATAAGTTACATCTAAGTTACAATCTTTAAAAATAAACAGTAGTCATGTCTTAGCAACTTTTTTTTGTAAAACATAGCTCTAAGAATTATTTTAAAAAAATTTTATCTTTATTTATTTATTGGATAGAGACAGCCTGAAATTGAGAGGAAGAGGGGGATAGGAAGACAAAGAGACACCTGCAGCCTTGCTTCACCACTTCTGAAGCTTCCCTCCTGCAGCTGGGGGTCTGGGGCTTGAACCTGGGCCATTGCTCTTTGCAAGGTGCTCTCAACCAGGTATGCCACCACCTGGCCCCTATAACTCCAATGCCCCGGCCTGCGGGGTTATCGACGGAAACCTAAGGTAGGGGGCGAGAGAATGGAGGGGACAAGAGACACGAAGAACGAGAGCAAGACAGGAGGTCTGATCAAGCTCTGAAAATTTCATTTATAAGCACACCCCATGAGGAAGTTCTGCTAAGGTAGTGGGGTGAGGGAGGTGGGTGAGCAACTTTCCAAACAGCTAGATGGTAATCTCAGTTCCAATGATCGGAATGTCCTCTCACCGGCTCGATATGAGAGTCTTAGCTAAGGCCTTGGCTCCTGGCACTCCAAGAATTGTTTAAAGTTATTCTAAATTAATCACATACATTTGACCACTGTAACTTTGTAAAATAAAGGTTTCTTCCCCTCATTGTAACACACATAGAAGTCTAAGTTTGCACTATATTTAATTCAGAAGATATACTAGTTAATGTTAACTGGCAATGTTAACCTACTCACCCATTCTCAAAAAGAAATGAAAATTGAAATATATATTGAAATTCTTGACAGAAAGATATACCCAAATCATTTCTTTCTCAAATTATATTATTCATTTACAGTTTCAGACTACTCAAAAATTTTTTTTTAATTTTTAACTTTTTCTTTTTAAATGAGTCAAATTTTTATTTTATTTTGTTTCCAGGGTTATCATTGGAGCTTGGTGCCTGCACTATGAATCCACTGCTCCTGGAGGCTAATTTTCCCCTTTTTGTTGCCCTTCTTCTTGTTGTTGTTATTACTGTTATTGCTGTAGTTGTTGGATAGGACAGAGAAATTGAGAGAGGAGGGGAGACAGAGAGGGAGAGAGAAAGATAAGACATCTGCAGACCTGCTTCACCGCTTGTGAAGTGATCCTCCCTCCCTGCAGGTGGACAGCTGGTGGCTCAATCCAGGATCTTTACACGGGTCCTTGAGCTTAGCACCATGTGTACTTAACCTGCTATGCCAGCGCCCAGCACCCTCCACTCAAAATTTCTGTGTCTCATTACTTATCTTTCTCTCTGGTTTCCACACTCCTTCATTCGTATATATGAGAGAAAGAGAGGTGGAGAACCAGAGAAGCCCTCTGATGCATATGTTACTGGGGATTGAACTTGGAACCTCATGCATGAAGACCCAATACTTTATCCACTGGCCCTCCCCCAAATTGCTTATTCTGTATTCTTCACTTCACTCCCTGTTGTTCTATTCTTTCACTTATCCTGTCTTTACACTGTTTTCTGAAAGGATATGATTCCATCTCATATGAAATGTGGGAAATAAGGTCTCCTTCATAATACTGCTGTGAGGGTTATATCAAGTACTAATGAAATGGGGCCAGGTGGTGGTGCACTTGGTTGAATGCTCAAGTTACAATGTACAAGGACCTGAGTTTGAGCCCCCAGATACCACCTGCAGGGGGGAAAGCTTTGCAAGTGGTGAAGCAAAGATGAAGGTGTCTCTCTCCCTCTCTATCTTCCTCTTCCCCATTGATTTCTGACTGTTCTTAGCCTATAAATAAAGATAATAGGAAAAAAAATAATGAAATAGCATTCTTGCTATAATTCTATAAATACTACTTCAACTTTTATCAGTAAAACAGATAATTGCACAAAGTATCATACTAGACCATATAATTACTTTACATTTATTTTTACTTTATATTCTAATATTGATCACATGCATAATAATTAAACAAGTTTTATATAGATATTTAAATTAAAGAATAGGATGCAGTTTTCTTTCAGTTGAAAGTATATAGTATATGCCTACCATCAAGCAACATTATGAATATTGTCAACAGATGAAAAAGAAACTATCTTCCCATGGCTTCTAAAATCTAATCTGTAGGACTGATAAAATAACTCACTTGGGAAGAGTACTGCTTTGCCATGTGTTCAATCCAAGTTTGGGGCCATCTCTTGCTACACTGAAGGAAACTTCAGAGCTCTGGTCTCTTTGATTGATTCTCATTCGTTCATTCTCTCTCTCTCTCTCTCTCTTTCTCTCTACTTCTAAAAAAATCCAATCTGTAAGATAGATGATAAAATTTTAGCATATACTGGACAATATACTCTGTGCTACACCTGAGGAAGATGGGTCGATATTGGGGCAGCTTGGAATGTTCCTACTCATGACCACAGAATGTGAGCTCAGATCTACACGGATGCAGAGGTCACATAGGCTACTAAGCTGAATATGGGCCCCAGACCAAATCAAATCGATGGGGTTTACAGTCAACAAGATTTATACCCCTTCCCCATATTAGGGAGATACTCTCTTCCCTGATCCAGCTTTCTGGTCCTTTTCCAGCCATGACATCATCTCCCCAGACAATAACTTGGATCCATCTGCATATGATATTTCAGGATCAGGGAAAAAAAAAAACACTAGTATATCCACAGGCCCTTTAGAATATAACTAAAATATGCCTACTAGCTATCTACAAAATGAATGAACCCCCCAGGGGCCCCAACTCTTCATCTGCACTATTCCAGCCTTTAGGTCCATGATTGTTCAACAATTTATTTGGCTTTGTACGTTAACTCTCTTTTTAGCCACCAGGTTCCAGATGCTAGCATGATGCCAACCAGACTTCCCTGGACAGACAACCCCACCAATATGTCCTGGAGCTCCACTTCCCCAGAGCCCCACCCTACAAGGGAAAGAGAGAGGCAGGCTGGAGTATGGATCGACCTGTCAACACCCATGTTCAGTGGGGAAGCAATTACAGAAGCAAGACCTTCCACCTTCTGCATCCCACAATGACCTTGGGTCCATACTCCCAGAGGGATAAAGAATAGAAAAGCTATCAGGGGATGGGATGGGCTATGGAGATCTCATGGTGGGAACTGTGTGGAGTTGTACCCCTCTTATCCTATGGTCTTGTCAATGTTTCTTCTTTATAAATAAAAAAAAAATAGCATTTAACTATCCCAGGCCCTATGACAGTTGGCGTGAACTTTAAATGTCCATAAAAGTCTACTGCTAAAGAGTTTAAAGTTGAGAATTCAAATAAAATGGGGAAGAACATATGATACTAGCAAGAAAAGCAAAAACCAATGAAAAGAATGGTTTGTGTTTTCAACTGCTAATCAAATTTTAGCTCAGCTATAATGTAAATCACTATTACTATTATTCTAGTGATACTAGGCATTATATTTATTTTTTAAAATATTTTTATTTATGTTCCTTTTTTGTTGTCCTTGTTGTTTTTCACTGTTGTAGTTATTGTTGTTATTGCTGTTGTCATTGTTAGGACAGAGAGAAATGGAGAGAGGAAGGGCAGACAGCGAGGGGGAGAGAAAGACAGACACCTGCAGACCTGCTTCACCACTTGTGAAGCGACTCCCCTGCAGGTGGGGAGGAGGCTCGAACCGGGATCCTTCCACCAGTCCTTGTGCTTTGCGCCACGTGCGCTTAACCCGCTGCATTACTGCCCGACTCACGGCATTATATTTATTATGAAGCTAATCTATTGCAAAGAGTCTGTATTTATACATTTAGTTAAGACTCTAAACTTACTTTATAGCACAGGTATATTGATTTTATGATATTGTGCATAGTACATAATTTACACTATGTAGTATTTGTGTATATGTAATATACACATGGGTACTGCCAGCCAAGGCAAACGCTAGAAGAAGAACTGCCAGCCAAGTAACTGTAATTAGAGGGTTATATATTTACTAGCAAATGTTGCCTTTTTTTTTTTTTAGTTTTTATTATCTTTATCAGATAGAGATAGCCAGAAATTGAGAGGGTAGGGGGAAGTAGAGAGGTTGGGAGGGAGAGAGAGAGAGAGAGAGAGATACCTGCAACACTGCTTCACTGCTTGTGAAGCTTTCCCCTGCAGATGGGGACTTGGGGGCTCAAACCTGGGTCTTTGTGCATAGTAATATGTGTGCTCAGCCAAGTGTGCCACCACTGGCCCCTCCTATTTTCAGTTTTGAAAAACTGACTCACATATACTATTTTTATATATCTTTTAGTTCAATGATTGTAACATCATACAAGTCATACCCATAGCCCATTTGTTTAAAAATCTAAATAACACTTTACTTTCTTTTTGTCACCCATTACCACGTAGTAAAAAATCCCTTTTTCCTGTCATTCACAGACAAATCCAATTCATGGGCAGTTATCTCTTTATTCTCTAATTTGATTTAAAAAGTAACTGAAAGACATTCTTGATAACTGTCGAATGTAGATGGGAGGAAGCCAAATTTTTTACATTTCTATAACCATTCAAGGGAAGACCAAAATACTAGCAAGCTATTTTCTTTCTTTGAAAAGCTGGTAGGATAAAGCCCATGTCTAAGATACAAACTCTCTTATTTCTGTGAAGATGCAGCTGTAGATGTCATCATGAGAAGGGACTTTTATAGTGCTATAAAAATTCAGAGTCACTATTAATTCATGCTGCTGAAAATGCCGACATTTATAGCAACTTCCACAAGGACATATTTTAAGATGATACTAAACCTTGATGAAGCAACTTTTATTTAGTTAAAAAAAAATTTTACAGAACAAAACATTTACTCTAATTTTTTAAACTGCCACTATAGATAATTTTTTTTTTAATTCTCAGATCATATCATGGTTTGAAAGGCACTTAAAAATCAGTTCACTGAAAGTTAAAAAGCATGAGAGCATCCTCATGTATTATTCAAATTAACAGTTAATTGCTACATTTAATTAATATTCATTTATAATTCCTTTAGTGCTGGCTTTTAGAACCTGATAAAATTATTAACAATGTAAGCATATGATAATGCTTATTTAAGAATTGTAGGTAATCACAGATTTATATTAGCAATCTACATTCACTCGTTTCACATCCTGGGGCAAGTAAAGTTACTATTTTGATTGAAAGAAAAATCTTAGAACAGAATTGTCCAAATCCATCAATCCATGCAAAACTATACTATCCTTTTAAGTATTAGAAGGTCATTTGTGTGGCCCAGGAGATGGCACAGTAGATAAAGTGCTGGACTCTGAAGCATGAGGTCCTTAGTTCAATCCCTGGCAGCACATGTACCAGAATGATGTCTGGTTCTTTCTCTCTCTCCTCCTATCTTTCTCCTAAATAAATAAATAAGTAAATAAGTAAAATGTTTGTTTTTTTTTTTAAAAAAAAAAATAAGTTCCTTTGCAACAAGAAAAAATAAATCTCACTAAGGGATCCATTTTTGGCAATTGAAGCAATGAAACTTGAAGTTCACACCTAACATATAAACGCTGCTGTGAACTTACTAGGCATAGATCAACAGCGGGGGCACATGGTAGAGTATCAAAGTCCAGTCAGAATCCTTTTTTTTTTTTTTTTTCAGAGCAGTGCTCAGCTCTGGTTTATGGTGGTGTGGAAGATTGAACCTGGGACTTTGGAGCCTCAGGCACAACAGCCTCTTTGCATAACCATTATGCTATTTAGCCTCCACATGATCCCTGTTTTTTTGTTTTTTTGGTTTTGCAGAAAACAAATAAAACTGGGCAACTAGACACTGGGCATGGGATGGTGTTAAAAGTTGAACAACGAATGAGACACACTTGCCTTGTTCCAGTTGGTGTAAGGTCTCTCTAAGGAGCTAAGAATAGCAAACACAGGGCTAGGATAAGTCATAATAGAAAAAAAAAAAAAAAAAAGAGGCAAATAACCTCAAATGGGAAATAACTCCAAATCAAATGTCCATCAACAGATGAAAGGAAAAAACAAGGTAGCATATATAGTATGTATCCAGTGGAATATTAGTTTTTTCAAAAAACTTTAGACAAGAATCATGATAAAAATTTTTCCTACTAAGTGACAGCATACAATTTTAAATGTTGTTTTTATTACATTTATCTTATCATACAAATCAAACATCACACTGAAATCATAAATTGTCAATATGTTATTAAATTTAAATGGGCTAAATAAATTGAATAAAAAGACAAGATGCAAATTTATATTGCTTTAAACTAGCACAATTCTTATGTAATGATATTAGCAGTTTGAAAGTAAAAATAAGAGGAATTTATATAATGGAATCATTAACAAAAATGAAGTAAGAGTGACTGTGTTAATATAAAATACAGTACATAATACAGTACTTGGTGAAAAGGCAATCTTTTCCCATGGAGCCACCCCAACAATTTTGGACTCAGTTCTGATTCTTTCAAAGGGTAAACACAATTGATAAACCTGTAACCAGAGTCACAAGAAGAAAGAGGACCCGGGAGGCAGGGCTACAGAGCAGCAGCAGCTGTGTTTCTCTCTTCTCCTCTCCAGGGTCAACTAGGAATACCAAAGGAGACCACCTGGGACTGCAACATACAGGACTAGAATGACTTCAGGAACTCACCAAATCACTGGAAAGGGGTTTCTAGCCCAGCTATCTCCACTAGAACTCACAGTCTACCTATTTGGCCCTGAAAAGTACATGCTGATAAAGACTACAAGCTACAAGCTTCAGCCTCATTGGGATGGACACTTTCTGGTACTACTGACCAAAGAGAATACAGCTGAAATGACAAGAGATGGACCTGTTACACTGGAGGGAAGGGGCCAGTGGACCCAAGAGAATACAACATCTCAGCTAAGAACAACGCTTCAAGACAGGAGATTTCCTGTGACACTTCAACCCCTCTAAAAGTGACTTTCAAGAAATTATGAACTTTTTGTTCCTTTTGTTTTCTCATCATATTATTATTTGCTGAGACAAGTGAGAGGGGTAATATTAGAAGCATTGTGACCTGTCAAGCTAAGATCAACCCCAGAGTAGGGGAGACCTTCCTCACAACATTGTGTTATCTAGCCAGAGAGGTCTGGGGCTTCTCTGTACATTTGGTCTTCCTACAAGAGTTTGGTTAGTTAATTCTTTGGTTAGTTAATTCTTGCCTTAACAATTCTATCAGAGTTACAGCCCCTGTTTATTGTCAGCCTTTTCAGTGTATCTCTTTTTGAGCAATTATACAAGATTCCTCTAGTTTAGATACTAAGCCCAGTGGTACCTGTATGGTGTACGGCTTTAGTGTAGACATTCTCGATGTAGATGCTTTAAGGAAACTAAGTATTAGATCTGGAGAGCCAGCTATGCAAGTTAGTGACTCACCAGAGACCATTCAAACTTTTTTTGTTCTTTCTCTGTCAACATTAGTAATACAGTTAATATAAAAAGGGTCAAAATAGTAGTATGAAAAGTGTTCAAACAGATTTTAAAAGGGACACAAATGCCTGGGTATAAAATAAAAATAAAATTTCATTACAAGATATATAGATATATTTGTTAGGTTTGTGCTACTGGAAGGCACCAAGATCAGAGAGTTCTGTTCCGAGTAAAGTAACTGTTCCCATCAGACTACACTGCATGAAGGCACTGTTCCAGGACTGGGATGCCTGGAGAGACACAACCTGCAATACTTTGTCGCTGATCTTCCTGGCACTGCAGGTTTGGAGCCTTCTTTCCTCATGGGGACTGTTAACCACTCCTGCCTCTCTCAGAAAGGCAATGAGTTTACTGACCCAGTTGGAGAACATCCTTGACATTACAAGCAGCATCTCTAACTTACATGTGCCTCACGCTGATGTCTGGTGTCACTACAGAGAGAGGCTCGATTGGTATTGTTGCCTCACAACTGGACAGGTACCTGTGCTTTGGCCCAATTTGCCACACCATTCACCCTGGCATTTTGATCGTTACCACAGATAGTCATAGCCATCAGGAAAGGGAGACTACTTCAAACGATGCCCTTGGCCTGTGTATCTACCTTGACAGTGTGAAACACCTAGAGAGGTTGCTAGTGAGTTTAAGGCCAAAAATCAGATACTTGATAGAGTTCTTGTTATTCTAGTGGTCCACCAAAGAGAAACTTTAGATTAAATAAATTACATTTATTATGATAAAATTATAAACTATAAAAAAGAGGACCCTAATAATGCTACTGTAAATGAAAAAGGGGAAAATCACAATGTATGTCAGAGAAATCCAAAGTATCATGGGAGATTTCTGTAAACAATGATACAGCACTAAGCAGGAGAAGCTAAATGAGATGCATACATTCTTAGAATCATATAACCTCCCAAAACTGCATCAGGAGGGTCTAGAAAATAAACAGGCAATTACAATCAAGGGTCTTAAATAGTAATACCCCCCACCCCCCACCCCCCAAAAAAAAACAGCACTCCAAACCTTCTGGAAGGACCAAAATCCACATTTTTGAAGCTCTCATAGAAAAAAAAAATCAAAGATATGGGATTATCTTTTAACATGTTTTAGAAAGCCAATATCATTTTGACACTAAAAATTGACCAAGACACAACAAAAATGGAGAACTATAGGCTATATCCCTGATATACACAGATGCTATGTTCCTGAGCAAAATCTTACTAAAATCAGTTTCAAGGTACAGTCTTTTGACTGTATACCATAATCAACTGGGATTTATTCCAAGTATGCAATGCTGGTTCAATGCATGCATGTCAATTAATGTAGTCCACCATATATAAACAGCAGAAAAATCAAGAATCATATGATGAACTCAACAGATGAAAATAAAACAGTTGGCAAGACTCAACATCTTTTTATGATCAAAACTTTAAAGATGGTGAGTGAGAAATCATTCCTTGTTTTGTCAATGTTAAAGGCCATACACCATACATTCTCAGTCAACATTATACTCAGTGGTGAAAAAAACTGAAGATTTCCTGTTAGATCACTATCACTTTTTAAAAAATTTTTATTAGGGAATTAATATTTTACATTGTTTATTGGGGAATTAATGTTTTACATATGAGAGTCTTAGCTAAGGCCTTGGATCCCGGCATGTCCTCCCTTTTTACAATTTAAGTGAGGCAGGCAATTGAGGGTAAAAGCTAGGAATCTTAACCAGAGGGGGGAAGTATTGACCTGATTTCTCCCGTGGGGTAAATATAGAACTGATATTCCCACATCTTATACGGCTCTTGGTGTCTATTGGGGAGGGGAGGGAAAGCCACTATTTCTAAGGTGAGGAAAACTCACAGTGAAGAGTTCTGATGACTGACACCAACCTCCATGCAAATCAGGTTTGCTTCACAGGGGACTCAGAGGCGGACTATAGGGTCCTCCCCCTGAAGTGCTTTTCCCTGCACCCCTTACTGGTGCTCACGCCATGCCAAGGATGGCGTGCATAAATCTGAGTTTTATGCAGCTCCTAAAAGAGGTGTGTCACCCTCAGGTTCAGCCACGCCTCTGTCAGCCAAATCAAGTCTGTGGTAATATATTTGTAAGGGTTTCGATGCCAAGGAGTCAATTTGTTGTTTTATAAAGCCAATAATCTTATTAAAAATAAAGAGTCCCAAGGTAATCATTAACAAAAGACTAATCAAGGGTCCCATAAGGGACATCAAAATGTCCTAGCACGCCACCAGCAAGTCTAAGGGAAGCAGTCAGTGGATGTGATGTCCAGGGGAAGAAACACAGCACGTCTGGTCCTCTGGTAGTTGTCAGCACCAACTGATGAAATTTTTCTTCTTCATAGAGGGTCAGCTGTGGAACAAGCAAAACTAGGAGGCAAGGACCAGGTAGAGAAGAATTGACATGAAAATATAGGGTGGTGGTGTACCAAAACACAAACAGAGGAGGTGCATACACATTAGGTGAGGTTCCTTGAACATGAGGAATATTTTGAGAAAAGTGAGCAGTCAATAAACATGTAAGGATGAAGTCAGCAGTGGTAGGTCAGCAGAAAGAGAAGACTTGGATAGGCTGGTGAGGTCAGCTGGACTATATACTGCCATGGCGTCCTTTGTGGTAAGGACTTGCCAATAGGGACTCTGTGGATTTTGTAAGAGCAATAATGTCATCCACCAAAATAAAAGGAAAACAAAACATGGACATCCAGTGTTGAAAAAAGAAAAAGAAGAAATATGTCTCTATGGCTGGGAGAGTGGGTGGCTTTGTCAATGAGATACAATAAATGGACAATTCGAATTTTTGTAAATATTAAAAAGGTTTAGTATAGTTACTTCATTGACACTTTAGCCAAGTGAATACTGGGGGGTGCATTCCCCTTATTTATTTATTTATTTATTTATTGAGCTTTTAATGTTCTAAAGGAAACAAAAATACATGGATTGGATGTCTATTGAAGCAAAACAGAGCATATGGCTCCTAAGGTTTTTGAGCTTTTTCTTGTTTGAGCTGTAGCCCACATAAATTTAGAAAAAGTATCAACTGAAAAAAAAATGTTTTTGTTTACTAAACATGGGCAGGTGAATTACATCAATCTGCCAGAGAGCATTGGCTTTTATCAATGGGGATTAATCTTAAAAGTCTGAATAGTAGGATCTTAATTAAACAATGCAGGAGGCAGTAAAGTGCCCTCACTATGGCAGGTCAAGCATTAAATTTTAAGAGGCTTGTAAAAAAATTAAAGGAAAAAATTTTAGGATATGAGTGACTTTAGGAGTCATCACACACCCATAAATAAAAAATGAAAAATGTTTAGTTTTAAATCTTACCATATGAGCAGTCAGTTCTTCATGTGCAGATGTACCTAAAATTATTTACTTAGGGAGAGAACTTGTACCAAGTTAATTGATGATCTAATGGTTAGAATTGGCTTGAGTTTTTTTTTTTTAATGATTTTAGAAGGCTATTTATTAAAATATACCAATATGTTATAGAAAGTCAATACCTAATGTGTTGACATGATAAAATGTTTAGCATTTTTTAGCATTATTTTAAACTGATTAGACAGTTTAAGCACACTATTATAACTTAGTTTACTAAGATCTTTACTCATCACAAAGCTATCATGAGTAAGTGTAGATATAAAACTCTTAATAGATTTTGCTCCTTAGAACTCTAATATGGCAACTTAAAAGGCTAAATAAAACCTCATAGCTTAAATGTTCAAAATAATAATTTTGTTAAATCAGGTTTTATCAAAACAAATCTTTTATAAGACCAGAAGCACCATGTATTACCTTAATTTATCAAGAATAAACCTCTGACAGTGTCTTAAAACCAGATAATTTTTTACTCTCTAAAGGAACTGATTAAAGTTTGACATGTAGAATCTGTACTCTCAAAAGACAAATAATTGATAATGATTTTTGTAATCTTTTTAAATAGGGGAGCTATCTCAGTAACAACTTTATCAGAAGGAGTCACTGCAAAAGTAAAAGTAACTAACTCATGAGTAAGATAAAATAATCTCTCACCAAGTTTTAAAATAAAGGTTTTAACCGGAGCATTTTTGTCTATATCAGACATAAAACTCTCTTAACTTTTTACCTAGTGTCTCTTATGTTTTAATATCTTGAGTTCTTTCTCAGGGAAATCAGGGGCATACTTCTTGAATAAAATGTAAAAAGGCTAGCTAAAACATCTATACAGCTCAACATTAGGCCGCCCCATATTTATTTGATAAGTTTTATTTGGAAAACATTTTTTTACATATCTTATTTAAATTAAACCTCATTTATCAGAGCAAAAGCCTCTGACATGTAAATAATTAACATAACCATTGTGTTATCTTTTACTAACCCAAGCCAGTTTTGCCTGTTTAGTTGAGAAAGTATTTTAAAACCTTTTTTTTTTAACTTATCACAGTCAAGATCTAGACACATCTTCAGTGAATGATATCTAATTCTAAGAGGCTCTGTTTGAATTTAAAAGAACATAAATTTAAAAGTTATCTTTTTTAACCTCCTGTAGCAATTCCCATAACCAGGTCTCTAAACCAAATTTAGTTTGACTAAATTTTTCTTTAAACTTTAAACAAACTTAAGTTACTTAAAGAGTTAACACACATTAGTGACAATGTTTTTTTTTTTTTTTAAACATTTCTAGTGTCAGACAAATGCCAAATTTGCTGTGGACCAATATCCACAAAACAGTTCACAGGACATTTTGGGGGCCCTCCAGAATGTGCTGGAACTTTTCCAGTTAAATATATAGATAATTTGCATATAAATTTGGAGATGAAGTATTGTCCTGTTAAATACTTAAGACTTTTACTTTAAATCTTTAGCTGTCTTAGAAAATGAATTTTTACTTTTATGTTACGACATAAGAACTGTGTTGGAAACCTTTTTTTCTTTTTTTGAAATCACTTAAACAATTTTAAGTAAAATGTCAAACTTTGTTTGTTAGGATCTTTGCTTATCACAAAGCTATCACACCCTTAGGGAAGCTATGAACAAGGGTGGGTACACCACTTAATTGATCTTTCACTTTGATTTGGATAGGTAACTTAAAAAGCTAAGATAAACCTCATAGCTGAAAAATTCAAAATAAATTTTTACTGTTAACATTTCTTTTAGATGACCACTTTACACTAAATAATTTTGTTGAATCACATCTGCTGAATAAAAAATTTTTATCAGGCCAGGAATATCATGTTTAACCCTTTTTTCCTGGCAAGGCCATTGGTCTACACTGACTGGGTTATTAGAAAGCCAGTTTAAGCATGGAATTAACAAATTAACAAACAGTGGCAGTTGGTATTGGGGTGCTGTTAAGGTTTAGAATTTTCACAAGAGTGAGAGAGACTGAAGGGGCGTCTTACCATGCCTTGAGATCTCATAAAATTTTTTAACTAATGTATTGATGCTGATATTAGCTATCAGAAGGACGAAACTGTCCTATATTTTACTCTGGTAAAGGTGTGACAACTTTATGAGTCAGGATCTTTAAAACCACATTTAGCCTAACTGAATCTTATTTAAAACTTAAAACAAACTTTAGTTACTTAGGGGTTAACACACATTAATGAAAACAAGATTAGCACACAGACTTAAAACAGACATTCTTGGTGAAAAGAAATATTTCCCTTTGAAAAACCACTCTGGTTTTTGGATTCCTAACTCACCGACTCTCCACCCACCCAGGAGGGGCATTTGTGGCTAGGGAATGATTGACTGCAGTCTTTGCCAATCTGTGGAGCAGTAGCTCTGTGCCATGATTGGCTGCACGGACGGAATAGGCGGGCTTAGTTTACCAGGAGAGGAGAAAAATCTTTGAAATTCTTTTTCTGGGCTAAGGCACATTTTACAGTTTTAAAGAAACAAATCATTAAATTTCTATCAAAAGTGTGTACTGGTTCTCTAATTAATAGTTTTTAAGTTAGAGAGAATGTCTTGTTTGATTGATTTTATTCTTTCTCTAAAGAATAGCTTGCTAGCCAGATAAGATCTCACTCAGAACTGGTTTAATGCTTTCTGGAAGCTCTGGGGGAAGCCAGAGGGAAAAAGCTGGATTTTTAAAAATTTTTTTTGGCTGGCTAGTTTTAAGATAATGCCAAATCAAGAGCCCACAGTTCTTTAACTAATTGTAAATGCTCTCGTTTTTCTTCTATTAATTTTCTAAGGGAAGCTGTTTTTTGTGCTAGTTGAGTTTTAGCCTTGGTGGTATAGTCAGTGATGTCGGCCAAGTCGAGGACCGGAGCACAAAATGGAGGGGCGGTGGTGTAGGGTGGCGATCTGGACAAAGAAGAGCATAGGGGTGGCCGGTCAGGATAATGATATTTGGCCATCTCTTCATCAAGGGATAAGGCCTCTTCAGGAGAAAGACTATCATCAGGCCCATCTTTGGCAGGGGTGCTTAAGGTTGTCAAAGGGGTAAATCTTAACAGGAGGAGACTTAGCAGGAGCCATTTTGATCTCGGCAGCCTCAGGGGTGGGGTCTCCTGAGTCAGGCATGGGAATAGAGACAGACTCACAAACAGAAGGTTATCTCTTAAACAGTTTCCTACTCTGGCCCATCTTTTTTCATCAATAGTCCCTTCTAAGGGGAACCATGGACAAACATCACTCACAAAATAAAAAAAAAATTTCTTGAGATCTTTTTTCTTAACCCTTACTCCTCGTGTCTTGAGGGACTCTTTGAGGCCCTTAAGCAACAAATCATGTTTACTCAATGCTTGTCCCATAATTGTGTTGCTCTTTCTTACCTCAAAACAGATAAATCTCACAGATGGGTGAATCTCAGGTGATCACCATCCGGATCTTCACTCTCTCTGGGATAAACCGGTTATCCTATGCGAACCTTCACTCACTCCTACTCTGAAGTGGTGGTCCTATGCTTTGTGGTCGACCATTAGGGAGCGATGTCCTCTCGGACCCCAGACCCAAAAAGGTCCCATGTCAGGCGCCAGGTACCCCGGCCTATGGGGTTATCGATGGAAACCTAGGGTAGGGGGCGAGAGAATGGAGGGGACAAGAGACACGAAGAACGAGAGCAAGTCATGGGATCTGATCAAGCTCTGAAATTTTTATTTTACAGCCACAATTTATGCATAAACAAGGAGGAAGTTCTGCTAAGGTAGTGGGGTGAGGGAGGTGGGTGAGCGACTTTCCAAACAGCTAGATGGTAATCTCAGTTCCAATGATCGGAATGTCCTCTGACCGGCTATATGAGAGTCTTAGCTAAGGCCTTGGCTCCCGGCATTGTACATGCATAACTGTCTCAGTTTTCCATATAACAAAACTATCCCCACTAGGTCCTCTGCCATCATTTTTAGACCTGTACTCTCCTCCCCCCCATTCCCACCCCTGAGTCTTTTACTTTGGTGCAATAGGCCAAATCCAGTTGAGCTTCTACTTTTGTTTACTCTTCTGATCTTGTTTTTCAACTTCTTCCTGAGAGTGAGATCATCCCATATTCATTCTTCTGTTTCTGATTTATTTCACTTAACATGAATTTTTCAAGGTCCATCTAAGATCATCTGAAAATGGGCTATCACTCTTACTAATCAACATAGTCCTGAATTTCTAGGTTTAGCAAGTAGGCAAGAACTCCCCGAGGGTTAAAGAATAAGAAAGCTATCAAGGGAGAGGATGGGATACAGAGTTCTGGTGGTGGGAATTGTGTGCAGTTGTACCCCTCTTATCCTATGGTTTAGTCAGTGTCTCCTTTTTATAAATAATTTTTTAAAAATAAAGATAAAGAGGGACTCCAACTGGAAGAAAAAAATTAGTACTATCCCTATTTGCAAATGACGTAAAAGAAATACAGATAGAAAGTCTGAATGTGCACAGAATACCCAAAAGATGCAACAGAAAACTTTTAGAAATTACTAGGCAATATAGTAAAGTGTAGTCTACAAAATTAATATACAAAAGTCAGAGGTTAGTGAAATAGCTTATTTGCATGGTGTGCTGCTTTGTCATGCATGTAACTCAAGTGTAAGCCTGACACTCAGGCCATTGAAAGAAGTTTAAGTGCTGTTATCTTTCTCATTCTGATTCTTTGTCTCTATCTAGAAAAAAAACAAAAACAGTGAATTCTTCCATGCAGGCATTGTATTAAAAAGAAAATTGTACATTGAAAACTATGAGACACCATAAAAGCAAATTAAAAAACAAGACAGAACAGGAAATAGAAAGGTAGCCTGTGTGTGCGAATTAGAACATCATTAAGATGGCTATGAACATTTCAGTCAAAGTAATACATTGCTTTTTAATGCCATCTCTATGAAAATCCAATGGTCTTCTCTAAAACAATAGAACATATTCTACAGAATCACAAAAGACCTGGATTCATTAAAGCAATCAGGAGAGAGAAAAATAAACAAAATAGAGGCATCATGTTTTCTGGCCTCCCAACACACTATGAGGGTATATAAATCAAAATGGTGTGGTACTGGAACAGAAAGAGACACATGGCTGAGTGGAAAAGACAGTCCAGAAATAAGCCCTCATACACATGGTCAGTTAACTTATGACAAAGGGATCCAGAAGATTACGTAGAGAAAGGGGAGCCTTTTTAATAAGTGATGCTGGAAAAACTGGGCAGCTATAGGCAAAAGAATGAAATAGGATCGCCACATGTCACTGCACAAATGTCAAGTCAAATAGATCAAAAACTCAGATGCAAGACTAGGCACCATAAAATGAGTAGAAGAAAATACTGGCAAGACATTACATGATATCTACTTTGGAAATGTCTTCAAAGACTTGGGTCTAGTAGAAAGGAAACAAAAGAAAAGCATTAACAAAGAGTTACTTCAAACTGACATGCTTCTGCATAGCAAAAGGAATTATCACCAAGCAGAAAGACACCCTAAAGAAAGAACTCAAAAAACTCAACCTTCAAGAGACAGATGATTCCATAACAAATGGGGAAAGAATCTAAACTGACTTAAAAAAATTTTTTTTAAATATTTATTCCATTTTGTTGCCCTTGTTTTTATTGTCATAGTTGTTGTTGTTGTTGTCTGATAGGACAGAGAGAAATGGAGAGAGGAGGGGAAGACAGAGAGGGGAAGAGAAAAGACAGACACCTGCAGACCTGCTTCACCTCTTGTGAAGCGACTCCCCTGCAGGTGAGGAAATGGGGGCTCCAACCGGGATCCCTGTGCCAGTCCTTGTGCTTCATGCCATGTGCGCTTAACCCACTGTGCTACTGCCCAACTCCCTAAACTGACTCTTTACCAAATAAAATACTCAAATGGTCAATACATATGTGAAAAAAAATGCTCAAAGTCACTGACTCTCAGAAATGTAAATCTTTATGGATGGAATTGGAGAGAATCATGGCATAAGTTAGAAGAATGAATCACAGATAACTTCATTCACAGCTGGAATCTAAGTGTGAGAGATGATTAGGTCTTCTCTTCAAAAGAACATGAATACAACTGTTTAATACAAAAATTGTTTTTATAAATTGTTATCTATGACCACCTGTGGCCAGTAGTTTTGTATTCTTTAGGTTATCTCTTTGTAGTGCCTGCTACTCCTCCAGCAGAGACCCTCAGACTCTCTTCCTTCTTTCCTTATGTAGGCAATGGGGATATTGTGAGCTCTGAAGCCCAGCCCAGGGGTGGAGGAGACAGTTCTGTGTGAGGTATAATGGCCACTGTTGGCTGTACACCCTTTGGCAAAAGAATGTCTTGCTTCAACTCCTTATTTTTTGTCTTGATAAGTAATTTTAATTGGATGTCATTTACAACATAAGGAACTTCAGTGGACTTTGATCTTTTCTACCAGATCTGAAGCATGTGGGTTGAGATTTAGTATACAATACCCTATCTAGAGTAAGTGACACTCAATTTGGGAAGATGTTGGGACTATACCCCTGTTTACTATATAACCGTGTAAATCCACATTTCCACAATGAAGTGATTTAACATGCTATTACAGCTATGTGATAGCCCAGACTTCGAAGCAACCCAGGTGTCTAAGGACAGATGAGGGGCTAAGAAAGTTGTGGTCTACATACACAATGGAATATTATTCAGGTATTAAGAATGATGGATTCACCTTCTTCACCTCATTTTGGATGGAACTTGAAGGAATCATGTTAAGTAAGATAAGCCAGAAAGAGAAGGATGAATACTGGATATTCTCACTTATAGCTAGAACCTAAAGACAGAAAAGGAAAACAGTAAGACTTGGACTGAGTTTAGTGTGCTGTGTCCAAGTGAGGAGTTGTGAGGGAGGAATTTGGGGTCCTAGCGAATGAGGGTGGGAATGGACCTAAGCTGGGGATGAGAGTGTTCTGCAGACATACATCACAGGAAGAGGAGAAATTCTACCCATGTGTCAACAATTGTCCTGTGAACAATTAACCCTCCTCACCACAATAAAATGATTAAAACTATACCACTAGATCCTGATTCTTTTTTTTTTTTTTCTGATTCTAAATATAAACTATATTTAGGTCTATCTGTTTTCTCCATCTAGGCCTCAAGGGCAAACTGTGGAGGAAATCACATTCATAAGATGCTATCTAATCTTATGGAAAAGCTTAAGAAGTATGGGTACTAACTGTTTCCTGAAAGTTTTGTAGAATTAGTTTGTGAAGCCATCTGGTCCAGGACTTTTGTTGTTGGGGAGATTCTTAATAACAGTTTCAATTTCTTTGTCTGTGATTGGTGCATTTAGATTTTATAGTTCTTCTTGGTTCAATTTTGGAAGGGCATATGCTTCTAGGAATTGTTCCATTTCTTCCATATTCTCTAGCTTGGTGGCATATAGTTCTTCATAGAAGTTTCTCAAGATTCTCTGGATTTCTGTGGTGTCAGTTGTGATATCTCCTCCATAGTTTATAATTCTATTAATCTGAGTCTTCTCTCTTTTTTGTTTGGTGAGTCTGGCTAGGGGTTTGTCAATTTTGTTTAATCTTTCAAAGAACCAACATTTGGTTTCATTGATCTTTTGTATGGTTCTTTTATTTTCTGTGTGGTTTATTTCTGCTCTAATTTTAGTGATTTATGTCCTGGTTGCTTTAGGGTTCCTTTGTTCCTCTTCCTCTAAGTCCTTGAGGTGTGCAGTAAGGTCATTCATTTGAGCTTCTTCTTGGTGTTTAATATGTGATTGTATGGCTATAAGTTTCCCTCTCAGTACTGCTTTAACTGTGTCCCAAATATTTTGATAGGTTGTGTCTTCATTTTCACTTGTTTCCAGGAACATTTGAATTTCCTGCTTGAGTGAGTCTCTGACCCAGTGGTTCTTAAGGCGTATGTTGTTTAGTTTCCAAATTCTGTGACTTTTAATAATTGTCTGTTTGTTGTTAAATGTTAGTTTTACTCCACTGTGGTCTGAGAAGATACTTGGGATGATTTCAATGCTCTTGAATTTATTGATGCTGTATTTGAAAAGCTTATGCACATCCAAAGAAACTATTAAACAAACAGAGAGACTCCTCACAGAATGGGAGATCTTCACATGGCATACATCAGACAAGAAACTAATCACCAAAATATATAAAGAGCTCAGCAAACTTAGCACCAAAAAAGCAAATGACCCCATCCAAAAAAGGGCAGAGGATATGAACAAAACATTCACTACAGAGGAGATCCAAAAGGCTAACAAACATGAAAAACTGCTCTAGGTCATTGATTGTCAGAGAAATGCAAATTAAGACAACACTAAGATACCACCTCATTCCTGTAAGAATGGCATACATCAAAAAGGACAGCAGCAACAAATGCTGGAGAGATTGTGGGGACAGAGGAACCCTTTTACATTGCTGGTGAGAATGGAAATTGGTACAGCCTCTGTGGAGAGCAGTCTGGAAAACTCTCAGAAGGCTAGACATGGACCTTCCATATGATCCCGTAATTCCTCTCCTGGGGTTATACCCCAAGGACTCCATAACACCCAACCAAAAAGAGGTGTGTACTCCTATGTTCATAGCAGCACAATTCATAATAGCTGAAACCTGGGAGCCACCCAGGTGCCCAACAACAGATGAGTGGCTGAGAAAGCTGTGGTATATATACACAATGGAATACTATGCAGCTATCAAGAACAATGAACCCACCTTCTCTGACCCATCTTGGACAGAGCTAGAAGGAATTATGTTGTGAGCTAAGTCAGAAAGATAAAGATGAGCATGGGAAGGTCCCACTCATCAACAGAAGTTGAGTAAGAAGATCTGAAAGGGAAACTAAAAGCAGGACCTGATCAAATTGTAAGTAGGGCACCAAAGTAAAAGCCCTGTGGTGAGGGGTAGACATGCAGCTTCCTGGGCCAGTGGGGGGTGGGAGTGGGTGGGAGGGATGGGTCACAGTCTTTTGGTGGTGGGAATGGTGTTTATGTACACTCCTAGCAAAATGTAGACATATAAATCACTAGTTAATTAATAAGAGAGGGGGAAAATCAATTGTATGTCTCAAAGTTTTTCAAAACACAAACTGAATCTTTTTAATATATAGGCTGTGTATTTGATATGCGGACTCTCTCAAAAGCCTAGACCAAGTAGATCAGAAGCATCCAATGGCACAGCTACATACAAGATACTGGGTACTATACAGCAAACTCTAACAAATGGACTTTTCAAAGCTAACCCAATTACCAAATAATGTTATGATAACATTAACTATCGATTGTCTTTTTGAACCCTAAGACAGCAGGAACCTCACATCTCCACCATAGAGTCCCTATTTCCCCAGTCCTGGAACCCTTGGATAGGGCCCACTTTCCCGTATGCATCTCCCAATCCAAACCAAATAATATTGCATCCGCCGATCACAACCTAACCAACGCAACGATTGCCACCTCAACATGCTTCACCTCAGACTGTGTCCAGAGACTTCACGTGTGGAATGACAACCCTTCATTACAGCTTCATTACTCAGGTGAGACCTTTCCTTTCATAGTATACTCTAATTTCATCTCAGGTGGTTCACTTTCTAACAAAGTCCCAAAACCTAGATATACACCAGTTTCTGTGAGAGACAGCTTATGTTCACACGTATCCATAAACTACTGCAAAATATATACCTGAAAGCAGAAGTATACTAGAGTTTGCAGTGAGTACCTCCCTAACACTTCCTCTCCACTATTCCAAGCTTTGGGTCCATGATTGCTCAACAATTTGTTTGGCTTTGTATGTTAACTCTCTTTTCAATCACCAGGTTCCAGATGCCATCAGGATGCTGGCCAGGCTTCCCTGGACTGAAGACCCCACCAGTGTGTCCTGGAGCTCAGCTTCCCCAGAGACACACCCTACTAGGGAAAGAGAGAGGCAGACTGGGAGTATGGATCAACCAGTCAACGCCCATGTTCAGCGGGGAAGCAATTACAGAAGCCAGACCTTCTACCTTCTGCAACCCACAATGACCCTGGGTCCATGCTCCCAGAGGGATAGAGAATGGGAAAGCTATCAGGGGAGGGGGTGGGATATGGAGATTGGGTGGTGGGAATTGTGTGTAGTTGTACTCCTCCTACCCTATGGTTTTGTTAATTAATCCTTTCTTAAATTAAAAAAAAAAGATGCTATCTTCATCAGTTCACTAGGCCTTTAATACTTTAAAATATGCTCTCACCTCACCTATGTGTCCTGGAAACCCACCTCTACAGAGCCCTGCCCCACAACTGGATATATGGATTGACCTACCAATGCCCATGCCCTGTGGAGAAGCAATTACAAAAGCCAGACTTTCCACCTTCTGCACCCCATAATGATCATGGCTCCATACTCCCAAAGGGATAAAGAACAGGGACCCTTCCAAAGGAGGGGATGGGATACAGAAATCTGATAGGTGGAACTATGTGGAATTGTACCCCTTTTTAAAAATATTTATTTAATTTCCTTTTTATTGCCCTTGTTTTTATTGTTGTTGTAATTATTACTGTTGTTAATGTCATCGTTTTTGGATAGGACAGAAAGAAATGGAGAGAGGAGGGGAAGACAGAGACGGGGACAGAAAGACAAACACCTGTATACCTGCTTCACCACCTGTGTAATGACTCCCATGCCGGGGAGCCGGGACTCAAACTGGGATCCTCACACTGGTCCTGCGCTTTGCGCTACGTGCCCTTAACCCGCTGCGCTACCCAACTCCCAACTGTACCCCTCTTATCCTATTGTCTTATAAATCATTTTAGATCAATAAAATATAAAATAAAATATTTTTTCATACCTATTTTCATGGAGTAGACTAATCCAGGGACTATTCCTCCTCAATTACAAAAGGTGTCTGTGTTACAGTCTCATGCTGATTTTTATGATTCCACACTGAATGATCACATTCAAAGGGTCTTCTAAATTATTCCTAGTAGTTTCCTTTTTCTCAAAAAGTCAAACAAGGTAAAAAGGTTTTCACACGTCATTTTCCACTTAACTCAACTTAAAGTCAGTTTTACCTTACCAAAAAAAATGTAAAGGAAAGCTAGACTCTTAGCAATTTGGTAGCATTATTTCAGTTCTTTTCATATAATTAATGATAGTTTGCCCTGGCAATTATGAGCCTTAAATTACCATGTTTGACACCCATTTGATACAAATCTTTGTCTATTTCACATAGCTAGGTAATTCTGAAATCAATTTCTTTAATAATCAGTTACTATAGAATTTACTAATGAAAATTAATATTTTCAAAATGTACTTGGAAGACTTGTGGTTCAAATAGAGAAATACTGAGGTTCTCCCTGTACTGCTTTTTTCTTTAAAGTCAATTAGTTCCCAGAAACCACAGTGTTTAAATACAAGCTGTGTTTGCATGAAAGAGAAATATTTAATGCATGCAATTTAAAACACTTTAAAAAGAATTAAGGTTGACAATATACAAACCAATGTGGGCAGTAACTAACTTCTTATAGCTTATCCCTTTTCTTCATTTATGGACAATTATTACATATTATTTATATGAAAAATTCAGTCATAAACAGCCTGTTCGCACTTCATAGTACAACATAAACTGTTTTTTTTTTTTTCTTTTTCTTTACCAAAGCACTACTCAGCTTTGGTTTATGGTGGTACAGGGGATTGAACCTCGGACTCTGGAAGCTCAGGCAATAGTCTCTTTGCATAATCTTTATGCTATCTAGCCCCCCCCCCCCCGCCCAACTAAATTTTCATTAACACTGCTGTTTCATATAAACAACTTACTAAATTGTTATTTTTTTCTTAATAAACCACTGGTTTAACTTTAATATAATGCAGCTTTTAAAAATATTTTATTTATTTATCAATGAGAGGAACAAAGGAGGAGAAAGAGAAATAGGAGCAGACATCACTTGGCTTGGCTGTACTGCTGGGTGCTGGGGCCCAAACTCAGGACCTTGTACTTGAGTTCAAAATCTTATCCATTGCTCCATTTTCAGATCACAACACAATGTAATTTCGTCTTATGAAGTGACTTTAAAAAAAACAAACTATAGGAAACATCTAGCATCTATGTGTGTACTAATCTCATCCAGAAAACTGAGATGACTGTGACATGTTCTAACTTGACTGAAAGAGGTTCAAACACTGCCAAGCATGAGTACTGTATAACACTGTAAGACTATATTGATATGCTCTTACAAATGTGAAATACCATTTTAACTATTCTGATCATTTTATACTATTCTTTTTGGATTTTAGATAGAGATAGAGGGAGTGAAAGAGACAACACCAAAGCGCCCTTAAATGTAGTGAGGGCTGGGCTTGAACCTGGGCCATGCACATGACAAAGCAGTGCAGTAGACAAGTGAGCTGTTTCACCAGCCTGCATTTTATACTGAGTGAGACAGAATCTTGCCAAGGAAAAAAACTAACCTTCCTGGTCTGCTGTCATGCCACCCATGCCTATAAACTCTATACTCATGCAATTCCATTTTTTCTTTCTTTTTTTTACATTTTAAAATATTTATTTATTTTCCCTTTTGTTGCCCTTGTTTTTTTTAATTGTTGTTGTAGTTATTGTTGTCATTATTGATGTTGTCATTGTTAGGACAGACAGAAATGGAGAGAGGAGGGGAAGACAGAGAGGGCAAGAGAAAGATAGACACCTGCAGACCTGCTTCACCGCTTGTGAAGTGATTTCCTCTGCAGGTAGGGAGCCGGGGGCTCGAACAAGGATCCTTCTGCCAGTCCTTGGGCTTTGCACCATGTGTGCTTAACCTGCTGCGTTATCACCAGACTTCCTCTTTTTTTTTAATTTTGTTTTATCTTACTGTTTTTAGACCAGAACACTGCTCAGTTCTGGCTTATGGTGAGGCTAGAGATTGAACCTGGGCCCTCAGAGCCTCAGGCTTGAAAGGCTTTTGTAGAACCATTATGTTGTCTCCCCATTCCCAATTCCAACTTTTCCAATTAGAAAATTTATCTTTTAGAATTTCGATTTTGAAAAGGACACAAATATATCTTCTCATAGTTTTACATTTATAAGCCATCAGTACAATAACTGCACAACTTTGTGATGCTTTTGGGCAAAAGACGAGGTCTAGAATTCTAGCTTGAAATTATACCGGATAGAGAACTGAGAACTAGTGAAATACTACAATCATTACTCCAGCCTTATCACCGGAACCCCAAGTTTTCATTAATATTTTACCATTATTGGCAAAAATGTTATTCCACATTTAACAGAGATTATGTTATACGATTCAATGTGTGTGCACCTCATCATGTAGACCAGATATAAAGCCCCTCAACCTCTGCTATTTCTTTATTTTAAATTTATTTATTTATTTCCTTTTGTTGCCCTTGTTGCTTTATTGTTGTAGTTATTATTGTTGTCGGATAGGACAGAGAGAAATGGAGAGAGAGGGGAAGACCGGGGTGGGGGAGAGAAAGAGACACCTGCAGAGCTGTTTCACCGCTTGTGAAGTGACCCCCACTGCAGTTGGGGAGCCAGGGGCTTGAACCGGGATCCTTATGCCCATCCTTGCTCTTTGCGCCATGTGTGCTTGACCCGCTGCGCTACCGCCCGACTCCTGTACCTCTGCTATTTCTATCACACCTGTGTGCAGTTATGAAGGGTTGTAACAAAGAGTCCTCCTGAACCCCTAATATGGATGACGGTCTGCCACCCTGTCCCAGATGAGGGTGGATGTTCTCAGTGTGACCTGGTAGCTGCATGTAATAGAAATGTTCAACAGAGGCTGTCAACATTCAAACATTTTCACAATTTCTAGTAATTGTCTTAACTGACCACCACAGATCATTATCACTCATTATCAGAATTAGCCAGAAATTTAGAAAACAGAGGATATTCTCTTTCCAGGTTTTTTTTTTTAATTTTTTAAAAATATTTATTTTATTTATTTATTCCCTTTGTTGCCCTTGTTTTATTGTTGTAGTTATTATTGTTGTTGTCGTTGTTGGATAGGACAGAGAGAAATGGAGAGAGGAGGGGAAGACGGAGAGGAGGAGAGAAAGATATACACCTGCAGACCTGCTTCACTGCCTGTGAAGCGACTCCCCTGCAAGTGGGGAGCCGGGGTTCGAACCGGGATTCTTTTGCCGGTCCTTGTGCTTTGCACCACCTGCGCTTAACCCGCTGCGCTACAGCCCGACTCCCCTCTTTCCAGGTTTTATAGGTCTAAGGTCCAACCTTCAGCAATGAAGGATCACCTGTTCTACATCAACCCACTGAGAGTAAAAGTACACATTTATATGTGGGACATAAACAAGGAGAAAAAGGCAACACACAGGGTAAGGCTTGGACTAGGCATGATCTAGGCCAGGCCAGGGGATGGGAGGGGGGAATAGAGGCCTGAGGGGGGAGGGAGAGGGTGAATGGGGGTTAGGGACACAGTGAACTATGTCAAAGAATACATAGTTGGTGGTTGGAATGATGTGCAGATACTTATCAAGGAAAGGTGAGAAACTACCCATACAGCAACTGTTTTGCAGATCATTATTTCCCTAAAAAAACAATAAAGAAAACAGAATAAAATATTTACTTATATATCTATGTGACATGTGACATAATCAGTTGGTGGCAGCAACTTGCAGGCAAAGATCAAGTTCTAGAGATAAGAGAATCCCAGAAATAGTCAAATGCAGGCACTGTTTTCTCAGCAATGACTCTTGCTGATTTCAAGATTGTAGTTAAAAGACTGACAGTATTTTTATAGTTTTATGAAGAGAGAGATGGAAAATAGAGTCCAAAATTAATAAAGAGCTGACATTTTTATTTCTAATTTATTTGTTAAATATTTTATTTTTGGATAGAGACAGGAATTGAGAGGGAAGAGGAACTAGATAGGGAGACAGGTACCTGGAGGCTTGAACCCGGGTCCTCACACATGGCAATATGTGCACCACCACCTGGCTTCTCTTGTCGGGCAACCTCCCTGCTCCATCCTCTATTGCTGACACTATGGCCTATTTACATAATCATTGTTTTGCCTGAAAGATTCCCCCCCATTCCTTTGATCTATCTTCTTTCTATCTCGAGACCTGTCCTTCCTGCAGGGTAACATTAATCCCACAGGCTAAAAACAGTTGCTAAGGAAGCTTCCACTTTCCCAGCATGCTTTTGTCCTTCTCCACCCCCTTTCCTAGCCATTTCTGTTTCTGACTTGCCACTTCCAGTTTTATCCTATAAAGCCACTTCTGTTTCTGGTTTCACACTCTCCTCTCTCCTCTCTCCTCTCTTCCTCTCTTTCTCTCCCAAGTCTGACCTGGAGAAAGGCTGGCACGCAGAGCGGGAGGTGGCCATTGAGGTTTGGGGCTGCGTGGCTTAACCCACTGTGCTCACACCCGACTCTGGGGCTCCTGTATCAATAAAGAATTGTATTACCATGCCACCACGAGTTCCTGGTCTCCTGCCTGCGAAGCTAGCCCGGCATTATCTCTCATCCTATTTTAAAAAAATGACCACTGGAGTTGTGCAAGCACAAAGCCCCAGTGATAACCCTGGTGGTAAAAGTATTAAGTAGAAAAAAATCCAGTATGATTCTATGTTGACACTCTTCTCATGTGGACAATATGTGGTGCATGGGGCCCATGAATGCTCCATGCAAGGGGTTCAGAGTGTGGTTCTTCCTGCATGCAGTACTGGCAGTCTCTAGAATGGGTCACAATGCAAGTTACTGGCTAATTTCTAGATTTTCCAGGTGAGTGTTGGACACATGTCTAATATGGCCCTGAATTTTGAGTAGAACACTTCCTGGAAGCATTACCTGAAT
The DNA here is from genome assembly GCF_950295315.1 of Erinaceus europaeus. Classification (NCBI taxonomy): domain Eukaryota; kingdom Metazoa; phylum Chordata; class Mammalia; order Eulipotyphla; family Erinaceidae; genus Erinaceus; species Erinaceus europaeus. Next base: position 54,967,598 of record NC_080168.1, read on the forward strand.
AAAGGTTTCTCACACAACATTTCTCAAAAGAATACATACTTCGCCCCATTTTTTGTTATATTATCAATATGTATTTCTTTTTTTAAAATATTTTCTTTATTAATGGGTAGACGACAGAAATTGAGAGGACAGGGGAGATAGAGAGGGAAAGAGAAAGACACCTGCAGCCCTTCTTCACCACTTGTGAAGCTTTCCCCCTGTAGGTGGGAATCAGGGGCTTGAACCTGGGTCCTTGCACACTACAATGTGTGCACTTAACCCAGTGCACCACCAACTGGCCCCTTGTATTTATTTTCAAATTCAGCTTGGAACTACTTCTTAATAAGGGACAGAAAAAATAGAGAGGCAAGAGCATCACTCTGCCATTCACATGGTGCCAAGGATGGAACTCAGCTGGACCTACACACTTTCATTGATTCATTCCCCCCAAACCTATGACACTTTTTTCCCCCTCCATCTAGTGCACATCAGTTTTGCTACTCAATTTATGTGGACTTTTGGATTTTCTTGTTTTTGTTTTGGTAGGCAGATGGATAATGTTGGATTCCTGAACATTTCTCTTCTAATGTTAAAATGAATCTAGTATACTAAGTATCTGATATTGTACTGAATAATGAAGTGTAAGTGAATCAAAGTATGGTCAGAGGGCCACTTGACTCAGAACACAGATGGGGTATGACTTTTCATTGCTTTTATATCCTAGGTAAATATTACTCATACCTCCAAGTAAGAGTCAGAGAGCAGCAAAAAAAAGGCAAGGAAAAGAAGTAGAATTCCAGTTTCTAACAATAATGACAACATTTTTCAGAAAATTGATACTTGAATGACAAAGGAAAAAGGAATTTGACAGTGTTGGGCAGTCCAGACAAGTATTTCAACTTCTGCTACTTACTCAAAGTAAGGCTATTTTGAGTTTTGCCTATCATTATAGTCAAGTAATAGTGACATAGTCTCTCCATTAAAGAGCAGCTTTGAGTACAGTAAACCTATTTTACACATCAGTACATTAAAGCACATACCTCTATAAAATATGATTGTCATGGTTGTCATCCTATCAGTGAAGAAAGTAGCGGAAGCCATAAAGAAAAGTTTACTGAGCATATCAGGGTTGGGGGAAGGGGGTGGTGGCTGAGGGGTACCTTTTGTACAGCTGAAGGCAGACCTAGAGCTATACAATCAGGCCTCACACTTGTGGTCATTTCATGGAACTGTCTTACACATTTCTATCCACAGAATCAATGTGAAGGGAGCAAATGAATCTCACAAAGTGTCTCCGCAATTCTGAGGTGTACACTGACATCCTTAACTACAAGAGAGCTTTATGATCTGGGGATTCTTGTGTGACTGATAAAATAATAACTTACACATTGATGGCTGCTCTTAAGAGCTAGAAATTGAATGTCCCTACAGTATAAACTCTCTGAAGTTTGTACTTTCAGATTGTAATTCCCTTTTCTTTGGAGTTGCCTACACTGCAGTCCAGAATTTCACTGGAGGAAGGAGAGGTATATGATACACTTGGCATTAAGAAGATCCATTCATAGTGTTGGTGTCCTATGCATTGTCTTTAATATGTATCTTGAATTTATTGCAAATGGCTAAGGATATTTTGCATAATGAGGCAAAGCTTTTAAACAAGATACTCTGTGTATAAAGACATTGTTCTATTTTTTGAAAGCTTTGCTGTACCTTACTTACACAAAATGTGAGATTTAGAAGCATGTAAACCAATAATAGTTATTCAATCTAAGCTGCAAGGGTAACTTACTATGGGCACTGGAGGTTGAGATGGGATATTGTATTTGCATATATACAGTATCTGGAAAACTATTCTACCATTTTATAGAGCAGCAATCATATTTAGTTTAATGTCTTTTAAGTCCCATAAAATGGTATTAGGAAATTTTGCTATTTGGATGGTGAGCAATCAAAGCTCTGGTGTTAACTCATCATAACACTACTAGTCTGACTCTTCAGGCTTCGTTAAGTTGGGGATATAAATATGCCAGATCAACTGAAGGAAACTGGAAAGCTCCTATTTCGGGGTTTGGAGTAGAAAGGTTGAGGTTGGTGTGGGTAGGCCCTGCACTGCCTACCTGGTGGAGAGGGCATGCCCACTCTGACAGGAGCCGAGATTAACCAGCAGTGCTCCACTTTATACCATGACTCTTGGGAGGACCCTGTAGAACACGCATGCCTCAAATCATTTCCGTTACCAATTTCCTCATCCTTTTTCTCTTGTGGACCTTGCACAAGCCTAAATTATGTTTTATAGTGATTCCAAGTAATAGCATTGCAGAGCTGAACCATGGCAGCACTGTGGGAAGCTTTGAAACAGTCTAGATAATAATAGATCAGACCTTCGAATTCTTTGATCTACATTTTGCCCGTTGATTGTGTGGAGTGTAGAAGTTCTGTCCCTGCCACCTCTCTGGGAACTAACTGGTCCCCAAAATGAAGAATAGTGGCCTACAATTAGGTTAAAGATATTTAAATCATTAGACCCAGAGAAAAGAAACAAACTGTCCTTTATCACTTTAATGAGATTTAAAAATACTTAATGTTGAGGAGAATGGTATAAAACTGGGAATACTGTTTCAAATATATTTTGGAGTCCTTATAAATTTCATTTAAATGTTTCATTTCCATCTACTACTGGAGTAAATATAGTTCATTTTGAAGTTATAATTCCTTTCTTTAAAAATGCATATGGACACACAATAGTGGAATATAATTTCTGTCTTATTTTTATCTTGTTCTACTAGACAAAGACCCTCATGAATCCTACTTTTATCTCTGATGCTGCATTCATGGAATAACTGGACTAAGTTGAACAAACAGGGAAAGTTCACTCACCACTGAGAATGGGGAATGGAATATGTGATACCTGAATCCAGAACCGGAAACTACATAGTCATTCTGTTTTAAGCAAGGGGGAAAAAAAAGTCCTGCTTGATTCAAAATGACTTAACACTGTATCACAGAATATATTATTGTATTATTTAATGAAAACATGTATACTGAGTCCTAAATTATTTATAAATGCTCATTTGAAAAAAATCATCTCTAGGTTGGGAATCTGAAATCCATTCTAAAAGTAGCCACTATACTTACAACTGGTCTGAGGAAAGGATTTTTAGTGCATTGCCAAGCTGTGTTCAACAACTCTGATCATAGCTACTTATAGGTTTTGTTTGTTTCTGTCTGTTTCATATATCTAGTTCCCTATACATAGTCTGAATTTATTCCAAGTTAACTATATTAATGAAAAATAGATACCCAGTGAGAAAAATTATAAAATGAACAATAACTAAAATTCATGAATTGAAAAGGTACAGGTGTAATCCAGGAGGTGAAGCAGTGGGGGAAGCACTGAACTCACAAGCATGATGTCCTGAGTTCGACCCCCAGCATAGCAAGCACTAGATGGCACTCTGGTTCTCTATCCCTCTCTCTCTGTAATAAGTAAATCTTCACCTCCAGTCTACTTTAATTTACTAATTTTTTCAACAATTCCTGAATGGTTTTAAAGTGGCCCTAAATTTCACAGAGCCCAATGTTTATTTTCAAGTTTATATTCAGGTTATGATTAGCTGTCAAACTGCTGTTAATTTTTCAATTTTATTTTATTTTATTTTATTTAAATAAACATGGATTTAGCAAGTGAAAGGACTGGCACAAGGATCCCGGTTCCAGCCTCCCTCTCCCCACCTGCAGAGGAGTTGCTTCACAGGGGTGAAGCCAGTCTGCAGGTGTCTATCTTTCTCTGCCCCTCTGTCTTCTCCTCCTCTCTTGATTTTTCTGTCCTATCCACTACCACCAACAGCAATGGCAACAATAACAACAGCAAGGGCAACAAAATGGGAAAAATAGTTTCCAGGAGCAATGGATTCATAGTGCAGGCACCGAGCCCCAGCAATAACCCTAGAGGCAAAAATAAATAAATAAATAAAGTAAAATAAAAATAAAGGAATAGAAATAGACATATATGTGTAGGCCAGTGTATTTTAACATTGGACTGAGCTTTTTACTAGGCTATTTCTTTTCCAGTTGAGAGTAACCCATACTGAAGAATACTGCTACCTCTTTCTCCCATGTACACACAGAGTTCAGAACCTTCTGTTGGCAGAAACTGTATCTTACCCTTATTTGCTTAGTAGAACATTGTTAAAAGACTCTTTTCACAGCTCAGATCCATTATGTCCTGGAATGTCAATTCAAAGTTGTTTGCTTGGTTTCCAGTAGAGAGTTAGTTATTGTGTATCTGTCTGCAGTATTCTCATTGTAAGTGACAATCACAGACTATTCTGCTGAATACCACCCCTGTCATTGTTGGCGTTTGCTACTTGAAGATTTTGTCTTTTTCACCTCACTCTTTATAAGTGGCTAGGAAAAAAATCGATTAATTCATCAGAAGAAATACAAAGTTAACTCGGCTTTCAAAACCTTGCCTGCTGTCATTTTCTATAGTTAAGACTTTTACCTGAAGCACTGAATGTCTCACCCTGACATCAGACTGCAGTAATTAATCATTAAACAGTGATTGAGGCATTGGACCCCAGAAAATATCTCCATACACTACCATATGCTGCAACCAGCTGCAAGCTAGCACTCAGAGTGGAGCAGCACAGAGGAGAACACTGCCTGACAGTTCCCCATTGTGAAGTCCAAGTTCAAGTGTGCTTCTAAGGAAGGACCAAAAACAGAATGCTTGCCTGTGTTGACCTTCATTACCTGACTGTTTAGAAGAGAAAATGTCACTGGTAATGTACTGGAAATTTAAACATTTTAATGAATACACCAGAATTTTTCACACTTCACCATTTATCATTATTTGTAGTCCCCCCCCCCCCCAATAACAGAGACAAATCACTTTGGCAGTAGTTATCTGTTCATTAGAAGAGGAAATTTAAGGTTGCCTATTCATAAGAAAACAAAATTAATAAAAAAGTAAAAGCAGGATCTGAGGGGGGGTGGGGGGATGGGGGGGCAGGATTGGGTGGTGGGGATGGGACTCAGTCTTTTGGTGGTGGGAGTGGTGTTTATGTACAATCCTATTAAAAAAAAGAAAACAAAATAAAACAAATCTAGTATACTTACTTTTTTTTTTAATTAAGAAATAATTATGAGGTAGCTTGGATGTTGACTCCAAATATTTAATGTTGTATAGGAAAAAAACAAATCTGTGTTCTATAATTCACAGGTAGTTCTAAGAACTCAAATATGCAAATTACTAATAAAGTACAGTCTGCAATGATTAGACAAATCTAATAATTTGCCTCCTCTGACATGAGATGATGAGCATGTGTGCGTGGGTGGGACTTTATAAAATTTTTAAAATTTAGATGAAGAGAAAAGAGAAAAAAAGTGACATCGTAGCAGTGTTCTACCATCTGTGGAACTAGCCTTTGTGCCATGAGACCCCCCAAATGGTGCCCAACTTTGAGCCCAGGGCCCCACACATAGTAAGAATATACTTTCCTATGACCTGGGCCCCATTCATGGATCTTTTTGAACACAAACTATCATCACTGAATGCCCAATTTACCCTAGAGAAAAGGGCATGTTTTTTGTAAAGTTGAATAATCTTTTAAAACATAGCAGTGTAATGCTAATCAGACTTCCCTGGACAGATGACCCCACCAATGTGTCCTGGAGCTCCAATTCCCCAGAACCTCACCCTACTAGGGAAAGAGAAAGGCAGACTGGGATCGACCTGTCAATGCCCATGTTCAGTGGGGAAGCAATTACAGAAGCCAGACCTTCCACTTTCTGCACTCCATAATGACCTTGGGTCCATATTCCCAGAGGGTTGAAGAATAGGAAAGCCATCGGAGGAGAGGATGGGATATGGATATCTGGTGGTGGGAATTGTGTGGAGTTGTACCCCTCTTATTTTATGGTTTTGTCAGTATTTCTTTTTCATAAATAAAAATAAAATAAAATAAAATAATACAAACATAGCAGTGTAAACTTGAGGTAGAAAAGACTGCAAAAATAGTATTCTGTATTAAATGCTGCCTTTAGATATTAATATTTTTATCCCCACTCTATAAATGAAATAAGCCATATATCAAAATGGTTAAAGAACAGTCTTCAAGGTAAAGGACAGAATGTCTGAGCATCGAGCTATGAATTTAATATGGTGATTATTTCCAGTCTTTAGTTTATAGAATTTTGTGCCAGTCATGTCAATTATATAAAAAGACAGATTTTCTCTTCTCAGATAAGAATGCACATGCCTGGGGTCGAATAGTAGTGCATTCAGCTGAGCACACATATCACCAAGCACAAGGACCCAGGTTCAAGCCCCTAGTTACCACCTGCAGGGGGGAAGCTTCATAAGCAATAAAGTAGTGCTGCAAGTTCCTCTTTCACCTCTTCTCTGTTTCATTGTCCTATCAAAAAGGGAAAATAATAAAAACTGTTAAGAAAAAAAGGCCAAATTATACATGCATATATATACATATATATGTGTATATACATACATATGCATATATATACATAATATATATATACATAAATGCACACAACCAAGTAGGATTAAGGAATTTTAAAAAAAAGAGGGAAAGAGGGTGAAGAAATTTTAATTAAATCACAGAAAAAATGTTTTGTTTACTTTTTGCTTTGCTACAAATTTTGTTTTTGTCTACTTGATACTAATATTAGTACTTGTAGAATGAAAAGTGTCCATAAATTAAGGACTTTTAGAACTGTACACATGAGCAGCAGTCTTTCCCTCATAAATACCATTTCTTAGCATTCAATGATGATTTTTATCAGTTTGTGCAGAGCATTTATTACATTACACCTGTTTTGGAGTGTGTCATTCCTTGAAGCAAGGGCCAGGTGGTGGTGAACCTGGTTGAGCGCACACATTATCATGCACAAGGACCAGGGTTCAAGCCCCTGGCCCCTACTTGTAGAAGGGAAGTTCACTCACAAGCAGAGGAGCAGGTCTGCAGGTGTCTTTCCTTCCCTCTATATTGCCCATTCCCTTCTCTGTTTTCCTCTGTCCTATCATGTAATAGGAGAGGGGGGGAAAATGGCTGCTGGAAGAACTGGATTAGTAATGCAGGCACCCAGACACAGAGATAACCCTAGTGAAAAAAGAAAGAACTGAAACTTTAGATGTGGTTATAGTTGGGGCTATTGTTTCACTTGTTGAAATTTGCTTTTTTTTTTTCTTTCTCTCTATTAATAATGGGATGAGATTTCACTCAATTCAAGGAAGGTTCACAAAAGGAAGTAAGATATGTGAACACATACTTTTTGCCCATTAAAGGTTCTAGATTTGGTGAATTTCAATTCTCTTTTCTCCCTTTTGAATCTCCCTTAGGGATTCAAATATGCTCATTTCTTGTGCATGAACTTAGCCCTTAACTCTTTGAGATTTAGTGTTTTTCCCTCATCTTCTGTTTTTTGATATCACAGTTGTTTATATGAAGACTGCAGTAGATTAGTAGGTCAGTTTTTCTTTTGTGTAGAATTTCTATGATTTTTAGGGAAGGATACTCTCCAGTATCCTTGTGAATTTTGTATAAACTCCTATATCCATGCCCAACACCAAAGAGCTGAAACCAAAAGGGCCTATTTCTAAAGGAATTTGGAAGATTTCACTCATATGTGTAATAGAAGATTTGAAACACATGGACTTGTTAAAATAATAATAGCCAAACTTTCTAAAAAAATAAAAATTAAGGTGTAGAGTCTTTTAAAAATATTTTCGTTTTAAATTTCATTAAGTTTTTATTTACGTACCTTTATCTTAGCATGCTATATAGCACTACCTTTAAGACATTTACAGTGACATTTTTTATGCTCATGTACATTATTAAATTATTTATAATTGTGAAGAAAACAAACTATGTAGCTAACAGAAGAGTATTTCAATTAACTATTAAATTGTGTTCATGAAGGAAATTATGATATAACTGAAAAGTACTGGTATGATAATAAAAGTAAAGAATATTATAGTGACATTTTTAAAAACTTATTTTTTTGTATTTAATTGGAATATATATATATATATATCATATGTATGGGCATATTGTTTAAATTTTAAAATAAAAACCCGTGAGATATGTACTTGGATAAAATGCAGTTTGAATGGAGTTGGGTAAATGTGGAGGGTTGTGGATCAGTGTTACAGATGTACTTATGTGATCAACCCAGAACAAAATCGGTGTCTTCTTCCTGTGTAAGATGCTTTAGTCAGCTCTAGTAACCAATAACATAGACTTTCACAAATATAGACTAACACAAGAGTGGTGGATCTGCTAGAGCACTAATGAACACACACAAATTCAGACCATGGGCAAGGGAAGCAGCATAATAGCTAGGCAAAAGGTTTTCATGTTCCACCAAGATCACAAGTTCAGTCCCTGGGTACCACACTATAAGCCAGAGCTGGGCAATGCTCTGCTTTCTCTCTCTCTCACTAAAAAACATTTTACATTATGCCCCTTGTGTGACATAAATCCAAATAAATACCACTAAAAATTGAAAAAAAAATCAAGTGGAATGAAATAAAACTACCATCCATCCATCTAACTTAATTTTCTGTGAACAACAGCTTCTCAGAAATCACTGTCTTTCATAATAGTAATGTGAAGCAATCAAAACCTCTCTTAATTAAAGCACTTTCTCTGTGCACTAAGGAATACTAAGAGAATGCCATACCATATTAGTGTACTCCATTATGACTGACTATATTTTACAACATGAAGAATTTTCACTTTTATACTGCCATCAGCCTACTTAATAGAAAATGTTTTATTGATATTTATGTTCTTTACTTAATGGTATGTATTTAAATGATGACTGTCATATTCATTAGAAGTGACTTTTGAAAGAGTAATAGTAATAGGAAATCTGGTCTAGTTCTAACTGTACAACAGATTACAACCTTGGGGCAGATATTTTACCAGTTTGACTACAGAGTTTAAAAGGACCATAGAGCTGCAGAACTAATTGCTTTTATTGTGTTTTATTTTTACTGATCATGTCTAAACACACACACATACACAGACAGAGAGAGACAGAGAGAGAGATTGAGAGAAAGAGAGATAGATAGATTTCAGTGTTTGATTTGTTTTTTAATAAAATCTGTTTTGGGGACCGGGTGGTAGTACCAGATTAAATGCACATAGTGCGTAGCACAAGAATTCCGATTCTAGTGGTCTGGGAGGTGGCGCAGTGGCTAAGGAACTAGACTCTCAGGCATGAGGTCCTGAGTTTGATCCCCGGCAGCACATGTACCAGAGTGATGGCTGGTTCTTTCTCTTCTATCTTTCTCGTGAATAAATAAATAAATTCTAAAAAAAAAAGAATTCCGATTCTAGCCCTGGCTCCACACCTGCAGGGGGGTTGCTTCATAAGCAGTGAAGCAGGTCTCCAGGTGTCTTCCCCTCCTTTCTTGATTTCTCTGTTCTATCCAACAGCAACAGCAACAGCAACAATAATGGAATAAAGATGGCTGCCATTGTGTGGATTCATAGTGCAGGCACAGGGCACCAGCAATAACAATCAAATTCATGATGCATTTTTGCATAGAAACATGTCATGACTTTTCCCATAACCCAGTATGCGAACCCAATATCCTTTAGAAATAAAGAAATGTACTAATTAACTACTTTGATCTTTTAAACATTATCAATACTACATCAGTCACCAAAAAAAAAAAAGGAAGAAAAAAGAAAGAAAGAAAGAAAGAAAGAAAGAAAGAAAGAAAAAAAAAGAAAAAGGAAAAAAAAATCAGATTTGGATAGTAGAAGTCATTTCAGGCCCTGGGTGGTGATGCACCTAGATGACTGACATGTTATAATGCACAAGGACCTGGGTTTGAGCCCTCAGTCCCCACCTGCAGGGGGAAGCTTTCCAAGAGGTGACGCAGTGCTCTCTTTCTCCATACGCATGTATGTGTATATATTGGGTGGCTGGAAAAGTCATGACACATTTTTGCATAGAAAAAATACGTCGTAGTTTTTCCAACAACCCAACCTATATATATATGTGTGTGTGTGTGTGTTGATATATATTCTTTAGAAATACAAATTTTGTACTAATTAATAATTGTTCAATACCATTATATAAATAAAAACAATGTTTTTAGTATTAATAGAATCTGAAAAACTTTTGAAAACAAAAATACTACCTCCATTTTTTTTTTTTTTAATCAGAGCACTGCTCAGCTCTAGCTTATAGTGGTGTGGGAGCATGAACCCTCAGGCATGAGAATCTCTTTGCATAGCTATTATGCTATCTAACCCCGCCTACTATATTCAAATTTTATCTCTAAACTTGGCAACAGATAATTTCATTTATTTTTCCTAGTGAGTTATTCTCTCTCTCTTTCTCTCTCTCTAATAGAAGAAGCAGAGCGAATAAACAAACCATAGCAACGAAGCTCCCTTCAATGTCATGAGGACTGGGTGCGAACCTGGTTTGTGTACATAGATAGCAAAGCTCCAGGTGAGCTGTTTTCACATTTACTTTTTCACTGAAAATTCAGAATATTTTTAATATATGGAACAGGAAACAAGCAGTATTTCCTTCTAAAATGTGATTACTTGTGGAAATGCATTACTTTTCCCAGCATAATTACAAGTTGGAATTTGTAGTATTTCTTCAAATACAACTATGACTTCACCATTGTTTTCTGGATTATGTAATTAGCATGTACAGAGTATCCCTGCTAATACACTGTTTTATAATTAGTCATTGTAGATTTCTGTCATAGCCAACCTCCAAGATGGCCCCCATGGCCTTGTCTCCTGTCTAGTCCATTTCCACAGTGAGTCAGGGGAGCCCTTGTATGACAAAATGAATGATGATGTTTGACTCCTTAAGCCACTTCATAAAGACCAATACACCTTATGGATCATTTTCTAATTATGTGCTAAGGGAGAAACCAACTGTCACATTAGGAGGAAACTCAGGCAGTCCAGTAGAGAGGTCTATCTGGAAAGAATCCAAAGCTCCAGTTTACAGCCATCACCAACTTCCCAGCTGTCTGAGTGGGTCCAGTCACCTAGTCAACATCTGAATGTGTACTTTTGTGAGTCTTAACTCAGACACACTTAATATAGTCATTTCTGACCTGTGAATGCATATGACATAATAAATAGGTAGTGCTTCTTCAAGTCATTATATTATGGAGTGAGTTATTTATCAGTTATAGACAACTAGTAATACTTCCTAATTTGTATAATAAGGTCTAGTGAATTATTTATCAGTTACAGACAACTAGTAGTATTTCCTAATTCATATAGTAAGGTCTCTGGCTATACAGTCATGTTATCTCATATACTCAGCAAAATGCTTGCCAAAAAGGATTATTAGTATTAGCAGAATTAAAGCAAATGGGTTTCAAGTGAACTGATGATATCTTAACTTGTAAAACACAGCCAGCTATTATTTAAATATTATCAGAAAGAGCTCAACATGAAGTAGGCTCAAAACCCAAGATGTTATTTTGGACAAATGCAACATGAACCATTTGAATGCATAAAGGCAGCTTATCTGGTCGAACTAAGCAAAAAACCTGTGAGCTTATCTTAGCACACCCATTCACAGAAGGGACTATTCAAAAATAGATGTTTCCTAAGAAACTGAGATCTTTAGATGGTCAGGCAGTTAATTTTTTAACGCCTCTACTTAAACTTTTCCAGGTTCTTAAGAATTTGTGTTATGTTCTGTGATAAAAAAACAATTTTGATTTTTGACTTTATAGTCATACTGACAGAAGTAAAAAAATCTTCTCACAAAATAAATAAATGAAAAGCAAATTTCCCAATATAATTTTAGTTCTAATGTGAAACTCAATATGCAAAACTGAATCCCAGGTTTTTGCCTCAGAGCTAAGGCTTGAATTAATTTGTGCAGCTGTCAACTCTTTTTCTGCATCATTAGACTCTCAAAAAACTGGATCGAGTTAATTTCACTTACCAATAACATCTCTTCACTAATTATATTTTTACACAATTTCCTGTCTTTCTGAGAAATAAAATAACAATCACATGTAGAATGTTTTTATATTGTGGACATTTTGAAGAAACATTAAAATATCTGAACAGATTATCATTGATCATAGAAATGAACATTTCATTAAAGATCAAAGAGAAAATTAACCTAGAGAATTTTTGTAGATTTTAATACAAATCAACTAACAAAAGAAGATATAACATATCCAGGGCTAGACCTGCCATCTAAACATTATTAAAAGGCTTCTTGGAAACACTTATTAATGAACACCACAAAAAAAAGAGATAATAATAAAAAGATTTAAGTACTAAATTCCTAACATGTCACATGTATTTTAGTCATTATTAGCCACAATAAATTTCATCTTTAATAATCCATGCCTCTAACAAATGATTTCTGTTGTTTTGAAAATTCTAATATTAAATGATTATTTATTTATTTATTTATTTTTAGGGCATGTTCAGCCCCCAACACTGCATGGGAGTAACACAGGAGAAGCAAAATGTATTAATGACGGACTTGAGGTCAACTAGATATGTAATCATAGTAAGTGAACTCTTTGCTGAAGACCACGTGTATTGCAAATAATCATGCTCAAGACATCTTATCTATATTAATTATATTTCTCAATAATTCCGCTAGGTGAGGATCAGGGCCTCTATTTTACAGACAAGGAAACTAAGGTCCAGAGAGTTGAAGTGATTTGGCAAGACATGATTTTAGGGGGTTGGGTGGTGGTGCACCTGGCAGAGCACATGTTACAATGCTCACGGCTCAAGGGTCAAGCCCTTAGTCCCCACCTACAGTGGGAAAGCTTCAGAGTCTGAAGTGGTGCTATAGGTATCTCTCTCTCTCTCTCTCTCTCTCTGGCTCTCTATTTTCTCTTTCCCTCATTTTCTGACTATCCAATAAACAAAATATAAAAAAAAGAAATAGTTTTCTTCATCTTTAAAAGACTCCCAAAGTTTACCAAATGCTACAAACACATGTCACTGCTCTGCCTCTCTTACAAGAACAAGCTCATAGGAAAAAGACCTGTGTAATCATTGATATAACACAGAGCAACCTATTTGAGTCAACTTTACATAAATAAGCTGTGGATTTACATTAATCTACAATTTCTCATTTTGAGCATGTCTGAAACCTTTTTCTCCTATAAATTGTATTTGGTCCAGAATTGATGCTGTAATTTAATTATTTTGTGATCAATATAAAAATGTTATGAAGTAATGGTTTCTGTGAAGGAGCAATCGGCTTAATGCATGTACAAAAGCAAAGACCAAAGAGCAATGCTATAAAAGTAAAACAACTTACCAACTCATTTTATTGACTATAAGTATATGTGGTCATGGTAGATTAGAGGATAAAAATAGAAATAAAGAGAAGAGTACTCAGGGAAAATGATCGAAACAATAGTAAAGAATCTAAATGTGATGTAAACTGGAGATATTGTTTAACTCTTCTTTTTTTTTTAATTTTCTTGTCTTAAAACCAGAGCACTGCTCAGCTCTGGCTTATCGGGGTACAGGGAATTGAACCTGGGCTCCTCAGGCATGAAAGTCCACTTGCATAATCATTATGCTATCTCTCCACTGCCTTATCATTTTCTTAAATGTCATTTTCTTCATAGCCTTTTCTTAATCACTATAAAGAATGCCATTTGTTTGAGAGATTTTGACTACAATTAAACTATAATAAAACCCTAAATTTTAGTCTCTTAATTGTTCAGGTAGCACAGTATAAATACACCTGTGAATATAAATTCAAATATAAATCCACAACTCAATGAAGAATCATTTAATATCCTTGAAACATTGTTTAATCAAGTATATTGAAAAAATAATTTGTTTCTGTTCCTACTGGTCTATTTTCTTCAACTGCTAATAAACTAAAGTTAGATTTCTCTCCTTCCTACATTATTTTTTAATTTTCAGGGTTTTTTCTTATTTTTTGATAAATATAACTAAACCCATTTATTTAATATATTTAATGACTTCTGTGTGAAAGCTATTTCTTGCCTTTATCTTTTCCACTTTAATATGATATTCATTTATCTTATAATTATTGTGATTATTTAACATTTGTCATTTTCCCACTATGTTGCCAGATACAGGAGATAAGAGGCCTTGTCCTAAAGTTAACCAAAGTGCCAGCCTCATCATATGCACTTAACAGATATCGTTTCCCTTGCTCTATTTATAGAGCCACCTTCCTACCACCTCTGTTACTACAGTAAGTTTGTTGTGTAAATTAACTAGTAGACAATGAGGCAGATAAAAACAAAGTAGACAGATTTGAAAGCTTTGGCATTAATGTTAGAATGTTGACAGTAAGAATAATTTCACCATGGCTGACACTGGTACAAACCATTGTGTACAATATTTGAATATAAAATCCTGGCCAATCCCATATACAACAACATCAATAGAGTAACAGACTGAGGGATAAGCTTAAGAAGTGAAAGGAGTGAAAAGAAATGAAAGGCTTCTATACTGAAATCAGCAAGGCACTGACTAATGACATAAGAAGTATGGGAAATTCTGGGTTTGTGAACTGGGAGAACTGATACTGTTAAAATGATTATAGTGTCCACAATCAATAAAGAAAGCAATCTTGAGTAAGAAGTACCAAGCTGAAGGTATTTCAGCTTCCTGACTTAAACTATTTAATATGTTGCAGAGCTATATATCAATTAAATAGTTATGTTTTTGACAAATAAATAGACATAACCAGTGAAACAGAACAGAATGTGAAGAATGAAGCCCACACTGTAGATAAGGATGCTAAGAATGTAGGAAGGACAACTTGTCCAGTACATGCTGTTTGGGAAAATGCTTATTCACCTATAACAAATAGAAACTGGGTACTTTTTTCATACTGTGTACAAATATAAACTTAGTTTTTTAGATAGATACAGAAAAGCAAAGAAATAGAGTGTGAAAGAGACAGCACAGAATCTTCATTTAATGTAACAGGACTGGGCTGAAACCTGGGTCTTAATCATGGCAAAGCAACACACGGTGTGAGGTATTTCACCAGCCAAACCTCAAAATTTTTTCTGTAAGACATAAGCTATAAAATTCTCAGAAGAAAAAAATTGGAGATAGAACTCATATATACTTAGTATTTATTTCTTGGTGGTACTACTACTGTCTATTACTACTACTTGCCACCAGGGTTATCACTGGGAGTCTGTGCCTGCATGGATCTAAAGTTCCTGGTCATTTTCCCTTTATTTCATTTTTCCCTTCCTCCCCTCCTCTTCCCTCCCCGATCTTTTTCTATCCTGTTCTTTTGTGTAGAGAGATGGGAACAAGAATAGAATAGGTCCCAAGTTCAGCCCCTCCCCACACACATACCACCATCATAAAACAGAGATGAGCAGTGATTTAGTAAAACCAAAAAGTTTAGAGGTGCAAAAGAAGGAGACAGAGTAGAGATACCTGCAGCACTGCACTACCACTTATGAAGCTTCACCCCTATCGATGTGGGGGTGGGAACCAAGGACTTAGACCTAGGTCCTTATATATTGGGGATGTGTTTGTTCTACAAGGGAGCCACACCAGCCTTCGATTTTTTTTAATTAAAAAAATATTTAGCAGTACTATGAAGATAGCATAATAGTTATATAAAAGACTCTCATGCCAGAGGTTCAGAGGTCCTAGGATCAATCGCCACTGCCACTATAACTTAGAGCTGAGTAGTGTGCTGATCTCTCTCTCCCCCCATCTCTCTCATTATAAAATAAAACATTAAAAAAGATTTTTTTAAATCTTTAATGTTATTCTTGTTCAGCCATATATATATATCCAATGTCCCAAGCAACAAAAGCAAAAATTTAGAGTGGAATTATATTTAATATAAAATCATCTTCTTGGCAAAAAACAAGGAAACTACTAAGAGGGTAATAACCCTACAAAATGGGAGTTAAATATTTTCATATAAGATATAACATTAACATATAACATTAACACCCAAAATAAAATAACTGCTAAAATGCAATAGCTTTAAAAAGTAGATAGCACCTCCATTAAAATAACTGGAGTGCTTAAAAAAAAAAACAGAACAGTTGGTAGCACAGTGGGTTTAAGCACACATGGTGTGAAGTGCAAGGACTGGCGTAAGGATATCAGTTTGAGGCCCCGGCTGGCTCCCCACCTTCAGAGGGGCCACTTCATAGGTGGTGAAGCAGGTTTACAGGTGTCTTTCTCTCCCCACCTCTGTCTTCCCCTCCTCTCTCCATTTCTCTGTCTTATCCAATAATGACAACATCATTAACAGTAACTACAACAAAAATAAAAAACAAGGGCAACAAAAGGGAAAATAAATAAATATAAAAAAACACAACAGTTGTGGATTGCCTATATCACTAATTATCAAGGAAGTGCAAATCAATAACACAATGAGAAAATACCTTCTTCCCAGTATGAGGGCTATTATCAATAAATGAATACAGGGGTTAGTGAGAATGTAGAGAACTGTAACCTCATGCATTATTGGTAGGAATGGATAAAAAAATGGCATACAGTTATTAGAAACATTGTAGATATCTACCAAGACATTACAAGTACTGAGATATGATTCAACAATCTCATTTTGTGCTCTATATTGAAAACGATTGAAATTGGAATCTCAAAGATTGCCATTGTAGAATTATTCACAATAAACCATATGTGGAGGAAGAAAAAAAAAAACCCTAAATGTCTTTTGCATGAATGACTTAAAAATCCGATCATTCAACTTAAAAAGCAAAAGGAAAAGCTTACTGTATGTGCCAGCAAGGACAAGTGTGGTAGACACAATACTAACTGCACAAAGTCAGTCACAGAGGGAGTAATACTGCATGTTTTCACTTGGATGAGGTGCCAAGTGTAGACAAACACATAGAAACAGCAAGATGGTGATTGCTGGGGGGTGGGGGTGGGGGGGTGGTTACTGTTCAAACTGTATAAAGGCTTTGGTGACAGGAAGTTTCTTGAGATACAAAGCTGCAGTGTTGGAATAATACAGAATTGTAAACCACTAATATATCACAGATTTGCATTTTTAGAATGGTAGAAAGTTTTAGTTAGGATAAAGAAAGTCTAGAGCTCTGCTATATATAACACTATGCCTCATCCTTAACTATTTAAGCTGGTAGATCTCATGTTACATGTTTGTACACAATAAAAAGGTAAAAATACATTAACCAACAGGAAGTCAAGGCAATCTAGATAGGAGGGTACACAAATCTGGAAAGACAAAGGCATCAAGAAACGTGTGAAGGCCACAAGGAATAACTGTGAACCAGTAGGCAAGAAGTCCCAGCTTCACCACCAGAGAAGCAAAGGAAAACAGAAGCTGCCAGTCAATCCAAATCAGATACACCTTTCTCACCTTAAATTCTGGGAGGGAGATTTTGTTTGAAAAACTTTAGAGCTTGTATGACTGAAACAAATAGATACAGTCCATCCTCACTTCCTATTGTCCAGAGGCCTTTGGAAATCGAGACCTTAAGTAAACCTACTTTAATGAAAGTCGCTCCTGGCATGCCCTCAGTTAGCTCAATGTCAACTGGGACTGTGCTTTTCATCAACATTTTAATTATATGATGTTAAAATGATGTTGAACATGAAATAATTGGAGATACTGCTGTACTTGTTACCCAGTAGATGCTTCCTGAATATGTATAGCAGGGATTAATGGCTGAAAACAAACATGTGCACACACATACAGTATCATTATTTCACTTTTACTGTAGGTTACTTGATGCAGTCTTAAAGTATTAGCAGAAATTAGGAGAAAGTACAGAGGAAAAGAAGGAACCTGTGAGTAAGAGGATCTGAAAACCATGTTACGGGTTGGGGTTAGATAGCATAATGGTTATGCAAACAGACTCATGACTGAGCCTTCAAAGTCCCAGGTTCAATTCCCCATACCACCATAAAACAGAACTGAATAGTGCTCTGGTAAAACACACACACACACACACGCACACACACACACACACACACACACACACACACACACACACACATGCGAGCGCACACATATGCACACACAAAAAACATATTAAGTATTGCCATTGCTTCTATCAATTATGGCTATTAATTCTCTACTGATTTTAACAGATTTATGTTGTGAACACTGTAACTAAACTATAAGCCCTAACAATGCTGAGTAAATCACTGAATATATATCTTTGTCCATTAAAATGGCTGATCCTAGGCTGAGGAGACAGCTTAGTGGTTAAGCAAAAGGGTTTCATGCCTGAGACTAGTAGGTTCTTAGTTCAATCCCCAGTACCATCTGAAACCAGAGCTAAACTGTACTCTGGGGTCTCTCTCTTTCCCCTCTCTCTCTCTCACTGAAATAAAACAAATGGGGGGGGGCGTGGGTGGGCCAACTGATTCTGATTTGTGAACTGAGCTGGTTTCCATGTTGAGTCAGGATTTGCATTTTTCGTACTGTGTCTGCATTCTGGAGAAGAATGCCTCTGGAGAAGAAATCAAGTCATCTGATTCATAATACTGAGGCTCTTGGTTTTAATTAAAGTTTAAGAAGCTAAAAGTGAATATAGTAGGCAGTTGGGCAGACCATTTGGCAGATACTATGTTTGAAAGAGGGAAAAAAAAAAAAGGAGAAATAGTTTCTCTACATGACTGTTTTTGATCTATTTTCTTCCAGTTCTTCCTGGTGCATAAAGTGAAACTTTACCCCATATGCATACTATTTGGAAAAAGGGGGGGGGGATGCTTTTTTTGTTGCAAGGTACAATGGGAAATATATAAATCAGCCTTCTCAATTTGGATGACTTTGGTAATTTGCATTCATCTGTTTCAAGAGATGTCTTTGGAGACTTCCTATTTTTACATAAAAATTACACTCAGCATATCCTAGCCTCTTTTGTTCACTAAAATTAGATTTGCTCACTTACACAGTTCAGAGGGTCTAATTTGTTCCGAGAGACACTGCAAGCTATTTAGATCACACCCTCTTCTCACCTACCCTTTCCAATACATAGCTATGAACTGAGGTCTCCCCCTCTCACAGCTACATACCTGCTCTCACGGTTCTTGGAGTACATTCCTGAGGGTAGAAAGGCCACCTTCCCTACCGCAAGCCAGAAAAGTTAAGTAGTCAAGAGTAAGGTTTACAAGCCCCGTGGGTTTCACAAAGAGTGACTCCTGTGGCCTTCCATACTGATGAGCAGTTAAAGAACCATTCATGAAACAGCCCACTGAACTGACAGCTTCAAGTTGACTTCTGTGCCTTTGCCAGTAATGGAGCCTAAACCTGCACCCATGCTGAGCAACTCTGGGGTCCATGTGGATGTGAAACCCACTCTAATTAGAAAACTTGCAGCAGGACCTGCACAGAGAACTTAAGGGGGCATATTGTTAGACACTGGGAGAAAGAGCATATAAATAGTTGAATATATATATTCAATATATGTGCAGTGCATGTTCTAAGATGCTGTATATAAAGGCTGGGTGGTGGGACACCTGTCTAAGTTATGTACATGTTGCCATGTGCAAGTATTTGGGTTCAAGCCCCTGGTCCCAACTTGAAGGGGCAAGCTTCCCAAGTAGTGAAACTGTGTTATAGTTCTCTCTCTCTCCCTCCCTCCAACCACTCTTCCCCTTTTCCTTCTCAATTTCTGTCTTATGAAATAAATAAACCTTTAAAACTAGCTGATGCGTAGAACTACTAGTTTTCTTTTACCTTTTTTTTTTTTTTTTTTTTTTTTTGCCATGAGGGTTATTGCTGGGGCTTGGTGTGGGTACTATGAATCCACCCAAAGGCCATTTTTTTCTTTTCCTTGTTTTATTTGATAGGATAAAGAAATTGAGAATGGAGGTGGGAGAGAAAAAGGGAAAGAGAAAGAGACACATACAGACCTATTTCGCTGCTCATGCAGCACCCTCCCTCCCCGCAGGTGGTGACCTGGGGCTTGAACCCGGGTCTTTGCACATGGTACTGTAGGTGCACAACCACGTGCAACACCGCCAGGCCCCTGTGTATACTTCTACTGTGCTCTGCAAGCCTATAAAAAAAATCATAGGGGATGGGCGGTAGTGCAGCGGGTTAAGTGCATGTGGCACAAAGCGCAAGGACTGGCATAAGGATCCTGGTTTGAGCCTCTGGCTCCCCACCTGCAGGGGAGTGGATTCACAGGCAGTGAAGCAGGTCTGCAGGTGTCTCTCTTTCTCTCCCCTTTTCTGTCTTCCCCTCCTCTTTCCATTTCTCTGTCCTATCCAACAACGATGGCATCAACAATAATAACTACAACAACAATAAAAAAAACAAGAGCAACAAAAGGGAAAATAAATTAAAAAAAGATTATTTAAAGAAAACAAATCACATGGTAAACTGAAAAGAGATAGATACTTTAAGACATATGTGACTATCTCTCTCTATATATCTCCAGCCTTCTGTACAAGGCATAGAAGCTGAACAAACCAGTTTATCAACTTTTCTACAGTGACTCAAAGATTTGATATCCCTAACAGGTATTTCTAATTCTATCAATCTCCTAAATAGCAGTTACTAAGAATGCTCATTATCATTATCATCACCATTTTAAAATGAAACTCCTTAAGTTGGTGTATTGCACTAAAGTAAAAGACTCTGGGTGGGTGGGGGTATACAGGTCCCAAAAGGATGACAGAGGACCCAGTGGGGGTTGTATTGTTTTATGTAAAACTGGGAAATGTTATGCGTGTACAAACTATTGTATTTACTGTCAAATGTAAAACATTAATTCCCCAATAAAGAAATTAAAACCAAATGAAACTCCTTAATTTAGTGGGAATCTTAAATGGCTTACAAGTTTTCCAACTCAGGTCAACATGACTGCCAAACAACTCTTAGATAGTAGATGCTTAGCAAACCGTTTCTAAGACTTGTGAGAACTATGGTGGTTCTTTTTGGGAAGCGGGAAGGTGGAGACATGCAACTTTGATGGTGGGTAATACACTGTAATCTTACAGTCTTATACCCTATTAATCATAAATTTAAAAAAAATGGGTGTTGTAAGTATAACCTACAGAGTATCATCTCCATAAAATCATCTGCAAATGACTTTTTTGAATAGCAAATGTGTAATCTAATTATAAAGAAGTAATTTATCATCTGATATTACCAAGAAACTCTAGTCCCCTGCACTACAGTAATGTACTTACATTTTAATGTTAGGATACATCTTTAGTATGTTTACAAATCCTAGAAATTTATTTTTTATAATGATACTGATTTTGATATTTGGCCAGTACTTATTATTAATGTTCTTAGGCGGGTAAGGACAAATTTTTTTTTTAATTTTTTATTTAAGAAAGGATTAATGAACAAAAACATAAGGTAGGAGGGGTACAACTCCACACAATTTCCACCACCCAATCTCCATAACCCACCCCCTCCCATGATAGCTTACCCATTCTCTAGCCCTCTGGGAGCATGGATGCAGGGTCCTTGAGGGTTGCAGAAGGTAGAAGGTCTAGCTTCTGTAATTGCTTCCCCGCTGAACATGGGCGTTGACTGGTAGGTCCATACTCCCAGTCTGCCTCTCTCTTTCCATAGTAAGGTGTGTCTCTGGGGAAGCTGAGCTCCAGGACACATTGGAGGGGTCTTCAATCTAGGGAAGCCTGGCCAGCATCCTGGTGGCATCTGGAACCTGGTGATTGAAAAGAGAGTTAACATACGGAGCCAAACAATTTGTTGAGCAATCATGGATCCCAAGCTTGGAATAGTGGAGAGGAAGTGTTAGGGAGGTACTCACTGCAAACTCTAGTGTACTACTGCTTTCAGGTATATATTTTTCAGTAGTTTATGGATAAGTGTGCACATAAGCTCTCTCTCTCACAGAAACTGGTGTATATCTAGGTTATGGGACTTTGTTAGAAAGTGAACTACCTGAGATGAAATTAGAGTGCACTATAAAAGGAAAGGTCTCACCCGAGTAATGAAGCTGAAGGGTTGTCATTCCACACGTGAAGTCTCTGGACACAGTCTGAGGTGAAGCATGTTGAGGTGGCAATCGTTGCGTTGGTTAGGTTGTGATCGGTGGATGCAATATTATTTGGTTTGGATTGGGAGAGGCATACGGGAAAGAGGGCCCTATCCAAGGGTTCCAGGACTGGGGGAAGTAGGGACTCTATAGTGGAGATGTGAGGTTCCTGCTGTCTTAGGGTTCAAAAAGACAATCGATAGTTAATGTTATCATCACATTATTTGTTAATTGGGTTAACTTTGAAAAGTCCTTTTGTTATGTTTTGCTGTACAGCATCCAGTATCATGTATATAGCTGTGCTATTGGATGCTTCTAATCTACTTGGTCTAGGCTTTTGAGAGAGTCCGCATATCAAATACACAGCCTATATATGAAAAGGATTCAGTTTGTGTTTTGAGAAACTTTGAGACATACAATTGATTTTCCCCCTCTCATATTAATTAACTACTGATTTATATGTCTACATTTTGCTAGGAGTGTACATAAACACCATTCCCACCACCAAAGGACTGTGACCCATCCCTCCTGCCCACTCCCACCCCCCACTGGCCCAGGAAGCTGCATGTCTACCCCTCACCACTGGGTTTTTGCTTTGGTGCCCTACTTACAATTTGATCAGGTCCTGCTTTTAGTTTCCCTTTCAGATTTTCTTAATCAACTTCTGTTGATGAGTGGGATCATCCCATACTCATCTTTATCCTTCTGACTAAGTTCACTTAACATAATTCCTTCTAGCTCTGTCAAAGATGGGTCAGAGAAGGTGGGTTCATTGTTCTTGATAGCTGCATAGTATTCCATTGTGTATATATACCACAGCTTTCTCAGCCACTCATCTGTTGTTGGTCACCTGGGTTGCTTCCAGATTTTAGCTATTATGAATTGTGCTGCTATGAACATAGGAGTACACACCTCTTTTTGGTTGGGTGTTATGGAGTCCTTGGGGTATAACCCCAGGAGAGGAATTACGGGATCATATGGAAGGTCCATGTCTAGCCTTCTGAGAGTTTTCCAGACTGCTCTCCACAGAGGCTGTACCAATTTCCATTCCCACCAGCAATGTAAAAGGGTTCCTCTGTCCCCACAATCTCTCCAGCATTTGTTGCTGCTGTCCTTTTTGATGTATGCCATTCTTACAGGAGTGAGGTGGTATCTTAGTGTTGTCTTAATTTGCATTTCTCTGACAATCAGTGACCTAGAGCAGTTTTTCATATGTTTGTTAGCCTTTTGGATCTTCTCTGAGGTGAATGTTTTGTTCATATCCTCTGCCCATTTTTGGATGGGGTCATTTGCTTTTTTGGTGCTAAGTTTGCTGAGCTCTTTATATATTTTGGTGATTAGTTTCTTGTCTGATGTATGGCATGTGAAGATCTCCCATTCTGTGAGGGGTCTCTCTGTTTGTTTAATAGTTTCTTGGATGTGCAGAAGCTTTTCAATTTGATGTAGTCCCATTGGTTTGTTTCTGCTTTAGTCTTCCTTGCAATTGGGTTTGATTCATCAAAGATGTCCTTGAGGTGTAGGTGGGAAACTGTTTACCAATGTTTTCCTCTAAGTATTTGATTGTTTCTGGTCTGACATCTAGGTCTTTGATCCATTTGGAGTTGATTTTTGTTTCTGGTGAGATAAAGTGGTTCAATTTCATTCTTCTGCATGTTTCAACCCAGTTTTCCCAGCACCATTTATTGAAGAGAGCCTCCTTTTTCAATTTAATCCTTTGGGCCCCCTTAGCAAAGATTAGATACCCATAGGTGTTGGGATTTATTTCTGGGGTTTCAATTCTGTTCCACTGGTCTGTGTGCCTATTTTTGTTCCAGTACCATGCTGTTTTGATGATGATGGCTTTAGAATCTATTTTAAGGTCTGGGAGTGTGATGCCTCCATTTCTGTTTCTTTTCCTTAAGAAGGTTTTGGCAATTCTAGGTGTTTCCAGGTTCCAGATAAATGATTGTAGTGTTTGTTCTATTCTCTTAAAGAAGCTTGGTGGAACTTTGATGGGTATTGCATTAAATTTGTATATGGCTCTGGGGAGAATATTCATTTTGATGATATTTATTCTTCCAATCCATGAGCATGGGATATCTTTCCATTTCTTGGTATCAGTTTCTATTTCCTTGAGTAGCGACTCATAGTTTTCAGCATACAAGTCTTTCACTTCTTTGGTCAACTTTATTCCTAGGTATTTGATTGATTTTGCTGAAACAGTAAATGGGAGTGATTTCTGGATGTCTTCTTCTTCAGATTTAGTGTTTGCATAAAGAAATGCCACTGATTTTTGTACATTGATTTTGTAGCCTGATACCTTGCTATATTGCCTAATAACTTCCAGTAATTTTCTACTGGATTATTTAGGTCTCTCTATGTATACTATCATATCATCTGCAAATTGTGAGAGCTTGACTTCTTCCCTTCCAATCTGTATTCCTTTGATTTCTTTCTCTTGCCTGATTGCTATGGCAAGAACTTCCAATACTATGTTGAAGAGTAAAGGTGACAGTGGACAGCCCTGTCTAGTCCCCGATCTGAGGGAGAATGCTTTCAGCTTTTGTCCATTGAGTATGATGTTGGCTGTAGGTTTGCTATATATAGACTCCACTATCTTGAGGAATTTCCCATCTATTCCCATTTTTTGTAGAGTTTTGAGCATGAATGGGTGTTGGATTTTGTCAAAGGCTTTCTCTGCATCTATTGAGGACAAATTTTTATAGTGTGTTCGCTTATGCATCTTTTCCAGTTCACTTGCACCTCAGTCCATGGATGACCCTCTAGACTTAACAATTATATGTGTTTCTAAGTGTACAGTTCTCAGATGTTCGTAGTATTAACACCATTTCTTTATCTGTTCTCTTGGTCTTTATGCTATATATTTAAAATCTTGTTATGATGGCTAAAGTTCTTTTATGACATTTGTTTCATGTTGTGAATTACTAGTAGATCTGAAAGGGACTAGCTAACAGTAAGGGACTCTTGTTCCCCACTTGCAGTAACATCTGACCAGAAAATAATAAACAATGGATCTTGAACTATATTCTTGATTAGCTGGATCTAACAGCACACTGAACATATCCAACACGAGCAGCAGTCACATTTCTCACAAGTACACATAGAGCAAAGACTCACATCTAGGATAGATTGTACATTTGAGAACAAAACAAGGAGACTGTAACTATACCAAGTATTTTTTTCAAGCACAGTGGTATAAAACTAGCAATCAGTAGTAGGCAGACAACTGGAAAATTGATACATGTGTAGAAATCAAACACCACATTCCAGAACAACAACTCATTTGTTAAAAAATAAAATAAAATGAGAAAATAAAATTACTTTGTAATGTTAAAAAATGTACTGGTGACAGTATAGTGAAACCTATATATTGATGTGGCTAAAATAGTTCTAAAGGATATATATATACTCTTACATATACATAATACCAACCTTGAGAAAATATACCAAATAAACAATTTGACATGGCAGTATACAAATTACTAATACCATATATATATATATATATTAAACTAATACCATATATATATATTAAACTAATACCATATATATATATATATATATATATATTAAACTTAACATGTAAGGATACTGAATCAATAATAAAACAAGTGAATAATTTGAATGTGAATTCTAACATACATATATGTTACATGCTTCTAATAACTAGAGAGGAAGGAAATTCTAAACACATATTATGAGGCCAACATTATCTTGGCACTAAACCCAGGCAATATTATACAAAAACTATACACCAAAAAGTTAACATAAATGAAAATTCAACAAAATGGTACTAATGCAAATTTAACAGGGCATTAAAAGAAGACAGCAACATGATCAAATGCAATTAATTCCTGGGATGTACATACCTACCAACATAAATAGATCAATACAGATGTTACCCACACTAACTAGATCAAGAAAAAATAATCATATGACTATATCAACAAATGCAGAAAAGGCAGATGACAAATTTACTTTCTTATTAACAGGAAAGACTGATACAGGAAGCCACTGCACCACACTGGCATATGTGTTACCAGGAATTTGAGCTGGGACCTTGACCATGTACCTCATTAGAGTAGCTTCCCCAGAGCCCTTCCTCACTAGGGAAAGAGAAACAGGCTGGGAATATGGATCGACCTGTCAATGCCCATGTAAAGCAGGGAAGCAGTAACAGCAGCCAGACCTGCATGGGCAGTAGTGCATCTGGTTAAGCACACATACTACTATGTGGAAGGGTTCAGATTCAACCCCCGCCACCCCACCTACAGAGGGGGACTCTTCACTAGAGGTGGAGCAGTTCTGCAGGTGTCTTTCTCCCTTTCCATCTCCCCTCCCCTTTCAATTTCTCTCTGTCCTGTAAAACAAAATAAGGGAAACAAAGGAAAAAATGGCTGCCCTGATCTGTGGTGCTGGCATGGAGCCCCAGCTGTAACTCAGGTGTCAATTTAAAAAAGGAGCTGGGGGAGGAGGGGGGCAGTAGCGCAGCAAGTCAGGAGCACATGGCACGAAGCTCAAGGACCTGTGAAAGGATCCTGGTTTGACCTAAGGTTCCCCACCTGCAGTGGGGTCGCTTCACAAGTGGTGAAGCAGGCCTGCAAGTGTCTTGTCTTTCTCTCCCCCTCTGCCCTCCCCTCCTCTCATGGTTTCTCTCTGTCCTATCCAACAATAGCAAAAACAAAAAAGGCAACAAAAAAGGGAAAAATAGCCTCCAGGAGCAGTGAATTCTTAGTGAAGGCACCAAGCCCAAAAGATAAATCCGGGAGGGAAAAAAAAAAAAAAGAAAAAACTCGGTGAGCAAGACCTAAGAGAATGGTGTGTCCTCAAAGAAAGTAAACATGCGCTTCTAAAAGGAGGACACCTGCTCAGACTATGAATGAAATGTGGATGCACCTGGTTCACCGGGCCTTGGGCCTGGCTCACCATTTGCATCTGTGAGGAACCTGGGACCAGAGGCCTGAGCAGCCTCCCAGGAGCTCAGAGCTGAGGGGCCTGCAGGGGGCCTCTGCTCCCACAGAACCCAGAGGCTGCAGCCACCATCAATGGACTCAGCTGGGCTCCAGCTGCATGTGGGCTCATCTTGCAGTGCACTGCCCTCATGACACTCCCACCTGGCCACAATCCCCAGCAGCTCAGCAGACCAACAAGCCACTTCCATGTCCCTGCACCACAAGTCCGCTGGGGGAGCACAGGGTCTGACTCTAAAGAGCCACAGGTCTTGACACCCTGTCCTGGTCCACAGACTTTGTGCCAGGGCCCCAGGAGACTTCCTCCTTCATTCTCCTCTGAGTGTGCTCTACCCTAACCATGCTGCTCCCACCCCAGTCCTCACCATTGGGGCACCACCCTCTCCACCTCCTCCCTGGTCCCCTCTATCCAAGAGGACTTTAGCTTCCCTGCTAATGCCACTGTCCCAACAGTGCCATGGTCCCATACAGATGACCTCGTCATTTCAGCTCCTCTCCTCCTCTTGTGAGGATCCGGTTGTTCCTTCTCCCCCATCCACTGCCCACATGCTCACACTCTTGAGCTCCCCAGGACTCCAAACTGAGAATTTACCCCTCAATACCCACCCCAGAAGTTCAACAATGGTAGATGTCAGGCATAAACAACAAAACTGGAGTCTGTACTCACTCTTAGTGACGCTATTTATTATCCGAAGGTGCTGGAACCCAAGTCCATAGAGCAGGCAGCTGGGAAGAGACTGGAGACAAGCAAAGGCTAGTCAGGGGCTGGAGGAGAGACTGGAACAGAGGGCCCTCTGTCACTTCCTCCAGACTGGCTGAAATGGGCAGGAGAGGTGGTGCTTTACCCAGAAGCTGCAGAAGCTGCAGAAGCTGCAGAAGCTGAGCTGAGCTGAGCAGGTACTAGAGTGGATGCATGTCAGGCCTGGCTGGGCCTCACAACAGTGAGAGCAGCCAACAGAAAGCCACACAGTCTGGAGCTGCTGAACAAAACAACGGAGCACAAAACAAAATGTCCGCCAGTATCTTCGTGTGCTCCCTAAGTAGTGGCTTATCGGAAGACAATTTTGGAAAGGCAGTTCAGCTGTGCAAATTCCAATATCAAGTTCAGGTTTCTCTTGTTGTCTGAATGTACAGTGTTCCTACTTGGTATGATTTGACAGAATTTTTTTTTGTAAGTGAAATTTTATTTGATCACAGTTAAGCTCAATTACTTATGTACTGTGGATGCATTCATATGACCACAGCATTATTGAGTAGTTGCAACAGAATTTGCTAACTCAAAAAGTATAAAATATTTACTATTTGGCCTGGTAAGGGGAGAAGAAAATGGCCAAGTCCTGGTGGATGGCTTCATTTTTTTCTACTTCTGAAGTAAGTGATTCTACTGATTCCACAGAATTCCAAGAAACATAATGGTCACTCCTCAAATCCCATGTGTTTATACAAATAGCTATCTTATTGATCTGTACTTCACAGATACAACCTTTCACATCTGAAGTAGCTTCTGCCATGTACAATTCACTGTTTAAAATTATAATCATTTATACTTTTTCCATATAGTAACAGAACTAAAAAAATCACCTGCAGGGAGTCGGTAGCGCAGAGGGTTAAGGTATGTGGTGTGAAGCACAAGGACTGGCTTAAGGATCCGGGTTCGAGCCTCTAGCTCCCCACCTGCAGGGGTGTCGTTTCACAGGTGGAGAAACAGGTTTGCAGGTGTCTGTCTTTCTTTCCTCCTCTCTGTCTTCCCCTCCTCTCTCCATTTCTGTCCTAACTATGATAACAACAATAATAACTACTACAACAACAAAAAACAAGGGCAACAAAAGGGAATATAAATAAATATTTAAAAATTTTAAAAAATCACCTGCAAGTAATGCTGCAGTTGCCTATTCAAATGCCACTAAGCTTAGATAATGAAGATCTTTGATTTTATTTGTACTATCTAACCACTATGGAACCATTAATCACATAAAAACAAGTAACAGTTTCATATGATTCTTAAGCACTGCTTAACCTTAGAGCCATCTGAGGAAGTTACTAAAGGACAGATCCTCAAAACCCATCACTCAGAGCTCAGAGACTGATTCTGAGTGTGAAGGTGGTACAGGAGCCAGCACTGAGCACCTTATATGTTGAGCAAATACTAGCAGACTTAAAGGGGGAAAATCAACAACAGCAGTAGTATAGTATTAAGGAACCTTAGTGCCCCATGTTCAGCACAGATAAATCACGTTAGAAAGAAAACCAATAAAGATTGACCTCAATGGAGTTCAACAGATTGAGTTAAGGAATTGTACATATAAGGCCCTGGGTTTGATCCCCAGCATTGTATCTGTCAGCATGGGGAGGTGTTATAGGCTTTCTTTCTTTCCCATGAAATAAATACATCATTTTATTTAAAACAAATAAAATAAACAAGTAAATGTTCCCTGGAATGACACTTCAGGAGAAAAAAATAGAGGCAATAATCCAAACTCATATAAAACTATAAGTTACCTGATGTACCAAAGCAATATTGGTAAAAATAACAAAGAGACATTACCTGGCATGATTTCAAACTATAGTGAAAAACTATAGTAACCAAAACAGTATGGTACCAGCATTAAAAAAAAAAAAGCGGACTGTATAAAAAATAAAAAAGAGGTCTGCGAGGGGTATGGGTTGACCTGCTAACGCCCATGTCCAGTGGAGAAGCAACTATAAAAGCCAGACCTCCCACCTTATGAATCCCAAAAAGAATTTTGGTCCATATTCCAAGAGAAATAAATGATAGGAAAATAAACTAGAGGCTCTGTGCCCCCATTCCACCAGGACCTGAAGTGTTGGTCACCAGGAATTTTGTTTTTATACCATCACTGAAAAGGAAGTAAATCTGGAAAACACCAGCAGAAGCCAGACACTTATCTGAGAGAGAAGAAAAAAGAAGCAAAGACACTTGGAAGTACTAATACGTCTAGGGGTGAACTAGAAAGGAAGTGAAGGCAGTTGAAAAAATGAGGGAAAAAACACCTCTCTCTCCATATATCTATATTTATAATCAGCCCATATTGGTGACCCTGGGAGAATAATGCAGTTTCCAATGGAGGGGATGAGACACAGAACCCTAGTGGTGGGAACTGTAAGGGATAGTACCCCTATTATCTTACAATTTCGTATGTCAGTATTAACTCACGTCCAAAACAAAACAAAACAAAACAAGACAAAACAAAACAAAAAAACATAGGGGCTGAGAAGATAGCATAATGGTTATGCAAAAGACATTCATGCCTGAGGCTCCGAGGTCCTAGATTCAATTCCCAGCACCACACAAGCCACAGCAGAGCAGTGCTCTGATCTTTCTTTTATCTCTCTCCTACAAAAAATAAACTATTAAAAATAAAACAAACAGACACAACGACCACTAGAACAAGACAGCATATAAAAACTCGTGTAAATATGATTAGTTTCAAGAAAGTAAAACTTGAAATGGATAGTTTTTTCAGTAAAAGCTATTGGGAAATTGGAAGTCCATGTGCAAAGATATGAAATTAGACACCTGTCATATATCAGTCAGAAAAACTAACTCAAAATGGATTAAAGATTGAATCTTTAAGATCTCCAACTGAAATTCCTAGAAGACACAGTGTGTGTTCTTTGACAGTGGCCTCAGAAATAATGTTTTTGGATATGACCACTAAAAGCACAGGCAACAAACATAAACTCTGTAAGTGGGACTTAGCAGAAAACAAAAAACAAACAATAAAATCACACACAAAGCAGCAAAATGAAAAAAGTAATTGTCAGAAGGATAAAGTAATTATAAGCCATTTATATGCTAAGAATTAACTAACACATATTTATAACTGACATGTTTGTATACATACATATATAATGTACAATAGATAAAGCTTAACTAGGCAGAGAGCCTGAGTGAATTTATTTCCAAAGGAGATATAAAGATACATCAAAAGAAGCTCAATATCGCTAAATCTTTTGAAAACATAACAAAAACCACATGAGAGTAATTTATATCTAGCAGATTCACCACTATATTTTTGCATATCCATGGCCTTGTGTGTGTGTGATTTCATTATTCCTAGATGTAGGGTTTTTGTTGTTTTTGTTGACTGTTCAGATAGGGAGATACAGAGGGTGAGAAACTACAGCACTGAAGCTCCCTTCAGTATAAAACACCTGTCATGTGGTTCCGGGGCTTGAACCTGGGCTGCACGAGTGGCAAAGCATGTTCCGGACCCAGTGAGATACCTCTTTTGCCCTAGCCTCATTTTAATTTAAAAAATGATAGGGAATAACAGAGATCACCCAGTAGGGCATGTGTCATGTCAATGCTCAGAGCCCTGGTTTTAAACTCTATGGGAGTGCTACAGCACCCGGGAGATGCCACCAGTGTCTCTCTCCTATCCCTCCTCTCTGAATAAAAAGGTCACCCTAGGACTGGTGAGATCTCACATACATGAGGACCTCTCTCTGCAACATCCTGGGTAAAAGAGAATCTTGTACACAACATCCTGACAGATGACATCCTGGGTAAAAGAGAATCTTGTACACTGTTAAAGGGAATGTCATTTGGTCCAGCCATTCTGGCAAAAAGTATGGGGTTTCCTCAAAACTACACACATACTAAAAATAACACATCATGTAGCCACTAGAAAAAAAGGGGGAATATTGTTATTTGAGACATGGATGAGTCTAGAGTGAAATAAAGAGAAAAAATACTGGGTTGTTAGAAAAATCATGACACATTTTCACATAGAAAAGTATAGAAAAATACACTATGACTTTTTGAACAGCCCAATATTACATGGTACAATTTATACATGGAATCTAAGTCAACTGACAGAAACAAAGAATAGAATAGTAGCCAGAGACTGGGGGAATGGGAGGGAAAGATGTTGGTCAAAGGCTTCAGTTACGAGTTAGTCCTGTTGTTCTAACTACAGAGATGACTGGGAGGCAATACAATGTATGTTACTTGAGGCATGGACTGAGGCCATCCTTCCCCTCCTCTTTCAAATTAAGTCTTTTTTGCTCTAATTTTGAATTCCCTACACTGATGACTTATTTGTCTCTCTGGGCAGTATCTGAATCATTGTTAAGAATAACCAGAAGAATACTTGCCTATTTCTTATGCACAAGTAACTCTGATAAAGAGCAAAGTGCTCAGTGAGGACACTAGCTTCAGTTTCTTCTCATCTTACTCTCTCAGAGTAAAACTTGTGACAAAGAATGAGCTGGTGAAAAGCCAAGCCTGCCTGCCGTACCCAGAGCTAAGCCTCTGTCCTATGAGTGGGAACTCATATGCATAGTGATTGGTCCATTTCTTGACAGCACTTGCCAGAAATTTAGCCTTTGGAACATGGATCTAGTCAGAATAAGGACTACAAATGGCTTGTTCCTTCCAGTAGAGTCCTGTTTTCCAGGCCACTTCCAGCTAGCTTTGAGTAGTTAGGCACTGATATGGGGAGTGGAAGGAGAGAGTAGGTCACAGCTCAAATCCCAAAGACTCTTCCTATTCTCACAAAGATTCGACAGTTTTTGTTTGTAAATGTCTCTTCATTTGCTATAAACCCGTAGGACAATGACCAGAGATATTAAATGGCTTAATTGAAAAATGTAGTTTTCAAGAGTTAAGGTTATTTTCTGGGGAACAGGTTGACAAGACTAATAACACCACTCTGGAAGTTACCTAAACTGACCTCTTCCACTTCCAAAATTTGTATTAAAGCTAAGGTTCTACATGTTCTGTTATAGACCATTTATTCCTGAGTGTAGGAGTGTTAGAAGAAGAACTCAAAGAGAGGAAATATTCTACACGTATCTGTGTAGATGGAGACAGTGAAAATTTTATACCTGTTATATTTAAACAATCACATTGTGTAATTATGTAATATTTATGTAAATATTATTACATACTACATAATGATTACATAGTAATTTACATAATAGGATACTGTAAAGTAACTTACATATATGTTAGAGGCCACTTGATTAGACAAAGGAAGGTAATGATGTGGAATTAGAGTATAAATACTTTTTATCAATAAGTAAGTATTATTATGGGATAAAATTTAGCACAAACTGTAAAGATATATTGGGGTGTCGGAAAAGTCGTGACACATTTTTTGCATTGAAAAAAAAAACATCATGACTTTTCTGACAGTCCAGTATTATGCCATTACTGCTAAATTCAAGTTATATAAGATTCAATCTGGTTTTCCAGAGTTCTAAGCTATGGAAATGTAAGTTATAACATATGATTTTTGTACATGATACATAATCATTAATGATATGTGACACCACTCCACTGAATTATTTTTTATGTTTTTTTTGTTTTAATTTTTGTTTAATTTTGTCAGGGTTATCACTGGCTTTCAGTGCCAAACTACCAATTCATTACTCTCAGCAGCCATTTTTTTTATGTTTTTCTTTTTTCTTTTTGACTCCAGGGCTATTGTTGGGGCTCGGTGTCTGCACCACAAATCTATTGCTCCTGGAGGCTATTTTTTTTCCCTTTTTGTTGCCCTAGTTTTTTTTTTTTAATCATTGTTATGGTTATTATTATTGTTGTTATTGCTGTAGCTGTTGGATAGGACAGATAGAAATTGAGAGAGGAGGGGAAGACAGAGGGGGAGAAAGAAAGCCTGCAGACCTGCTTCACAGTTTGTGAAGCAACTACCCCCACCCCGCCCAGCCCCACAGGTAGGGAGCAATGGTTGGAACCTGGATTCTTATGTGGGTCCTTGAGCTTTGTGTCATGTGCACTTAACCCACTGAACTACCTCCAGACCTCCATCTTTTTTTAATTCCCTTTTGTTGCCCTCGTTTTTTTTATTGTAGTTATTATTGTTGTTATAGGTGTGTCCTGGACCCCTCTAATTTTTTATCTTTCCTACTAAATAGTGTCTTTTGGTTCTCTCTTTCTCTCCCACCATTCTCCCTATCCCTTCAACACTTTAAAAAGCCTACTCTTTATGTCAGTTTTTGAACTGAATACATATGTAGCTTTTAAAAGTATATATATTTAATTTTAACCACGAGGTTATGCTAGAATTCAGTGTCTGCAAAGTGACTTTTTATTTATTTTTAATTTTATTTACTTATTTATTCCCTTTTGTTGCCCTTGTTTTATTGTTGTAGTTATTATTGTTGTTATTGCTGTCATCACTGTTGGATAGGGCAGAGAGAAATGGAGAGAGGAAGGAAGGGAAGACAGAAAGGGGGAGAGAAAGATAGACACCTGCAGACCTGCTTCACCGCCTGTGAAGCGACTCCCCTGCAGCTGGGGAGCTGGGGGCTCAAACCCGGATCCTTAAGACGGTCCTTGAGCTTTGCGCCATGTGCGCTTAACCTGCTGTGCTACCACCCATCTCCCACTAACTTTTATTTTTAATTCTTAGATTGAAGGTGAAAGACAAAGAAAGACAGAGATGGAGAAGCATGAGAGACAGAGAGAGAGAGACAGAGAGAGAGACAGACACACTTTCAGCACTGCTCAACTGCTCATAGAGATTCGCCCCTGATGGTGTGGACCCAGAGGCATTTGAGCCTAGATGTTCACACATGGGAATATGTGCACACCTGGCCTCTATGTGCAGTTTTAGACATTTGATTCAGGGACATTTTTTTCATCTCATATATATGCTTTGCCATGACAGACACTCATAACATATGGTTGATGGTGGGATACATAGATATAAACTTAGACTTTTAAGGCTATTCTTATTTATACACTGATTTATCGATATATTTTGAATTCCCTTAACTGCCATAAAGAATGCTGAGATTCTTTTTTACAGGTGTGATATTATTTTCTTTTGACTTAGCTAATCTCTGATATCTCTGAAACAGATACTAATTAATCTACTCACTACATGTTCCTTATTCCCTTCACATTTCGATATTTAACTAGCTAATAATGTATAGATAATACCATTAACATCACCTCATATATTTTTGACTGGGAAAAGAGTCAATTATATTTTATGTGCTCAAAAATCTGTACTTACAACTAATAACTAAACACACTGTCTTTGTAACACAATGCTTGAATCGATTATTTCTCAAACGAGGCATGAAATATCCTACATCAGATTAAATTTTGAAAATGAATGACTTGTCATTTGTTTATATTTATAAAATCTCTGCAATGTTTATAATGTAAAATTAAGCACTACTGTTTCAGACTATATGAGAGCGGAGTGAGACCAGTATGTCAAACTACAAATCCTACAACAAATGTACATCTATTTCTGCCTACAGGCTCTGATTCTTTTTCAATAAAGAATGTTTGAACAACTTTCACTGGTGGCGTGCTGTTGCTCTCTGTTCAAGGATTAATTAAAACATGTTCCAATAAAAACCTCCAGCATGAATACATGGAACCAGAGCATGTTCTGTGGGCTGTGCCTTCTTATGTGATAAGCCATGCTTTCCTTCAATGAATGCGCATTGCTTACGTTTTTAAAACTATTAAGCTGGGATAATTATGGAACAATCTAGGCAATGTTCAATAGCCCATGCAGATGCCTGACAGGGCATGTTGTCTCTTAATTAGGAATCTGAATGCCCAATACTTGTATATTAACTGAAATAACCGAATAGATGTTTTACATTTCTTTTACTTTTACTGATATCAAAACCAGTGAGTTATATAGATATATTTTAAGAGACCTCTTTAATTATATGTCACACAGGAACTAGAGATATTGCTGCATTTATAAGCAGCAGATATTATTTTAATA
The DNA here is from genome assembly GCF_950295315.1 of Erinaceus europaeus. Taxonomy (NCBI): domain Eukaryota; kingdom Metazoa; phylum Chordata; class Mammalia; order Eulipotyphla; family Erinaceidae; genus Erinaceus; species Erinaceus europaeus. Next base: position 55,003,282 of record NC_080168.1, read on the forward strand.
ATTTTATTTTAGTTGGTAACTATTTTTTTGCATTTTAACTAATTTTTTTGCATTTCAACATTCAATATGACATTTCACGGATTCTGAAATATTCTACACCACCTCCTCTTATTACTAGAAACTTAAGAACTTTGCTTTAAAAAAAAACATATGTGTATCTTCTAATTACATTGTGTAAACAATGCACATTAGAGAAAAGTGTGCCACTCGCATATAGTCAGCATCTGTATTTCTTGTATTTAAAATGCATGGTAACTTAGTCACACTTGCTAATAGAAAAGGTGCTTTTAACCATAACAAATTGTTCTCTATTAGTAGTACATATAATGACCTATTTCCATAAACATTGAGATATCTTTATGGGCAAAACCCTGCAGACATTTTACGCAAATTATACAGTATTGTGCAGAAGTATATCAGAGTCATTTTGCTTTTGCTTCAAATTCTGAGTGGATTATTTCAACTTGATATATGATGCAAAATGAGGGACCCTATATAGAAGGAAAAATAAGCCCTTGTATATTTCAATATATTTCTCCTTTGTTTTGCTTATGTACCTGGTTCATTTGCAAATTTTTATGCATTACACAAAAAGGATACTATTTGGGGAGCTATATACATTGTGTTTGTGTGCTCTCACATGTACAACCAGACAGATTAATGTTGATTACTTACCAGGAGGGAAAAAAAAAAAGCTTTGATGGGCTCAAAGACTTCAAGAAATGTTAAGTTTTGGTGGAAAAAAAAATAACCATAAAAATGACCTACATTAACCCAATTTTTTCGAGGAAAACATGGAGTATGTCTTACATTAGAGCACTGTAGAATTTAGAAATGTTGAATGTCAGACATGCACATTAGCTTTTCTCCTAAACAATGTGAGTTATTCCATAGTAGATTAATGTGATCATCACACAAAGCACAGGGAGTTGATGCTGTGTGGGGAAAAAAAAGAGAGAGAAAAAAAAAGCTATAATTCAGAAGAAGATAAACTATCCCTGCTTGCAAGAAGAGTTGAAAATCATAAACTATCCTAATGCCGTGTTGTAATTCAGAAATGCAGACATTCTTTCCATTTTTAAGCAGCTACTCAGCAACTACTATATTTTGCATTTTATTTTGCCACTTTAAAATCAGAGAACCTGTATTACTATGCTAGGTAGATTTAAATAATATATCAACTCTTCTCCCATCATTTTTGTTTGGATATACATGATAAATAATGCACATATTGGTTTGTGTTTGATAAGAAAAGATATATACCTCGATGAAAAAATAACAGCAAAATTATTAATAGAACAGGAAATATTCAATGCCCAACAGTCGTTTCCTATAAACAACAACACAAACTGAGTCATATTAATGTATTCAATAGAGCCTTGGTGACACATCAGATGTCATCTGTCATTACATGCATATTATGGTGCTGAAATAGAATTGTGAGGTATTGGCTGACAATTACCACAGAGCATAGTGTGTGTCATGTTATTCTTCTTTTGGGGGGGAGGAGCGCAGTATTTTGTTTCAGCTTGGTCTACAAACTAACAAACCAATATATGAGTTATAGTGAGATTAAAATAAGAAGTCACATTCTGTGACTATTTAGAACTCTTAGAAATGAAAATATTCTCTTCTATCCTTTCTTCCATACACTGCCATCTCTTCAATTGATATAACTTATTTATACAAATTTGAGGAATATGTATACATATATACATAAATATATATGTACATACATATATATTCAAAATATCCTTTGTTACCAAGCAATAAATTCTTCTAGAATGGAAATTACAGAAAGAATTATTTATAGGAATCAACTATAATTACATATAATTCATGCTGCAGCTGCTTATAATTGTAGTTTTCCCCAGGACCTTTCCCTACTTAGAACCACCTGAGAATTGCTTTTTGCAAATGGTTAATCAGAATTGAACTCCTTCTATGACTATTAAATGATTAGTGAGTGAGAAACCATTTTTTTTAATAATAGGATGAAAATATGCTTGGTTCAATAGTAAAAATTTGATAAATACTATTGTAGGTAGAAACTCAACCAAGCTGATGTAAGAAAAATGGAAATCATAGAATTTACTTTAAAAGAATTTAAAATTTAAAATGGTGTCACAGGATCAAAAGCATATTGGTATATTTAAAAATGGTATCAAGATATTTGTAACAAATAACATTGAGCACATGCAAAATATAAAATGCCCATGTCCTTGTTTTCCCAAGAATAAGTCATTTATTTCACGTGAAGGTAAAAGCCACAATGTCTTCACATAAACTGGTGCATAAAAGAAACACAATCCTGATTTCCCCCTTGTATATTTATGTTATTGAAGTTCTAGAGATCACGTGGCGTGAATGCACAACACAGAGCACAGAGAACCGATCTGAATGGAGCTCCTTACCCAGCCTAAGGGTGGGGAACCTGGTTCCTGTCAAAGGTCATTTGGATGTTTATAATGTCTTTTGTGGCCCATACAAATGTAGCAAATTAAAAATGAAAACAATGTTCCTATGAAAAAAAGCCTCAGTGGCCTTTGCAGGGCAGTAACAAATGACTTGGTTCCTACAAATTCTCCCCTCCCCCCATCTAGCAGAACTTTGTAATTAGAGGAATGATTTGATTTATTTGAAACAAATTATTTAAACTTTCCAAATTTCCAACTAGTTAAAAATACAGGCACCTATCTACCCTTTAGTTGTTAGATAGATTCATTTGGTACTAGTACACCCAAGAGATAATAGGCTACCAGGATGTCAAAATTGTGTAAGTGGTACTGTGACTAGAGTCTTGTTATCTTCTGAGTTCTTGAATTCAATATTATTAAAACAATAATCATAGGGCTAATATTGTTATAATAATCTAATACACAGAAGTTTTCCTCAGGGGCAGGGGTAGATAGTATAATGGTTATGCAAACAGGCTCTCTTGGCTGAGGCTCTGAGATCCCAGGTTCAATCCCTCCGCACCACCATAAGAACTAAGCAGTGCCCGGCAAGAAAAACAAAATTCCAAAAGTTTTCTTCAGTAACTTATAAAAACACAGAAATATTTCTAGAGCATGACTGAACCCATTTTAATGTCCAGTAAATCCATGCTCATTCTAATATATATGTAATGTATATTTATGTACCTATGTAAGTATTTGTCTTATATTTAACTTATTCAGTAAATACAAAGATTATTTAAACAAATATGAAGGAGCTGTATCATTTTTTGTTCCCAGGAAAATGGTTCTAGAATCTATTCAGACTAGTCCATCTTCTATGTGTCTAGAGCATTTTTATGCCTTGCAAATGTATTCTAAGTACTCAGATTATATGAATTGAACCAATAAATTACACCAGTTGGGTTTTACATCTTGATGCAGTCTCCATCTTCTTCAATACAACTGTCCACATAACTCATTTTGAACAATAGGATGCAAAAAAAGTGATTTCATAAATTCCCAAGCATGGATTATTAGAAACAATCTAAAAAAAGACTCTCTCAGTTTCCTCCTGGTCTTAAGATACCCCAACTCTGTGTCCAGACACCACATTAGCTCTCTTGCTGCCTTGAGACAGACACAGATGTTTCAAATAGAAGCACTGTTAGGACAGATTTCTATGCCTGCTATGTGACTGGACTGCACTAATCAAAGTTCCAACAATTTCCTAGAAGACTCTGTCAGCCATTTCTACTGACAGTAAAACGAAGACTCCAAGAGTCTTAGGTTGACAGTAAGAGACAGGAAGAAACCAGTAGACAAACTGCTTGCTCTTCCTTCCTTCTGCTGCGTGAGTGCCTCCAAGATGGAGCCGTTTTATGCTGCCTCCATGAAGACAGCCCAGGAGACTATGAAACCAGCTGTGCTTATGGAGAACCGACACCCTACTAAGTAATAAACCTTGTGTTATTTCTTCCTGTCTCACACTGTTTTCTCCCTTCTTTTACTCCTTTTTATTTCTCTGACTTGTTTCCTCCAATAAAGTTCTACTGCACAAGTTTTTTTCCACAAGCTCTATTTTCCAGAGAACTCAGGCATGAGTGTGAAGAAAGGAACATTATGAAATACATACATTGACAGTGGAACAGACTGAAATCTCAGGCATTAGGCCACAGTGAAATTTTCCTTTTGAAAATTGTGTTTATCAAAGTACTTTGAAAGTCCAGGGTTTCCTGAGATTTAACTGCTTTTTGCTTGGATAAGTAATAGACTCAGACTCTCATCTGATACCTGACTATCACCATGGTCTACTCTGGTTACAATTTAAGGTATCAAAATGCAAAGTGCTGTGTAAATAGGCTAAATTGGGGCCTGGTTATTGTGTTTAAGGTTAATTCAAATGAAACAGCTATTTGCATTAAAGCAATGAAAGTCTTCATAGGAAAACAACTTGCACTAACTTCTGTAATGAGCTTTTACAAGCTATCCTAAAGGGAATGAGATATTACATTTGAGAGGTCACTTTCCTCTGTAAATGTAAACATTTTATGAGGCAGGAAAAGTGCTGCTTCTGAATCTGTAGCTCAGCACAGCCAAGACCAGAGCTGGAAGTCAGGAGAATTAGCTGCAGGTTCTTAGGGTTTAGAAAGTACTGAAGGGAGGAAAGGCCAATGTGTTGGCTCCAGGTTAGAGCTTATGATCAACTATTCTTTTTATCTTCCCATAAGACCACCTCTCTCATTTGTTACAGAGGGTGGGAGGGACCAGTGGAGGAGGCCAAGAATGAGTTAGAATGTTTGATTTCAAATAGGAAATGGAACTCCTCCGGTGGCCCTGCAGCCAGGAGAAAAAGCACATTAGCCTAAGCAGTCTGGGGATGAAAGCAGAGGAGGGGGCATTAGAATTAGGCACCAAATTTTAAGTATTAAAAGTAAATCAAGACAATGGCCTATTCAGTGCTTAGACGTGGGCGATTTCTGGCTTCCTTCCACACATTTTCCTTTTGTTTATCTCCTGAGAGATGCCCACATGTGTACAATACAAAGAACTGAGTCATAAAAGCAGAGGCCTGTTAGCCTCCCCAAGGACCAATTAATGATGCTCCAAATCTTGTGGGCAGGCAGATAAAAAGGATAGAGAGAGTGAAGGGGAAGAGGATGAATACTCAACTAGAGAAGGGCAGGCTTTTTTTTTTTTTTTTTCCTAGAGGTTGGAAGGGACTACTTTAGCTATTCTTATCTAACTTCTTTGGGGTTTGTGGATATTTTTTTGCTGATTTTTTCCATCTTCTTTTTCCTATGCTTCTGTAGTCCCCCTAGTTGTAATAGGAACTGAGAGAAAAGTAGTACTTCAAACTATCAATTAGGCTTTCATCCACACTGATGACAGCACGAGCCAAGTTGGCAGAAAAAAAAATAACAAAAAAGAAAGGCCATTTAGAATGTTTCTGTTCCTCCTTTCATATATTGGCAGTTTTATTGATAGGTGCTTGAGTTTGTATTACCATTTGTATCTCCAAGCTGGAGATTACTGTGAATGTGAGGAGCTTTGTAGTGCAACCTTTAACTCCAATCTCACCCCCTACGAGTCCACAGGCCTTTGAACAGCCACAGAGTGGCACTTTGAAATCAGGAGTTGAAAGTGTTTGACATGGAAAGGGGAGCTTGAAAGTCCTGCTCTTTGAACCTTTTCTTTTCAAAGTCCCACAGAAAGTACAGGCAGGACAGTAATGGGCAGGCTGGGGGCTCTTGGGGTGAAGAGGGGATATGTGGTAATGAGCTTTTAAGTGTTTCTCTGCCTCCATCCCACTCCTTTCTTCTGTATCAGGGCATTAAAACTATCTTGAGATAACAGTCATCTTTTGGTGGCAATAGTCGGATTAAAAAAAAAATGTATCTATGTGTGTGTGTGTGTGTGTGTGTGTGTGTGTGTGTGTGTGTATGTGTGTGTGTTAATTCGTTGCTAAATGATAGCATGAGAAACTCTGTCTAGCTAGTGAGAATTAGGAACTGGAAATCAACATTCCCACTGGCCCAGAGAAATTAGAAGAATGGGTTATGATGTTCCAAAACTGCCCACTTACTAGGCAGTGGTGATTTCTAAAACTCATCTTTTGATGGGAAAGTGTATGGCTTAGCACTATCTGGAAAAGGATTAGTTCGTACCATTTCCTCTACTAGGCCAAGTTGCAGAATTCTTTTTTTTTTTTTGTTAGTGATTTAATATTGATTTATAAAATTATGAGATAACAAGGGTATAGTTCCATTCCTGCCACCAGAGTTCTGTGTCCCCATTCTCTTCACTGGAAACAGCATTAGTTCTGCCAAGATCACAGATATGGGTTAACTATTATCTCTATAACTATCTATCTATATTTATACAAAATTGCCCCTTCTTTCCCCTATGGCTCTGCATTCTCTTCCTTTCTAAGTCATATCTACCCTATTACTACTTCTGAATGTCCTTTTTTTTTTGTTCTTTTTTTTCCCCTCTTCTCTGGGTCCTGATGGAATTGGAGAATACTTTTTAAAACCTCTTTTGTTTTACAACTAAATTCAGATTACTGAGTATGGCAAGGTAAGAATATTCCTTAACTTCTGGGAAATTTCACTCTATGTGGAAAGAATGAAGAAGTTATGAAGAAAACGATTCGGGTGTATTTTTTTATATTATTTACCATTTGGCGGTATAGAGATGCTTCTGACGTAGCACCAGCATAGCAATCTTGATTTCAGTACTGGTACTGCTTATATTTAATAAAGTTCATCCTTAGAACTCAGAACTTGTTCCCTGTCTATGAAGTCCAGCTAATGATAATGGAATGTGTGAAACAGAACAGATCACAGAGCAAATAAATAAATGATAGTAAATTTATTGTTTAAAAATAAAAATTGACAGAGGGCTGGGGAGATACATAATGGTTATGCAAAAGACCCTGAGGTCCCAGGTTCAATCCTCAGCACCACCATACCACAGAGCTGAACAGTGCTCTGGTATCTCTCTCTTTTATAGTAGTTTATTTTTTTATTTTAGTTTTTTTAGCTTTATTTATTTACTGGAGAGACAGCCAGAAATCAAAAGGGGGTGATAGAGAGGGAGAGAGACAGTGAGACACCTGCAACACTGCTTCACCAACAAAGTTTTCCCCCTGCATGTGGGGACCAGAGGCTCAAATCTGGATCCTTGAGCATTGTAATGTGTACTCAACCTGGCCCCGTTGGCCTCTCTCTCTCTCATTAAAATAAAATAAATAAAATTTTTAAAAAATTACAAATTTAATCTGGTGTCTAAAAATGAGCAACAGTTTTATCACATGGAAATTGTTGTAATCTTATATTTTCATCACTATAAAATCCGAAAAAGAAAAAAGCAACTGGATTATTTATCAAGCACCTTTTATGTCATAGATACACACTCTACATCTATTCTAAAGGTGTTTTTCAATAAAACTCCCCTACTACCTAGGGATAGGCATAGTTTTATCTCTATTTTACAGCTGACTCCGAGGTTTAGAATGGTTAATTAGGCACCTAATACATAATTGTAAGAATTAAAATTAGTAAAACTAAAATGTGTATATCCCAATCCTTCTCAATTGAAAATTCATGCATTTTGAACTATATAGCAAATGGAACCAAGGATTTATTAATGAAGAAAACATATAAGGGGGGGGCTGGTGGTGACACACCAGATTAAGCACACATAGTAAGAAGTACAAGGACCCAGGTAAGGATTCTGGTTTGAGCCCCGGCTGGCTCCCCAAATGCGGGGGGTGGGTCGCTTCACAGTGTTAAAGCAGGTCTGCAGGTGTCTATCTTTCTCTCTCTGCGTCTTCCTCTCCTCTCTCAATTTCTCTCTGTCCTATCCAAAAAATTGAAAAATTGGCCGCAGAAGCCATGGAGTCCCAGTAATAACCCTAGAGGAAAAAAATAATAATAAACTAAAGGATCAATATGTATCTAGATATTTTCCTTTCATAATGGAACCTGTCACTATGAGAACAGCAAAATATAGGTTTCATATATAAAAAAAGTCAAAACACATTTAGTACAGTTTTACGAATTTGAGAGGTTAAGGATATATCCCAATTCATAAGTGCAGACCCTTTCCAACAATACTGACTGATCAACAGCAACAACAATAAAAACATGAACAGGTGGAATGATTAACATGCACATGATGTGGACAAGCAACCTGCATTTTTAATACAGATATCACGAAACCACAAATTAGCACTGCAATCACAGTGAATCTAAAATTTTACCAAAGATTGTTATCATATTATGTTCCAATGAAAGTAATGTGTCCCATTTCTATAACCATTTCTCAAATTAAAGAATGCTTTTTCAGTGGAATATTAGAAGACTTTTGTTTGTTTGGACTTATTGATTGGATAGAGAGTAGGTTTTTCTTTTTTAATTTTTTTTCCTTGAGCTTTGAAGTTCAAAAACACATTTCTTTCCTATCATGAAATGGTGTTTTGTTTGCGTAAGTAGCATTTACTATGCTGGGTTTAAATTAATGATGGTGACTCTAACAGGCATAGATCCTTGTGAAATTCCTTCTGGCAGGAAAATGTTTCATTTCCTCCACAGGTTTCTTGGGTAACTGATTTGTAACTTGGTGTTTTCTATTTTCTGACCTATCTGCAAGAAACACTCTTTATTACAGTAAAATATGTTTATTATTTGCATTAAGCACAAACTTTATAAGTATGTATACAGAAACAAGACTTCTGTATCCGTACACATGCCAGTATAGTGGAATAGCAGGGGTCCTTGAGGCAGACTGCCTTAGCCTTGGTCCAGCCCAGTCTTTCTCCCTCTGCAATTCTAGCCATGTTACTGAAGCTCCAGAACCTTTCTTTATGCATTTGCAAACTAATGATACTTAGTATAACAAAGGCACAGGAAAGTTGCCAGAAATAACTGTTCTCAGAATAGTGCTGATAAAAGTTAAAGGGGGGAGGAGGAGTGTCCCAGGCACATATGGCACTTGTCACAAAGCACAAGGACCCCAGTTCTAACTCCCAGCTTCCTACCTGCAGGAGGGTCGCTTCATAAGCAGTGAAGCAGGTTTGCAGGTGTCCATCTTTCTCTGTTTTTCTCTCCTCTCTCTGTCCTATCCAAGAACAACAGCAATAACAATGATAACAAGGGCAACAAAAGGGAAAAAACAGCCTCCAGGAGCAGTGGATTCATAGTGCAGGCACTGAGCCCCAGCAATAACCCTGGAGGCAAATGTGTGTGTGTGTGTGTGTATATATATATATATATATATATATATATATATATATATATATATATATACAGTTAAAGGTGCCCATGTCTTTATTAAGTACTTCAGTGACCTAGTAGCCATAGATACCAGAAGGAATGGAATTATGAATGACATGGATCTCTTATGTCTCATTTTCTGTCTTTGAAAAACTAACCTATGGTATAGTAAATTAGGATACTGATTAGAGCAGTGAGTGAGAATTTGCTTGAGATTCTTGATCTGGAAAAAATAAAATAAAATTTGTCTATTGAGAGGGAGAAAGACCTAGTCATTTTTTCTCCATGACATTGTATTTGCTTAGTCTTCTTTTTTAAAAAAATTCACTTTTGAGCTTTACCACTGAAACTCCTCCCCTGTATAACATAACTTTAAAAGTGTGTGGGTTTACATAGCCAATACAACCAACTTTAAATTGATGATACTGACATCTATCTACCCAAAAGAATAGTTCTTTTTTTTTACCTTCCCAAAAAGTGAAATGTGCCTTAAAATATTAAAACAGATTTGAAAAGCATTTATGAAAATGCCATAAAAATTCATGTAGGAGAAATGGTTGAGACATAGTTTTGAAAATTAATAATAAGTATGAGTAATTTTTTAAAGGTGATTTTTGTTTACTCAAAGTTCTAAAATGCTATAATGCTATTGACAATATATCATTGACAGTGGCAATGTTTTTTTCTTTTTTGCTTCCAGGGTTATCGCTGGGGTTTGGTGCCTGCACTGTAAATCCACTGCTCCTGGAGGCCATTTTTCCCATTTTGTTGCCTTTGTTGTTGTTGTTGTTATTGTTGCCATTGATGTTGTTTTTTTTTCTGAATCAACCTTTTTCTGATTGGTCTCATGAGCTATACAACTGATAAATAAGTTTTGTTCTATTACTTTATCTTGGTATTGCAGATTTAAATACATAGTATTTTTTTTTCTTACAAACTAACAAGCCATCTTTCTAGCAAAAAGGAAAAATCTATACTTTTATAAACCACAGGAATTATATTTTATTTAGAGCACAGCACTCGCAATTCTACTTATCCTATATTTGGTTTATGACTATCTATAAGAAAAAAAATCCGAATACCTAATATATTAAACTCCATTTGATAGATCTAACTTTTGTAGACAGAGTTAGAAAAAGTCTGGGTTGACTTTTACTAGGTGTCAATTTTTCCTTAGGTAAAATGAAGTTTCCTAAAATTATGTTTTAGAAAGTACTCCAATATTTATAAAGCAAAATAAGCATTGCTGTCCAATATGATTCTTAGATTTTCAAAATAATATCCTCCAGACTATATCTTAAAAATTAACAGGCTTACCCATAGATACTGATAAAATAAAAATATCCACTCATCCATGTAATTTCTTATTCTTTAGATCTTGGTTACAGACCAAAAATTCCTTACAAGTAGCCATTATTTTAACTTTCTTTCTTCTCCTTTCTTTCTTTCTTTCTTTCTTTCTTTCTTTCTTTCTTTCTTTCTTTCTTTCTTTCCTTCTTTCTTTCTTTTTTTTCTGCCTCCAGGGTTATCACAGAGGCTTGGTGCCTACACTATGAATCCACTGTTCCTGGAGGCCTTTTTCGCATTTTGTTGCCCTTGTTATTGTTGCCATTGCTGTTGCTGTCAGATAGGACAGAGGGACCTCAAGGGAAGAAGGGAAGACTGCTTGTGAAGTGACCTGCCCCTGCAGGTGGGGGGGGGGGGGCGAAGAGTCAAACCAGGATCCTTACTCCAGTCCTTCCACTTTGCACCATGTACGCTTAACCCACTGTGCTACCACTTGGCCTCCTTTAACTTTATTTTTAATATTTTTATTGATTTACCCTTGGATTACACTCTTACACATTTTTAGGAGTATAGCTTCATACCTATATGTATTTTAATGTGTTATTATGTTTAAGAGATATCTATGGGGGACGGGGGGAGTCTCTTCAACAAATGGTGTTGGAAAAATTGGGTTGAAACTTGAAGAAGAATGAAACTGAACCACTATATTTCATCAGACATGAAAGTAAATTCCCAATGGAACAACAGCTTTGAAGTTAGACCAGAAACTATCACACCCTTAAGAGGAAAATACTGGTTGAACCCTTTTCCATTTAAATTTTATAGGCATCTTCAATGATATGAATCCTACTGCAAGGAAGACTAAAACAAAAAAAATAAGCCAACAGGACTATATAAAATTAAAAAGCTTCTGCAAAGCAAAAGAAACCACCACCCAAAGTGACCTCTTACAGAATGGGGGATCTTTACATGCTGTACATCAGACAAGAGGCTAATAACCAAAATGCATAAAGAACTCCGCAAACTCAGCAATAAAATAACAAATGACAGGGGCCTGGTGGTGCCCCACCGGGTTAAGTGCACATAGTATGAAGCACAAGAACCTGCACAAAGATCCCGGTTTGAGCCCCTGGCTCTCCCACCTGCATGGCTGCTTCATAAGCAGTGAAACGTGTCTGCAGGTGTCTCTCTACTTCTCTATCTCCCCACCTCTATACTTCTCTCTGTCCTATTTTAAAAAAACCTAAAAAGCAATGGATTCTAGTGCAGACACTGAGCCCTAGCAACAACTCTAAAGGCAAAACAAACAACAACCAAACAAAACCCAAAAACTTCTAAAAATGGGGAGAAGATATGAACAGAATATTCACCAGAGAAGAGATCCAAAAGGTCAACAAACATATGAAAAAAAATGCTCCAAGTGACTGATTGTCAAAGAAATGCATATAAAGACAACAACAACTTCACTCCTGTGAGAATGTCACATATCAGAAATAATATCAGCAACAAATGCTGGAGAGGTGGTAGGGATAAAGGAACCCTCTTGCACTGGTGGTGGGAATGTAAATTGGTTCAATGTAAATTGGTTCAATTTCCAGGAGGCTGGAAAATGGACCTACCCTATGACTCTGAAATTCCTTTCCTGGGGATACATCCTAAGGAGCCAAACACACCCATTCAAAAAGATCTGTGCATACCTATGTTCGTAGCAGCACAGTTTTAATAGCTAGAACCTATAAGCAACCCAAGTGTCCAATAACAGATGAGTGGCAGAGAAAGTTGTGTATTTATGCACAATGAAATACTACTCAGCGGTTATGAATAATTTATTCACTTTATTCATCTCATCTGGGATGGAGCTTGAAGGAATCATGTTAAGTGAGAACAGACAGAAAGAGAAGGATGAATATGAGATGATCCCACTCAAAGACAGGAGTTGAAAAATAAAAACAGAAAGGAATACACAAAGTAGATTTGGACTGGGTTTGGTATATTGCACCAAAGTTAAAGAGTCGGGGGTGGATGGGGAAAGGGTTCAGGTCCTGGACCATGACAGTACAGGAAGCCTTAGAAGGGGTTAGATTGTTATGTGGAAAGCTGAGAAGTGTTACATATGCACAACTACCATATTTTACTGTCAACTATAAACCATTAATCCCCCCATTCAAGAAAAAAAATCATCATCTAAAAACTCTTTCCTCTAAAATGTTATCACTGTATCTACATGATAAATTTTAACAATTGAGAACAAGACAATACTACTTTTGTAGTAAGAAATGAGCCATTACGTAAAAAAAAAACAACAACGGGGGGGGGAAGGTGGTGGCTCACTTCACAGGGAGATTCAAGCCCCTCTGGCTCCTCACATGTGGGGGGGGCACTTTACAAGGGGTAAAGCAGGTCTACAGGTATTTCTCTTTCTCTCTCCATTTCCGCCTCCCACTCCTCAATTTCTCTCGGTCCAATTCAATAAAATGGAAAAAATGGCCACCAGGAGCAGTGGATTCATAGTGCTGGCACTAAACCCTAGCAGTAAGCCTGAAAGCAAAAACAAACAACAAACAAACAGCTCAGGATGTACCACTGGACATAGTAGAATCCAGTAACTGAGAAATGACAAACAGAGGTATAAAGTTTTGACTCTTAATCCCTAGTATCTTGCCATTAACTGTGTATCTCCGTATTTATCAAGTTTGAAGAGGGACAGGAACAGACTCTTTAACAATGGAAGTGGCATGTTCTCTGCTCTAAGCAAGTCCAGAGTGGACAACCATATTGCTCTCTGAGCTCACACTAATACCTTCTTGGGCTTCCTATGAACAACAGAAGGAGAAAAAATAGTTGGTCTTGATTCATGCGTGAATTAGCTTGAAAGAGTGGCACATGGGCAAAGGGTAGACAGCATAATGGTTATGCAAACCGACTCTCATGCCTGAGGCTCCAAAGTCCCAGGTTCAATTCACCGCACAACCATAAGCCAGAACTGAACAGTGTTCTGGTAATAAAAAAAAAAAAGAGAGAGAAAGAAAGAAAGAAAGAAAGAAAGAAAGGAAGAAAGAAAGAGAAAACAGTCCAGTGGGAAAAGCTTCAAGAGGCACATTTGGTCATAAGGGCCTGGGTGTTGGTGTGCCTGGTAGAAAACACATGCCATCATTCTCAAGGACCAGAGTTCAAGTCTCCTGCCCCCACCTGTAAGGAGAAAGTTTCTTAAGTGGTAAAACAGTGCTGTGGGTGTCCCTCTTTCTCCCTATCTCCCCTATCCCAATCAATGTTTGTTTGTCTTTATCCAATAAATAAATAAATAATTAAAAAAAAATTTTTGGAGAGGAACAATTGTCAAAGGGAAGAATACACACAAACTTTGAGACAGTAGCATATGCCTTGATTTCTTAGTCAGACTGTAAAAGGAAGATGAGGACATATAAGTAGAGGAGAGGCATGTAGATTCTCTCTACACCTATTTCATTAAAAAATAAATAAATATATAAAAAAGAATCTTTCAGGCATTTTTTTCCCTGCCTCCAGAGTTATCACTGGGGCTTGGTGCCTGCACCATGAGTCCACTGCTCCATTTTTTTCCATTTTGTTGCCCTTGTTGTTGTTATTGCTGCCATTTCTGTTGTTGTGTTGGATAGGACAGAGAGAAACTGAGAGAGGAGGGGAAGACAGAGAGAGGGAGAGAAAGACACCTGCAGACCTACTTCACCTATTATGAAGATAGCATCCATTTATTTTTTTGTTTATGCTTTATGCTTCTGAATTGGTTTTAAATTGTAAAAGTGGTGTGAGTTATTTATTTAATTCTTTTTTTTCATTGTTTAAAATTGGGGCTGTGTGGTGGCATGCTCAGTAGAGTGCAAATGTTAGCATACAACAGGGTCACTTGCTCCTGGTCCCTACCTGCAGGGTGGGGAGCTTCAGGTGTGGTTAATCAGAGCATTAGGTGTATCTCTTATCTCTTTCTTTTTCTCTCCCACTTTATCCTCCCCTTTCCTCTCTCAATTTCTATCTCTCTTCTCTCTCTCTCAAAAAAAAAAAAAAAGGTAACGGGAACAGTAGATCTGTCATGCAGGTACCAAACCTGAGCAATAACACTGGTGACATATATATATATATATATATATATATATATATATATATATATATATATATATATAATTTTATTTCTTCTCTTGGCATTCAGTGGGACCTTTTTAATCTAGAAAGTAAGGACTGGGGCTGGTGTAGTGGTGCTCCTGGTTGAGTGCACATTACAATGCACAAGGACCCAAGTTTGAGCCTCTGGTCCCCACCTGCAGAAGGAAAGCTTTGCAAGTGGTGAAGCAGTGTTGCAGGTGTCTATCTCTCTCACTCTCTGTCTCCCCTGCCCTCTCAGTCAAATAAATAAAAACAATAAAGAAAAAAGTAAAAAAAATAAGAAAGAAAGTCAGGGCTTCCAATTATAGGAATATTTTTATGTGATTTTGTTAAGTTTTTTTTCCTGCCACATTTCTCTAATCTTTTCTCAAGTGTATATTAATTGAATATTATTGTTGCTATACTGATCTATTTTTGTTCTCTAATTTATTATCTCTAACTTTAAACTATTTATATTTTTATCCTTTGTTAGAATTTACTTAACTATGTCATCAACATCTATTTGCAATATTTCTTTTTGAAATTATTTTAATTTATAAAATGGAAATACTAACAATACTACAGGATAAGAGGGATGCATTTTCACACAGTTCCATATCCAATCCTCTCCCTTGTCTCCCTCCCTTGACAGGTTCCCTATTCTTTATTCCTCTGGGAGTATGGACCTGGGATCATTGTGGGGTGCAGAAGGTGGAAGGTCTAGCTTCTGTAACTGCACTGGGCTCTTCCTGCTATTCAATTTTTCTCTCTGAATCATGTTTTGTAATACTTTTAAAAGGGATGAATTGCTTGTTTTGGAACTTTTATTTTACTCCTGAAACATTTGTTTTTGAGAAATCCTGGCTACATAAACAGGCATAAAAGAGAGCCAGTATGCAGCACTGGGGTTGTGCTGTGAGGTTTTTATGTTGTTACATATTGCTAGAAGATTCCACATTTTTATTTCCTACTATCTCCTCCCTCTTTAGCAAGTTTATAAAGAGTAAAATTCTGGGTCCCAGGAAACAGTTTCAGTGGGTAGAGAAGACCCTCTGATACACATGAGTCCCCAGAGCCAGATGGAAACTCCATGGGAGGCACTAGAGGGAGCTTCATCATGGTGAAGTGGAGCCTATTTGCTTCCTATCTCTCCTTCACTTAAAAGAGAACAGAAAGGGGGGTTGGGTGGTAGTGCAGCAGGTTAAGCGCACATGGCACAAAGCGCGAGGACCTGTGTAAGGATCCTGGTTCAAGCCCCCGGCTCCCCACTTGCAGGGGGTGTCGCTTCACAGGCGGTGAAGCAGATCTGCAGGTGTCTTTCTCTCCTCTCTGTCTTCCCCTCCTCTCTGGAGTTCTCTCTGCCCTAACCAACAACAACAGCTATAATAGCAACAGTAATAATAACAACCACAACAAGGGCAACAACAAGGACAACAAAATGGGAAAAATAGTCTCTAGGAACAGTGGATTCCTAGTGCTAGCACCGAGCTCCAGCGATAACCCTGGAGGCAAAGAGAGAGAGAGAGAGAGAGAGAGACAGAGAGACAGAGAGACAGAGAGAGAACAGAAAGAAGAAAAAATGGGGAGCAGGTGGCGGCACACCTGATTGGGCACACACATTGTGATATGAACTGCTCAGTTCTGGCGTATGTTGCTGCAGGGGATTGAATTTGGGACCTTAGAGCCTCAAGCATGAAAGTCTCTTTGCATGATCATTTATGACTGCTGGGAGCAGTAGATTCATAGTGCAGGCATCAAGTCCCAGAGACAATCCCAGTAGCAATTAAAGAGGAAAAAAATAAGAGATAACTTAAAAAATAAATGAAAGCTTAGTGCTGCAAAGTACTGAACTCATTACTCATTATACATTAAAAAAAAAAAGAAAGAAATAGGAATAGAATCTCTGCATGAACCATGATGCCAGGAAAAAGTAGCAAGTAGCAAGGGTCTTATTCTATTTTTTTGCCTCCAAGGTTATTGCTGGGGCTCAATGCCATAACTAGGAATCCACCTATTCCAGCGGCTATTTTTGTCCATTTTCTTCTTTCTCTTTTTATTTGACAGAATAGAGAGAAACTGAGAGGGGAGAGGAGACAGAGAGACAGAGAGAAAGACAGAGAGACAGAGACACAG
Organism: Erinaceus europaeus; assembly: GCF_950295315.1. Classification (NCBI taxonomy): domain Eukaryota; kingdom Metazoa; phylum Chordata; class Mammalia; order Eulipotyphla; family Erinaceidae; genus Erinaceus; species Erinaceus europaeus. The sequence goes on from NC_080168.1 coordinate 55,020,032, forward strand.
AGAGGGAAAGGGAGAGGGAGAGGGAGAGGGAGAGGGAGAGGGAGAGGGAGAGGGAGAGGGAGAGAGACCTGCAGACCTGCTTCACCACTCATGAAGCATTCCCTCTGAAGGTGGGAAGCATGGGCTCGAACCTAGGTCCTTGTGCAGGGTGATATGTGTGCTTAACTGGGGGGTGCCACTGCCCAGTCCCCTGATGTCTTGTTTTCTATAATGTGCCTCATTATCAACTGTTAAACCTGTTGTTCCTCAAGTCCAGAACTGCTTTGCTTCAATTTCTACAGTGAATCAATATTCATGTCTAGCATGAGCTGGATGCTAGACTATTAGAAGTCACAAGAGGCAGCAGATCGCTTTCTCTCCTCTCCTCTCCTCTCCCGGATCAACTAGGAATACCAAAGGAGACCACCCGGACCGAAACAAGACAGGACTAGAATGACCACAGAAACCCAGTTAATCACCCGTGAGTACAAACATGCGTGGCTGGTGACAGAGAGGAGAGAGGGGCCTAAGGAGAGATTAAGTGACTGCTAACAGTTCGACAGTTTGTCAGTGGAGACACCACCTCCAGTCTGCTCCACCAACAAGGGGACAGCTGAAGGGAGGAAAGGACTCCCCAGAGACTCACCAAGTACAACTCTGAGTCTCCATTGCTACTACCCTCAGAATCTGGAGCAGCAACAGGGAGGGACACCAGGGCACAGAGATCTAACCGGGAAACTCAGGAGAAGACCTATACCTCGGTGGCATAGCTGAAGGGCTGTGAAAGTCTCTTTGCATAACCACTGGATTATCTCTGCCACACCCTGCTTTATCTCTTGGTCAGGAGTCATTGATTAAGCCAAGAAGCCTATTGATAGTTTAAAAGCCCTCAGGCTACCTTAGCCTACAGGGGGAAAAAAAAAGGCTTTTACACCACTGAACTCCAACTCAGGGATTGAAAAACCTCTTAACTTATATAAAATGGTTAAAACAACAAGAAAAAATAATGGAGACTCGAACCAGGACAAGAGTCCAGCTAAAAGTCCTCCAGAGGGCAAAGCACAAAACAACGAGTTCAACATCCAAACATTAATTAAGGAAATAATAACAGGAGTGAGTAAAGAATTTGAAAAAATTGTAATCAGAACTGCAGGAACAACAAATGAGAATATGGAAGAAAATTCTAATTATCTCAAGGTTATTAGAGAGCTGAAAGCTGAAATTGCTGAGCTAAGAAGGCAACTAGCTGAACAAGCTAAAACAGTATCAGAGCAGGGCAACAAAATAGATGAACTCCAGAAAGCAGTAGAGGGCAGAGAGAACAGAATCAATGAGGCTGAAGACAGAATTAGCAAGATTGAGGATGAATTAGAGACAACTAAAGAAGTAGTAAGAGATCTCAAAAAGAGATTAAGAGATGCTGAAAACAACAACAGAGTCCTATGGGATGACTTCAAAAGAAACAATATACGCATTATTGGCTTACCAGAGGAAGAAAGAGAAGGGGAGGAAGAAAGCATTCTCCAGGCCATAATAGCTGAAAATTTCTCTAGTCTAGACAACACCAAAGACATAAAGATTCAAGAAGCCCAGAGGGTCCCAAACAGAATTAACCCAGACCTAAAGACACCAAGACATGTCATACTTAGATTGGAAAGGAATAAGGATAAAGAAAGGATCCTCAAGGCTGCAAGAGAAAAACAAAGAGTCACCTACAAAGGAAAACCCATAAGATTAGCAGCAGACTTCTCCATACAAACACTACAGGCCAGAAGAGAATGGCAAGATATCTATCGAGTGCTCAATGAGAAAGGCTTTCAGCCAAGAATACTATATCCTGCTAGACTGTCATTCAGACTAGATGGAAGCATCAAAACCTTCTCAGACAAGAAACAGTTGAAGGAAGCAACCATCACCAAGCCTGCCTTGAAAGAAGTTCTGAAAGGTTTCCTATAAACAACCAGACCACCACAAATAGAACATATATCAAAACACTCTAAAACTCTACAAGAATGGCATTAAAATATCTTCAATCTTTGATATCAATAAATGTGAATGGCCTGAATTCACCTATTAAAAGACACAGAGTAGGAAGATGGATCAGAAAACACAGCCCAACAATATGTTGTCTACAGGAAACTCACCTAACGCAACAAGACAAACACAGACTTAAAGTGAAAGGATGGAAAACTATCATTCAAGCCAATGGCCCACAAAAAAGGGCAGGAACAGCTATTCTCATATCTGACATGATAGACTTTAAAATACATAAGATTAAAAAAGATAGGAATGGACACTACTTAATGCTCAGAGGATCAGTCAATCAAGAGGACTTAATAATTATTAATATCTATGCACCCAATGAGAAGCCATCTAAATACATCAAACTTCTACTGAAAGAGCTACAGCAATATATTAACAGTAACACAATCATAGTAGGGGACTTCAACACCCCACTATCTCAACTTGACAGATCATCCAGGAAGAAAATCAGTAAAGACATAAGGGAGCTAAATGAAGAGATAGATAACCTAGAACTATTGGACATTTTCAGAGTCATTCAGAGCAAGTTGTGGTATATATACACAATGGAATACTACTCAGCTGTAAAAAATGGTGACTTCACCATTTTCAGCCGATCTTGGATGGACCTTGAAAAAATCATGTTGAGTGAAATAAGTCAGAAACAGAAGGATGAATATGGGATGATCTCACTCTCAGGCCGAAGTTGAAAAACAAGATTAGAAAAGAAAACACAAGTCGAACCTGAAATGGAATTGGAGTATTACACCAAAGTAAAAGACTCTGGGGTGGGTGGGTGGGTGGGGAGAATACAGGTCCATGAAAAATGATGAATGAAATAGTGGGGGTTTTATTGCTAAATGGGAATCTGGGGAATGTTATGCATGTAAAAAAAAAAAAAGAAGTAGAAACGCAAAGCAGAAATTGACTGAGTTTGGAGTATGGCACCAAAGTAAGAAAGCAGAAGTATGCTAGAGTTTGCAGTGAGTACCTCCCTAATACTTCCTCTCCACTTTTCCAAGCATTGGGTCCATGATTGCTCAACAATTTGTTTGGCTTTGTATGTTAACTCTCTTTTCAGTCACCAGGTTCCAGGTATCATCAGGATGCCGGCCAGACTTCCCTGGATTGAAGACACCACCAGTGTGTCCTGGAGCTCAGCTTCCCCAGAGACCCATCCTACTAGGGAAAGAGAGAGGCAGACTGGGAGTATGGACCGACCAGTCAATGCCCATGTTCAGCGAGGAAGCAATTACAGAAGCCAGACCTTCTACCTTCTGCAACCCTCAATGACCCTGGGTCCATGTTCCCAGAGGGATAGAGAATGGGAAAGCTATTGGGGGAGGGGGTGGGATATGGAGATTGGGCGGTGGGAATTGTGTGGAGTTGTACCCCTCCTACCCTATGGTTTTGTTAATTAATCCTTTCTTAAATAAAAAAAAAAAAAAAAAGAAGTCACAAGAAACTCTAGAGTGTGGTCAGGGGTATGAATATCTTCTTATCATGTAGTCTTCATACTATCTACGTGTTTTTAGCACCCTTTTGTTCTGCCTTTTGAGGTATCTAGCGTTGTAACCAGGAACATTAGTTACAACAAAACAATAGTGCTTCAAGCAGAAATGGTTTTTAAAATTAAAAAAAAATCTGTAAACAGTATTTTATTTGTGAAATTCTGCTCAGTGAGATTCCATTTCTCTATTTGTCATTATCTAGAGGATAATGACAAATTGATTAGGTGGAGGAAAAGAGGAGTGGAAAGAATTAAAGAGATAGGAAAGTAGGGGGAGGGAAGGGAAATTTACCAAGACTGGTAGAATTGTGCAGGTATGGAACTCTAATAATAACTCCAATAGAAATAAGACATTTCTTTTTTTGAAAAACAGAGAAAGAGCTTTATTTTACTGGAATAATTTTGTTGAATTTCCCCTGGGATATATATATATATATCTGATTTGGGATGTATAAATATCTGCCTCAAACAAATAAACAATTTTCCTTCTCATATTAGACAAGTTCCAAGTAAGGAAATAGATAAATCATCATATAAGTGATTTATTGCAATGATATGGGACATTCATGATTAGTTAAGCTTTGAAACATCTTATTGAGAAATGTTAGGGCCCTAAGTCTATCAAAACCAAATGTCACCCAAAAGCCACATATCCAAGGGCAAGACTTCACATCCCCTATGCACTGTCCTATACAAGTGTCACAGTGACACTGAAACACTATTTCTGTATCTGATTATCACTGCTCATTTACATATCCCAGGCATATTAAAGTTTCTCAAAGGTCCTTAAAATTATTTATCAGCTTGTTTACTAATATGAGTTAAGACCATCTCAAGTATATCATTAATAGGTAAAACATGCCATTTGGAAAATCTTCACAGATATTTTAATAATTAAAAAATGTATTATCTTTATTTATTTATTTTTGGATAGAGACAGCCAGAAATCAAGAGGGAAAGAGGAGTTAGAGAGACAGAGAGACAGAGAGACACCTTCTTCTTCTAGCGTTTGCCCTTCTTCTGTAGCCAGTCAACAGCATCAGGTTGAGCCTGATGTAAAGTTTCGAGACCTCCTTTGAATCTGGAAAGGTGGCAGTCGTTGACTATGTGGGTCATAGACTGTCTGTAGCCGCAGGGGCAGTTCAGGTCGTCTCTGGCTCCCCAGCGATGGAACATAGCGGCGCACTGGCCATGGCCTATTCGATAGCGATTGAGGAGAGCCCAGTCATAACGTGCTAGGTCAAAGCCGGGTTGACGCTTGCAGGGGTCTGTGATGAGGTGTTTGTTTGTTCCACTACAGCACTGCTTCACCACTCACGAAGCCTTCCCCTGCAAGTGGGGACTGGGGGCTTGAACCCAGATCCTTGTGAATTGTAACATGTGCACTTAACCAGATGCACCACCATCCAGCCCCTAAATTGTTAGTATGAGTCAAGGACAATCTTTAGATTTATTTTTCTACATAAAGACCTCCAAAAGCTCTGATTTCCTCTCATGAGAAATGTATTACCACCCAGTTCATAAGAGTAATGTGCAGGCTGCAATCAAGGTGTTCCATGAAGAATGTATCTGTCACTATAGGTTTGCTAACAAAAGCTGGAATGTTTAATGTGTCCTCCTGGAGCAATGAGAAGACACAGCAGGACCATGGTAGGATAATGGTGACAGGACGGACCCAGAGAAATATCATATGTCCTCTGGGGAGGGTTTTGCAGCTCTACCTTCGTTCACTCATTACAAGCATCCCAGAGATTAACAATATCAAATACGTAGGTAGAATTTCTCAGGACCAGATAAAAATCAGTACAGTCTATTTTTTAAAAGGACCTATCTAAAGCAATCTCTGTATCACGCACATATTAAAAACTTATTCTGGCACAAACTAATTCTGGAAATGTTCACCATTTCTTAGCAAGGTCTGCATTATGTAGGGGAGAAGGAAAGAATGCCTCAACTGAGCAACTAAACTGTAACTTCCTACTCAAATGCTGAGTGAAAATAGCTCTAAGTATGTTTTTTTTTTAAATTTTCCCATCAACTTTTGGACTATTTATTCAGAGCACATAAAAATGTGGAAACTGAGCTTATTCCTGAGCCTCATACTTTATTTAGGATTCACTTCAAAATGCAATTTTATGACAAGAATATATTAGTTTAGTTCAAAAACAAACAAAAATTCATTCCATTGATTCCCTATCTTGTAGTTGCGTCTTGCTAGTTGACTGTGTAGAAAGATGAATAAGAAATTAAAAGAGCCTGTCTTTCCTTAGAGGAACAAACATAATATAAATTTAATGTAATCTGGAAATCGAGTATTAATTTAAATTTAACAGTAAACCAAGTAAAGAGCACTTAAATCAGTCTCTATATATAGGAACAGCCCTTCTGGAGAGCATGCTTCCTAAGTTGAGTGTTTAAGAGTAAAGTGAAAGTAAAGAAAGACAGGTAAGGGGGCCAGCAAGATAGTTCATTTGGACAGTTTGCTTGCTCTCTCACTCCCCTGACCCAGGTTCAAGCCCATCCCACATCACACTGAAGGAAGCTACTCTGCAGTAATGTTTTCCTCTGCATATCTGTCTCTTTTATTTAAAAAAAGGTCAGTTAGAAAACAAAAAAATAAAAATAAAATAAATAAAAATTTTTAAAAATCAGCCTGAAGCAGTGAAGGCCCAGTGATGACCAAAAGGGAAAGTAGATGGAACAACAAAGCAGAGACCAAAGGACAAAAGACTAATCTATGAATACAATTTAACAATTCCACTCTAAAGTGCATCTATATACTAAGTAGCAGTTAGTTGAATGTAGTTACATTTCACTGAAGAAACAAAGCTGATTTTTAGTTATTCTTTTTTTTAAGGTGTATTTTTAAATCTTTATTTATTATTGGATAGAGACAGCCAGAAATCAAGAGGGAAAGGGGAGATGGAGAGGGGGAGAGACAGAGAGACACTTGCAGCCCTGCTTCACCACTTGCAAAGCTTCCCCCTTGCAGGTGGGGAGTGGGGGCTCAAACCTCAAACCTGGGTCCTTGAGCACTGTAACATGTATGCTCAACCAGATGTGCCACTACCCAGTCCCGATTTTTAGTTATTCTTAAAGCTGGGTTATATTTTCCAAATTGTAGTATAGATTATATTGCTTAAGAGTGATCAGATATCAAGTGTTTTGCAGAAAAGTAGCAAGTATTTTAATAATTAAAAACCTTTTTTTATATTTTATTGTATATTTTTCTACATTTCAAAATGGAGTACTCTAATGAGCAGCATTAATGTATATTTTTAACATTTACTTCATATTTTTAGATTTAGCTATTGTAGCTATTTAGATATTGTAGGGGCTTGGTGGAGGTGTACCTGGTTAAGCATGCAAGGATCCAGGTTCAAGCCCCCACCCACCCCCACTCCCTACCTACAGGGGGTCCACTTCACAAGTGGTGAAGCAGGTCTGTAGTTGTCTCTCTCTGTCCTCTCTGTCTCTCTATCCTCTCTCGATTTCTCTCTGTCCCATCTAACAAAAAATTAAAAAGGAAAATACAATTTAGCATATAAAGCACATCATTATCTAACATGCAAACACTGTTATTGCTATTTCACTAAAATTTAGTGGAAATTAAGTAGGTTAATGAATGAATCTTCTTTTCTCTTGCCTTCATATTCATTCTGACACGTCCTGGCAGAGAGCTTTTCTTTAACAATATTTGATACAACTAGTACACATTAAGGCCTTCTCTAAATATATATATATATGCAATATGTCAGGTAATATTCACCTCAAATAGGTGTTACAATTCCCATCACTTTAGAAATAAAGAACCAGGGGTGCTGTGCAGTGGTGCACACAGTTAAGCACACATATTACCAAGCGTAAGGTTTGAACGCCTGCTCTCCATCTGGGGGGAGGGTGCTTCATGAACAGTGAAAGAAGTCTGCAGGTATCTATCTTTCTCTCTCCCTTCCTACCTCCCTCTCCTCTCTCAATTTTTCTGTGTCCTACTGAAAAAAAAAATAGAAAAAAATGGCCATCTGGAGCAGTAGATTTGTAATGCTGGCACTGAGCCTCACTGATAATTCTGGAAATACTGGTTTGCATTGTATACAATGACCAAACAACATAATACTTTTCTAATACTTTGCATATCTGCATAGGAGTTAAGATAAAGTTCCTACAATGGGTTATATAGAAAGGACATATTTTTATTTTAGTGATACTCACCTAAATAGGTGATTTCCATTTAGAGGATTCTAGTCAGACCATGAAGTTAGCCAACAGTTTAACAATGGTTCATTTCTAAAAGAGAGGAGAAAGCGTAAGTCAATACAACCAAAAAGACCAGCATTTTAAAATGAATGATGGTATCTGATTAATCAATTTTGCCCACTACTATGTGATAGTAATAAGAGAGGAAAAGGATACTTAGAGTTGAAGGTTAGTAAAGATGGAGCAAATAAACTTAAATGGCATAACACAGTGCACAGCCAACTTATGGCATATACTACTATAGACTGTAATATCATTGAATAATGGGGATGGATTCTTCAAACATTCAGGCAATTTTATGGCCAAAGACCACATTTGTCTTCATATAAGTTAAAAAGATGATAATTGAATTGCATGCTTCTGAAAAGAGATTGCCTATTAGATATTATTTGTGGTAATATTTTTATTTGGTTTCTTATGAATTATAAGCTGGTGTAGAGAGAATATTAAATTGCTTCTTAGTCTTTAGCAACTCTTTCTTGTCCCTTTCTGTGGAAATTATCTCTTATTGCTTTAAATGGCAATTATCTGTGCACACATCCCAGTCTTTTCCAGTCTGTTCAATTTCTCTATGTCCTACTGAATAAAAATCTTTGGGAAAGAGTGAACTATTAAATAATTAGAAATAAAATGATTTTAATATTCTTCTTAAAGATTTCTTAGAAAAAAGAGAATATGGGCAGGAGTAGATAGCATAATGGTTGTGTAAAGAGACTCTCATGCCTGAGGCTCCAAAGTCCCAGGTTCAATCCCCCACACCACCATAAACCAGAGCTGAGCAGTGCTCTAGTAAAAAAAAGAAAGAAAAAGAAAAGAAATAAAAAAGAGTATTTCTTCCACCTGTGTTAGCCATAAGTTGTACAGATAAGGATATGCAGTGAACCAGGAGATATATACAGAGTGGTATTGCCATAAGTGAGGGGCCTTTAAATGCCTTAAGGAATTTAACAGCTCAATATACCCTGCCCACATTCTAAAAAGCAAACTTTTTCATCTACTTCCCACACAGCAGTTCACCTAGACCATGACCCACATTTTTGGTATGTGATCGTAGGCCTCCATGGCCCCATTGCCTTAATTTTATTAAATGAGAATGATTCATTTCCACGTTGCTTAGATCTAAAAATGTGTGTACATTTTCATCTCGTGCTATCACAATCTACATAGTGAACCCTCACAACTCCTCTTTTTAAAATGCTTGTGGAATCTGACCTCACCACCAGGTTGGCTCTGGCCCTTCAACTATCACCTGAACCACTGCCACATCCACCCTGCTTCCAATCTTCAGACCATTTCATCTGAAAACCCAGAAATGCCTCTCTATAATAAAAGAGAAGTCCTGTTTATCTAAAACCCACCCTTGGCTGTTGAGGAGGTGGTACAATGGCCAAGCAAGAGGTCCTAAGTTTGATCCCTGGGGTAGAGTGATGCTCTCTGGTTCTTTTTTTCTCCTATCTTCTCTCTTTCATCGGTAAGTAAATAAAATATTTTTAGAAGTTATATTTAAGAAAATAAAAAACAACCACTGGCATCCCATCTCATTTGTAACACAGCCCAAATATGATATGAACTGATACGCTTCTTGACGTTTTTTCCAAGCACACACTCTTCTCTCACCTCAGCCCAACCACACTGATTTCCATGCTACTCTGCAAAGATATCTAGAATGACACTTTTCAATGGTCTTCAAGAGATTCATCAGATCCGCTATTTGACCTCAAATTTTTTGAGAAGTTTTCCATGCTATTGCTCACTAAAATAGGGCTCCCATTACAGTGATGCCATTTATTATTATTATTGACAGATTTTGTATCGATGTATGCCTTGTCTGGATTTTTCCATCATAATGCAAAATCTATGAGCTCAGGAATGTCACACACTGTGGTATCCCTACCACTAAGAATAATTGTCCCATAATAGCTACTTTGTATTATTGGATGAATTAATGGCTAGCACACTTATGTGAAAACACACACACACACACACACACACACACACACACACACACACCACCTTCAGCTCTGACTGATGTTGGTGCTAAGGACTGAATCTGAATCTTTGGTGCCTTGGGCATGAAAGTCTTTTTTTTTGTGTGACCATTCTATTATTTCTATATATCTTTACGTTAAGTATTTTAAGAGAAAGTTTGTTTTGCTTGGCAGATTCAGCTCAGTAAGCTTAAATGTGCATGCACATGCATACAGGTGCTCATCATTTGACAGATAATATGATAAGCTATGTGGCAACTTAATTGGAAAGTAAAATCCAATCTAACAGAGTAACCATAACACAGAAAAATGCAAATGATTAAGAGAAGAGAATCTGAAGGAAAAGAAAGAAGGGAAGGGGGAAGATGGCGGCCTGAGAAATCGCTAACAGCGAGTGCTCTGATAGCATCGTCGGCAACGGTAGGATTTTCTGCCTTTAGCAGGCCAGTCAATAAGGGGGAGGCACCAAAGAAGTGATTACAGTTTAATTTGGGTTAACAATTAGAGCAAAGGTGACACGGACTAGCGGGGCGCCAGAATTCCCAGGCGGCGCCAGGCAAGGCGAGTGCGCCGGGCATTGTCCTCCGCCCGCCAGGGAAGGCGGTTCCTCCGCCGGTTGCAGAGCGCGGCGGGCAGAGGACCCGGAGAGAGCACTTTAGCCCGGGGGCTGCCTCTTGGGAGTCACCAGGGTCCACCGCGACCCTGAGGGTGGATCCAAAGACTTCTTGAGTATAGCTCTCATTGGATCAAAGGACTTGGAGCTAGTTTTCATTTTTGAGAAATCCTTTTAAAAAGTCTGGAGGGGGGGGTTCCCGGAAGATGGCGGACTGAGAAGCGGCTAGCCTTTGAACTCCGGACACATCTCGTGTAAACAATAGGATTTTCTGCCTTTAGCAGGCCAGCCAATAAGGGGCCATAACGGTCATACCAAGGATGTGTCTATAACTTAATTTGGGTTAAGAATTAGAGTAGGGGGAAAAAATTCTTTTTTCTTCCTTTTAATTATCAAGCATACATCCTTCCCGCCGCCCCCCCCCCCCCCATAAGCAGTGCCTGGGACCAGCTACTAGCAGGATACCCCATACCACCAAACAGGGTTTTTTTTTTTTTTTTTTTAATTCACTGATACACATTTGGGAAGTTCCTCACACTGCTCTTTAATTACAACTCTTCTTCTTATCTTCTCCCTTTTCTCTCTCTTATCTCTCTCTATCTCTCTCTCTCTCTCTCTTTTTTTTTTTTTAATCTTGTCATACACTTCTTTCTTCTTTGCCTTTCTGAATTTGTGAATTACTTTGGGGAAGAAATCTGACCCAGAGTGGACTCTCTATGTGTCTATCTCTGCTCTAGTTCCCTTTACACTCTTGTTACCCTTAGAATATACACTGGATAGTAGATTTGCATAACTGTCTATTCTTGCTATCCTCTCTTCCTTTTCTCTTTCTTCACTGGGATTTGGTTACTATTCTTTCACGGACTGGAGAAATTGTTTGGCTAACTGGTAACGATTAAACTCCTTCAATACTTACTTCAGTTGCTACTGTTATTCTGGAGGTTGGTGAGTGCAATTGTCATAAAGGTATTTAGTACAGTGTTACTTGTGCTCAAAACACAACAACTGAGGAACAACAGAGCACTAAAAAAAAAAAAAAGAGAGAGAAACACATAAATTAAAAAAAAATGGGTAGATTAAAAACAAATAAAACTGCTACCCCAATGAATGAAGACAAGAGCCCAGAAGAAACCACAAATCAGTCAGAAGTAACCATAGATAAGAAAAGTATGCAAGCAATAATAAACTTATTAATCACAGAAATGAAAACAACATTGGAGGAAAGAAATGGCAGTATTAGGGAAACAACAGTTGAGACCCCCAAGGAAAATACTGATTATCTTGAGACAATTAGAGAACTGAAAGCTGAAATAGCTGTAATGAAGAAAGAAGCTGAGGCAAGGGAAAGCAGACTAACAGAAGCAGAAAACAGAATTAGTCAGACAGAGGATGAGTTAGAGAAAACTAAGAAAGAGGTGAAAGAGCTTAAAAAGAGATTGAGAGACACTGAAAACAACAACAGAGACATATGGGATGATCTCAAAAGAAGTAACATTCGTATAATTGGCCTGCCAGAGGAAGAAAGAGAGGAAGGGGAAGCAAACATTCTAGAGGAAATAATACAAGAAAATTTCCCAGACCTGAATAACAGAAAGGATATCAAGGTACAAGAGGCCCAGAGAGTACCAAACAGAATCAACCCAGACCTGAAAACACCAAGACACATCATAGTCACAATGAGAAGAAGTAAGGATAAAGAAAGGATTCTAAAGGCTGCAAGAGAGAAACAAAAAGTCACATACAGGGGAAAACCCATAAGACTTTCTGCAGATTTCTCAACTCAAACTCTAAAAGCCAGAAGGGAGTGGCAAGATATCTATCGAGCCCTGAATGAAAAAGGGTTTCAACCAAGGATTATATATCCTGCTAGACTTTCATTCAAGCTAGATGGAGGGATCAAAACCTTCTTAGACAAACAACAGTTAAAGGAGGCAACCATCACCAAGCCGGCCCTGAAAGAGGTACTAAAAGACCTCTTATAAACAAGAACATCACTATAATACTTGTAATATATCAGAGTAAACAAATTGTTTTTTAGAACAATGGCACTACAATACATTAAATCCATAATATCAATAAATGTCAATGGCTTAAACTCACCCATCAAAAGGCACAGGGTGGGGGGATGGATCAGAAAACATAACCCAACCATATGCTGCTTGCAAGAATCACATCTGTCACAACAAGATAAACACAGACTTAAAGTGAAAGGATGGAAAACTATCATAAAGGCTAACGGTCCACAAAAAAGGGCAGGAACAGCATTCTCATCTCAGACACGATAGATTTTAAATTAAATAAAGTAATAAAAGATAGGCAAGGACATTACATAATGATTAGAGGATCAATCAGCCAAGAAGACTTAACAATTATTAACATCTATGCACCCAACGAGGGACCATCTAAATACATTAAACACCTATTGAAAGAATTTCAAAAATACATCAATAGTAATACAATAATAGTGGGAGACTTCAATACCCCACTCTCACACTTAGACAGATCAACAAAGCAGAGAACCAATAAAGATACAAGAGAATTGAATGAAGAGATTGACAGACTAGACCTCTTGGACATTTTCAGACTCCTCCACCCCAAAAAACTGGAATACACCTTCTTTTCAAATCCACACAACACATACTCAAGGATAGACCACATGTTAGGCCACAAAGACAGCATCAATAAATTCAAGAGCATTGAAATCATCCCAAGTATCTTCTCAGACCACAGTGGAGTAAAACTAACTTTTAACAACAAACGGAAAATTATTAAAAGACATAGAATTTGGAAACTAAACAACATGCTCCTTAAGAACCACTGGGTCAGACACTCACTCAAACAGGAAATTCAAATGGTCCTGGAAACTAATGAAAATGAAGACACAACCTATCAAAATATTTGGGACACAGCTAAAGCAGTACTGAGAGGGAAACTTATAGCTATACAATCACATATTAAACACCAAGAAGAAGCCCAAATAAACGAACTTACTACACACCTCAAGGACTTAGAGGAAGAGGAACAAAGGAACCCTAAAGCAACCAGAAGGACAGAAATCACTAAAGTTAGAGCAGAAATAAACAACATCGAAAATAAAAGAACCATACAAAAGATCAATGAAGCCAAATGTTGGTTCTTTGAAAGATTAAACAAAATTGACAAACCCCTAGCCAGACTCACCAAACAAAAAAGAGAGAAGACTCAAATTAATAGAATTGTAAACGATACAGGAGATATCACAACTGACACCACAGAAATCCAGAGAATTCTGCGAAACTTCTATAAAGAACTATATGCCACCAAGCTAGAGAATCTGGAAGAAATGGAACAATTCCTAGAAACCTATGCACTTCCAAAACTGAACCAAGAAGAACTACAAAATCTAAATGCACCAATCACAGACAAAGAAATTGAAACCGTTATTAAGAATCTCCCCAACAACAAAAGTCCTGGACCAGATGGCTTCACAAACGAATTCTACAAAACTTTCAGGAAACAGTTAATACCCATACTTCTTAAGCTATTCCATAAGATTGAAGATACAGGAATACTCCCTTCCACCTTTTATGAAGCCAACATCACCCTGATACCAAAAGCTGATAGGGACAGAACAAAAAAGGAAAACTACAGACCAATATCTCTGATGAACATAGATGCCAAAATATTAAACAAGATCTTGGCCAACCGGATACAGCAACACATCAAAAAGATTGTTCATCATGACCAAGTGGGATTCATCCCAGGAATGCAAGGCTGGTTCAACATCCGTAAATCAATCAATGTCATTCATCACATCAATAAAAGCAAAGCCAAAAACCACATGATTATCTCAATAGATGCAGAGAAAGCCTTTGACAAAATCCAACACCCATTCATGCTCAAAACTCTACAAAAAATGGGAATAGATGGGAAATTCCTCAAGATAGTGGAGTCTATATATAGCAAACCTACAGCCAACATCATACTCAATGGAGAGAAGCTGAAAGCATTCCCCCTCAGATCAGGGACTAGACATGGCTGCCCACTGTCACCGTTACTCTTCAACATAGTATTGGAAGTTCTTGGCATAGCAATCAGGCAAGAGAAAGAAATCAAAGGGATACAGATTGGAAGGTAAGAAGTCAAGCTCTCACTATTTGCAGATGATATGATAGTATACATAGAAAGACCTAAAGAATCCAGTAGAAAATTACTGGAAGTTATTAGGCAATATAGCAAGGTATCAGGCTACAAAATCAATGTACAAAAATCAGTGGCATTTCTTTATGCAAACACTAAATCTGAAGAAGAAAACATCCAGAAATCACTCCCATTTACTGTTTCAGCAAAATCAATCAAATACCTAGGAATAAAGTTGACCAAAGAAGTGAAAGACTTGTATGCTGAAAACTATGAGTCGCTACTCAAGGAGATAGAAACTGATACCAAGAAATGGAAAGATATCCCATGCTCATGGATTGGAAGAATAAATATCATCAAAATGAACATTCTCCCCAGAGCCATATACAAATTTAATGCAATACCCATCAAAGTTCCACCAAGCTTCTTTAAGAGAATAGAACAAACACTACAATCATTTATCTGGAACCTGAAAACACCTAGAATTGCCAAAACCATCCTAAGGAAAAGAAACAGAAATGGAGGCATCACACTCCCAGACCTTAAACTATATTATAAAGCCATCATCATCAAAACAGCATGGTACTGGAACAAAAATAGGCACACAAACCAGTGGAACAGAATTGAAATCCCAGAAGTAAATCCCAACACCTATGGGCATCTAATCTTTGATAAGGGGGCCCAAAGGATTAAATGGAAGAAGAAGGCTCTCTTCAATAAATGGTGCTGGGAAAACTGGGTTGAAACATGCAGAAGAATGAAATTGAACCACTTTATCTCACCAGAAACAAAAATCAACTCCAAATGGATCAAAGACCTAGATGTCAGACCAGAAACAATCAAATACTTAGAGGAAAACATTGGTAAAACACTTTCCCATCTACACCTCAAGGACATCTTTGATGAATCAAACCCAATTGCAAGGAAAACCAAAGCAGAAACAAACCAATGGGACTACATCAAATTGAAAAGCTTCTGCACATCCAAAGAAACTATTAAACAAACAGAGAGACCCCTCACAGAATGGGAGAAGATCTTCACATGCCAGACATCAGACAAGAAACTAATCACCAAAATATATAAAGAGCTCAGCAAACTTAGCCGCAAAAAAGCAAATGACCCCATCCAAAAATGGGCAGAGGAAATGAACAAAACATTCACCACAGAGGAGATCCAAAAGGCTAACAAACATATGAAAAACTGCTCTAGGTCACTGATTGTCAGAGAAATGCAAATTAAGACAACACTAAGATACCACCTCACTCCTGTAAGAATGGCATACATCAAAAAGGACAGCAGCAAAAAATGCTGGAGAGGATGTGGGGACAGAGGAACCCTTTTACATTGCTGGTGGGAATGTAAATTGGTACAGCCTCTGTGGAGAGCAGTCTGGAAAACTCTCAGAAGGCTAGACATGGACCTTCCATATGACCCAATAATTCCTCTCCTGGGGTTATACCCCAAGGACTCCATAACACCCAACCAAAAAGAGGTGTGTACTCCTATGTTCATAGCAGCACAGTTCATAATAGCTAAAACCTGGAAGCAACCCAGGTGCCCAACAACAGATGAATGGCTGAGAAAGCTGTGGTATATATACACAATGGAATACTATGCAGCTATCAAGAACAATGAACCCACCTTCTCTGACCCATCTTGGACAGAGCTAGAAGGAATTATGTTAAGTGAACTAAGTCAGAAAGTTAAAGATGAGTATGGGATGATCCCACTCATCAACAGAAGCTGACTTAGAAGATCTGAAAGGGAAACTAAAAGCAGGACCTGATCAAATTGTAAGTAGGGCACCAAAGTAAAAACCCAGTGGTGAGGGGTAGGCATGTAGCTTCCTGGGCCAGTGGGGGGTGGGAGTGGGCGGGAGGGATGGGTCACAGTCCTTTGGTGGTGGGAATGGTGTTTATGTACACTCCTAGCAAAATGTAGACATATAAATCAGTAGTTAATTAATATGAGAGGGGGAAATCAATTGTATGTCTCAAAGGTTCTCAAAAGACAAACTGAATCTTTTTAATAGATAGGCTACGTATTTGATATGCGGACTCTCTCAAAAGCCTAGACCAAGTAGATTAGAAGCTTCCAATAGCACAGCTATATACAAGATACTGGGTACTGTACAGCAAACCATAACAAAGGGACTTTTCAAAGTTAACCCAATTAACAAATAATGTGATGATAATATTAACTATTGATTGTCTTTTTGAACCCTAAGACAGCAGGAACCTCACATCTTCACTATAGAGCCCCTACTTCCCCCAGTCCTGGCACCCTTGGATAGGGCTCACTTTCCCGTATGCCTCTCCCAATCCATACCAAATAATATTGCATCCGCCGATCACAACCTAACCAAAGCAACGATTGCCATCTCAACATGCTTCACCTCAGAGTGTATCCAGAGACTTCACGTGTGGAATGACAACCCTTCAGCTTCATTACTCGGGTGAGACCTTTCCTTTTATAGTACACTCTAATTTCATCTCAGGTAGTTCATTTTCTAACAAAGTCCCATAACCTAGACATACACCAGTTTCTGTGAGAGAGAGCGTATGTGCACACGTATCCATAAACTACTGCAAAATATATACCTGAAAGCAGGATTACACTAGAGTTTGCAGTGAGTACCTCCCTAACACTTCCTCTCCACTATTCCAAACTTGGGATCCATGATTGCTCAACAAATTGTTTGGCTTTGTATGTTAACTCTCTTTTCAATCACCAGGTTCCAGATGCCACCAGGATGCTGGCTAGGCTTCCCTGGATTGAAGACCCCACCAATGTGTCCTGGAGCTCAGCTTCCCCAGAGACACACCTTACTAGGGAAAGAGAGAGGCAGACTGGGAGTATGGACCGACCAGTCAACGCCCATGTTCAGCGGGGAAGCAATTACAGAAGCCAGACCCTCTACCTTCTGCAACCCTCAACGACCCTGGGTCCATGCTCCCAGAGGGCTAGAGAATGGGAAGGCTATCATGGGAGAGGGTTGGTTATGGGGATTGGGTGGTGGGAATTGTGTGGAGTTGTACCCCTCCTACCTTATGCTTTTGTTCACTAATCCTTTCTTAAATAAAAAATTAAAAAAAAAAAAAAAAGAAAGAAGGGAAGAAATCAAATGAAAATGAGAAACCATTAACCATTAGACTAATACTCAGAAGAAAAAGTATATGTGAGGACAGTGAGGAGAATAAGAGAGGATTTGTGAAAATGGTAGGTGGTTGTAATGATAAAGAATGAATACTGGTTTGTAGCAACAGGCAAAAAACTAGGAGTCAACTTGGACTGATGAGTCCTAGTTAAGGTCTACTCTTTTTCTTATTATCTTTATTTATTTATTGGACAGAGACAGCCAGAAATCAAGATGGGAGGGGGGACAGAGAGGAACAGAGACAGAGACACACCTGCAGCACTGCTTCACCACCTGTGAAGCTTTCCCCCTGCAGGTGGGGACCAGGGACTCAAACCTGGGTCCTTGTACATTGTAACATGTGTGCTCAACCAGGTGTGCCACCACCCAGCTCCTTAAGGTCTATTCTTTAAAGCAATTTTCTCCTGGTTTCTCCTGCCCCACCCAGACACCCCTCTGAAATAAATGGGAGCAGGCCTGCAAGAGCCAGGTTAAATGGCTCTGTCTCCTTTGCTCCCTCCCAGATTCTCAACAGTGATAGTTTCTCAGGTCTGGAAGCCAAATCATGACATCTTTTTAAACTTGTACGTATGATTTCCCTGGTGCCAGAGTTGATGTGTCATGGAAAGATGGCCTACAGCTATGCCTTATAAAGCAGACAAAATAAAACACACAGTGTTCTTCCTGTTGTCAGGCATCCCTCTTATAACTGAGTTGTGCTGTCCCCCTTCATTCTGTTTGTTCTGACAAGTTTGCATGTCAGGACATCTATTGCCTTTCCGAGTGCTCTATTGATAAAGTGCTTGGTCATACTAAAAGTCTTAGAGAGCTCATCAGTGCCAGATTTTCACTGAACCAGCTGCTTATACAATTTTTCATGGCAATTCAGCAAAGTATAAGTGCACAGACTGCTAGAGTGCGGCTTAAGTGAATCGACCTGGCAGTTGTTGTGTGGGCTGTTTAGAACATGTATTGCATCAAATATGCTCACTGTTTTGACATACTTGTCAAAATGTGAATCCTAGAAAACTCTGAATTCACGTTTTTCCTTTTGCTATATAAATAGTAGCCACCAACACAATGGACATTTTTAAAATTTTCATCAGATTCTTTGATATTATCAAAACACACCTCTAAGAAAGCAAATTATAGGCAAGCATATGAAAAGAGCTGGGAAAAAATACCCCAAAACTACAATAGGATAAAGACATTCATTTGTGACTATCATTAAGGCTCATGATTCAAGAGTCAACCAACTGCCTCAGCAAGATTACAATGTATTTTAGACTATGAACCCAGATTTCTTGCAGAACTTTTTTATCCGAAAGTATTACAAAACAAACAGCTGTATGCATCTTTCACTCCATCTTCATTGCTTGTATGTAGTGCAGAATATCTTAAGCCAAACCAAGTAAAGTTAAAAATTTCCTTTAAAAGTTGGAGAGAGGAATTTAAAAAAAAAAAAAAGTTGGAGAGAAGTAAAGCCTTCCATTTTTTAGTCGAGACAGCACTAATCAAAAAGAGATCTGGAAATTATTTGGTAAGAACATTATTTGGTGAATTTCACTATTGTAGGTGACATGGGAAATTAATTTGTTTAATTGTCCTAACTCGTATTCAATTTACCCAATTATGAATGCTTCATGATTATACTGTTGATCCAAATTTACTCAAATAATGGGGCTTCAAAAAATTAAACTAAAGTGCATTTATTTTTAGTCACCTTAAAAGAGTTCTTAAGAAGATACTTAGATTAAAACTTGTGTGTGTCTTATAGTCACATGTTTTAAACATCTAAGCACATGCAAATTAATAACCAGATGTTCTGACACTGTGCAGGGAGTTTATTTTAATTGAAGGGGTTAATGATTTACAGTGAAGTCATTGACATATGCTTGCAATTTTATTATGTACCAGCCCCAAAGTTTTCTTCCTCTCCTTCCCCCAGAGTCTTTTACTTTGGTACAAAACACCATGCCAGTCCTTGTTTCACTTTGTGCTCTCCCTCTCCACTTCTACTATCTTAAGTTCCACTAATAAGTGAGAACATTTGATATTCATCCATCTCTTTCTGGCATATCTCATCAACATGATGGGATATAGGTCTACAGTTTTCTTTTTTGGTAGAGTCCTTTTCTGCTTTGGGGATCAGAGTGAGATCAGTCTCATAAAATATGTTTGGGTGTGTTCCCTCCTTTTCTTTTCTGGAAGAGTTTAAGGAGAATGGGTGTTAGTTCTTCTCTGAATGTTTTATAAAAGTCATTAGTGCTGGGAGGTGGCACACCTGGTTGAGTGCATGTATTACAATGTACAAGGATCTGGGTTCGAGTCCCCGGTCCCCACCTGTAGGGGGAAAGCTTTACGAGTGCTTAAGCAGGGCTGCAAGTGTCTCTCTGTCTCTCTCTCTCCCTCTCTATCAGCCCCCTCTCTCTTGATTTCTGGATGTCTCTATCCAATAAATAAAAGATAATTTTAAAAAAGTATAAAAAACATTTTTAAAAAGTCATTAGTATAGCCATCTGGACCTGGGCTTTTGTTCTTGGGGAGGCTTTTGATTACTGTTTCAATTTCTGCACTAGTGATTGGCATGTTAAGTTTATCTACTTCTTGTGTCAAGGATGGCAGTTGGTATGACTCTAAGGATGTGTCCATTTCTTCAAAGTTGAAGAATTCATTTTTCTATAGATGTTCATCTTATAGATGTCTTGAATGATCCTTTGTATCTCTGTCTTGTCTATTGTAGTATCTTGTCTCTCATTTCTCAATGATTTTACCTTAGCTTTCTCTTTCTCTTAGTAAGTGTAGCTAGTATTTTCTGTTTTATTTATTCTTTCAAAAAAAGCAGCTCTTAGTTTCATCAATCTTCCCAGTTGTTTTTCTGATTGTTTATTTGTTTTCTATTTGTTGATATTTGCTATGCTTTTATCTATTTCCTATCTCCTGCTGACCTTTGGATCTTTTTGTTGTTCCATTTCTACTTTTTCAGTTGGGTTGTTAGATGGTTTATTAGTGATTTTTTTCTTTTATTAATATGGGCCTGTATTGCTATGAACTTTCCTCTCAGGCCTGATTTTGCTGTATTCCATAGGGTCTGATAACTGGTTTATTGATTTTCCTTGATATCGAGGAAATTCACTTTCTTTTTTGATTTCTTCAATGACCCACATGTTATTCAGAAGCATGCTGTTTAGTCTCCAGACTTTGGGGGAAGGGGTTTTTTCTTTCTGTGGTTGACTTCTAGCACGGTACCATCATGGTCTGAGGAGATGCATTCTATGATTTTAATATCCCCATATTTGTTTAGGCTATCCTTGTGACCCAGCATATGCTCAATTCCTGTGAATGATCCATGTATACTTGAGAAGGATACATCTTAATTTCATTTGAGATGGAAAGTTCTGCATACATCTGTTTTGGATTTAATTTTCTGTAAGATCCAGGTCAATTTAATCTTTGGAAATGAAAAGAAAAATCATTCATTCATTTTTCAGTAAGTATTCTAGAGCTAGATGGCCTACATTTCAAACCCTAACTCACCTTGTAGCAATTATATATATGCACACATGTTATAATTTCCATCACTCTATTTTCTTAAGAGTAAAACTAAGCATAATAATTTCATAGTATTATTTTTAAGATTAAATGAGTTGAATTGTGTAAAACATTTAACAGAGCTTCTAACATCTGGAAAAGACTATAGCAACAATGTATTACAACTATAGAATAGTAATACTCATGTAGTATTAGTTAATACTGATTTTTAAAATACTTTCATTGAACGTGAACCTGTAAGAAACTCTGAAACCATAAAAGTAATTAATAAAGACATAGTTTCTATCATAATACAAATTAAAAGCTAGTAGTTAGGACAAATAATAGCCAAACAGAGACACCATAAAAATTCTGACTGAGGGAGTCGGGCTGTAGTGCAGCGGGCTAAGCGCAGGTGGTGCAAAGCACAAAGACCGGCATAAGGATTCCGGTTCGAACCCTGGCTCCCCACCTGCAGGGGAGTCACTTCACAGGCGGTGAAGCAGGTCTGCAGGTGTCTATCTTTCTCGCCTCCTCTCTGTCTTCCCCTCCCTCTCTCCATTTCTCTCTGTCCTATCCAACAACAACAACAACAACAATAATAACTACAACAATAAAACAACAAGGGCAACAAAAGGGAATAAACAAATAAAATAAATATAAAAAAATTAAAAAAAAAATTCTGACTGTGCTGAGTGGCGTAAAGATAAGCAAGCTTCCATGAAAAGATAATAGAGAAAATTATTATAATCAGAATAAATGAAATTGTTTTGACTGTGATTTTTTTTATGTCAAAGAGAAGGAATGGGCAAAACACTTTCAAAAGAATAAATAAAACACATTAAGTACAAGAAATATTTAGGGTAATTACAAATCTGTAAAAAACTAGCATCTACAAATACAGAACCCCCCCCCCCCCCCATTTTTCCCCATTCAGTGAGGACAGTATTTGTACAACCACTAATAGGAGAACATTAAGCCATTGCCTCCCAATATTAAAAAAAAAAGTTCCGCCTGCCAGACGGAAGTAGACAAGCACACAACAGGTAAATTGAAGACTCAGAGATCCGGAGCAAACACAGCATTAAGGAGATATTTGATCTTCCATGCAAGGTAACTTATCTCTTCTCAGGATAAATCTAAGTGGACAGTATGCATTGTGCATTGGCTGTGGGTGAAGATAGGATGCACTGATTTGCTCAGGCTGAAAGTCATGGTTTCTCCAGGTATATCACTTATTGTCTTCTCAGTCATCCACAGAGAGGCAAACCTGGGAAACTCACTGGGCTACTCAAGTTCCAGCATAGTCGATGCAGATTTACAGATTTTACATGAGAGTTGATTCTCTCAATTTTGGAGACAAAGCTTGGATGAGGCATTTAGCTAGTAGAAAATAGGAGAGAAATAAATAAATAAAGGAAGGAAGAAAGGAAGAAAGGAAGAAAGGAAGGGGGAGGGAGAGAAGGAGGGAGGAATGGAGGAAGACTGGTCATGTTATACAGGAAAAGGACACACAATTTTTCTGAACTATCTCCTTAGTCAGTATTTTCCAATTTTTGTTTAAAATAAATGTTCCCAAAATTATTCTGCACCCCATACTGACCCTGGGTCCATACTCCCAGAGGGATAAAGAATAGGGAAGCTATCAGGGGAGGGGATGGGATACGGAGTTCTGGTGGTAGGAACTGTGTGGAGTTGTACCCCTCTTATCTTATGGTTTTGTCGGTGTTTACTTTTTATAAATAAAATTATATATATATATATATTTTTTTTTAACCAGACACCTATCCTGAGAGTCTACTTCTCTGGATCCCTACTAGGACCTAAAATTTCATATTTTTAAAAAGTATACCAATTAAAGCTCCTCATAAGGAAGCATTAAGGAAGACTGAATTTAAACACACCAGTTATGATTAATGAAAACTGAAAACTGATGAAATTTACAGAATATGTGTAATTTATTTAATAACTATAAATGAGATGAAATGCATCAAATTCTTGCCATACAATGTGGATTTCATTTTCCTCAATACATTCACTTGATGTATTCATAGAGGTGTAAATTTAAGAACTCTAGAATATTCTTTATTTTTTCAGAGGTAGGGCTTTGCACACAAATGACTTCACTACTCCCAAGCAGTTTCATTGGGAGGTGGGAGAGAAATGAGAGAGAGAGATATCATAGTACTAAAGATTCTCATGTGTACACATGGTTACAAATATGGCAAGGCACATGCCCTACCTGAACTAACTCTTGACTCCTAGAATATTCTTTTTTTAAATTAGTAATTTAATATTAGTTTACAAAATTACAAGATAACAGGTGTACAGTTTCACACTGTTCTCACTATTAACGTTTTATGTCCCCATTCCCTTCATTGGAAACTGTAGTAGTGCTCCCAAGGTCACAGATATGGGATGGCTATTATTTCAGAACCCAGAGTGCTAATCATTACACCAAGGAGCCACCACAAGGGATAGCTATTATTTCTATAACTATCTATCTACATTTTTGCCAATTTTTTCTATAGTCCTGCCTTCTCTTCCTCTTCTTTCCTTTTCTCTTATTTTCTTTCTCTTCTTTCTTTTTTTCCCTTTTGCTTCCAGACTCATTGCTGGGGCTCAGTACCAGCACTACAAATTCACTGCTCCTGGAGGCTTTTTTTTTTTTTTTTGGATAGGACAGAGAGAAATTGAGAGAGTAGGGGAAGATAGAGAGGGGAAGGAAAAGACAGACACCTGCAGACCTCTTTCACCAATACTGAAGTGATCTCCTTGCTGGTGAGGAGTTGGGGTTTGAACCTGGATCTTTTCACAGGTCCTTGTGCTTTGTATTATGTGTGTTTAACCTGTTATGCTACTGCCCACCCCACCCCCTTCTCTTCCTTTCTAAGTCACACTTACACCTATTTCTTCTTTTTCTTTTATATATTTCTTTATTGGGAGATTATTATTTTATAATCAACAGTAAATACAGTAGTTTGTACATGCATAACATTTCTCAGTTTTCTACACAACAATGCAATCTCTACTAGGTCCTCTGCCATCCTGTTCCAGGACCTGAACTCCCTCCCCCGCCCCGCAAGTCTTTTACTTTGGTGCAATGCATCATCTACACCTATTTCTATGTCTAAAGGTCTTTCTGTTTTCCCTCTTCTTTCTCTGGGACCTGATGGAATTGAGTTTCAGAGTCTTCTAGTCATCTTCCCCTACATTTCTACCCCTCTGAAAGTATGGACCAAAATTCTTTTTGGGGTGCAGAAGGTGGGAGTTCTGGCTTCTGTAATTGCTTCACAACAGCATTGGGAGTTGGCAGGTGGATCCATACCGCCAGCCTCTTTCTATCTTTCCCTAGTGTGACACAGCTCTGGAGAGGTGAGGTTCCGGGACACATTGATGAGGTCGTTTGCCCACGGAGTTCAGGATGAAATCATAGTAGCATCCACAATTTGGTGTCTGAAAGGCAGTTAAGATATAATGCAGAACAAAATGTTTACCAAAAAGGAACCAGAAAGTAGGAATAGAGCAGGTGAAAATAGGGATTTTAGGTTGGTAAGAAGCTAGAAAGCCTATTTTAG
The DNA here is from genome assembly GCF_950295315.1 of Erinaceus europaeus. Classification (NCBI taxonomy): domain Eukaryota; kingdom Metazoa; phylum Chordata; class Mammalia; order Eulipotyphla; family Erinaceidae; genus Erinaceus; species Erinaceus europaeus. The sequence continues at coordinate 55,044,765 of NC_080168.1, forward strand.
GTATGTTCCTAGGGGCCCATGACTTTGGTACTTTTTGCTTGAGCTTTATAGTTAACATGAAAGTGGCCTCAGAATACTGTCTAGAAGATGTAGTTAATGTTGGCAATAGAAATAGAAAGCTAAGGGGAGTTCCCGGAAGATGGTAGACTGAGAAGATGCTAGTGGCTTGAGCTCTAACCACATCTCCTGGAAACAGTAGGATTTTCTGCCTTTAGTAGAACAACCAATAAGGGGTCCTAGAGGTGACACCAAGGAGGTGACTTTAACCTAATTTGGGTTAAGAACTAGAGTAGGAAAAAAGGGGAAAATTTTTTTTTTCCTTTTAATTTTTAAGCATACCTCCTTCCCTGCCCCCACCCAGCCAGTCCTTGGGGACCAGCTCCTAGCAGGGGAGCCTTTTCTTTACCAAATTCCTATCCCACCAGGGAGTATCATTCATTCTAAGTCTATACCCTTCTGAAACCTCTGGCCTTTTTTCTTTCTAAGTAGCCAACCCCCCCCACCGCACTCCCCATAGCTAATTAAATAATTAAAAATAAATACATTAAAAAAAAACCTTTCCTTTCACTACTCTTTTATGACTGTTCTTTTTCTTAGCTTTTTATTTTTTCTCTATCTCTCTTTTTTTCTTTTTCTCATTCTTGTCATCCATTCTTCCTTAATCCTACAGCTTCCAAAGTCACAGCCCCCTGCCCCCACACCACCAAACAGTGTGCTTTTTTGAATTCACTGATACACATTTGGGAATTTCCTTTCACTTCTCTTTAATTACAGCTGTTTTTCTTATCTTTTCCCTTTTCTCTCTCTTCTCTCTCTCTCTCTTTTTTATCTTGTCATACACTTCTTCCTTCTTCTTTGCCTTTCTAAATTTGTGAATTATTTTGGGGAAGAAATCTGACTCAGAGTGGACTCTCTATGTGTGTATCTCTGCTCTAGTTCCCTTTCCCCTCTTGTTACCCCTAGAATATACAGTGGATAGTAGATTTGCATAACTGTCTATTCTTGCTATCCTTTCTTTCTTTTCTCTTTCTTCTTCACTGAGATTTGGTCACTATTTATTCACGGACTGGAGAAATTGTTGGGAGACCTGGTAACTATTAAACTGCTTAAATACTTGCTTCAGGTACTACTGTAATTCCTGAGGTTGGTGAGTGCTATTGTCATAAAGGTATTTAGCACAGTGTTACTTGTACTCAAGACACAACAACTGAGGAACAACACAGCATAAAAAAAGAAACACATAAATCAAACAAATGGGTAGATCAAAACCAAATAAACTGCTACTCCAATGAATGATGAAAAGAGCCCAGAAGAAACTACAAATCAGCCAGAAGTAAACATAGATAAGAAAAGTATTCAAGCAATAATAAACTTATTAATCGCAGAAATGAAAACAACATTGGAGGAAAGGAATGTCAGTATTAGGGAAACAACAGTTGAGACCCCCAAGGAAAATACTGATTATCTTGAGGCAATTAGAAAACTGAAAGCTGAAATAGCTGTAATGAAGAAAGAAGCTAAGCAAGGCAAAGCAGACTAACAGAAGCAGAAAACAGAATTAGTCAGACAGAGGATGAGTTAGAGAAAACAAAGAAAGAGGTGAAAGAGCTGAAAAAGAGATTGAGAGACACTGAAAACAGAGACATATGGGATGATCTCAAAAGAAGTAACATTCGTATAATTGGCCTGCCAGAGGAAGAGAGGAAGGGGAAGCAAACATTCTAGAGGAAATAATAGAAGAAAACTTCTCAGACCCGAATAACAGAAAGGACATCAAGATTCAAGAGGCCCAGAGAGTACCAAACAGAATCAACCCAGGTCTGAAGACACCAAGACACATCACAGTCACAATGAGAAGAAGTAAGGATAAATAAAGGATTCTAAGGCTGCAAGAGAGAAACAAAAAGTCACATACAAGGGAAAACCCATAAGATTATCTGCAGATTTATCCACTCAAACTCTAAAAGCCAGAAGAGAATGGCAAGATATCTATGGAGCCCTGAATGAAAAAGGGTTTCAACCAAGGATAATATATCCTGCTAGACTTTCATTCAAACTAGATGGAGGGATCAAAACCATCTTAGACAAACAACAGTTAAAGAAGGCAACCATCACCAGGCCAGCCCTGAAGGAGGTTCTAAAAGACCTCTTATAAACAAGAACATCACTATAATACTGGCAATATATCAGAGCAAACAAAAATTTTTTTTTGAACAATGGCACTACAATATATTAAATCCATAATATCAATAAAGGTCAATGGCTTAAACTCACCCATCAAAAGGCACAGGGTGGGGGGATGGATCAAAAAACATAACCCAACCATATGCTGCTTGCAAGAATACCATCTGTCACAACAAGATAAACACAGACTTAAAGTGAAAGGATGGAAAACTATCATACAGACTAACAGACCACAAAAAGGGCAGGAACAGCCATTCTCAGACACGATAGATATTAAATTTAAAAAAGTAATAAAAGATAGGCAAGGACATTACATAATGATTAGAAGATCAATCAGCCAAGAAGACTTAACAATTATTAACATCTATGAACCCAATGAGGGACCTAAATACAGTAAGAACCTACTGAAAGAATTTCAAAAATACATCAATAGTAATACAATAATAGTGGGAGACTTCAATATCCCACTCTCACACTTAGACAGATCAACAAAGCAGAGAACCAATAAAGATACAAGAGAATTGAATGAAGAGATTGACAGACTAGACCTCTTGGACATTTTCAGAGTCCTTCACCCCAAAACACTGGAATACACCTTCTTTTCAAATCCATATAACACATACTCAAGGATAGACCACATGTTAGGCCACAAAGACAGCATCAATAAATTCAAGAGCATTGAAATCATCCCAAGTATCTTCTGAGACCACAGTGGAGTAAAATTAACATTTAACAACAAACAGAAAATTATTAAAAGTCACACAATTTGGAAACAAACAACATGTTCCTTAAGAACCACTGGGTCAGAGACTCACTCAAACAGGAAATTCAAATGTTCCTAGAAACAAATGAAAATGAATACCAACCTATCAAAATATTTGGGACACAGCCAAGGCAGTATTGAGAGGCAAACATAGCCATACAATCAGATATTAAAAACCGAGAAGAAGCTCAAATGAACGACCTTACTGCACACCTCAAGGACTTAGAGGAAGAGGAACAAAGGAACCCTAAAGCATCCAGAAGGACAGAAATCACTAAAGTTAGAGCAGAAATAAACAACATCGAAAATAAAAGAACCATACAAAAGATCAATGAAGCCAAATGTAGGTTCTTTTAAAGATTAAACAAAATTGACAAATCCCTAGCCAGACTCACCAAACAAAAAAGAGAGAAGACTCAAATTAATAGAATTGTAAACAATTGAGGAGACATCACAACTGACACCACAGAAATCCAGAGAATCCTGCACAACATCTAAAAAGAACTATACACCACCAAGCTAGAGAATCTGGAAGAAATGGAACAATTCCTAGAAGCATATTCCCTTCCAAAACTGAACCAAGAAGAACCACAAAATATAAATGCATCAATCACAGACAAAGAAATTGAAACCATTATTAAGAATCTCCCCAACAACAAAAGTCCTGGACCAGATGGCTTCACAAATGAATTCTACAAAACTTTCAGGAAACAGTTAGTACCCATACTTCTTAAGCTATTCCATAAGATTGAAGAAACAGGAATACTCCCTTCCACTATCTATGAAGCCAACATCACCCTGATACCAAAAGGTGATAGGGACAGAACAAAAAAGGAAAACTACAGACCAATATCTCTGATGAACATAGATGCCAAAATATTAAACAAGATCTTGGCCAACCAGATACAGCAACATATCAAAAAGATTGTTCATCATGACCAAGTGGGATTCATCCCAGGAATGCAAAGCTGGTTCAACATCTGTAAGTCAATCAATGTCATTCATCACATCAATAAAAGCAAAGCCAAAAACCACATGATTATCTCAATAGATGCAGAGAAAGCCTTTGACAAAATCCATCACCCATTCATGCTCAAAACTCTACAAAAAAATGGGAATAGATGGGAAATTCCTCAAGATAGCGGAGTCTATATATAGCAAACCTACAGCCAACATCATACTCAATGGACAGAAGCTGAAAGCATTCCCCCTCAGATTGGGGACTAGACAGGGCTGTCACCTTTACTCTTCAACATAGTATTGGAAGTTCTTGCCATAGCAATGAGGCAAGAGAAAGAAATAAAAGGAATACAGATTAGAAGGGAAGAAGTCAAGCTCTCACTATTTGCAGATGATATGATAGTATACATAGAAAAACCTAAAGAATCCAGCAGAAAATTACTGGAAGTTATTAGGCAATATAGCAAGGTATCAGGCTACAAAATCAATGTACAAAAATCAGTGGCATTTCTTTATGCAAACACTAAATCTGAAGAAGAAGACATCCAGAAATCACTCCCATTTATTGTTTCAGCAAAATCAATCAAATACCTAGGAATAAAGTTGACCAAAGAAGTGAAAGACTTGTATGCTGAAACTATGAGTAGCTACTCAAGGAAATAGAAACTGATACCAAGAAATGGAAAGATATCCCATGCTCATGGATTGGAAGGATAAATATCATCAAAATGAATATTCTCCCCAGAGCCATATACAAATTTAATGCAATACCCATCAAAGTTCCACCAAGCTTCTTTAAGAGAATAGAACAAACACTACAATCATTTATCTGGAACCTGAAAACACCTAGAATTGCCAAAACCATTTTAAGGAAAAGAAACAGAAATGGAGGCATCATACTCCCAGACCTTAAAATATATTATAAAAACATCATCATCAAAACAGCATGGTACTGAAACAAAAATAGGCACACAGACCAGTGGAACAGAATTGAAACCCCAGAAATAAATCCCCACACCTATAGACATCTAATCTTTGATAAGGGGGCCCAAAGGATTAAATGGAAAAAGGAGGCTCTCTTCAATAAATGGTGCTGGGAAACCTGGGTTGTAACATGTAGAAGAATGAAATAGAACCACTTTATCTCACCAGAAACAAAAATCAACTCCAAATGGATCAAAGACCTAGATGTCAGACCAGAAACAATCAAATACTTAGAGGAAAACATTGGTAAACAGTTTCCCACCTACACCTCAAGGACATCTTTGATGAATCAAATCCAATTGCAAGGAAATCTAAAGCAGAAACAAACCAATGGGACTACATCAAATTGAAAAGCTTCTGCACATCCAAAGAAACTATTAAACAAACAGAGAGACCCCTCACAGAATGGGAGATCTTCACATGCCAGACATCAGACAAGAAACTAATCACCAAAATATATAAAGAGCTCAGCAAACTTAGCACCATAAAAGCAAATGACCCCATCCAAAAATGGGCAGAGGATATGAACAAAACATTCACAACAGAGGAGATCCAAAAGGCTAACAAACATATGAAAAACTGCTCTAGGTCACTGATTGTCAGAGAAATGCAAATTAAGACAACACTAAGATACCACCTCACTCCTGTAAGAATGGCATACATCAAAAAGGACAGCAGCAACAAATGCTGGAGCGATTGTGGGGACAGAGGAACCCTTTTACATTGCTGGTGGGAATGGAAATTGGTACAGCCTCTGTGGAGAGCAGTCTGGAAAACTCTCAGAAGGCTAGACATGGACCTTCCATATGATCCCGTAATTCCTCTCCTGGGGTTATACACCAAGGACTACATAACACCCAACCAAAAAGAGGTGTGTACTCCTATGTTCATAGCAGCACAATTCATAATAGCTAAAACCTGGAAGCAACCCAGGTGCCCAACAACAGATGAATGGCTGAGAAAGCTGTGGTATATATACACAATGGAGTACTATGCAGCTATCAAGAACAATGAACCCACCTTCTCTGACCCATCTTGGACAGAGCTAGAAGGAATTCTGTTAAGTGAGCTAAGTCAGAAAGATAAAGATGAGTATGGGATGATCCCACTCATCAACAGAAGTTGAGTAAGAAGATCTGAAAGGGAAACTAAAAGCAGGACATGACCAAATTGTAAGGAGGACACCAAAGTAAAAGCCCTGTGGTGAGGGGTAGACATGCAGCTTCCTGGGCCAGTGGGGGATGGGAGTGGGTGGGAGGGATGGGTCACAGTCTTTTGGTGGTGGGAATGGTGTTTATGTACACTCCTAGTAAAATGTAGACATATAAATCACTAGTTAATTAATAAGAGAGGGGGAAAATCAATTGTATGTCTCAAAGTTTTTCAAAACACAAACTGAATCTTTTTAATATATAGGCTGTGTATTTGATATGCGGACTCTCTCAAAAGCCTAGACCAAGTAGATCAGAAGCATCCAATGGCACAGCTACATATAAGATACTGGATACTATACAGCAAACTCTAACAAATGGACTTTTCAAAGCTAACCCAATTACCAAATAATGTTATGATAACATTAACTATCGATTGTCTTTTTGAACCCTAAGACAGCAGGAACCTCACATCTCCACTATACAGCCCTTACTGCCCCCAGTCCTGGAACCCTTGGATAGGGCCCACTTTCCCGCATGCCTCTCCCAATCCATATCAAATAATATTGCATCCGCCGATCACAACCTAACCAATGCAACGATTGCCACCTCAACATGCTTCACCTCAGACTGTGTCCAGAGACTTCACGTGTGGAATGACAACCCTTCAGCTTCATTACTCAGGTGAGACCTTTCCTTTTATAGTACACTCTAATTTCATCTCAGGTGGTTCACTTTCTAACAAAGTCCCATAACCTAGATATACACCAGTTTCTGTGAGAGAGAGCTTATGTTCACACGTATCCATAAACTACTGCAAAATATATACCTGAAAGCAGAAGTACACTAGAGTTTGCAGTGAGTACCTCCCTAACACTTCCTCTCCACTATTCCAAGCTTTGGTTCCATGATTGCTCAACAATTGTTTGGCTTTGTATGTTAACTCTCTTTTCAATCACCAGGTTCCAGATGCCACCAGGATGCTGGCCAGGCTTCCCTGGATTGAAGACCCCACCAATGTGTCCTGGAGCTCAGCTTCCCCAGAGACCCACCCTACTAGGGAAAGAGAGAGACAGACTGAGAGTATGGACCATCCAGTCAACGCCCATCTTCAGCGGGGAAGCAATTACAGAAGCCAGACCTTCTACCTTCTGCAACCCTCAATGACCCTGGGTCCATGCTCCCAGAGGGCTAGAGAATGGGAAAGCTATCAGGGGAGGGGGTGGGATATGGAGATTGGGTGGTGGGAATTGTGTGGAGTTGTACCCCTCCTACCCTATGGTTTTGTTAATTAATCCTTTCTTAAAGAAAAAAAATTAATAATAAATAAATAAAAGAAATAGAAAGCTAGATTAAAGCAGAGAGTATCTCCCAAACTTGAAGAGAATATAGAAACACTTTTAACAGTTTATCACATCAGTCTGACCCAGGGCCCATGTATATTCATATTCAGTAGAGGAAACTGTATAACCTCCAAGTCCCTGTCACTCTGATCTCACAGTTCATAGTCATAACAGGGAACATTCTAGGCTGCACTCACTTCAAGACCAGTCTTCCTCAAGTGGTAGAGTAGGCTGATTTAGGAGCCCTTCATGAAATGGGGCAGTCAGTCCTTACCATTTCGACTTTACAGTGAGGGCAAGGTTCTGGAGAGGCCCTCACAAGGGCTAATGATGAGGATTGATGGAAGTGACCGGTGGTTGTGGAGAGAGGGGGCTCTATTACAGGTCTAGGCCCATTATATCTATGGGAGAATACTAAAATTCCCTAACTAGGGTCCCAGGTGAAGGGGTGCCTTCATAATGATCAAAAAGGTCACCATTAAGTGAGCCCTCTACTACTCCATACGTCACTACCTCACTTTATCTACGGAACTAACTACACAAAAGGAAGTAAATATATCTCCTAATCTCTTCCTCCTCCTCCTCCTCCTCCTCCCCCTCCCCCTCCTCCTCCTCCTCCTCCTCCTCCTCCTCCTCCTCCTCTTCTTCTTCTTCTTCTTCTTCTTCTTCTTCTTCTTCTTCTTCTTTTTGTCTCCATAGTTATCGATGGGGATTGGTGTCTGCACCACAAATGCACAGTTCCTGGAGGCCATTTTTCCCATTTTGTTGCCCTTGTTGTCATTGTTATTGTTGCCATCGATGTCATTGTTGTTGGATAGGACGGAGAGAAATCGAGAAAGGAGGGGGAGACAGAGAGGAGAAGAGAAAGATAGACACCTGAAGACCTGCTTCACCGCTTGTGAAGAGACCCCACTGCAGGTGAGGAGCCAAGGGCTCGAACCTGGATCCTTACACTGGTCCTTGCCATGTGCAGTTAACCCTCTGCATTACTGCCTGACCCCCTCCTAGTTTCTTCTTATAGCATCAGCATTACTATTACCCCTTGATAATATTTAGAAGAAATACTGTATACATTTGGCCAAGAGATACATTGGCAAAAAAATAAATCTATCAATTATTGTTCCTGTGACAGCCTTTATTACAATCATCAAACAAGTAAATGCAATAAAACCTGAGGTTAAGTTAGACCCCACTAAAATCCTAGGTGTATTTCCTCCCTAACTTAGGACCAGACCTCATAGACCTAGTACTGGTTTGGATGCAACAAATGACACTCAATGTTTTGACAGCTGGGAAAAAGTCCAAGCTTGTCAGATATGTCATATTCTTACAGTGATATTGCTATAGGGAAGATGGATCATCAAGATTGTAGTAGGTAAGATGTGAATCATTACTTGTTCATATCTATTTTGTGTGTTCCTCCTCTCCCAAGCTTTTTGTTAATTCAAAAAGACTTTAGGTTGAGAGGTGTTTTGCTTGCTTTTCTGATTTTGGTGTTTTGAAATGACAGGAGTCAAATCCTGGCCCTCATTCATGAGAAGCATACACTTAGACTGATCTATAAATACATCCATAGTCACAAGTTTTCTTTATTTACAATAAATATTTAAACATAAAGATATGTCCTTTCCCCATTTTTGGATGAGGTTATTTGTTTTCTTGTGTTTGAGTTTGGTTATTAGCCTCTTGTCTGATGTATGGCATGTAAAGATTTTCTCCCATTCTGTGAGGGGTCTCTTGGTTTGGGTAGTGGTTTCTTTTGCTGTGCAGAAGCTTTTTAATTTGATGAAGTCCCATAGGTTTATGCTTGCCTTAGGACATGGACAGAATAGTCACCACAGAAGAGATGCAAAAGGCCAAACAGATGAAAAAATGTTCCAAGTCTCTGATTGTCAGTAGTTATGCTTTTCATATATGCATTGGATTTTGGCTCCATTACGGTGATGTCTACTCTAGGTTTTCAGACCTAAAACTATGACCTCGTTTGGCCATCTGGAAGTTGTACATCTTACTACTCTCAGGTATAACTGAGAGTCCTAAGCCCACATAAGCTGTGTCCTTAAGAAGTAAAATGTAAAATTCAGACTGGGTGATTCCCCCTCTAGTGATTTATGTGACTGAATTTTTCTAAACATCTTTAAAAACTTGTAGCTGTTACTTCCAAGGCCATCTTTATAGCACAGCAAGCATAGTGTAGTTCTCTCTAAATTTTAGGTTGCATACTGATGCAGGCATAGTATTGGTCTTTCTGTGGCCACCAAAGCAAACTACACACAGGCAAAGATGTTTTTCTCATTAAAATGCTTTCATTTTTCAATGTTTGCTATTTCCTAAAAAAAAAAAAAAAAAAAAAAAAAAAAACAACTATGTAGAAAAAGCAAGTGTGAACAAAGCAAGGCGATAAAATGCACCTTTTTGTACTGTTTTAACATTTGCATTTCCATAGCTCTTCAAAGAGTTTGGCCTAATTTGAGTTAGTTTCCATCTGAATAGGCCTGTCCACCTATGCTAATTCAACTTTGCCTTAAGTAGTTCCGATATCAAAAGTGTCTCCCGCTGCTTAAGTATATTACGCTCTTCATTAAGGACTGAGGGATATATGTGCAAGGTAATGAGTACCCATGTGAGTTTCACAAGCACCATGGAAAATCACTTTTTTTTTTTTTCCGTGGCAGTTCCTTGCATGTCATTTTCAAAGAATCTGCCAGTGTGCCTCCCTCTCCTCTCTGTCTTAATTATTTTAATAGAAACCTCACTCTTAACACCACAACAATGCATTTAAATGTTGCATCCCTCAAAGGCTATTTTATATTAATTCAGTGTGATTCTAATACATTTGCTTTGCAGTAATGTTTGCTATTCAATGCACAACCTACTTGTTAATGAAAACTGAACTAACTAAAAGTGACCATGGGGAGGAAAGGATAGCTCACTCAGATGGTGCACTCGCTCTGTCATGTGTACAACCCAGGTTTGAGCCTGAAGACATTTTTGGTCCTATGGTGGCTTTCTCTCTGTCTCTGACTTTCTATCTGAAGAAATTGACTTGGAGTGGTGACACCCTAATGATGACCAAAAAAAAAAGTAAAATAAAGTAATAAATGAAACCAACCATGGTTTTCTTTTTCTAAAGAGTTTTGATCCATAGCCCTTTCTTTTTCTTCTTTTTTTTTTTTCCCCTCCAGGGTTATTGCTGGGCTCAGTGCCTGCACCATGAATCCACCACTCCTGGAGGCCATTTTTCCCCCTTTTTGTTGCCCTTGTTGTTGTAGCCTCGTTGTGGTTATTATTATTGCCATTATTGATGTTGTTCGCTGTTGGATAGGACAGAGAGAAATGGAGAGAGGAGGGGAAGACAGAGAGGGGGAGAGACAGACAGACACCTGCAGACCCGCTTCACCGCCTATGAAACGACCCCTGCAGGTGGTGAGCCAGGGGCTCGAACTGGGATCCTTATGCTGGTTTCTGCGCTTTGCGCCACATGCTCTTAACTCACTGCGCCACCACCCGACTCCTTCTTTTTCTTCTTTCTCTCTCTCACCCTTTCTTCCTTTTTTCCTTCCTTCCTTCCTTCTTTCCTTCCCTCCTTCATTTCTCTCATTCTGTTTCTTTTTTTTTTTACTTTCAGGGTTATCACTGGGGCTTGTGCCACACTATGAATCCACTACTCCTGAAGGCTATTTTTTTTCTATTAGATAGAAGAGAGAAAAATTGAGAGAATAGGGGGAGATAGAGAGGGAGAGAAAGAGACACTTGCAGACACTTGCTTTACCACTTGTGAAGCCCTCCCGCAGATGGTGACCTAGGGCTCAAACCCAGATCCTTGTGCGGGTCCTTGCTCTTAGTACTATATGTGCTTATCCAGGTGGGCCACTACCAGGCCCCTGACCCATTTCTGTAAGTATATAGGAACTTCAGAAGCATTTCAAATACCCTTATGCAGCGAACACAGTTTGAAATGTATAAAATTAAGAAAATAGCATCCCAAGAAGTGACACTATGGATTAAAAACATAACAGTTTGGGATGCGTTTTAAGATGATATATTTAAGATGGTAAATAAAATGAAAGACTGAGGTTTTATTTATATATCCATCTTAAAAACAGTTATTTCTATTATTCTTTCATCCTGGGTACCAATTATACTTCTTAGGGAGAGGAAAGAACAAAGGTTTCTCATGGATAGAAAAGGGTTATTCATACTGCTAAAGGACTCACTGGGTCTATAACTCAATGAAATATTACATGAACACCAAACTGGTAGCCAGTGTTTCACCTCTACCCTTTTATAAAGTAAAGAGTGGGCTAGAAAGAGAGCCCATTCAGAAGGGTGACTGCCCAATCAGGGAGTCAGGCACTCAACCCAGGCTCAGGCTCTGGCCTGAGGGAGGTGCTATGGCAATGGAGGAAGCTTTGGTGCTGTTGTGTCTTTTCACTGTTCTGTCTGTCTAATATCTGAACGAGGAAGTGGCCTGGAATGGTAAAATCACGTGTATATACGTGGCCCCAGTTATGCCCATGCCAATAGTGAAAGGGAATAGCACAACCTGATCCACCTGCGTAAGACTCAGAACAGAGGCTTCATCCATCCTGTACTGACAGTGAGCCTGTGCTGCAGTTTGTCAAGGGCTGCATTATAAAAAGTTTGGGGACTGATGAGTTGCTTCTTACAATTGTCAAGTCTCACAACTACAGAATATGTTCATCAGCACTGTGTAATTTCAAGAACAATGGATGAGAACACTGAAATGCAAACGAGTGCTCATCCAGACTATTAAATAATCTCTGCTGATAGTCTTTTCTTCTGAAAATAAATGTTCTGTGGTAAACATAGTTTTGTGAGATCCTAGTGAAAATAATATAAAAATAGATACATTAATGCTTATGTAATAACATTTTATTTTTCCAAATTCCATTCCACATATGTTTTCTACATGTCCTATTTCATTAAAATGGGCCTCGTTAGTATTAGACATACATCTACCTTTGTAACCATTCCTAACATACAAACAAGCAAACAAACCTTTGGACTGTTTTGAATATTAGGAGAGGTATGGGCAACTAGGTGGTATCTCTAACAGTACAGAGCTTTCCGTACAATGTATTTTTTTTTATGGCATGATCTGCACGCCAAAGTCCTTATTCTGTAAAAGCTGGAGTTTTAACTTCTAAACCTCTAAGTGGTCTGAATCAGAAATGCTGAACTCTGCTGTGCCTTCTTTTCTAGCTCCTTTACTGTCTGTTAGCATCTCTGATTTCAGATCTGCTCACTAGCATTCACAAAAGCAGAACACAGTCAACCAAAAAAAAAAAAAAAGAAAGATTGATACTTCTTTCTTTATGACTAATTCAAGTCTTCATCTTTGTAGCTTTTTTCTTGGAGAAGTAAAAGAAAATTGGGAAGCAGAAAGCTCCAGAAACAGCTCTACAAGTTTCACGACTTGTCAGCTCTGTTGCACTTTCACATTGCTGCTGCCACCTAGTGGCTTCAAAATGGAACTCTACAAGCTAGTTTTAGAATTAAGTTCTGGGGCTTTTCAAACAACTGAACCCTGGAGATAACTCTCCTATTGTGTTAGTTTATCATTTTGTCAGTAATGTGTTTTAGTAAACAAAAAATAAACTAAGTTTCATCAGAAAGAACTCCAAGTCCTTCATCAACAAGGAACAGAGAGGCTGATAAATTTCAGTGTCTGTGTTGGAGAACTATCCCCCTCATTATCTAAATTGCATACACAAATCTACCTAGGCCTCTTCTATGGTGTAATTTAAGACTTCCTATCACTATTTTAGATCCTGGATGGATTAACTTCCACAATGTAGAGAAAGAAAGAAAAAGTAGAAACCAGTGAAAAGCGAGGTAAGAAGGTTGAAATAAGCCTTGTGGTCTATTAATTAGCTGTTAGTACTAAGTCTTGAGGTGATAATCACAGTTACTGTGTTTGTTATGGGGTTCCGTTTTCTTTTGGTTACATTTTCTGTATTGGACATAAAGAACTAGTAAATGAACCAACATCTTCTGAAAGAAAAAAAATACAAAAAGGAAGGCCCTTTTGTTCCTTTTACAGTGGTAATTTTATATGAGAATTCATTTATTATTGAGTTTTCTGAAAAATGAGGTAACCAGTAACTTGAAACAGGATTGGTTTGGAGATACTAGGAACTGCCAAAGCTTCAGGAAATGTTGCTATTTTGACTGCTTTCAGCCTCACATTGTAAAATTTGAGTTATAACTGGCATCCACTTTTGTTGCATAGATCTGAAACCAGCACTCTACAGACTGAATGTGTATTACATATGGCTTTGTCATGGACGAGATGATGTGAAAACCTATCATGTAGAAATGTTAGACATTTAAAAATTAGTAGCACTGCCAGTAAAGTGGTATAGTCATGCAGCAGAGGATTTCCAAGTATAAATTCCCCAAGTTCAGTCCTTGGCACTGCATCTACTAGATTGATGCTATGGCTCTCTTATAAATAAATGAATGAATAAAATCATTTTTAAGTAATGAAAAAGTAGGAAATAATGGTAATTGAATGTTAATTCAGTCAGTACCCAGTACAGAACAAAGAATTAATGAAGTCCGGAGAAAACCCCAATTGCCTCTTGCTTTTTTATTTTTTTTTTGTCCCCAGGGTTATTGCTGGGACTCAGTGCCTATACTACAAATCCACTGCTCTTGGAAGATATTTTTCCCATTTTTGTTACCCTTGTTGTCATTGTTATTATTGTTGCTGGGTAGGACGGAGAGAAATGGAGAGAGGAGGGGAGACAAAGAGGGGGAGAGAAAGACAGACACCTGCAGAACTGCTTCACCACCTATGAAGCGACCCCCTTGTAAGTGGGTAGTTGGGGGCTCGAATTGGGATCCTTACACTGGTCCCTGCGCTTTGTGCCATGTGCGCTTAACCCGCTGTGCTACCGCCGGAACCCTGGCCCACTGCTCTTCACTGACTAGTCTTAACAATCACTCTTCAGTTGGTTGACAAAAGTAAAAAAAGCTGGGTTATGTGGGAGTCTGCAAAAAAGGCTAGTAAAAGTGATCATCACCCAATCTAGATCAGAGCCAAGAGAAAGGTATGGATTGAAGATCTAAACAGACTAAGTACTAGAATAAGGAAGGCATATAGAAAGCTAGGGGATGTGGACCAGGAGGTGGCACAGTAGATAAAGCATTGGACTCTCAAGCATGAGGTCCTGAGTTCAATCCCTGGCAGCACATGTACCAGAGTGATGTCTGGTTCTTTCTGTCTCTCCTTCTATCTTTCTCATTAATAAATAAATAAAGTAATTTAAAAAAAAGAAGAAAGCTAGGGGAGAAAAATCCAGAGATCTGAAAGAAGAGTTTAACTTGAAACATTTAAGCACTTAACTTGAACCCATGAAGAAGGAACAGAATGTACAGAGGAAGGCTTCAGAAAAGCTTATGGCAGCACAGTGCAAGGCAGGACAAAGAGGGAAAACTATGAATGGTGCAATCAAAACACTACACAGAGATTAGGCGATCAGAAAAGAGCGTGAGTCATCTAAGTAAGTTTGGGAAGTCAGGAAGCCTCGTATGCTGGGAGAAAAAGTTTACAATCAGTCCTATAGATCAGATTTCCCAGAGGATATTATTTAGGATGCTAGGAGATGCTGAAAGATACACTTTTAAAAGGGTGTCATTAATAGTTGATTTTTCAATGATGCACACCTGGGACCTGTGCAATGTTAAAAAGCACGGCTTTCAAAAAAAAAAAAGCGTGCCATCATCAGAAAAGTTTTAGAATATATATCAGTAATTTATAGTTTGATGTTTGAATATGCTCATTAAAACCACTAGGTGTATGACTTAAGTTCCACATCATTATTGATCTCAATTTATTTATTTATTTTAATTTTCTTTATTTCTTTATCCCCCTTTGTTGCCCATGTTGTTTTATTGTTGTAGTTATTATTGTTGTAGTTATTGATGTCGCTTTTGGATAGGACAGAGAAAAATGAAGAGAGAAGGGGAAGACAGAGAGAGGGAGAGAAAGACAGACACCTGCAGACCTGCTTCACTGCTTGTGAAGCGACTCCCCTGCAGGTGGGGAGCCGGGGGCTCGAACCGGGATCCTTACGCCGGTCCTTGTGCTTTGTGACATGTGCGCTTAACCCGCTGCAGTACTGCTGGACTCCCAATTTATTTATTTTTAAAATGTATATAATAATTGCTTTTTGATACATCTCACGGGCACAATGGCACAAGACTTTTTAGAAAATTAAGAATTTTAGGGAGTCGAGCGGTAGTGCAGCGGGTTAAGCACACATGTCGCAAAGCACAAGGACTGACGTAAAGATTCCGGTTGGAGTCCCGGGCTCCCCACCTGCAAGGGAATCGTTTCACAGGTGGTGAAGCAGGTCTACAGGTGTCTTATCTTTCTCTCTCCCTCTCTGTCTTCCCCTCCTCTCTCCATTTCTCTCTGTCCTATTTAACAACGACAACATCAATTACAACAACAATAACTACAGCAATAAAACAACTAGGGCAACAAAAGGGAATAAATAAGTTAATAAATATTAAAAAAAAAAAAAAAAAGAAAAGACTTGGGAGTTGGGCGGTATCGCAGCAGTTAAGTGCACGTGACACAAAGCACAAGAACCCGTGTTAAGATCCCGGTTCGCGTACCCCGCTCCCTACCTTCACAGGCAGTGAAGCAGGTTTCAAAAAAAGAAAAGAAAAGAAAAACATTAAGAATTTGGAGGGAACTGGGTGGTGGTGCACGTGGTTGAGTGCACCTATTACCATGCACAAAAGCCTGAGTTCAAGCCCCTGGTCTCTACCCTCAGGGAGGAAGCTTCATGAGTGATGGAGCAGGGCTACAGGTGTGTCTCTCCCCTTCACTATCTTCCTCTCAATTTCTAACTGTCTCTACCCAATAATAAATAAATAAATAAAAGACAAAAAGTGAAAAATTAAGAATTTACAAATCCTCCATTCAGAATCACACTGAATGAGGAATGAGATGTTCATAGAGATACAAATTCCCGAAGACGGACATAAGCAAAACTACTATTGTAATAGTTGCAATCAATTCAGATTTCAACTAATTCAGGTTTTATGATCTATTAGCTGGAACTGTGTTATTAATTTAAAATGCATTTGTTTAAAATAACTAAGTGTTTTAATGGATTTGAACATAATAGATTGTTCTGAAAAAAGAAAGCTGATAATTGCAAGTAAGTCTCACTTACTCACCGAGGCACAAATAGAAGAAAGTGTTGGTTGCTCAAATATTGTTTGAGAAAACATTACGATTATTTATTATTCTTTTTAATATTTATTTACTTATTTATTTATTCCCTTTTGTTGCCTTTGTTATTTTATTGTTGTAGTTATTATTATTGTTATTGATGTTGTTGTTGTTGGATAGGACAGAGAGAAATGGAGAGAGGAGGGGAAGACAGAGAGGGGGAAAGAAAGATAGACACCTGCAGACCTGCTTCACTGCTTGTGAAGCGACCCCCCTGCAGGTGGGGAGCTGGGGGCTCGAACTGGTATCCCTGCACTGGTCGTTGTGCTTTGTGCCACCTGAGCTTAACCCACTGCGCTACCAGCCAACTTTTCTATTTATTATTTTCTAAGCGAACTTTATCTAAATTAAAAATCACTCTCATGAGGGGGGTTTCTGTAAAGGGCCAAAGTGTCTTAGACTGAAACAAAAACCTTTGAGAATTATAGAAACTAACTTCATTGTCCTTGGGAATTCAGTAAAGTGCAACCAAGAATGAATATCAGGCTTACAACCCCTTCAGACAGTAACAAAAACCTTTAGTTAGGCTGTGAAATTTGGGGGAAATTGGTGAAATAAATGGCCACAATGCAAGTAGAAGTTAATAATGATCTACTACCCCCTGAGTATCTCAAATAGTCCTAGTATCATCTAGACTTCACTAATAAGACACTAGAACAAAGAAAGGAACATGTTTGCTTGCTTATTTTTCTTGATTTACAAAAGACATTACAGTCAATCACATCTCAGATGGAGTGAGATTCCAGAGATCAACCTGTTGAAATAGCTGCATAAGCAGGATACATTCCTGCTAGCATGGATTCCCAGATTAAATTACTATGGAATAAATCTATTAAATACCCTATTGAGACATATCCAAGTGAAGAAAGTTATTCAAATTAGTGACTTATCTCCAAGTTACTGAAAACTTTTGTGAGAAGACACTTACTTGTGGTTTAATATGTAACTGGTCTAGGGCTCATGAGAGAGGGCACTTGTGCACATGTATCTATAAATTGGGGGAATATATATATATATATATATATATATATATATATACCTTAAAGTAACAGTGCACAATAGTCAACAGTGACTCAATAAGTTCTGCAAGCAAATAGAAAGACTTAAAAAGGAGACCAAGAACAACTTAATTAAATAGTATTTACTTAGACCTAGATACCCTTCTCACCTATTTCCTATTTCACTTCCCTCAATCAGTCTAAGGCTAACCTTGTCAGATAAAGTAAGGACTACAAAATCTGGGTAAGGGCAAGTGACTGGAACACTTTAAAGATGGCCCTTTTGGTCACTACCAGGCAAACCCATCATCCGGGGCCCTAGTCAGGGAATCCTGGGATTCCCACACAGACATGATGAGCCTAGACCTCTAACAGATCCCTCTCTTTACCATCACTGGTCATCTCCATCAGAAACAACATCAAAACCCTCAAGGCCTCTACAGGACCTTGCCCTCAATTTAGAACAACAGTGAGAGAAACTGCCCCACTCTCCAAAAGGAGGTTGGGTCAACATACTCTGCCACTCCCACTCGAGGAAGACTGGTCCTTAAATGAGTGCAGCCTATAATGTTCCTAGCTATTACCATGGAATGTGAGCTCCGACTGACAGAGAAGCAGAAGTTACACAGGCTCCTGCACTAAATATGAATAGACATAGGCACCAGGTCAGATTGATGGGGTTTACAGTTAATGACATTTACATAGTTTTCTCATATCTGGTAGCTTCTCTTTGCCCTGATCCAGCCTTCTAGTCCTATTCCTAACTCTAACCCCGTCTTCCAAGATAATACTCGTAGCCCATCTGCATGTTAGCTGTTGGACTCAGTCAAAAATTAGTAAAGTTATTGGACCCTTGGATATACCTAAGATAGACTTCCTAGCTCATTCCAACATGAAGACCCCAAATTTCATCTGTTATAGTCTTACCTTTATGTTCTTGATTATTAAACAAATTTTTATGCTTTATATCTTAATGCTTTTCAGCTACCAATTTGTGAATGCTACCATGACACCAACCTGACTTCCCTGGGCAGAGGACCTCACCAGTGTGTCCTAGAACTCTACCTCCCCAGAGCCTGACCCCACTAGGGAAAGATAGAAACAGGATGGGGGTATGAATCTACCTGTCAACATAATATCCAGCATAGAAGCAGTTACAGAAGCCAAACCTTCCACCTTCTGCTCTCCATAAAGATCTTTGGCCCATAGGGAAACTCCCAATAGATGGAGAGGATATGGAATTCTGGAACTCTGGTGGTGTGAGTTATGTGGGATTATACCCCTCTTATCCCACAATATTGTCACTCATTATTAAATCACTAATAATAAAAAAGACAACAATAGGTAACTGGTCTAATGGTTATCTATAGACTTATACTGAAAAAAGTAATTTCCCTATATACTCTTTGATCAACAGATAGAATATGACTTTCAAAACAGTAAATAGAAGCAAACAATCCAAGACTGATTGTTAAGTCAGAGGCACAACTGAATTAATTTATTTATGTTTTAAGATTTTTATTTTTAGGCTGTATTGATTAGAAAGTAACCTTCAAGTCGGAAAGTAGAGCACTCCATTGGAATAGAAAAGACAGCATTTGGTTTTATGTCAAGCAGACCTAGAATTTTACAACAATCTATGCATCTACAAATCTAGAGTCCAACCTCCCCACCCAGAGAGGGAGAATGATGCTAATTCATAACATACAATTAACATATATGACCATATATTGTGTTACAAAATGGCAAACATTAATAGGAATTTGAGACACCAAATTTTAATGCAAGGTAGACAAAGGGGTAGTGCAGGAGGAGGGGGCAAAGGGAGAGGAGAAGAAGGATGAAGGGGAGGAAGAAGAGGACTAACTGCTTAGGCATGTTTATAAATGATAATTTCACTGGGAGAAAACAGATTATTGTGTGCGCTGTGGGATTCTGAAAATGAAAGGCTACATACCATTAAGACTAGGGAGAGAATATAACTGCCTTTAATCCACTATGGTCCATCCTGTCAAAGAAGGCTGTACTAAGTGAGTTAAGACTGAAGTACAGAATAATAGGAGAATAGGATGGCTTTCCAATCCATGAATGGTTTTAAAAATGTCCTGGTGCAAGATGGGAATGAAAGAGCCCAAGTTGGGGGTGAGGGTGTTGGGTAGACACAGTCGTAAAGAGGTAAAATTGTCCCTATGTGTCAACAACTTTACTATAATCATTCATTAATCCCCTAATAAAGTTTAAAAAGGAAAAAAAATAAAGCCAATTGGATCTTCGAAATTAACATGGTTGGATTTCTGTTATTTAAGAGACCCTGCAGTAAGAAAGAAAGAAAAACAAACAAACAAACAAAGTACTTAACTGGTCACTGAATAAATTCTATCAGAACCTTCTATTTACCTCCCCGTGGTTGTTTTTGCCTTTGGTAAAACTGGATTCAGTGCTGAGGATGAGTAGATTGAACCTGTAGCTCTGAGGGTGATGGTGTGGAGGCTCACACGTACAATCTTATAACACACTTCCGGGTACTATATTCCCACACAGAATTCTAGGATAGCTTGGACATGCTTTTGATACATGAAGACATTACTTTAGCAAAATGTTAAATACTCTTGAGCATAATGTGTTAAGCAATAACTACCAATAGCCAAATCTATTAACAGGCACTGTGGCAAGACAAGCAAAATACAGAAAAAATCAATGGTCACTGTTACTTATCTGAGCCTGAAAAGAACTGTACTATATAGAGATCATAGGCCCAATGTGTGATCACACTCCCCATGCACTGTAAAGGCTGTGAACGGATATCTGATTTTTTTCTCCTCTTTTTTTTCACAAGTCATATAGTAAATAGATAGCACTAACAAAGTCAAATATTAATAACCAAGAGCTACAGATCCTCAAATCCCCTTTCCCCCAACAAGCAAAACCCACAGAAATTTACACTGACCAAAGTAAATAGAAAATAAAAGTCAAACCACTTAAATGGTTGACATTTAGGGATAGAGCCAGACACTGGCTCTCATCCTCCTGAATCACTAGTCTTTACAACATTAACAGAAGATATGTGGTATTATAGACATGGTGTAAAAGTTGGTGTTAAGATCTGATTAACAATGGTTTAATTAATACCTGGTGGTGACTAATATCATTTTAAATGCTACCATGGCAAAGAAAATCATTTTACTTAATTATCAGAGCTGCCTTTTAACTTTTTGAAATAGCAAAGTATTTTATAGAAAAATAGCTTACAATGATTGTGACCATATTAATTGAGACTGTATTCATTATTTGTAATGGGCATGATTGACTCTGAATATCTGATTTATCAAATTATCTTTTCTTGACTTAATATTCTTGTCCCTTCAGATTCTATCTAAAGTTAAACATACTCTTAAGAGAAACTAACTTCCTCGAATAAGGTTAAGTATGTTTTATTGTCTTCTGTTGACACAGTATAGAACAAAGCTAGTCTGTTTTGGCTAAATACCAGTGACAGAACTTTATGACCAAGTACAGTTATTATTCATTTGAATGTTGGCTCCAGCTTCTGCCTTCCACCCTGCAGATCTCCTGTGAGAGTGCTTACTTAAAGAAAGGAAAATCATTCTTTCTCAGTCAGACAACACTAAGCATGATACTGATTTGAGTAGTATGCACACTGAAAAGCTTAATTTAAAAAAAAGTTCAAAAGGAATAGAACATTGAAACTAACTAGACAGACCTGCTCCCTATCCTTCATCAACTGTAGTTCAATTCCAACTCTAAATATACGTAACGAAGTTCTTTGTTTTGGGATAGCATAGTCTATTATTATTAGTAGTAGTAGTAGTATTTACCTTATATATCACTTTGATTTTCTCTCACTTCTCCTGTGAAGTGTAAGCCTTCATAAGTGAATCTATTCACAGGAGTGTGACAGAAAGCATACTCCTGGGAGTTGGGCAGTACCGCAGCAGGTTAAGCGCATATGATGAGAAAGCATACTCCTTCTTAAGTTAACCCTCTGAACCTCATGGAAAGCCAAATGACTGCTAACCTCACAAAGAAAAATGTATAGGAAATAATAACTGTGATTTCACTGGTTACAAGTTATAAAACTTCTGACATGAAACTGAAATCTTAAATTGGGGGCAGGTGGTTGTGCACCTGATTGACTGAACATGTTACCATGTTCAAGAATCCAGGTTCAAGGTCCCAGACTCCATCTGCAAGGGTAGCTTCCTAAGTGGTGATGTACTGCAGTTGGTGTCTCTGTCTCTGTCTCTGTCTCTCTGTCTTCCTATCTCCCCCTTCAATTTCAATTTCTGTCTTTATTCCAAATAAATAAATAAATAAATGTTAAATATAAATTTCAACCATATAAGGAATTTTCATATTGGTTTATTATAGGTGCAAAAAGCATTAGAAATTATTATCATTGTACACTGAAAACTTTAACAATAAACAGGGCTTTAATTTTTTTGTGACATATGGATCAAGTTCATAAAAACTATACTGACGTCAGAGGAAGAAAAGGAGGAGGTGGAAAGCAAAAGAAAGAGGGGGAGGGGGCCAGGTGGTGTTGTACCTGGTTGTGTGCACACATTAAAGTGCACAAGGACCCAGGATCAAGCTCCTCACTCCCATCTTCAGGGGAAAAGCTTCATGAATGGCAAAACAGAGCCACAGGTGTCTCTTTGTATCTCTTCCTCTCTATCTCCTCCGTCCCTCTCAATTTCTCTGTCTCTATCCAATAACAAATAAATACAAATATTTTTTTAAATAGGGGGAGAGTAATAGCAATAATATGTCCATAATGCGCTGTCACTAGTTCAGGTGCTTTTGTCTATTCTTGTCTTTTGGTTTAGTTATTTCATAGAATACTATGAAATCCCCAATCCCTCTATTGCAAACCACCACAGCTCTCCTACGGTTGCAGACATGGATTAACTATCATCTCTACAACTATCTGTCTACATTTGTACATAATTGTCCCCTTTTTCTTCCAGGTCCAGTCCTCTCTTCCCTTCCAAGCTACTCATAACCCTATTACTACATCCAAATGTCCCTCCCTTTTTCCTCCTCTTTCTCCAGGTGCTGTTGAAGCTGGAGTTCATAAGCCTCTTATCCTCTTCCTACTATCACTTCTCTTCCACTGGGAGTATAGATCAAAGTTATCTTTGGGGTGCAGAAGATATGATGAACAAGTGCTATCTCCATTTTATATATGAAGGAAGGAAGGCCTAGAAATGAGGAAATTTGCTGACGTCCATTAACAACACTGCTAATTTCACTTTCAACGGGACTTCAAGTACTCACACCCTACCCATAGTTCATAGAGCAGTGCCTGACTCAAGTCCAAAGACTATTATCCTATGTGGAGCTAAGCAGTTGCTCTGAGAGTAGAAATAACAAGACTGAAGCATACACATTTATTTAATCAGACTTAGATTCAGTTTAAGCCAGGTCCGTTTTTCTTTTGTAGCACCAAACACCATAATTAACTAAACCCACAGGAGGAAACAAAGCCAGACACTCTCTTAATATCTTGAACAGCTTTTCTAAGAGTTGTCTTCCAAGAGAAACTTTACTGAATCTGAATTGCCCTTCTCACTTCCCTCCCACACACATTCCTCCATCATCAAAAACTTAGCCTGAGACAATCCTGAAATATCAAGAAACTGCAAAGCCTAACCTCTCAAGGAGCTGACTTCCTGTGCCTCTCCTCTTTAATGTAGTAAAACAAATTTGAATGATAAGGAGTATCTGTTTTTTAATGAACATGGGACATATCAATATCAATTTTATCAACAATGCATCCACATTATAAAAAGAAAAATATTAAAAATAAGTAACTACTCAGAAATACAGGTATAATATTTTTGGAAGCACTGCCCCTTGGATCCTTCAGCGCGTGTCTGGTCAGAAACTGCCCTTGTAAACAGCACTATAACTAACAAAAGTCACACATTATACATATGTATCTGGTCCAATGATTAATTGGTGTCTAACTGTAACTACATCTGTGGTGTTGAATTTTTACATCTTAAGTTTTTAGTACTGAACAATACTCTGTAAAAAAAAAAGTGATATTGAATTGGAAGACAAAAACCAAACAACAAAACATATTGTGCATAAACAGGCATTGCCCTTCTTTTAATAATTATTTATTCCCTTTTGTTGCCCTTGTTTTATTGCTGTAGTTATTATTGTTGTTATTGATGTCATCATTGCTGGATAGGACAGAGAGAAATGGAGATAGGAGGGGAAGACAGGGGGGAGAGAAAAACACCTACAGATACTTCACCGCCAGTGAAGCGACTCTCCTGCAGGTGGGGAGCCAAGGACTCGAACTGGGATCCTTACGTTGGTCCTTGTGCTTTGCGCCACTTGCACTTAACCAGCTGCGCTACCACCCGACTTCTTGGCATTGCCTAAGTTTGACTTTTGAATAGTTTTTTTTTTTTTTTAAGAAACATTGATCGGGGCATTGAGAACTGTATTTTCTCTGTGTTATCTGAGAGATAGAAAGCATTTCTACTTTTCTCCTTTTTTCTGTGTCTCCCCCTTACTTCATTAATCATTCACAAGTAGCTAGCTAGTAAGTACAATTCTACTCTTGTGAGCCAAATAAACATCTTCTCTGGTACCCTTACTGCTCCTTTTATTGCTGCATATCTCACACATCAATTATAATTATAATTCAGTTTTACATTCACATCCCAACAATTAATTCAATGGGATATTTATGATATTTGTAAAGTCAAATGACTTCCTTTTTTTTTTTTTAATGTGCAACTCATTTTCTGTTCTCTTCCTCCAAAGGCTACAGCTTCACACTCTATGGCAAGTTAATTCCTGAACTTTGATTTTCGTATAATCTTTATTTATTGTGCAGAGACAGCCAGAAACTGAGAGGGAGAGAGACAGAGAGACATCTGAAGCCGTGCTTCACCACTCACAAAATTTTCTGCCTGCAGGTGGGGACCGGGGGCTTGAACCCAGGTCCTTGCGTTTTGTAACATGTGTGCTCAACCAGGTGTGCCACCAAGGTCCTGAGCTTTGATTTTTGTACCTGTTACCCATGAATGACTTTACATGTATTGGATATCTCACCGGTCAAGGTGAGGTTTATTAGTAATTTTTAAAATCAACTCAACTGTGCTGAGTGCTTCCCATTTTCCCCATGCAATTCTTGTATTAATGCTCAACTTCCTTTTAGGATATGCTTAAAAGTGTTCTTCTTTTTTTTTTAAATTATCTGAACTGAGTGGATTAGTGAATTCTGGTATTTTTATATGAATTGACTCTGAAAATAGAAATTTGGAACTAGAATTTTATTATTATTATTATTGTTATTGTTACCAGAGTTACTGCTAGGGCTTGGTGCCTGTAGGACAAACTCACCACTCCTGGTGGCCATTTTAACTCCTTTCTTTCTTTCTTTCTTTCTTTCTTTCTTTCTTTCTTTCTTTCTTTCTTTCTCTCTTTCTTCCTTCCTTCCTTCCTTCCTTTCTTTTCTTTCTTTCTTCCTTCCTTTTCTTTCTTCTTTTCTTTCTCTTTCCCTTACCTTTGCTTCCCTTCCTCCCTTCTTTTCTTTATGTTGTATTTGATAGGGCAAAGAGAAATTAAAAGGGGAAAGGGAAATAGGGAGAGAGCAAAGAGACACCTTGCTTCACTACTCACAAAGCATGCCCCCTGAAGGTGGGAACCAGGAGGCTTGAACTCAGGTTATGAGTTGTAACCGAGTACACCAACACCTACCTCAGCATAATATTTTAATTATCTAACCCTAAATACATTTGTTGTAGTGTCTGACTTCCAACTAATTTTTGAGCAATAATAGATAGATACAATTAAATTTGATCATATTCCAAAATAACAAGCATCAACCCTTGTGCCTTGGTATTTGGCATACTTGAACAACATTTGATGTTCAAAAGTGTCTTTATAATGGTACAAAACCTAGTGGGAAAGAAAAATTCTTTCAACTGTTACTAATAATTTCAAACTAAAGATTTATTCTTTGGTTCTACTCTCTCGATGTTTTTAAAAAAATATTTATTTATTCCCTTTTGTCATCCTTGTTGTTTTATTGTTGTAGTTATTATTGTTGTTATTAATGTTGTTGCTAGAAAGAGAAATGGAGATAGGAGGGGATTAAAGAGAGGGGGAGAGAAAGATACATACCTGCAGACCTGCTTCACGACTTGTAAAGCGACGTCCCTGCAGGTGGGGAGCTGGAGGCTTGAACCTGGATCCTTATACCTGTCCTTGAGCCTTGCACCATGTGAGCTTAACCCAGTGCGCTACTGCCCGACTTCCTCTCGATGTCTTAATGACATTTTCTTCTTGCCATTTCACGTATTTCTTTGGAATTGTAGTGACTCTTCTTTAAATATCTACACCTTCGGAGTCTGAGTAATCCAATGCCAAATGTGAGTAATACAGAAGCTGGTTGCTGGTTAAGTGAGTCTTTGATCTTACCATGGTCCAAAATAATAAGTATTCAGAACAAATTAAGAAGAAATAGACTATGTACTCAGTTACTCTGAATAAATCAAGGTTGCAAGATATATATTTTTTTCCCTCCAGGGTTATTGCTGGGCTCGGTGCCTGCACCATGAATCCACCACTCCTGGAGGCCATTTCCCCCCCTTTTGTTGCCCTTGTTGTTGTAGCCTCGTTGTGGTTATTATTATTGCCATTGTTGATGTTGTTCGTTGTTGGATAGGACAAAGAGAAATGGAGAGAGGAGGGGAAGACAGAGGGGGAAAGAAAAATAGACGCCTGAAGACCTGCTTCACTGCCTGTGAAGCGACTCCCCTGCAGGTGGTGAGCCAGGGGCTCAAACCGGGATCCTTACGCGGGTCCTTGCACTTTGTGCCACATGTGCTTAACCCACTGCGCCACCATCCGACCCCCTGGAAGATATTTATATTGTCCTATAGCCATAGGCCATGTTGTGTGGAAATTAAAATATGTGATTTCCTTCAAATATTATAACAAATACTTTATTTTCAGTGAAAAGAAAATATGACTTTTTTTCTGTAGTTGATATTGAATTTTATAACAGCAGGAAAATCTTTCCAATATTCTGTAATTTATGATGTACATGTCATGTGACATGATCAAGAGCTATAACTTAACAGAAAATATATTATTTCTAAATTAGTATGACTAAAAATCAGTATGTCTGAATTCTGTTACATAGAAGAACCAGGGGAAAAATAATTACTTCCATTAGAACACTCCAAAATCTTTTTATAGAATATAATCTGTGACATGATTTACTCTTCAAGTGCCACTTGGAGACATGGAACATTGATAAAGCTTCTATTCGTCATTGCAATGGATGATGCCCCAGACCTGCCATCGATATATGCTTCCTGTCATCTCACTCACTGAATTAACCACATTCTTTCCCTAGATTTCCCTTATAGCTGAAGAACTTTCGCAATTAATAAACATCATAACATGCATTCATTTACTTGGGCCAACATACATACGTGAGAGTACTTCAAATATCTTATGTGGTTTACATGGTTCAGTTTTATAATACTGTCCATGAGATAATAGTATATGTGTAAAATTATTACAGTACCGTAGAAATACTTTTAATCTGAAAATGAATTCAATTCAACTAGGGAGTGTCATTCAGAAATTTCAGGATTGCTATTACATGATACTTGCTAAGTCAAACACAGCTTTTCTTTCATTCTTCAAAATCAAATTTAGATCTATAATGTATCACATGGAACAATTTCATTAATCTATTCCCTTGTACTTATAGTTGATTTTATATATATGTGTATATATATGTAGCTTCTACAAATGTTATTATTTCTTTTATAGTTTGCAAAAAAAAATTGATTCATGAGTCTAGTTAGGGCAAAATGAAATCAGTTCCCACTGGACTAGCCACTTTATGGAAGTGTTAAATAGTTTGTGAGGTCTTGAAAAAATTTAATTATATTTTTACTTATTTATTATGGATAGAGACAGAGAGAAATTGAAAGGGGACAGGGAGGTAGAGAAGGAAAGAGAGAGACACCTGCAACCCTGCTTCACCACTTGTAAAGCTTTACCTTGCAAGTGGGGACAAGGGGCTTGAACCCAGGTCCCTGTATATCATAAGGTGTATACTTAACCAGATGCACCACTGCCTGGCCCCCTCAAGCTCTTGTAATTTCATAAAGTATAAATAAGATCTTACCAAGTATATATTACCTAGGATGTATTATATTAGGCACTGGATTCAAAATTAAAATAGTTCTTGCTCTTTGAGAAAACCATAACATAATTAGGGAAATGAATGAGTAGTCAAATTATTACCTATATATTACGAAAAGTAGAATTAACATAAAATCACAGGTTTCAATGTAAATATATGGTGTTGAGATTTATGGTGAGCTTATGACGGGATTCATGATGATTAAAACTGACAGCCTAAGTGGAGACATTACCTGTGCATACATGAATGAGACCAAAAAGGAATAATAACCTGATTATAAAATTTCTAATTGGCTCATAATTCCATAAGACACATATAAAACCACATTGTCTGAGAGTATACCTAGTAGTATCCTCAAAACATTTGTTCTTGCCACATTGTTTTGATATTTGTATTCATCTTACTTACTGTTGGTACTACTGTATCCTAATGTTATTTAATGTCCAAACCAACAGATTTTTACAGCAATCAGTACAACTTGGCTATTCCAAATCATTGAATACATTTTGTGAGCAAGTAAAGGCAGACATACTCTAGAGTGGCACTAAGGATAAGAAAAGTGGCTTTTACTAGAGAAAAAAAATAAACCAAAACGAACATGATAGCTTTCTGTTTGTTTTAGTTTATTTTATTTTAGGAAAGAGTATAGCCTTTTTTTTTTTTTTACTTTACCAGTCTATGTTCATTGTAGCACTACTTAAAATAGCCAAGATTTAGAAACGTGAGTGTCCAATGACATACTAGTGATTAAGGAAGTTGTTCTATCAATGAAATGAAATTCATCTCTGAGGCGGGGGGGGGGGAGGCATTTTGCCTTTTAGTAAACTGTGGGTAGATCTGAATAGGTCATGCAAAGTGAACTACGTCAGGAAACAGGAAACCGTGAAGAAAACAAGGGACTGAGGAAATGTCAAATAGAAACAAATCGTTCATTTCAAATTACAGATCTGAAGTTACTAAGGGGGTTGGGGAGAAAGGGCATAAAGGTCTGTGATGAAGGCATACTGGCACTGTGATAGTGGGTGAAGAGAGGTAACATTTTTTTTTCTGAGATGTAAAATATACCCCTTTAACAGTTCTGTAAAATAATGCTAACTCAACTTGTACAATAAATAAGAAAAATAGGAAGTCCTGGGTTCATTTCCCAGTGCACTGTTGTAACTATTTTTTAAAAATAAAAAACCCAAATATACAATACTTTTTTTTTTAATTTAGATACAGACATAGAGGTACACAGAGAGAGAGTGAAGAGGGGTCGGTGGTGGTGCACCAGGTTAAGCACACATAGTATGAAGCACAAGGACCTGTGCAAGGATCTCAGTTTGAGCTCCTGGCTCCCCACCTGCTGGGGGGGGGGGGGTGCACTTCACAAGTAGTGAAACAGATCTGCAAGTGTGTCTCTTTCTCTCTCCCTCTCTATCTCCCTTCCCCTCAGAATTTCTCTGTCCTATCCAATACAGAAAATGGTTAACAGGAGCAGTGGATATGTAGTGCAGGTACTGATCCCCAGCAATAAACCTGGAGGCAGAGAGAGAAAGAGATGGGAGGGGGGAGAGGTTGAGAGAGGAGGAGGATACTACAGCACTGAAGCATCATTCATGAGGTGGGAGGTCAAACTCAAACCTGGTTTATATACATGACAAAGGAGTACACTATCCAAGTGAGTTATTTTGTTGGTCCATAATGATTTTTTCCATCGTATTTTAAGTTAAAATAACAATAAAATGATACTTTAATAATAACAGTATATAACATAGAAACTATATAAATATATACATTTAGTCATTAAATTATTTATTATTTATATATATATCAAAATCAGAGGGACTGTGAGAATGATCCCATAGCAACAGAGCCTCTCTATGGCGGGGACCAGGCTCAAACCTGACCAATAATTTTTTTTTTTTTAAACGCTTCACTCAGGAGTTAACAGATACATGAAAATTATAAATGATGATTAAAGACAACAAATTGAAAAGACATTGTGTGTTCACAGACAGAAGACAATATTGCTGAAATGTTCAACACAGTTAACAGATCCAATACAATCCCTGCCCCTTTACCTGAAGAGAGGAAAACGGAAACCATGAAAACAGAGCTACAGAAAGTGAAACTAAAAGCAGGATCTGACCAAATTGTAAGTAGGGCACCAAAGTAAAAACCCTGAGGTGAGGAGTAGACATGCAGCTTCCTGGGACAGTGGGGGGTGGGAGTGGGTGGGAGGGATGGGTCACAGTCTTTTGGTGGTGGGAATGGTGTTTATGTACACTCCTAGTAAAATGTAGTCATATAAATCACTAGTTAATTAATACGAGAGGGGGAAAATTAATTGTATGTCTCGAAGTTTTTCAAAACACAAACTGAATCTTTTCAATATATAGGCTGTGTAATTGATATTCAGACTCTCTCAAAAGCCTAGACCAAGTAGATCAGAAGCAACCAATAGCACAGCTATATACAAGATACTGGGTACTATACAGCAAACCCTAACAAAAGGACTTTTCAAAGTTAACCCAATTACCAAATAATGTGATGATAACATTAACTATTGATTGTCTTTTTGAACCCTAAGACAGCAGGAACCTCACATCTCCACTATGGAGCCTCTACTTCCCCCAGTCCTGGAACCATTGGATAGGGCCCACTTTCCCGTATGCCTCTCCCAATCCATATCAAATAATACTACATCTGCCGATCACAACCTAACCAACACAACGATTGCCACCTCAACATCCTTCACTTCAGACTGTGTCCAGAGACTTCACGTGTGGAATGACGACCCTTCAACTTCATTACTCGGGTGAGACCTTTCCTTTCATAGTATACTCTAATTTCATCTCAGGTGGTTCACTTTCTAACAAAGTCCCAAAACCTAGATATACACCAGTTTCTGTGAGAGAGAGCATATGTTCACACGTATCTGTAAACTACTGCAAAATATATACCTGAAAGCAGAAGTGCACTAGAGTTTGCAGTGAGTACCCCCCTAACACTTCCTCTCCACTATTCCAAGCTTTGGGTCCATGATTGCTCAACAATTTGTTTGGCTTCGCATGTTAACTCTGTTTTCAGTCACCAGGTTCCAGATGTCATCAGGATGCCGGCCAGGCTTCCCTAGACTGAAGACCCCACCAATGTGTCCTGGAGCTCAGCTTCCCCAGAGACCCACCCTACTAGGGAAAGAGAGAGGCAGACTGGGAGTATGGACAGACCAGTCAATGCCCATGTTCAGCGGGGAAGCAATTACAAAAGCCAGACCTTCTACCTTCTGCAACCCACAATGACCCTGGGTCCATGCTCCCAGAGGGATAGAGAATGAGAAAGCTATCAGAGGGGGGGGTGGGAAATGGATATTGGGTGGTGGGAATTGTGTGGAGTTGTACCCCTCCTACCCTATGGTTTTGTTAATTAATCCTTTCTTTTTTTAAATATTTATTTTATTTATTTTTTCCCTTTTGTTGCCCTTGTTGTTTTATTGTTGTAGTTATTATTGTTGTTGTCATTGTTGGATAGGACAGAGAGACATGGAGAGAGGAGGGAAGACAGAGAGGAGGAGAGAAAGATAGACACCTGCAGACCTGCTTCACCGCCTGTGAAGTGACTCCCCTGCAGGTGGAGAGCCGGGTTCGAACTGGGATCCTTATGCTGGTCCTTCTGTTTTGCGCCACCTGCGCTTAACCCGCTGCGCTACAGCCCGACTCCCATAATTAATCCTTTCTTAAATAAAAAATAAAATAAAAAAGAAAGAAAAAAAAAAGAAAACAGAGCTACAGAGTATGAAGGATACTCCGAATGCATTCCAATCTCAAGTACCAAGTCATGGAAATAGGCTTATCCATGTAGAAGAGGGAACATTAAAAGTAGAAAGCAAAAATGAGCACACTTTAAAGTACAGGAAGAAAAAAAGAGCTTAGGAAAAACGAAGCAAATCTGCAAGAGACTGAAGACTCCATTGAAAGACCAAATATCAGAATTATAGGAGTCTCATAAGGAGAGGAGAGAATGGAGCAGACACTATATTAAAGGAATAGTAGCAAAATTTGTCTAAATTTGGAATATGATCAAGACATAGATGTTCTTCGGGTCCTAGAACATGATGGCAGAGGACCTATTGGGGGTTGTACTGTTATGTGGAAAGCCGGGAAATGTTATGCATGTACAGACTATTGTCCTTACTGTCGACTTTAAACCATTAATACCCAATAAAGAATTTTTTTAAAAAAAGAAGATGTTCAGGATGCAGAGAAATCTCCAAATTCCTAAACACAAACAGACCTACACCAAGACACGTCATTATGAAACTCTCAGAAGTCAAAATCAAAGAAAAAAGTTTGCAAGCTGCCAGGAGAAAGAAGAAAATGATTTGGGAGTCAGGCGGTGGTGCAGTGGGTTAAGCGCACGTGGCACAAAGTTCAAGGACCAGCAGAAGGATCCCAGTTCAAGCCCCCGGCTCCCCACCTGCAGGGGAGTCACTTCACAGGCAGTGAAGCAGGTCTGCAGGTGTTTTTCCCCCTCTCTGTCTTCCCCTCCTCTCTCCATTTCTCTCTGTCCTATCCACCAACAATGACATCAATAACCACAACAATGTTAAACAACAAGGGCAACAAAAGGGAAAATAAATAAATATAAAAAATTTAAAAATTAACATTTAAAAAATAAGAAAATGATTTATTAAATCAGCACAGTCAGTTTCACGTCAGACTTTCTGCAAGAACCACTGAGGCCAGAGATGATGACATATTCAACAACTGCCACCCACACATACTTTACTTTCCTTAAAATATAAAAGGACAATAAAAACAGCAAAAAGCATATGAAAACTATAGGAGTTTGTCATTACCAGACCGACCTTGGAAGTGTTACTGAAATGAAACACCCAGAGAAAGAAATCAGCAACACTTAACTTGCAACAGGTGACACACAATAAAATACAGAAACACAACTCAAAGAAATATGAGACAATTTTAGAGTATAAAAAGGAAGATGCTGGGAGTCAGGCAGTAGTACAGCAGGTTAAGCTCAGGTGGCACAAAGCACAAGGACCAACATAAGGATCCTGGTTGGAGTCCCAGGCTCCCCACCTGCAGGGGAGTCGCTTCACAAGCAGTGAAGCAGGTCTGCAGGTGTCTATCTTTCTCTCTTCCCCTCCTCTTTCCATTTCTCTCTGTCCTATCCAACAATGATGACATCAGTAACAACAACAAGAACAACAAAAGAACAAGGGCAACAAAAGGAAATAAATAAATATTTTAAAAAAGAAAGATGCTATTCACGCAGAGAATGGTAAGACAAGAACAATTTTAAAAAGATTCTTAGATATATTTAAAGATAGATTATATATAATAGCTTTATATATAACACATTCACATGTCTTTTTAATGATACCACATTCTTTCTTGTACTTATTGAATCTCTCCTACATCTTTTTTCCCTGTTTTTCACACCCTTCATATTTATTATATATAGTAACTTCAGTTTCTTTAATTTGGTGTTTACTTCTGAAATTACTTTATCCTTATTTTGTATTCCTGCATAGGGTTCTACCTAAACCATTTCTTATTTACCTCTTCTTTTTGACCAATAACCACCTCCAAGATCTGCCTATCTCTTTCTTGACCATGCATATTTTGCCATGTGTTTTTCTAATGTGAATTGAAGTTCATTTTCAATATTATGTAATATATTTCCTTCACTTCTCAGAAGCTTAATAATATTTATTTATTTATTTATTTATTTATTTATGAGAGATATAGAGAAAGATCAAAGCACTGCCCAGCTCTAGTTAGATGGTGCCGGGGACTAACCTTGGGACCTCAGAGTCTCAGGAATGAAAGTTTTTTTTTAATTTCATAACCATTATGCTGTCTCTCTAGCCCTGCAGCAACATTTTTTTATAGTTTATATTCTTTACATATTAGGCATTGCTGCTATTTTTCTTATAATACAGAATATCTTGAGACTGTTACATATTCAACTTGAGTGTTTTTAATATTTGAATGAGATAGTTTTTCTGGGACAAACTATAGTAATAATGACTTGAGGGGTTGGGGACATCTTATCCAGTAAAGCATTTGCTTTACCTTGTGTGAAGGCCGGGTACTATCGGGGAATGCCATGGAGGGCACCAGGAGAGGTCCATGGATGATAAGGCAGTGCTGTGGTGTCACTACTGTTCGTTTCCTCTCTCCTCTCTCCTCTCTCCTCTCTCTCTCTCTCTCTCTCAATGAATTAAATAAAATAAATGAAGAAAAAAAAAAGTTCCATGAGACATCCCAGTGCTATCCTCTATACAAGAGGTCTTGAGTTCATCCCAATTCTTCTTGATTTTTTTTCTTTTCTTTTTTTTTTTTTTTTGCCACCAGAGTTATCTCTAGGGCTCAGTGGCTACACAATGATTCCACCACTCCCAGCTACCACTTTTTTTCTTTTCTCTTTTTAGATAGAGACAGAGAGAAACTGAGAGTAAGTAAAACAGTTGCAACACTGCTTTGCCACTCATGAAACTTCCCCACTACAAGTGGAGCATAGGAAGTTGAACCCTGGTCCTTGCACATAGTAAAGTGTGCACTCTACTGGGTATGCCAACACCTGGCCTCCCATTTCTTTCTCTTCTTTTTTTTCTTTTCTTTCTTTTGCTTATTCTTTTCACTGGAGCATATCTAAGATTTCCCTATCTATGGTGGTGTTTGAGATTGAAACCCTGGAGTCTCAGGCATGACATTCTTTTACATAACACTAGTGCTACCTACCGCCCTCAGCTCTACATAAAAAAAAAAAATAGTGTGGGGTAAGTGAAGTCAAGGAGCTTTATCTTTCAGATTTTTATTCAAGTACACTTCTTTTTTTACCCTTAATTGCCACTAGGGCTATTGCAGGGGCTCAGTGCATACACTATAAATCCTGTCTTTTTTTCTTCTTCTTCTTTCTATGGTATTTGATAGGAAGAAGAGAAATTCGAAAGGGAGTAGGAGATAAAGTGGGAGAAAGATACCTGCAGATCTGCTTGCTATTAACCCTACCCTGTCCCCCACACACACCTGGGGAGCCAGCTCCCTTGTGTATGGTAATATGTACACTTAACCAGGTATGCCACAACCTGGCCCCATAATAACTATTACCAAATAACCTGTATTTCTCTGACAAACAACTAGAGGATAGTTTATCTCATATGTGTAATATAAAGAAATGAAACACATGAACTTGTTAAAAAAAAAAAAGCAGCCAAACATTTGCTAAGATTTTGTGAAAACTATGGTGGTTATACTTAGGGGAAGAAGGGACAGAGAACTGGGGCACATAACTGTGGTAGAGTTATACCCCTGTAATGATGGTCTTGTAAGCCATTATTAAATCACTAATAAAATGAATTATAAAAAATATCAATACAAATAAAAACCAGTAATAATTGAAAAAACAAATTTTACAATTCACTAGCAACCATAGATCACAACTAGTCAAATAAATCTTTTGAAAAAAAGAAGAAGTTTCATACTTCATGGTCAGAATGCATTATAAACCTATAGTAATCAAAACAGTATGGTAAGTGAACAAATTCACTCATACAGATTAGAAATAGCTGAGAAGTAGCCCCACACACATATGATCAAATGATTTTCCCTATGGGTGCAAAGA
This sequence comes from Erinaceus europaeus, assembly GCF_950295315.1. NCBI lineage: Eukaryota > Metazoa > Chordata > Mammalia > Eulipotyphla > Erinaceidae > Erinaceus > Erinaceus europaeus. Next base: position 55,080,270 of record NC_080168.1, read on the forward strand.
ATACACAAAAGGGTAGATTTCATATTGTGGTCTTAATAACATTTTTTCTTTACATAAAGGCTCATTGGATGACTATATAATGCATATTCTAGCATTACATACTAATAAGTATATAAGTAGCATGCAAACTTGTATCTTTTTTCTTTTTCTTATTGGTTGGTTAGTGGGTTACAGTACCATTGTTGATACATGGATAAAATTTCTCATCTCACCTGATAGTGTCTGAAAAATACACTTACCCCCAGCCTAAATCTCTTCCCACCATCATGTAATGGGTGGTTTTGATAGCTGACTTATTTTACTCATAAATATGGGGCTAGCGTTTTCATTGACCTTGAACATTTGGATAAAAATTGACTTTTTAGTTACTTGAAGGCATAGTAACAGTCTCAGGACTTCTTTGATATTTTTTGCTTCTCTATAATACAGAGCTTACTACTTTACTAAAATTACTTTCCCTATTCTTCAACTGTTTTTGTTGCAGTTTACAATTAAACAGGGAAATAAAATAAGATTGGGAGTTTCTCCCTTATGTTCTGTGTTTCTGCTTCTCTGTCCCTCCCCCAACCTTGCTTTGAGTAGTTTTATATCTTCAGTGATAGACCTGCAGGGAATGAGAGAGGCTTCCACAGTTAAGTTCAAAATTGTAGACATATACAATTAGTTTTGATGCATGTACAGCTGACTAGTCCTTTCACAGTGCTCTTTGGTAGATCTCCTGAAATTCCTACCATAAATGAGGATAATCCACTTTGAGCTGTCTGTTGAGAGATTATATACTCTGGTTTATGGCCATAATCTCTTTTTTAGCCTCTAATAAGTCCACTAGTTCAGTCTACACATATAACTTAGTGCATCCCCTGCCAACCACAGAAACATCTCACTCCTATGGCTAATCCCCTTGGACATCATCAAAGATACTTGCAGGTTAAATATTTTTTCTCTTGGCTGATTGATTACCTCTGGTCCCAGGGAAACACTCGGACAATCTTTCCTTTGGGAAAACACAGGAAAATCTCTTAGTTTCAGAGTAACTAAACAGCCTGTATCTTCTGCTTCAGATTACTTAAGTCTGAGCCACTGCATCTTCCAAACTATAGGGCAGTAGAACCCTTAAGGTTCCAATCCAACTGTAGAGTCAGAAGCATTACTCTCCCTCTTGCACAGAGAGCTTTCTACAGAGAAATCCTGTTCTAATAAAAACCGTCAACTCCACTCTTTCATGGTAAGTGCAGAAACTAACAGTTGAGTGTCTATGTCTAGAGTGTTCTCTAAAGCTACTCGCCTACCTTTGGAATGTTGGCATCCACCATTTGTGGTCCCAACAGAAACTGATGCTAAAATAAATTTGTTTTAACATATGAAAACACACATTCTTTATTTTTTTGTTATATTTTTTCCATTTAACTGAAATTCAGATGACATAAGCACATTGTTTTAACTTTACAAATTCACAAATTGTATTTTTAAATGACTGATAACCTTACTTTTAAAGAGAGTTTGTTTCATAAAATAAATTTTAAATTTGACCTCATTCTTTTGGTTTGCAGACTTCAAAACAATGTGGAATTAACTGGATTATATTATGTTTCCTCTTGCATCTAAGTGGCACAATCAACTTTCCTTTTAAATTTAAACCAAATAATCACAGAATAGAAAATTTATAGCCAGAAGAGATCACAGAGTCTACAATAACCATTTCACATTGTCTTTGACTCCAAGGGAAAATACGTAAGATCTTTAATGACTTGCTCAATGTTATGACATGAATTAATATTAGAATCCAAATTTACTCACAAACTTTTCTCCACTACAGCACAGTGTTTATTATTTTCATGCAAATTATCTCTCATCATTATAAACTACTAAATATCTTAAGGTAGTGGCAGTTTTCTTAACAGGGCTATTTAAAAGTAAATTATACTCACATGCAGTGAAGATATCCTTAATTATAATTACTGCAAAATGATTGTAATCTCAATTTACAGATATTTTATGGAGTCAATTTCTCCTTCCTTAACCAATGGCTTTCATATTTTTGGATATGTACCATATTACTTGCCTTGACAGGATAAAATAAAGTCCTTCTCACTTCCCTAAATTGTGTTTTTTTTTCCTCTAGTAAAGTGAATAGATGTCATTATTAGTGTTGGTGGATTTTGAAAGGTGACTAGATGGGAATTTCCATCATGATTCCCCTGGCCTCTCTGACTCTCTTAGACCTATGCATTCAATCCAGCGCAAGGGAGGAGAAATGAGAAAATGCAGGATCAGGTCTGCCACTGTGTTTCCATTAACCTGACTGGTCTCTTCACAACCTCGGAAGTGCTGAGAGTGAATGATGGCCCAAGTGGGGCAGGACAGATCGATTCAGTAATTTTTACTCACTGTTTCTCCACAGCCCTAACTGGCTATTGATTGGATGAGCTGGAGATGGGTAGTGCCTCTGGGACCTCAGAAGAACTAAGAGGAAATTCCCTCCCTCCTCACAGCAACACCTTCAGGCTTTTGTAGTCATTCACTTTCCAGAGAAGAGCAAAACAAAACTTAACAATGGAGTCATCTGAAGAGGAATTAAGTCTGTCCTCTGATAGGAAAGTAAACTGTAATCCATATTTATTCAACATTTGGATTCATTCCAGTTATGTATTTATAGAAAATAAGCATTTCATATAGGTGCATACATTTGTTGAGTGGATAGGGTTGTTTTCATTTTATTTATTTTTTTTAGATATCTAATTTCTTAACAAGTAGAAAAATGGAGTCCTGAGTTAACAATCCACATACCCCAATGCATGAGGCAACAGGAATAAACTTGATTTTCTAATTCCCACTCTGGCTGCCCCTATTCTTGGAAAGTTTTCTCACTCCTAACAGGGGGAGAGGTGGTGTGTTTCTACTATTGCTTTAGATTTTATGCTATGCTTTAAGACCTAAAACTAATATATCAAGCTACTGTCAATATGAGGATGTATCCATATTCATGGGTATCAGATTAGAGAAACAAAAAGAAAGTACGGCTTTTAGCATTACTAGACCAAGACTGACTTTTTTTTTAATTTATGGGGGATTAATGGTGTTTACAGTTTTTTTAAAATTTTTTATTTATAAAAAGGAAACATTGACAAAATCATAGGATAAGAGGGGTACAGCTTCACACAATTCCCACCATCAGACCTCCGTATACCAACCCCTCCCCTGATAGCTTTCCTACTCTTAACCCTCTGGGAGTATGGACCTAAGATCATTGTGGGATGCAGAAGGTTGAAGGTCTGGCTTCTGTAATTGCTTTTCCCACTGAACATGGGCATTGACAGGTTGACCCATACTCCCAGCCTGTCTCTCTCTTTTCCTAGTGGGGAAGGCCTCTGGGAAAGCGAAGCTCCAAGGCACATTGGTGGGGTTATCTGTCCAGGGAAGTCTGGTCGTATCTTGCTAGCATCTGGAACCTGGTGGCTGAAAAGAGAGTTAATATACAAAGCCAAACAAACTGTTGGACAATTATGGCCCTAAAGGCTAGAATAGTGCAGGTGAGGCGTTGGGTGGTCCTCCATTTTGTAGATAGCTAGTAGGCATATTTTAGTTATATTTCAAAGGGCCTGTAGCTATACTAGTGCTTTTTGTTTTTTTGTTTGGTTTTTGTTTTTTGCCTAAGCCTGAAATCTGATATGCAGGTGAATCCTAATTATTGTCTGGGGAGATGATGTCATGGTTGATAAAAGGACCAGAAAGCTGGATCAGGGAAAAGAGTAGCTCCCTAATGTCAGTCTGAGCTTCACTGACAGGAGACAGACAACCAGGGACTCATGACTGAGCTGTATGCAGTATCTCTTTATTCATGCAGAATGCAGCACAATCTAAGCCAAACTAAACTAAACTAAACTACCTGTCCTTATATATATACGGGCCAAGTAGAGTGTAAACAGGATGTGACGTAGAGAGGATGGAGCAAAAAGATACTGGTGAAAATCAAGGTGTGACAAGGAGAGGGGGCAGAGCAGGTGAAAATTCTACCACTGAACCACCAATGCCCTAGAGGTAGGGTGGTGCTTAATTAACAGTGGTTTATGTAAATAGACTGCAGTTTTGAGTGGGATCAAACCAATGCCATGCAGGCATGCTGGTGCTTAGTTAACAGTGGTTATGTAAATAGAACACAGTGTTAAGCAGGGGGGATTAAACCAAATGAAACAAAAGGGGTTTTTAGAAGCAGAATTAGAAGCATACCAACACCTAATATGGAAAACAGGAACAAACTGACACAACATCTGATCTCCCCCTTATTGGTGTCTAGGAGATACAACAGGATACCAATGTCTCTTTATCCTGTCCCTTTTCCACCTTCCTCAGAGTCCTTTGCTCTGGTGCAAGATGCCATACCCAGTACAAGTTCCACCTTATGCCCTTCACTACTGTTCTTTGCACTTAATTTTGACCTAAATGTAAGTTCATTCAGTATTGGTCTTTCTCTTTTTGGCTTGTCTCACTCAACATGGTGCCTTTGAGCTCTGACCACAAAATCGCAAAAGAAAGGATCTCTTCTTTTTTAAAACAACTTTATAGTACTCCATTGTGTATGTGTATATTTGTTGGACATATGGGTTGCTTCTAAGTTTAAGATATTACAAAGTGTGCTGCTATGAACAATGCTGTGCATAAGTATTTTCAGATCGGTGTTTTTATTTTCCTTGGTTAATTCCTAGGAGAGGGGTTTCTGTTCTGATGAAGTGGGAGAAAATTCTTATGTATCATACAACAGACTGATAACCAAAATACACAATGAACTCTTAAGTTGCCTTCTCTTTAGAGTTTAAACAGTACTATTTAAAAAATTCTTCTCAACCTCCTCTTCCCATTTTTCCCCAGTGGACGAATCATGTAGGTCCAGACAAGAAATTAAGAAGACATGGTCCACCATGAAAACAGAAAACATGTTTAACTACATTTGTTCAAGAAATTCAAAGTACTTGTGAGCACAGTACAGTCAATTAACATATATATCTATAATGGAGGGGTGAGGCATTTCTGAAATAGATACAGAGGAATAAGAAGTTGTTAGGGGGGTTAAGCGCAGGTGGCACAAAGCGCAAGGACTGGTGTAAGGATCCCGGTTCGAGCCCCCAGCTCCCCACCTGCAGGGGAGTCGCTTCACAGGCGGTGAAGCAGGTCTGCAAGTGTCTGTCTTTCTCTCCCCCTTTCTGTCTTCCCCTCCTCTCTCCATTTCTCTCTGTCCTATCCAACAATGACAACATCAATAACTGCAACAATAAAACAACAAGGGCAACAAAAAGGAATAGATAAATAATATTTTTTAAAAAGCAGTTGTTAGGGGATGAGATTCTTTAGAAATGGGAAGGTGAGAGGAATGCAACAAAAGATACAACACAAAATAATGTCAATGTCACTAGAGTTTTAAGAAGTTCTCCCAGGGCATCAAAACCTTCTCAGACAAGCAACAGTTGAAGGAATCAACCATCACCAAGCCTGCCCTGAAAGAAGTTCTGAAAGGTCTCCTATAAACAACCAGACCACCATAAATAGGACATATATCAAAAACACTCTAAAACTCTACAAGAATGGCGTTAAAATATCTTCAATCTTTGATATCAATAAATGTCAATGGCCTGAATTCATCTATTAAAAGACACAGAGTAGGAAGATGGATCAGAAAACACAACCCAACAATATGCTGTCTACAGGAAACCCACCTAACTCAACAAGACAAACACAGACTTAAAGTGAAAGGATGGAAAACTATCATACAAGCCAATGGCCCACATAAAAGGGCAGGAGCAGCTATTCTCATATCTGACATGATAGACTTTAAAATAGATAAGATTAAAAAAGATAGGAATGGACACTGCTTAATGCTTAGAGGATCAGTCAATCAAGAGGACTTAACAATTATTAACATCTATGCACCCAATGAGAAGCCATCTAAATACATCAAACTTCTACTGAAAGAGCTACAGCAATATATTAACAACAACACAATCATAGTAGGGGACTTCAACATCCCACTCTCTCAACTTGACAGATCATCCAGGCAGAAAATCAATAAAGACAAGGGAGCTAAATGAAGAGATAGATAAACTAGATCTATTGGACATTTTCAGAGTCATTCACCCCAAGAAAATGGAATAAACATTTTACTCAAATCCACATGGGTCATTCTCAAGGATAGACCATATATTAGGCCACAAAGACAGCATCAGCCAATTTAAGAGCATTGAAATCATCCCAAGCATCTTCTCATACCACAGTGGAATTAAACTAACACTTAACAATCAACAAAAGATTAGTAACAGTGCCAAAATGTGGAAGCTCAACAGTACACTTCTTAACAACTTCTGGGTCAAAGAGGAAATCAAGGAAGAAATCAAAATGTTTCGAGAGTTCAATGAAAATGAACACACAAGCTATCAAAATATTTGGGACACAGCTAAAGTAGTCCTAAGAGGGAAGTTCATAGCTATACAAGCACACATTAGGAAACAAGAAAAAGCACAAATAAACAGCCTGATTGCACATCTTAAAGACCTAGAAGAAGAACAAGAAAGGAACCCTAAAGCAACCAGAAGGACAGAAATTACTAAAGTTAGGGCAGAAATAAATAACATTGAGAATAGGAAAACCATACAAAAGATCAATGAAAGTAAATGTTGGTTCTTCGAAAGAGTAAACAAAATCGACAAACCTTTAGCCAGACTCACAAAACAATAAAGGGAGAAGACCCAAATAAATCAGATAGTAAATGAAAGAGGAGATATCACAACAGACACTGCAGAAATTCAACATATCATGCGAGGCTTCTATGAACAACTATATGCCACCAAGCTAGAGAACCTGGAAGAAATGGACGATTTCCTAGATACCTACCAACTTCCAAAACTAAGTAAAGAGGAAGTGGATAACATGAACAGGTCCATCACAGCTAATGAAATGGAAACAGTTATCAAAAATCTCCCCAAAAATAAAAGTCCTGGACCAGATGGTTTTACAAATGAATTCTACAAAACCTTCAAAGAAGAACTAATACCTCTACTTTTAAAAGTCTTCCAGAAGATTGAAGACACTGGAATACTCCCTGCCAGCTTCTATGAAGCCAACATCACCCTGATACCAAAAGCAGACATGAACACAACCCAAAAATAAAACTACAGACCAATATCTCTGATGAACATAGATGCGAAAATATGAACAAAATTCTAGCCAACCGGATACAGCAGTATATCAAAAAGATTGTTCATCATGACCAAGTGGGGTTTATCCCAGGCATGCAAGGTTGGTTTAATATACGTAAATCAATCAATGTGATCCACCACATCAACAAAAGCAAGACCAAAAACCACATGGTCATATCAATAGATGCAGAGAAAGCCTTTGACAAAATACAACATCCCTTTATGATCAAAACACTACAAAAAATGGGAATAGATGGAAAATTCCTGAAGATAGTGGAGTCTATATATAGCAAACCTACAGCCAACTTCATACTTAATGGTGAAAAACTGGAAGCATTTCCACTCAGATCAGGTACTCGACAGGGCTGCCCACTATCACCATTACTATTCAACATAGAGTTGGAAGTTCTTGCCATAGCAATCAGGCAGGAGCAAGGAATTAAAGGGATACAGATTGAAAGAGAAGAAGTCAAACTCTCCTTATTTGCAGATGACATGATAGTATACATGGAAAAACCTACGGAATCCAGCAAGAAGCTTTTGGAAATCATCAGGCAATACAGTAAGGTGTCAGGCTACAAAATTAACATTCAAAAGTCAGTGGCATTCCTCTATGCAAACACTAAGTTAGAAGAAATTGAAATCCAGAAATAAATTCCTTTTACTATAGCAACAAAAACAATAAAATGTCTAGGAATAAACCTAACCAAAGAAGTGAAAGATTTGTATACTGAAAATTATGAGTCACTACTCAAAGAAATTGAAAAAGACACAAAGAAGTGGAATGATATTCCATGTTCATGGGTTGGAAGAATTAACATCATCAAAATGAATATATTACCCAGAGCCATCTACAAATTTAATGCTATCCCCATCAAGATCCCAAGCACATTTTTTAGGAGAATAGAAAAAATGCTACAAATGTTTATCTGGAACCAGAAAAGACCTAGAATTGCCAAAACAATCTTGAGAAAAAAGAACAGAACTGGAGGCATCACACTCCCAGATCTCAAACTGTATTGTCATCAAAACTGCTTGGTACTGGAACATGAATAGACACACTGACCAGTGGAATAGAATTGAAAGCCCAGAAATGAGGCCCCACACCTATGGACATCTAATATTTGACAAAGGGGCCCAGACTATTACATGGGGAAAGCAGAGTCTCTTCAACAAATGGTGTTGGAAACAATGGGTTGAAACATGCAGAAGAATGAAACTGAATCACTCTATTTCACCAAATACAAAAGTAAATTCCAAGTGGATCAAGGACTTGGATGTTAGACCACAAACTATCAAATACTTAGAAGAAAATATTGGCAGAACTCTTTTCTGCATAAATTTTAAAGACATTTTCAATGAAATGAATCCAATTACAAAGAAGACTAAGGCAAGTATAAATCTATGGGACTACATCAAATTCAAAAGCTTCTTCACAGCAAAAGAAACTACTACCCAAACCAAGAGACCCCTCACAGAATGGGAGAAGATCTTTACATGTCATACATCAGATAAGAGTTTAATAACCAACATATATAAAGAGCTTGCCAGACTCAACAACAAGACAACAAATAACCCCATCCAAAAATGGGGGGAGGACTTGGACAGAATATTCATCACAGAAGAGATCCAAAAGGCCGAGAAACACATGAAAAAATGCTCCATGTCTCTGATTGTCAGAGAAATGCAAATAAAGACAACAATGAGATATCACTTCACTCCTGTGAGAATGTCATACATCAGAAAAGGTAACAGCAGCAAATGCTGGAGAGGGTGTGGGGTCAAAGGAACCCTCCTGCACTGCTGGTGGGAATGTAAATTGGTCCAACCTCTGTGGAGAACAGTCTGGAGAACTCTCAGAAGGCTAGAAATGGACCTACCCTATGACCCTGCAATTCCTCTCCTGGGGATATATCCTAAGGAACTCAACACATTCATCCAAAAAGATCTGTGTACACATATGCTCTTAGCAGCACAATTTCTAATAGCCAAAACCTGGAAGCAACCCAGGTGTCCAACAAGAGATGAGTGGCTGAGCAAGTTGTGGTCTATATACACAATGGAATACTACTCAGCTGTAAAAAATGGTGACTTCACCATTTTCAGCCGATCTTGGATGGACCTTGAAAATATCATGTTGAGTGAAATAAGTCAGAAACAGAAGGATGAATATGGGATGATCTCACTCTCAGGCAGAAGTTGAAAAACAAGATCAGAAAGGAAAACACAAGTCGAACCTGAAATGGAATTGGCATATTGCCCCCAAGTAAAAGACTCTGGGTGAGTGGGGAGAATACAGGTCCATGAAGGATGATAAATGACATAGTGGGGGTTGTATTGTTAAATGGGAAACTGGGGAATGTTATGCATGTACAAACTATTGTACTTACTGTTGAATGTAAAACATTAATTCCCCAATAAAGAAATAATTTTTTTTTAAAAAAGAAGTTCTCCTAGGTTAGTGCTTCTCAACCAGAGGATATTTTGTTCCCTGAGAATGAGTCCCATCAGGGCAAATCTGTTAATATGTGGATATATTTTTGGTTGGCACAACTTGATGGAGGTGCTATTGACATTTGTAGGTAGACAACAGAGGAGATGTTAAATAGCCTACCATGCCTAGTACTATCCCCTCTATATTAAACAATCATACAGCCAAAGGTGTTCATAAATTATTAGACTGAGAAATCCTATTCTAGACCCTTTGATACTTAGATGGATTTCAAAAACCCATCATTTTCAAAGAGGCTTTTAATGCTACCCAACAAATCATTAATTTAGACAGAAAATGACCTGGAAGTTTTACCAGATGTTTAAGTTTTGATCTTACTCATGAGAAAGAAGATCATAAGACTGTCAGAAACACATAGGAGATGTCACTGAGATATTGAAGGCCATGGGGTTATATAATGATGAAGAGTCGGTTGGTTTTATGTCTCTTCAAAAATGTATTTTGCTTTTTAATAATGTCATTTGTTTTCTTTCTTTCTTTCTTTCTTTCTTTCTTTCTTCCTTTCATTCTTTGTCATTTGTTTTCATGGTTAATGGGAAGACTGTTACGTTTATAAAATTCTTTACAAATTGATGGACCAGGCTTCACAAGTGGTGAAGCAGGGCTGTAGGTGTCTCTCTGTCTGTCTCCCTCCCGTCTCCTCATACCCTATTGATTTCTGGCTGTCTTTATCTAATAAATAAAGATTGAAAAAAAACTGTTTCAACACTCCTGGAGCTTTCCCTTTGCAGGTGGGGACTGGGAACTGGCGTCTTGAACCCGGGTCCTTATGCATGATAACAGTTGTGTTAAACCATGTGTGCCACTGCCTTCCCTGTCTCCCACTAACATTTACCACAAATATCTAATAGACAACTTTCTAGACAGAGTAGCTTCTATCCTCACAATGGGTGTGATGTAACAGACTAGTTCTAATTCATTGAAACTTAGGGGTCCATAATATTTCAGCTTAACCTATGTTTAGTACGACATACATAGGAAAACATTAAACATGGGTCACGCTGAGTTGAAAGCAAAGTCAAATAGTTAAATATAAAGTTCATTCAAATTAAATGTTTAACAGTTTCATCCATAGGAGTAATAGAAAGTTAATTTAGTCCCCATCGTGCTTCGAGTTACTTGTCTGCTTTCATTTCACAGGTAGTTTATGAATAGCAAGTTATAGCTGACAGACTGTAAGGTACTGACAACTGAAAGGTGAGAGAAGAGATAGTATATTGACTCCTAGGAGTCAACGCTTTTCTCGGCACATGACCAAACTTTCCTCAACTCCCTCCAAAGTTCATAACTTTGGATTACTTCATCTCAGTCAGCATGGTCACCACCAACTAGATGAGAGAGTATAATGTGTTCTTGAGGGCAGAGCAGTGAATATACATAATTATTTCTTCTAAACACTCCATATGAAAGAATGAGAAAGTCATTTCTAAAACTGGACTCTACACTAACTTGGGGATGTTCACCCTCTCACATCTGAGAGCATCTAAACTATTGCATAAACCAGTGTGTCACCTGCTGGGTTAGAGGAAGGCACAGGAGCAGGGGTCAGTTTGACAGAGGCTATACCAGTGATGAAGCCCACATTTGGAGCTAGTTTGGAAGAAGATTCTGCAAAAGTGCCTTCCTTTCCCTGCTACCCTGCCCTCAAATATTATTTACTAAGATGAGCAGCAGCACATTTCTGTGTGAGTGAGTATCCACACAGAATGTAGACTAAAACCCATCTGATATCTCTAGGCAGGAAGTTAGAGGGGGTGTTTTCTATTGCACTCAAGTTTCTCTAATGTGCCATTAAGTGTGGGCCTTGTGTATATCCACCCTACAGAGGGGAGGTATACTCAGTCAGTATTGAAAAGAGTAAAAATGGACAGGTGGGAAAAGGATATAAAGTGTTATTTTAAAAAAGCGTTTAAGTATTAAAGTAAATTTTACAAATGATATATGTAGATCATAGGGTTCTAGCAACTGGAATTACTGACAAGTGACAAAAGTGGATAGGATTGTCACTTGAGGGAAATTGCAATCAAGTGAGAAACTGGGAAGTGTTGACTAGCTCAGTGCCAGTTACTGGAAAAATAAAGTGGTTTTATGTCACACTCCAATAAGAATAAGGAATCCACCTCAAAGAGGGGAGGGAGATAAAGGCTATGCGGATGAGATGCTTACTTCTAGTATGGCGGAAAACAGCAGAATTTTAGCTGAATCTGAAGGTGATACTATGAGGATTGATTAATTGCAGGGGAGCTGTAAGGATTTACACTTCCACTGGGGAGATAGAGAGAGATTTCCTGAGAAGACAGGATTGTGAGAACTAAAATTTTAAGGATGAGTAAGAGTTAGCCAGACAAAGAATGTGGAGAAGTGCATTCAGGGCAGTTAAGCAGCATGAGCTAAGGCAGAGAGATGTGAAACAGCATGGTGTAGGAGAAAAACATCAAGTCATTTGATGCCAAGTGCAGAAAGTAAGAGGCAGGACGTGGCAGGAGAGAAGGTGAGAGAGTTAGGTCATGGTGAGCTATACAGTACATAGTAGCAAAGTGAGAGGAATTTTACCAACAACACTATTCCCTCAAAGGGTTCTAAACCAGGCAAATGGCATGATCAGATCATTTTAGATGGGATATTAATTGTAATTCCTTGGGGACTGGCTTGAATGGAAGAGATATACCTGGCAAACACAGCAGTTACACACTCATTAATAAGGCTAGCGACCGAGAATGTGTAAACTAAGAGAATAGTCTTAGTCTTAAACTAAGAGCATAGTCTGAGGCAGTCCGGCAGATGAATTCAGTAGATGGTTGCCTGGAAGTTATGGTAAGAAAAAAAAAAAGAATGTGATATCACTGAACAATATTGTATTTGGACAATTGTTTTGTCAGATATAGGTGATACAGTAACAGGAACAATTTAACAGACAAGTTCATGCCCCGTTTGAGATAGTTTTGAAGATAGTCAGCAGGCAATTGGATATATAAATCTGAACTTCAGTGTAGATATTGACATTAGAACTATACAAATGGGAGTCATAAACACTGCTGGTAGTTAAAGTTGTACAAGTAGAAAAAACCTCTTCAGGGAGGGTGTATGAGTTGGAGAAACATAGGTCAATGCTGAAAAGCATTTAAGAAGAGGGCAGGAGAAAGGGAAACCCAAAGAAGATCGAGAAAGACAAGAGCAAGAAAACAATTTCCTAATTATAAAGAAGAGAGTGTCAATACTGTCAATGTTCAGATAGATAGATAGATAGATAGATAGGCAGATGGATGAATGGATAGAAATGGAAAAAATGCATTGGGTTTTTAATGAGTAAGTTATTAACTGTTACAGTGGTTGAGGAGGTAGCTCAGCTGGTAGAGTGCATGACTTGAATGCCTGAAGCTATTCATTAATTCCATCCTGGGTACCACATGTACTATGGCACTGCTCTGAGTTCTCCCTCTCCCCTCTCTCTCTCTTTCCCTTCCTCTCCCCTCCCTCCTTGTGAAATACTCTCTCTTTTGTGAAGTGAACAACATGAATTTTTAACAGTTGATGATTTATTTCCTAGAGGATATTTAAAATTAGAGAGTAAGTATCTGGGGAATGAAGAGGGGAAGGAAGAAATACTCTCAGAATGTAAAGGTAAACATTGAGGTTCTGAAAGTAAAGGGACAGAGGTACAAACCACTCATATTTTATGGATTTTATTTACCTAATAACTGTGTTTAGCTGTTAAAAGTAAGGATGGGAGAGTTTGAGGCCCTGAAGAGAAATTTAGAGTAACTATTGATCAAAGAGGCAAAAGACTGTCAGAAGAATCTAAGGAATTTGTTAAGGTTGCATATAAATTTTTGGCTACACAAAAGCTCAAATTGCAGATCTTCTTCAGTACTGTTCAGTGTCCATAGTGCAGTAAAGAAGGCAGAGGAGGAGGTTCATTCAGGGTCGAAATTTTACCCATAAAATGCCTGCAAAGCTAAGGGCGAAAGACACTCAGGGTTTTGTTTTTAATTGTTGATTTTCAAGCTTGGTTCCTTTGAGTGTAAGTATTGGACTCAGGGAAAATCTTCAAAGATATAAGAATCATTGCTATTCTGGAGATGTACAACTCTAAAACATTTTGTTTATGACCTTGTGTTAAACACATCAGTGAAGTTTGCAGCAATCTCAGAATTACATTATAATTAGGTAAGATTAAAAGAGGTGAAAAGTAAATTATTTTAATTCAAATTATACAACATTATTTATATATTGTCATATGTCTTTTTTAACTGAGATACCCACTTTCTCTAAAGAGTACATATTGGTTCCTTATAAAATCACATATATTCATTAGTGAGTCCATCCAACTTTCAAGATAATTAGAATGCCCCTCAGCTTATTAACACAGGGATGGATAAGAATTATGTTACTCATGAAGGTGTCAAAACTAGGTTCCCTTAAATGCCAAAATAGAAAGTCTTTAATATCAGGTCTAGAACCCAAGTTCAGTCTTAAATGAACTTAATTTTTTTTTCTTTTGCCTGATCTTCAACTAATTGACTCATAGTCTTAGAAGTTGAAAACATTCTTGCGCAGTTTTGTAACTGAGTTAATTTCAGAATGAGCTTCTATAGAAGGATATATCAACAATTGGTGTATTGAATGCATTTTTCTTTTATTATAGTTAAGTTTGGTTTCATTTGTGGCGATCCATTATGTCCTCATGATTTTTATAATATTTGATTCATGCTGGATTGACTGTTTTTCAACTAATTTTGGCACTATGATCCCAGTAAAAGCAACCCAGGAGATAACTGTTCTGAAACAAGTTGTTATTTTCATTGTCTGCAGATGATCTTCAGTCAAAACACTCTCCCTAATTTAAATAAGCTCTTTTACTTTATAAATTAAACTGTTTATAAAAATAAAATACAAAATAATGACTAAACCTTTAAGCATTGGGTCATTAAAAATCCATTCTTGCCTTCCTGCCCATAACTACATCTTTTTTCAGACCTGTCACCCATTTCATTTAAGCACTTAGCTTCTTTCTAATGAATGAATTGGCATTTCATATTACCTTATTATGCTATAAAACAAAATGCATACTCAATAACATTAACGGTAATTTCTCATAAAGACACATTATCGATCCGGGTGCTACCTGTAAGCATTGAAAATTGCAGCCTGCACACTGAGCCTTTCACATCTGGGCCTGAAGAATTAAAGAAAAATTAAATTTGACAGCAGTAAATTCACAGGCACAATCTAGGCCCCAATTTATATGCAAAATGAAATGCTTTATGAAAAATTCTTCTATTTTCTCACGGAGATTTGGGGAAAAAGATTCCACTAGATGCTCCTTTCTTTAATATGCCTCTACTTAAATATTATACTGCCGTCACTGCAGACTCTCTTTGATGTATAAATAATCAAGTTAAATTATGTGCAGCAAGGAGACTAGTGCTCTGCCATTCTTATTTTACAAAGTAATTTCTACCCTAGAGGGTCAAATTTCCCTGACAAATTCTTAATTACTCTGTTGCAACAGAAGCAGAATCTATTTGTGCATAAATCCTGGGCATTCCCATGTGGCAAGTAACTAATATTACCAACCATTTCACTTGGCCTGTTCACTGAACTCCATAATTAGATAATACTTTTGATGATGGTACATTTGAAGTCTTAATCCATTTAATTTTTTATGAGTTTTTTTTAATTTTAATAGAGATATGTTAGTGACCACTGCCTATTTAAAAATCATTAAAATTCTGTCCACAGCAGTAATAAAGATTAAAGATTACTAATATGGCATTCATAACCTTGCTGGTTTTCCAGAAATCCAGGGCTTAAGGTAAATATTAAAGGTCATTTAATATGTTAGTCACTAATTATAATCCTGGGTAATAGGTTCCTCTTCTAATTACCATGGAATAAAAGTTCTATTGTTTGGGTCTATGCTTCTAATTTTCATATTTAGTTTTTTTTGGGGGGATGAGTAATCCTGGAATTAAGCTCCTGAACATTGATGAAAGTAGGTGATGCTTGATGATTAACTGGATAAAAGCTTATATTTGAATGCTGTATGATATCTTGCCTTGAAGTAACTTACAAAAGATGCAGCATCCCTTTTCTGCACTAAGTTCAAGAAAAAGGTCACTGTAAGATTAATGCACCCATATTTTAATATCAAACTATGACAAAATTGATAATAGCCTTATGGTACTCTTGCCAAAACAAGAAGAAAGTCTGAACAATCTGAAACGTAAGTGACTACATATACACATACACATACACATACACATACACATACACATACACATATATATATATATGAAGCAGATTTTTCCAATCTTATAGCCTAATATTAAAAGCACAGAATTACCCAATTTACAGCGCAATACATTTTTTAATTTAATTTAATTTATTTATAAAATAAAAACTTGAAACTATTGACAAAACTATAGGGTAAGAGGGGTAAAATTCCATACATTTCCCACCACCAGAGTTCCATATTCCAAATTCCACTAGCTGTCTGAAAAAACATTGCTATCTACTTTCTCAGCTAATATTCTAGGATCTTAATAAACTAAAGTCATGATGAATTGCATAAAACCTACCAGATTTTTGACTACTGCTTTGTACAAAACTCAGATCATCTTGACATTCTCCACTTAGCTGCATATTGCTTTTGAAAATAATACATACATTCTATCTATATGACGTCCAAATTTTGAGTTATCTCATAAACATGTATTTTCCCTCACCCAGAAATAAATTTGCATTTCATATTTCAATCTTTTCCACATGTGCTTCAATTGGCATTTTTGCAATGAATGTTTAGACAAGCCATTAAGGTGATACTGACTACTTTTTATGTTGTTAGAACTCTTTAGGAATGCCAAGGATACTTTGTAAGAATATATTTTGACTAATTCGTAACTGTTTAGTGAACACTTACTATCTTCCAGAAAAAAAAATCTCTGATACCAATAACTGTTATTCTACTGGCAGGAATCATACAATAAGCCATATGTATTTCAAAAGGTGGGAGGCACACTACATGACAACATACAATACAAAAAGGAGATAAGATAGATTAAGAGCAAAATTCCTGTTTTCATCTTAGCAGTCTTAGAAGAATTCATGACCAAAGTACACTTGATCAAAAACCTTCAAAGGTGATAAAGGATATAACAGGTATGCTAGGAAGAGCAAATAAAGGGTGTACTCTGAAGCAGGGACTTGCTTGGTTTGTTTGGATATCAGTATGGAAACAAATGCTTGGAAGGAAGTGAGTGAAATTAAAACTAATCAAAGATTTAGTTTTTAAAGTATTGGAATTAATGCCATGGGAAACTTCTAGGCTCTCATAGGGACAGACTGTGTGTGTGTGTGTGTGTGTGTGTGTGTGTGTGTGTGTAAAGGAGTTCACTTCCTACTTTTAAATAGAAAGTGGCAGAAATCTACCTGTGCTTACACAGTAACTCTTAGTTTTTAGATCAAAAGTCAACTAATGGAAATTCGGAGGTGAAGCAGGAATAGCTAGAGGAGCCATCTAACAAAAATTTGACAGTAGGTTGGGCCAGAATATCATTCTGGATATCAGAAAGTCAAGTTCTATACACTTTGAAATCAGATCAAAAGAATTTGGGTATTGCAAGCCAGGTAGTGGTGCACTTGGGTTCAAGTTCCTGGTCCCCACCTGCAGGGAGGAACATCAGGAGTGGCTATGCATGTATCTGTCTCTCTTTCTCTCATGTCTCCCTTTCTATTTCTCTCTATGTCTATTAAGTGAAAGAAAGAAAATAATAATTTCCACAGAGAGCAGTGAACTCATCACACAGGCATCAATCCCTAGTGGTGATAATCTAGTTAGCAAAAGAAAAAAACAAGAATTTGTGTATATATTTGACACAAGTCAAAGATGGCACTAGAATTTTTACCTCTAGCAATATGGATTTCATTTGTAATCTCAATAAAAAAAAAAAATCCAGTATACCATGGAGTCAAGTGCCCCAAAGAAGTAAAGTTAAGAGAAACCGGGAAGAAAGGAATTGGAGATAGAAAATACAAACAAGCTGGGGGCCAGCTGGTAATGTGCCAGGCTAAGTGCACATAGTATGAATTGCAAAGACCTGCACAAGGATGCCAGTTAGAGACCCTGATTCCCCATTTGTGGGGGATGGGGGAGGAGGGGGCACTTTACAAACAGTAAAGCAGGTCTGTAGGTGCCTATCTTTTCCACCCCTTCACTCTCAATTTCTCTCTGTTCTATCCAATTAAAAAATGGAATAAAGGAGTGGGGGCTAGAGAGATAGCAACATGGGTATGCAAAAAAAAAAATTTCATGCCTGAGCCTCTAATGTCTCAGGTTCAAACCCCAGCACCATCATAAGCCAGAGCTATGCAGTGCTCTGATCTCTTTCTCTTTCTTTCTCATCAAAATAAGTAAATATAATATTAAAGAAAAACCTAGAAGCATTCTTTAAAAATAAGGAATATAGCTGCTGGAAATGGTGGATCCCTGGTGCTGGCACCAAGCTCTATAGATAACCCTGGTGGAAAATAAATAAATAAATAAAATTTAATAACTACTTGAAATTAATGAGCATTAATTTACTACTCTTGATCTTAGCCAAAAGGCCGAGAAGCGATTAATGAACATTAACTGAAATGAAGACAGTGAACTATCTATCCAGGTTCACATGGCACAATGTAGTTTGGTTGGGGAGCATAATTTAACTGTGGTTAGAATCTTTACAGGAGAGAATGGAAAAGTGAAAGAAGGACAAAAAAGTTGACAGTAGTTGCACACTGATAGGTTACTGAGTATAGGAGGTACATGTACATGCTGTTATAACTCTGGCATATGTCAAATGCAGGGGAAATGAACATATGCATGCAATCCTCACTGATGCTTTGCAACAGCACCACTTCCCTAAAAGGAACCAAACAGTGGGCTGGGGAAATCATAAAAACTCATGAAAGCCAGCAGGGTGTGACTCCCCTGGCACAGTAAACACTTTACCATACACACAGTCCTGGATTCAGATCCTGAGTCCCTACCGATGGGGAAAGCTTCACAAGTGGTGTAGCAGTGCTGCAAGTGTCTCTCATCTCTCCTTCTCTTTCTCTCCCCTATCTAAATAAAGAAGGGGGGTGGCCACCAAAAGCAGCAGAGCCAAGCAAGCACCCAGTCTCTGGTAGCACAAAACACACACACACACACACACACACACACACACACACACACACACACACAAACACACACACACACACACTGATAAAAACTAAGAGGAGAGAAAAATGAAAAAGGAATTATAAGCCCAAGAGTACTAATCCAGATTCTCCAAAGAGATGAAGATTGTACACTATGCTTTTATAATTAAGATAACAAAGCTGATACCAAGGAACACTATGCTGGCTGGGTTGTACATAGTGCCATACAAGGCCCCAGAATGGCCTTGGACTTAGGGTAATGCTCTGCTGTCAATCTTGAGACTTCTTACAGTGTTTGAACAAGGATGCTTTCTGGTGGCCTACAGTGAGGTAGGCTCAAACATCAACCCCAAATGACTCAGCTATGGAAACTGATGACACCACACATGTGGCAAGAAGGTAAGAAAAGATTTATTAGCCATATATAAGGGATCTTAGGGGGATCAGGGCAGGCTACCAAAGATTTCCCAAACAGCTTGAGTGAGCCAAGCGCACATGCCTTTAGTTACTATTGTGGTCATGAAAAAACAGTTGGACTGACAGTCTCCATTGGGGAGCTGGGCTTGTCTGGTTTGAACTTCTCCACTTGGTAACAAGGGAAAGAATGAAAGCTTTTAGATGGACTTGTCTCACTAAGAAGCTTGAAATCTGTCACTAGTTAAGCATCAGAAACACAATCAGACTCTTAATTAAAAAAGATCTCTGATGGGTCCTAGGTTAGAATGATGTGGGTTAAACAGCTCATTGTATTTCAATATTTGCTTCAAGTTTGGGACTACTCTGCCCTAATCCAGCTTTCTAGTCTTATTCTCAACTCTGAGATCATCTTCCCAGACAATATTGCTAGTACACTCCATGTTAGCTATTAAGCTCAAGCAAAAAGTTCCAAAGTGATGGCCCCCTAGGAACATACCTAAAATATACTTCCTAGCTTCTTTCCTCCCTACGATCCTATTCTCTTCTGCTCTATTACAATTTTTCAGTTTCTGTTTATTAAATATTTTATCTTCCTTTATATCTTATCACTTTTCAGCCACCAAGTTGTGGGTACTACTATGATTCCATCCTGACTTCCCTGGGCAGAAAGATAGAAACAGGCTGGGAGTATGGATCAATCCTCCAATGCCTATATCCAGTGGATAAGCAGTTACAGTAGCCAAAACTCCCACTTTCTGTACCCCCAAAATATTTCTGATCCATACTTCTAGAGGGGAAGAAATGTTAGGGGAAGATAATTAGAAGGCTCTGAACTCCAACTCCATCAGGACTCAGTGAGAGGAGAAAAAAAAAAGACACTTGGAAGTAGTAAGTGTGACTTAGAAAGGGCCATAGGGAAAAATGGGCAAATATAGATAGTTATAGAAATAATAGTCAGCTAGTATCTGTGACCTTGTGAGAATTGCTTCAGTTTCCAATGGAGGGGGTGGAGAGGATATAGGACTTTGGTGATGGGAATGCTGCAGAATTACACAACTGTTATCTTATTGTTTTGTAAATCAGTAATACATCATTAATAAAAATTTTAAAAAAGAGTCTCTGGATTTCCACCTTGCACTGGGCCACATATATTGGTAGACTTTGTCTTATGGAAGCAGAGACCTAGACAAAGATTTTACTGGGATAAACTACTATGAAAGAGAGTGGGGAAGCAGAGTGGGAAAGGAGAAATCAAAAGCTCACTCAAGCCTAACAAAGCTGTTCCCCACCATGTTCCCTGTGGGGGGCAAATGGTAGGCTTAGTTCTCTTGCTAATGTTTGTTCTCATCACCATGTGGAAGCACATACCCCTCAGAGATAGGGTTCACATTTTTTTTTTCATGTTCAGCTCCACATCAACTCAGATGAGCAACTAGACAGTATTCAGATAGTTGTCAGGAGCTTGATGCAAAATAAAAGCCAAACTTCTGTTTTCTCTGAATTGTAAGTAAGTAGGCTTCAGGTAAAGACCTAAGGAGGCACCTACAATAGTTCACTGGCTATAGCATAGGATAGCGACATTCAGATGTTATCAGTTGTTAGACTCAGCCTCTTTGTTATTTTTATGCAGGGAATAATGCAAGTAAGTGCTTAAAAAAGAAAAAGTGAAATAATTGTCAATGAGTAAAGGTTCTGTAAAAAAAAGTTAATTATACCTTCATTAAAAACTTCAAAGTATAGACCTGGTGACTTGTGCTTAGGCTAATCCTAATCTATTCAAAATTCTATTCAAGTGAAGACAATTTTATCAGTTGAATTTATTCATTATAGTCTATCCTACTCTACTCTTCTAATTAAAACCTTCTTTCTAAAAACTTGTAGTCAAGATGAAACTTTTGTGCCCAACCTTCTTATTTGCTCAGTATATCCAATACACTTAACAAACTCCACTTAATTACGCTTCATCAATATAAAAAAGTTTTAAATTGTTCAATATATATTTCCTATCCATTTTAGTGTTTTAACAAGGGTTTACTGGTAATATGGGCTGTAAACATTCTCTTTTCAAATCATATTTAGAGGCTGTTGTTGTTAACCATTTCCTGTTTTTTATCATACAGCTTATTAGCCAGGGCAGACTTTTTTTTCTATTTATTTATTTATATATTCATTTTTTGCCTCCAGGGTTATTGTTGGGGCTTGGTGCCTGCATTAAGAATCCACTGCTCCTGTAGGTCATTTCCCCCATTTTGTTGCCATTGCTGTTGTCGTTGGACAGGACAGAGAGAAATTGAGACGGGAGGGAAAACAGAGGGGGGCGGAATAGACACCTGCAGACCTGCTTCACCGCCTATGAAGTGATCTTCCTGCAGATAGGGGAAGCCAGGGGCTCAAACCAGGATCCTTAGGCCAGGCCTTGCACTTTGCACCATGTTCACTTAACCCCCTGTACCACTGCTCAGCACCCAACTAGCAAAATCTTTAAGAATAAAATGTCTCTCTCTGTGTGTGTATGTATTTAACACTATCCACAGCTCTGAATTTCTTATATTCAAATTAAAAATAGAAAACATAAAGGAAATTTTAACTCTCACCCAGGCTAGCAAAGTTAGATAGGCTCTTCATTTAGTTAGGGCTCTATATTAAATACACACAGTCAAGTCTTCTGTTCATCCTTAAAGTACTTCCTCTAAGATGCTAGAAAATTAACTAAGTCTATACTGCTGGTGGGAGTGTAAATTAACCCAACCCTTGTGGAAACAGCCTGGAGACGTCTCAGAACACTAGAAATGGACCTGCCTTTGATCTGGCAATTTCTCTCCTGGGGATTTACTCAAAGGAATCCAAAGTACCTATCAGGAGAGATCTATGTATACCTATGTTCATAACAGCCCGTTTTAAATAGCCAAAACATGGAAGTAACTTAGATATCCAATGACAGATGAGTGGCAAAAAAAAAAAAAAAAGTGGTATAGTTACATGATGGAATACTACTTTGCTGTTAAAAATGACGAGGTCACATGCTTTGCATCATCTTGGAAGGAACTTGAAAACATTGTTAAATGAGGTAAGCCAAAAAGAGAAGGACAAATATCAAATGATCTCACTTACAAGCAGGATTTAATGAATACGGAGAGAGACGGAGAACACTAAGTGAAATGTGAACCAAGCATGGTATATTGCAGCAAAGCAAAGAACTCTAGGGAAGGAGGAGAAGGAAGAGAGGAAGAGAACTTTGTGGTCCTCGTGCATAATGAAATCATGCTCATGTCAATGACTGCATTAACCTCAATAAAAAATGAAAAAATTTCTGAAACTTGCCCAAAATTCTCTCACAAATCAGGTTATATATAGTCATTTTTTTAAATTTCTTTATTGGGGGATTAATATTTACAGTCGACAGTGAATACAATAGTTTGTGCATGCATAACATTGCTCAGTTTTCCACATGACAATACAACCCCCACTAGGTCATCTGTCATCCTTTTTGGACCTGTACTCTCCGCCCCTCCCCACCCCAGAGTCTTTGATTTTAGTGCAAGGTTGCATATAATCTCATGATGCTCCTACAAGCTGAAAAAACAAAGCTCTGTTGCATCCCAGTATTTTTCTTTCAGGTATTTAGAATTGGGTTGGCTGTTTAATACTAAAATATTTTCATCTTTTTGAATTCTGTAGCTTTTCCTTTTTCTTCTATTATTTAGCGTCACACTGGCAAATCATGTTCCATTACTCAGATTGGTCATTCTTGCTTTCTGAAAGAGTCTGGAATATAACTGAGGATAGAAAGTCTACACATTTGTTCTTATTGGGACTTGGACTTGCCAAACAGAACTAGGAATTTCATTGTACTTTGGATCTTTAATAGGAAAAGGGTAATTTTAGATCTGATTTTAAATTTGTCATATACATATCTGCTCATTTTAAAATTTACTTAAGATTACAAAGGAAGAGGGCCAGGTCGTGGCACACTGGGTTCAGTTCACACAGTACAAAGCACAAGGACCAATGCAAGGATTCTGGTTCTAGCCTCTGGCTCCCCACCTACGGCTGGGGGAGGGAGGAGGGAGTGGTTGCTCCACAAGTGGTAAAGCAGGTCAGCAGGTGTCTGTCTCTCTCCCTCTCTATACCCCTCCTTTCTCAATTTCTGTCTGTCCTGTCCAATAAAAAAAAAAAAGGCAGCAGTGGATTCATAGTGAGAGCACTAATCCCAGTGATAACTCTGGAGAAAAAATAATTACAAGGAAATGCTTAGTTTACTTATATTTGGAAATAAGTTAAGATCTTATTCAGGTATCCAACATCACAAGCAAGAATATCTAAAAATGTCCTTTCTCCCCAGTGTTACACTGTACTAAGTGTAGATGTCCTATTTAATCTCCGAGAAACGTAAAATAGAACATTGTTAAAATAGTAAAATGCTATATATTTTCTTTTTTTAATTTCTTTATTGGGGAATTAATGTTTTACATTCAACAGTAAATACAATAGTTTGTACATGCATAACATTTCTCAGTTTTCTATATAACAATACAACCTACACTAGGTCCTCTGTTACCCTTTTTGGACCTGTATTCCCACCCACCCCACCACTACCCCAGAGTCTTTTACCTTGGTGCAACATGCCAATTCTAGTTCAGGTTCTACTTGTTTTCCCTTCTGATCTTGTTTTTCAACTTTTGCCTGAGAGTGAGATCATCCCATATTCATCCTTCTGTTTCTGACTTATTTCACTTAACATGAGTTTTTCAAGGTCCAACCAAGTTCAGCTGAAAATGGTGAAGTCAGTATTTTTTATAGCTGAGTGGTATTCCATTGTGTATATATAGACCACAACTTGCTCAGCCACCCATCTGTTGTTGGACACCTTGGTTGCTTCCAGGTTTTGGCTATTAGAAATTGTGCTGCTAAGAGCATATGTGTACACAGATCTTTTTGGATGGGTGTATTGGGTATCTTAGGATATATCCCCAGGAGAGGAATTGTAGCATCATAGGGTAGGTCCATTTCTAGACTATGAGAGTTCTCTAGACTGTTCTCCACAGAGGTTGGACCAATTTACATTCCCTCCAGCAGTGCAGGAGGGTTCCTTTGACCCCACAACCCCTCCAGCCTTTGCTGCTGTTACCTTTTCTGATGTATGACATTCTCACAGGAGTGAAGTGGTATCTCATTATCTTTATTTGCATTTCTCTGAGAACCAAAGACTTGGAGCATTTTTTTCATGTGTTTCTTGGCCTTTGGGATCTCTTCTGTGGTGAATATTCTGTCCATGTCCTCTCCGCATTTTTGGATGAAGTTATTTGCTTTCTTTTTAAAATTTTTAAAAAATATTTATTTATTCCCTTTTGTTGATCTTTCTTTTTGCCTCCAGGGTTATTCCTGGGGCTCAATGCCTGCACCATGAATCCATGCTCCTGGAAGCCATTTTTCCCCCCTTTTGTTGCCCTTGTTGTAGCCTTGTTTGTTATTATTGTTATTGTTGATGTTGTTCATTGTTGGATAGGAAAAAGAAAAATGAAGAGAGGAGGGGAAGACAGAGGGGGAGAAAAAGATAGACATCTGAAGACCTGTTTCACTGCCTGTGAAGCAACTCTCCTGCAGGTGGGGATCTGGGGTCTCGAACCGGTATCCTTATGCCAGTCTTTGCGCTTTGTGCCATGTGCACTTAACTCTCTGCGCAACCGCCTGACTCCCATTATTTGTTTTCTTGTGGTTGAGTTTGGTAAGTTCCTTATATATTTTGGTTATTAGCCTCTTGTCTGATGTATGGAATGTAAAGATCTTCTCCCATTCTGTGAGGGGTCTCTTGGTTGGGTAGTGGTTTATTTGTTGTGCAGAAGCTTTTTAATTTGATGTAGTCCCATAGATTTATGCTTGCCTTAGTCTTCTTTGTAATTGTATTCATTTCATTGAAGATGTCTTTAAAATTTATGTGGAAAAGAGTTCTGCCAATATTTTCCTCTAAGTATCTGATAGTTTCTGGTTTAACACCCAAGTCCTTGATCCACTTGGAATTTACTTTTGTATCTGGTGAAATATAATGGTTCAGTTTCATTCTTCTGCATGTTACAACACATTTTTTACAACACCATTTGTTAAAAAGACTTTGCTTTCCCCATTTAATAGTCTGGGCACCTTTGTCAAAGATTAGATGTCCATAGGTGTGGGGGCTTACTTCTGGGCTCTCAAATCCTATTCCACATGTTCAGTACCAAGAAGTTTTGATGACAATGGCCCAATTTGAGATCTGGGAGTGTGATGCCTCCAGTTCTGTTCTTTCTTCTCAAGATTGTTTTGGCAATTCAAGGTCTTTTCTGGTTCCAGATAAACATTTGTAGCATTTGCTCTATTCTCCAAAAAATTTTAATTTGTTTTATTCTCCTAAACATTTGCTCTACATCCCCCCAAAATGTGGTTGGGATCTTCATGGGGACATAATTACATTTGTATATGGCTCTGGGTAGTATATTCATTTTGATGATGTTAATTCTTCCAACCCATAAACATGGAATATCTTTCCACTTCTTTGTGTCTTTTTCAATTTCCATATACAAGTCTTTCACTTCTTTGGTTAGGTTTACTCCTAGATATTTTATTGTTTCTGTTGCAATAGTAAAAGGAATTGATTTCTGGATTTCAGCTTCCTCTGACTTAGTGTTTGCATAGAGGAATGACACTGACTTTTAAATGTTAATCTTGTAGCCTAACACCTTATGTATTGCCTGATGATTTCCAAATGATTCTTGCTGGATTTCTTAGGTTTTTCTATGTATACTATCATGTCATCTGCAAGTAGAGAGAGTTTGACTTCTTCTCTTCCAATCTGTATCCCTTTAACTCCTTGCTCCTGCCTGATTACTATGGCAAGAACTTCCAATGCTATGTTGAATAGTAATGGTGATAGTGGGCAGCCCTCTCTAGTACCTGATCTGAGGGAAATGCCTCCAGTTTTTCACCATTGAGTATGATGTTGTCTGTAGGTTTGATATATATAGACTCCATTCTCTTGAGGAATTTTCCATCTATTCCCATTTTTGTAGTGTTTTGATCATAAAGGGATGTTGTATTTTGTCAAAGGCTTTCTTTGCATCTATTGATATGACCATGTGGTTTTTGGTCTCCTTTTGTTGATGTGGTGGATCACGTTGATTGATTTACGTATATTAAACCAATCTTGTATCCCCCACTTGGTCATGTTGAACAGTCTTTTTAATATACTGCTGTATCTGGTTGGCTAGAACTTTGTTCAATATTTTAGCATCTATATTCATCAGAGGTATTGGTCTGTAGTTTTCTTTTTTGGTTGTGTCCATGTCTGCTTTTGTTATCAAAGTGATATTGGCTTCATAGAAGATGGAGGGGAGTATTCCAGTGTCTTCAATCTTCTGGAAGACTTTTAAAAGTAGAGGTATTAGTTCTTCCTTGAAGGTTTTGTAGAATTCATTTTTAAAACCATCTGGTCCAGGACTTTTATTTTTTGGAAGATTTTTGATAACTGTTTCAATTTGATTAGCTATGATGGGCCTGTTCATGTTATCTACTTCTTCTTTACTTAGTTTTGGAAGTTCGTAGGTATCTAGGAAATCGTCAGTTTCTTCCAGGTTCTCTAGCTTGGTGGCATAAAGTTGTTCATAGAAGCCTTGCATGATATGTTGTGGTGTCTGTTGTGATATCTCCTCTTTCATTTATAATCCAATTTATTTGAGTCTTCTCTTTTTTTTGTTTGTTTTGTGAGTCTGGCTAAAGGTTTGTCGATTTTGTTCATGCTTTCAAAGAACAAGCATTTACTTTCCTTGATCTTTTGTATGGTGTTCTTATTTTCAGTATTATTGATTTCTGCCCTAACTTTAATGATTTCTGTCCTTCTGGTTGCTTTAGGGTTCCTTTGTTCTTCCTCTTATAGGTCTTTAAGATGTGCCATCAGGCTGTTTATTTGTGCTTTTTCTTGTTTCGTATGCTTATATGGCTATGGTCTTCCCTCTCAGTAATGCCTTAGTCCCAAATATTTTGATAGCTTGTGTCTTCGTTTATTGAACTCTTGAAACATTTTGATTTCTTCCTTTATTTCCTCTTTGACCCAGTAGGTGTTAAGTAGTGTACTGTTGAGCTTCCACATTTTGGGACTATTACTAATCTTTTGTTGATTGTTAAGTATTAGTTTAATTCCAGTGTTTGGATGTTGACATAATTATTTTGTGCCTCAACCTTTGGGGGAATTTTAGTTAGATTCTTGTCCTGGTTCATTTCTCCTATATTTCTTCTTTTTGGTTTAACCATTTTATATAGTATGTTACGAGGTCCCTCTCTCAGCACTTTTCATATTACTGATCACTCTTGCCTGGACTGACTTGTGTCTAAGTAAGGTAATTTAATGGTTCACAGTTGTGGAAACTGACAGTTGTTTCAATAGTATATTAATCCTTGAGTTGGAGCTCAGTGGCTTAAAAATCCTCTTTTGTTCGTTTTCTTCCCCGTAGGCTATGGGATCCTGAGGTCTTTTAAACTATAAGTAGGCTTCTCAGCTTAATCACTGACTCTTGACCAAGATATAAAGCAGGGTGGGGCAGAGATAATCCAGTGATTATGCAAAAAGGCTCTCACAACCCCACCACTAGGCCACTGAGGCATAGATCTTCTCCTGAGTTTCCTGGCTAGTTCTCTGTCCCCTGGTGTCAGCACAAGGCCTCCCCAACACTGCTCCAGGTTCTATGGGCAGTAGCAATGGAGACTCATAGTTGCATTTGGTGAGTCTTAGGGGAATCCTCTCCTCCCTTCAGCCATCTTTTTGTTGGTGAAACAGACTGGAGGTGGTATCTCAGCTGGTAAACTGCCAGACTGTTAGCAGCCACTTAATCTCTTCCTAGGCTCCTCTCTGTCCATGAGCCACATGTGTTTGCACTCACTGGTGATTTGGTGAGTTCCTGAGGTCATCCTGGTCCTATCATGTTTTGGTCCCAGGTGGTCTCCAAGCCCCTGTCTCTTTTCTTTCAGCACTAGGAGCAATGTTACTTGCTTGCTGCACTTAAAGTAAAATCACCAAAATGGCGCAGCTCAGTGCCTGCGCTGCCTGGAGATCTGATTTGACTTTGCTGTTAATCAAACCGCACCCATGTCCCTTTTCACTGCAACTGCACTCGAACACCCACTGGAGGCTGCAGAACTTTCAACTGTAGATTATGACTTCAGTTGGGTCTCTTGTATTGATTTGTTTTCTTGGAAGAGGAGGTGATTTGGTCCCAGTTATTCCATGGCCACGCCTCCATTATATTCTTTCTGAGTATATATCCTACAGAAAAATCCATAATTAAAAATTAAACACACTTTTTAAAATGGGGAGAGGCTCTATATATTTATTTATATTCTTCATATATATGTGAACATATTCTTTTAAAAATTATTTTTTTTCATTCCTTTTTGTTGCCCTTGTTTTATTATTGTAGTTATTGTTGTTGTTATTGATGATTTAATTGTTGGACAGGAGAGAGAAATGGAGAGAAGAGGAGAAGAAAGCTGGGGGAGAGAAAGATAAGACACCAGTAAACCTGTTTCACCACTTGTGAAGTGACTCCTTTGCTGGTGGGGATCCAGGGGCTTGTACCAGGATCCTTATGCTGGTCTTTGCACTTTGTGCCACCTGAGCTTAACCCACTGCGCTACCGCCCAACTCCCATAAATATATTCTTAAACATATATATGTCATTCCTTCACTGAGTCAAGAAATAGGAGAGAATTAAAGAGTATGAATGGACGCATTAACAATGTAGTCAGAAAGGTACTGAAAGTAGAATTAAAAGCATATTTGATTCACTTGGAACTCAAAAGAAAAGTTGACTGTTACCAATGATCTCAACCTGATGCTTTCTTTATAGCACATACTGTTCTACTTTATAATTGTTAAAAAAAGATTAAATCATGATCAAAGCACTTGAAAAGAACAATGCAAGTTCATTTGGGCTAATCTGATATCTTAAAATAGACCATCATAAAAATCACTACAGAAAGATGAGGATCTATTTTTAAATGCTTCCATTAAAAAAAGCTATCTATCTTCCTCAGTTTATCAGTACTAACCAAGAAGAAAAAGACTGCCTAATTCTAAATCTAATTTTCAATTCTGTTATCTAAATCACATTTATGTTAAATCTTAGTGAAAATGTGAATTTTAACTTCTGTTAAACTCCAAGAGTTTTCTTTTAGCTTCCCTTGCTCTCTTTTGCATGCATTCACTTAAAACTTGGTCCTTAAACAACCTGTGTAAGAATCACCACGTTTGTTAATATGAAGATCAGAATATCAGCAAGTGATAATGTAAATTTACCTTTCAACTTTAATTTCATTTAAGCAAATTGTTAATGATCTGATATTAATACTGAGAGTCTCTCTCTCTTTTTTGTGGTCACACTGGGGATACACTGAGCAGGGCTGACCTTTTCAGATAAAGAGAAGAGGTACAGAGAGAAGGAAAGAAACCATTACACTAAAGTAGTAGAGACCAGGTTCAGACTGGATTCCCAGACAAGGCAAAGCAGAGCACTATCCAAGTGAGGTATTTTGCCAGTCTAAGAGCCATTTTGCCTTAATTATTCATAAATATCAGCCCATTTGCTCTCTTAGTTGTAGTTCCACTTTGCTAAACAATGCATCAAAAGTCTTCTTCCTTTCCCTCTCTCCCTCCCTCTCTCCCTCTCTCCCTCCCTCCCTTCCTCAGTGCTTGCATCTACTGCTGCTGGAAGCCTTTATTATTACTATTTTTATAGGAAAGAGAGGAATTGAGAGACCAGGGGAACATAAAGAAGCAGAGAGAAAGAGAGGCACCTGTAGCACTGCTTCACAGCTCATAAAGCTTCCCCCCTGCAGGTGAGGAGAGGTGCTTGAACTCCAGTCCCCACATTTAGAAATGTGTGCTCTTAACCAGGAGTGCCACCACTGTATATATATATATATATTTCTTTTTCTTTTTTGCCAGGTTGTAGCCTTACACATGCTTAATTTCACCACTCTTGCTGTTGACTTTTTTTGGTTGGGGAAGAGGGAGAGAGGAAGGGAGGGAAAGAGGGAAGGAGGGAAGGGAATTTTGAAGGAGGAAAGTTGAATTTTGCCATGGTTCTTCAAATCAACATTTCCCCTATGGATATATGAAGAAGTTCAGCAAATTCAACACATATCTATTGAACTCTCATTCTACTATTATATTCATAAAATTTACAGCAATAAAACATACATACAAACAACAATTGATTTCATTATAAAGTTCCATTTCTAATAAGGAATAAAATAAATAAATAAAATTAGGGCTGGGGAGACAGCATAATGGTTACATAAAATCTTTCATGCCTGAAGCTCTGAGGTCCCACCAGAAGCCAGAACTGAGCAGTGAGTACACTGGTATTTCTCAGAGTCTATCTCTCTGTATCTCTCTCTCATTGAAATCAAATAAATGAATCAATTAATTTAAAAAAAGAAAATAGATACAGTTAGTCAATTTCTACAAGAGTTGGGGGAGAAGAGAAGTAATCTCACAGAGTCCTTGGAAACTCCACATAAGAGTTCTCATTCCAAAGCAGAGGATATGAGACTCTCAGCCAGTGCTGCAAATGTTATTTGCAGGTCAAATTAAAAGATAGACTAAGAATTCACCATTTGTTCTATCAGCATAAAAGAACTGGTGATTTGGTATTAGCAGTGTCAGTAAAGTGGAAGATGAGAAGTAATACCATGATTACAGGAACTTTCAAAGCAAGTGGGGAAAAAAAGAGTCTATCTCTCACCTATATGATCAATTTTTCCCTTTCCATATCATTTAATGAACAAAGTACTTTCCTTTTCCCCACACTCTGATCACTTTTACTTGATGATAAACATAAATATTCATATACATATGTAAATTGGTAGCCCATAGCCTCTATTATGAGCAATAGCATTGTTAAAGGGACTTATGATAAAATACTAACAAGAAAGGATTATTATAACATTTACCAAGATGGTTGGATGTGTTTGTCAACAGATTTATAGAAACATGTCTAATGTGACTTTCACTGAGTTCAATTTTTCCTTTTATAATATTGATGTATCTTTATTAGTTTTTAATTTGGTAAGAGAGATAAGTAGAGAGGGAAGAGGAGATAGAGAGGGACAGAAAGAGAGAGACAGAGAGAGATCACGGGAGAGACACCTGCAACATTGCTTCACCACTTGTGAAGCATTTCCCCTGCAGGCAGGTACCTGGGGCTTGAACCTGGGGCTTTTCACATGGTAATATGTGTGCTCAACCAGTTGTGCCACTATTAGCCCCTCGATTTTTCAGTGATGTTAACTGTTAATATATATAAGTAAATGTGACATTATCTACCTAAAGTTACCCTCTTGTGAATTGTCTGACGATATTAATAACTGCAGTGCAACATCATAGCTGAGGACTACTGTGTGCAGATAAAATGCTTTTAATGATGTCTCAGGATACCAACAGAAAACCTTAACATGTGCAAAATAATTTGTTATCAATGTAATATAGTAAATCTGTTGTTAAAATACAGTATCTGACTATTTCAACAATCATTCCCATCTGAGGTGGTTAAAATTCATATTAAAGAACAAAGATACATATTCAGCTCTACAGAAGATTTACCTCTACATTATAAAATATTTCCAAGTTTTATCTTGCTCCAAACTATTATGAAAATTTTCTAGTAACTTAAATAATAAAATTCAATTCAAATATTCAGAGATACATTCACATTTATTATTTCAGCTGTTTAATTTTCCTCTGGGTACAAGTATTAATTAATTAATGTGTTCGCCTTCCTTATGTGATAGCTTGCTTAGGAAGGCAGAATTATTAATAAAGAATATTTCTCTTGGTTTAGCATATTTAGGGCAAAGAGAAAATGCTTGAGATATTTAAACTTATTTTAGCTATGACAAACCTAAAAAGAGCAGTAAATGTGTCCCAGATACACTCTATAAGATAAAAATTGAAAAAGGAGTTACACAGACCTGGGCTAGAAAGTAAAAATGCACACACACAAATAATTTTTAAAACTTCAGTTCAGTTATTCTAATCACTGAGATAACTAAAGAGAAATTCTATTCAACATCTATCTTATCACTGGTGATGAAAACTTGAATAGCATTAAGATTTAGGAGTGAATATAAAGCGTACAAAATCATTTAACTAAAGAAAAAAATTCTAAATCTAAAACTGTTCATCTAAAAACTATTAGTAGAATTAAAGGAATCACATCCCTCAATGGAAAAAAAAAAAAAGACAGAAAAAAGTAATGGTGGTGGCAGGCAGGGAAATATCAACAGTTCACTTAGAAAGTGTGTTGCTTTGTCATGTGCACGTCACAGGTTTGCGCCTGGATCCCATCACACTGAAGGAAGTTTTAGTGCAGTCGTCTCTTTCACTATTTGTCTAGTTCTCTGTTTCTGTCTTAAAGGGGGGGAAAAAAAGTAAGCATAAAAATGCTTCAATAGACTGTGTCCCATCCCCACCACCCACCCCCGCTCCCCCACCCTCCACCGTGCCGGGAAGCACAATGGCCACCCTCCCCTTCACCACAGTGTTTTTACATTGGTGCCCTGCTCTCGATTTAATCAGATCCTGCTTTTAGTTTCCCTTTCTGTTCTTCTTTCTCAACTTCTGTTGATGAGTGGGGACATCCCATACTCATCTTTATCGTTCTGACTTAGCTGACTTAACATAATTCCTTCTAGCTCTATCCAAGATGGGTCAGAGAAGGTGGGCTCACTGTTCTTAATAGCTGCATAGTATTCCATTGTGTATATATACCACAGCTTTCTCAGCCACTCGTCTGTTGTTGGGCACCTGGGTGGCTCCCAGGTTTTAGCTATTATGAATTGTGCTGCTATGAACATAGGAGTACACACCTCTTTTTGGTTGGGTGTTATGGAGTCCTTGGGGTATAACCCCAGGAGAGGAATTACTGGATCATATGGAAGGTCCATGTCTAGCCTTCTGAGAGTTTTCCAGACTGCTCTCCACAGAGGCTGTACCAATTTACATTTCCACCAGCAATGTAAAAGGGTTCCTCTGTCCCCACATCCTCTCCAGCATTTGGGTTATTTCCAGGTTTTAGCTATTATGAATTGTGCTGCTATGAACATAGGAGTACACACCTCTTTTTGGTTGGGTATTGTGGAGTCCTTGGGGTATAACCCCAGGAGAGGAATTACTGGGTCATATGGAAGAGTGGTGTTTATGTACAATCCTATTAAAGTGTAAACATTATATAAACCACTATTTAATTAATATGAGAGGCAAAAACTGATGATATGTCTATAACTTCTTAAAACACAGACTGAGTCTTTTTAATACATAGGCTGTCTTTGATATGTTCTCTCCCAAAAGCCTAGACCAGGGAGAACAGAAGCAACCAACAACACAGCTATATACAAGACGCTGGGTACTATACCCCAAACCCTATCAAAGGGACTTTCCAAAGTTAACCCTATCAGCAAATAATGTGATCATAACAATAACTATCCATTGTCTTCTTGAACCCTAAGACAACAGGAACCTCACATTTCCACTATAGAGCCTATATTTCCCCCAGTCCTGGAACCTTAGGGTGGGGCCCACTTTTCTGCATGCTGCTCTCAATTCAAATCAAATAATATTGCATCCGCGGATCGCAACCTAATCAAGACAACGAGTGCCACCCCAGCATGCTTCACTTCAGACTGTGCACCAAGACTTCAGGTGTGGAATGACAACCCTTCAGCTTCATCACTCAAGTGAGACCTTTCCTTTCATAGTATTCTCTAATTCCATTCCAGGTGTTCCACTCCCCAATAAAGTCCCCAAACCTAGATATAGTCCAGGTCCCCTGAGATAGAGCATAGGTTCACCCGTGCCCATAAACTAGGAAAAAAAATATATACCTGAAAGCAGAAGTACACAAGAGCATGCAGGGAATACCCCCAACACTTCATCTGCACTATTCCAGTCTTTAGGTCCATGATTGTTCAACAATTTGTTTGACTTTGTATGTTAACTCTCTTTTCAGCCACCAGGTTCCGGATGCTGACCAGACTTCCCTGGACAGACGACCCCATCAATGTGTATTGGAGCACCACTTCCTCAGAGCCCCACCCTACTAGGGAAAGATAGAGACAGACTGGGAGTACTGATCTACCAGTCAATGCTCACGTTCAGCGGGGAAGCAATTACAGAAGCCAGACCTTCCACTCTCTGCAACCCACAACGACCCTGAATCCATACTCCCAGAGAGCTAGAGAATGGGAAGGCTATCAGGGGAGGGGGTGGGATGTGGAGATTGGGTTATGGGAATTGTGCGGAATTGTACCCCTCTTATTCTATGGTTTTGTTAATGTCTCCTTTCTTAAATAAATAAAAAAAAAAGAATTATAAAAAAAATGCTTCAATAACGTACGCGGAACTACTGTTTCTACATACTATCCCTGATGAATTAAAATAATCATTTGAAAGTCTAAAACCTACAATTTGGGATAATTTATACTGTATATTGCTCAATCTCCTAACTGTAAGAACTTTCTGTACATATTAGAACAGTGTCAACTTCTCATTAGTCACCGTAGGCACAACAGGCTAAAGAAAGTGCCCTAATACTAGTAATATTAGCAAAAGCTGGTAGGGCCCATGAAGGTCATAACATGACCCTGGATTGTGAATCAAACCTCACAAACCAAGTCCCATACTTATTCTTCTTCCATTACCACAGGTATTTTATATCATTATGGCTTATTTGTAGCAATTAATTAAGCACTACTGATAAATGACTACTTTTAAGCTTTCTTTACTTATATGAGAAAAGCTAGTAATTATTTTGTATGGTCATAAAAGGGGGTATGGGATGAGAGTGCTGCTATTAGACATGAATTTCACTTTAGATTTT
Organism: Erinaceus europaeus; assembly: GCF_950295315.1. Taxonomy (NCBI): domain Eukaryota; kingdom Metazoa; phylum Chordata; class Mammalia; order Eulipotyphla; family Erinaceidae; genus Erinaceus; species Erinaceus europaeus. Next base: position 55,115,468 of record NC_080168.1, read on the forward strand.
CAAGACACAAACTATAGCTGGTATAAAAACATCTGATTTTTACTACACTATATTTTACATCACAGTCTTGCAAAATAATTGCATTTTGTAGAGTTTGTTAATTTTTGTAAAGTCTTTCTGTTTTCAAATATGCAATTGATAGAAATTCCCTTTAAGCACTGCCTTGAGCATCGTTTATAGCAATGTAAACATTTGGATAAAATGGTGTTTCATTTTAAATTAGTTCAAATGATTAAACAGTTTCTCCTGAGATTGCTTTATCTCTCAGGTTAAAATGATTTTAAAATTTTCTCTTGAGACTTCTTTATTTCACAAGTTATTTGAAACTTAGGTGCTAATATCTAAATATTTGGGGGTTGCCCTCATTTTTTTCAGCTCATTGATTTGTAATTAATTCCAGTGTGATTCAAGAATGCATTTTGCATGAGATTTTTTAAATCTGTAAAACTGTAATCTAGGTCCCAGAATGATGTCTATTTTTGGTTTCCATACCTTGTTATCCTGGAAAGACTGTGTGTTCTGTTGTTGCTAAGTGTAGCATTCTATAAATGTTAATTAGATCACTTTGATTGATAGAGCTGTTGAGGACATCTATATTTTTTTCCTGCTTGTCTATCAATTACTGCCAGGGAAGTCTTGAAGTTCCCAACAATTACAGCAGATTTGATATTTTCTCCTTTCAGTTCTATCATTTTTATCTCATAATTGTTATAGTCTTGTTTAGTTTCCTACATATTTAGGAAAGTTATGTCTTTTATTGAAAATTTACCCTTGTATCATTAGGCAATGACTGTCCTTATTCCCAATAAAACCCCTTGTAAATGAAGTAAACATAGCTAGACTATCTTTCATTAGATTAGTGACTCATGATACTATTTTATCTTCCCTTTTATTTCTTCTGTTTTTGTAGAAGGTGAGAGGTGACTCGGTAGCTAGAAACACAGGATTTGCATTCTGGGGCATAAGTTCAACCCCCTTATTGTATATCACTACTATCTTCAATCACACTCACTATCATGCAAATAAATTGTTTTATTTTATATTTCATTGTCACTAGGGTTATTGCTGGGGCTTGGTGCTAGCAAGATGAATCCATCTCTCCCAGCAATCATTTTTCTTCCTTTTCCCCTTTCATTTTTTAAAAAAAATATTTATAAAATGGAAATATTAACAAGCTTATAGGATAGGTGGGGTACAATTCCACACAATCCCCCCCACCGAAATCTATATCCAATCCCCTCCCTTGATAACTTCCCTATTCTTTTTACAGAGATAAAGATAAATTGAGAAGGGGAAGACAGAAAGGGAGAGAAAAAGAGAGACATTTCCAGCACTGATTTCCCTCTCATGAAGCTTCTCCCCTGCAGGTGGGGACTGGAGGACTTGAACTTGGGTTGACATGGTCATGTGTGCACTCTACTGGATACGCCACCACCTAGACCTTAATAAATAAGTCTTTTAAAAGATAATAAATATAACTTTGATTTTAGTAGATAACATATAGGGTCTAACATAGTTGGCTTTGTTGTGTTATGCAATCGGACAATATATCTTCACTGGCATAATTTAGGCCACTTTAATTAATAAGAGTTACTAAAGTATCTGACTATACATCTAACACGATTTTAAGTGCTTTACTTTCATTGGTATTTTATTTCTTCTTTTTTTTCTCACTGACTTCCTTTCTTCTCTTATCCTACCTGAACATTTTTATCTTCTCTTCAAAGAAATAATGCATCTCTTTATATTTATACTTCTTTATACACAGTTTTCATTTTTCTTTTTGTAAAATAATTTCAGTGGATACTTAAAACAACATATAAAACATAGAAATTAGGGTATCTTTACATTACATTATGAATATATTTACTTTATGTTGAAATTTAACTGAAATAAGGCAGACATTCCAAGGACATTATTTCATTAAAACTGGTCAAGTCACGAATTTTGAAACCTGAAAAACAGACTATGGATATGATCAGGATTTGATGCCAAATTATGTGACAAATTTAATTTGGGAATCAAGTTTCCTTCACCACCTAATCCTGCTATATCCCACCTCACAATATAAGTTTTATTTACAGAAGATTAATATCTACAGTTTTATTTTAGATGCTGTTGTTTTATTTTAGATGCTGTAGTTGTTGGATAGGACAGAGAGAAATGGAGAGAGGAGGGGAAGACAGAGAGGGGGAGAGAAAGATAGACACCTGTAGACCTGCTTCACCACTTGTGAAGCGACTCCCCTGCAGGTGGTGGTGGGGGGCTCAAACTGAGATCCTTACACTAGTCCTTGAGCTTAGTGCCACTTGCACTTAACCTGCTGGGCTACCGCCTGACTCCGATATCTGCAATTCTTAAGCCATGCCTTTATATAGCAATTCTGATGATAATATTAAATGTATATTTGTTATATGTGAACGCTAAACCAAGCTGATATGCATCATTATTTTCTAAAAGCTTAGGGGCTAGATATAGCATACTGGTTATGTAATAAGATTCTCATGCCTGAGGCTCCAAAGTCTCAGATTCAATATCCTGCACTGCCATAAGCCAGAGGTAAGCAGTGCTCTGGGAAAATTTTTAAAAAGATAAATAATAATAATATTTTCTAAAAGCTGAACATTTTACTGATAAACAGTAATTATGAAAGACAAAGGTTATAGGCTTATGCCCATCTTCAACGAAGAAAGCAATCTCTCCAATAATTGTTCTCTTATTATATATTATATATGTGCATGTCAGTGCAGCTTATGCATGTGTTGTACAGGAACTGGAAATGCAGAATTCAAAACTTAAGATTACACATAATCACCCCCAACTCCAAACTTCATGAATCTTTAGGCCTTTTACTTTGACGTTTAAATGTAGTTAATAGTCTTTCTCCAACAAAGTAAGATACTCTCTCTTGCCTTGGCTTTGAAATTAATAAAATATTAATAGAATGAGGGCAATTTTCAACACAGTACATTTCTATTGGCATCATTCCTTGAGTGATTTAAGATTATAAAATTTTGGGGGAGTCAGGCAGTAGCGCAGCATGTTAAGCGCACATGGTGCAAAGCACAAGAACTGGCATAAGGATCTGGGTTAGAGCCCCAGGCTCCCCACCTGTAGGGTGGGAGAGTGCAGGAAGCCGCCCCCTCAGGGACCTTGGTTTTGAGGAACAGGCTACTCCATCTTGTGTAAAATCTCCATTAACCATAAGCCTGCCTGACACGTACACAGACAAGACCACCCCTCACCCACCTCCTAGATATGTTTACTTAACCTCTGCAACTACATTCCTTCCTGGGATAGCTCCACAATTAGTAGGACAGGCATGACCATAGATGGCAAAGAAAGAACATTCCAAGGTTAGGTAACCATAGCAACCCCGCTATGGTCCCTCCCTAACCTAAGAGCCATCCTTAAATACACCTGAAAAATTTTCAATACATGAGACTTGATCAGACTCCTGTCTTGTCTCCATTTCTCGAGTCTCTTGTCCTACCCCATTCCCACTCCCCCTCCTAGGGTCTCTGTTTGATGACCCCGCGGGCCAGTGCAGTTTGGCGCCCAGATGTGGGGCCCGAGGCACGGGGGATCCAGTGAGGAACGCCGTTTATCAGAAAAGACGACTGCAGTCGTTTCATTAATCAAGAGGTCGCTGTGAACACACTCGGTTCGAAGGAGAGACCTGGAGGGTAAGCGGAAGGTGATATCATAGGACAAGAAATCAGTGCACAAGAAAAGTTTATGGAGAGTCTTAAAGACTCACTCAAGGCGCGAGGAATAAGGGTTAAGAAAAAAGATCTTGCTCATTTTGTCCTTTTCCTTAGAGATGTTTGCCTTTGGCTTCCCCAAGAGAGATCTAGTGATGAAAAAAGGTGGAAAAGAGTAGGAGGTGCAATAAAAGAGTACTATGACTTTTGGGGACCGAAAAAAGTCCCTGTTACTATCTTTTCTTATTTGAATCTTATAAATGAAGTAATTAGAGTCAGACCTTGACCCTGAGAGATTACAGAACTTATTAATAAGGGAGAAGTCCTTCTTTCTAAAGATCTGCCGGCTAAAGATATGGGCTTACTTCCTACTCCTTCACAGGGAGCCACGGGAAGTGTCCATAAAAACTTCCCAATGACCCCCCCCCCATTTAATTTCCTTGTGAAGATTTGTCAGTTAAATCTAACACAAAACATATCAAAAAATCCCCTATTACTGAGGAGGCCTAGATTAATTCCAACCTTGATGCCGCCCCCTCCTTCAGCTCCCTCCCCTGTTTCTCAACCCACTGATAACAACAAAGATTTATTGACAAAGATAAATTTATTTAAAAAACAAAATCAGAGACTGAACACCAGGAGTTAGTCACTCAGCTTAATAATCTTAAAACTAGCCAGCCAAAAAAATCCAGCTTTTTTCCTCTGCTCAGGTGGCAGCCACAGCTCTCAGAAAGTGTTAAATCAGTTCTGAGTGAGATCTTATCTGGCTAGCAAGCTATTCTTTAAAGAAAGAATGAAATCAATCAAACAAGACATTCTCTCTAACTTGAAAGCTATTAATCAGAAAACCAGCAGACACCTTTGATAGAAATTTAATGATTTGTTTCTTTAAAACTCTAAAATGTACCTTAGCCCAGAAAAAAAAAAAACTTCCAAAGGTTTTTCTCTGCGTGGAGGTAAACTAAGCCCGCCTGTTCCATCAGTGCAGCCAATCACAGCACAGAGCTACTGCTCCACAGATTGGCAAAGACTTCAGTCAATCATTCTCTAGCCACAAATACCCCTCCCTGGGGCGGGGGGTGGAGAGTCTGTGAGTTAGGAATCCAAAAACCAAAGAGGTTTTTTCAAAGTGAAATATTTCTTTTCACCAAGAATGTCTGTTTTAAGTCTGTTTGCTAACCTTGTTTTCATTAAGGTGTATTAACCCTAAGTAACTAAAGTTTGTTTTAAGTTTTAAATAAGATTTAGTTAAGCTAAATGTGGTTTTAAAGATCCCGACTCATAGAGTTGGCACACCTTTACCAGACTAAAATATAAGACAGTTTCATCCTTCTGATAGATAATATCAGCATCAATTCATTACTTAAAAGACTTTCTGAGATCTCTAGGCATGTTAAGATGCCTCTATAGTCTCTCTCACTCTTATGAGAATTCTAAATCTTACCAGCACCCCAATACCAACTGCCACTGTTTGTAACAAATTCCACATTTGCACTGTATTTCTAATAACCCAGTCTGGGTAGAGCAGTGGCCTTGCCAGGAAAAAAGGGTTAAATGTGGTATTCCTGGCCTGATAAAAATTTTTCATTTGGCAGATGTGATTCAACAAAATTATTTAGTGCAAAATGGTCATCTAAAAGAAATGTTAACAGTAAAAATTTATTTTGAACATTCAGCTATAAGGTTTATCTTAGCTTTTTAAGTTACCTATCCAAATCAAAGTGAAAGATCAATTAAGTTGTGTACCCACCCTTGTTCATAGCTTCCCTAAGGGTGTGATAGCTTTGTGATAAGCAAAGATCCTAACAAAGTTTAACATTTTACTTAAAATTGTTTAAGTGACTCAAAAAAAAAAAAGTTTCCAACACAGTTCTTATGTGGTAACATAAAGGTAAAAATTTATTTGCTAAGACAGCAAAAGATTTAAAGTAAAAGTCTTAAGTATTTAACGTGACAATTCTTCATCTCCAAATTGATCTGCAAATTATCTATGTATTTAACTGAAAAAGTTCCAACACATTTTGGAGGGCCCTCTCCAAATGTCCTGTGAACTGTTTTGTGGATATTGGTCCACAGCAAATTTGGCATTTGTCTGACACTAGAGATGTTCTGAGAAGCATTGTCACTAATGTGTGTTAACTCCCTAAGTAATTAGAGTTTGTTAAAGTTTAAAGAAAAATTTAGTCAAACTGAATTTGGTTTAGAGATCCTGGTTATGGAAATTGCTACAGGAGGTTAAAAAGAAAACTTTTAAATTTATGTTCTTTAAAATTCAAACAGAGCCTCTTAAAATTAGGTATCACACACTGAAGATGTGTCTAGATCTTGACTATGATAGGTAAATGTTTTAAAAATACTTTCTCAACTAAAGAAGTAAAACTGGCCTGGGTTAGTGAAAGATAACACAATGGTTATGTTAATGATTTACATGCCAGAGACTTTTGCTCTGATAAATGAGGTCTAATTTAAATAAGATATGTAAAATATTTTTTTCCAAATAAAACTTATCAAATAAATGTGGGATGGCCTAATGTAGAGCTGTATAGATGTTTTAGCTAACCTTTTTACATTTTATTCAATAAGTATGCCCCTGGTTTCCCTGAGAAAGAACTTTAGATATTAAAACATAAGAGAGACTAGGTAAAAAGTTAAGAGAGTTTTATGTCTGATATAGACAAAAATGCTCTGGTTAAAACTATTAGTTTGAAACTTGGTAAGAGATTTTTTAAATCTTACTCATGAGTTAGTTACTTTTGCTTTTGCAGTGACTCCTTCTGATAAAGTTGTTACTGAGATAACTCCCCTATTTAGAAAGACTACAAAAATTATTATCAAATAATTGGCTTTTGAGAGTACAGATTCTACATGTCAAACCTTAATTAGTTCTTTTAGAGAGTAAAAAATTACCTGGCTTGTTTTAAGACACTGTCAGAGGTTTATTCTTAATAAATTAAGGTAATACATGGTGCTTCTGGTCTGATAGATTTGTTTTGGCAAATCCTGATTTAAAAAATTATTATCTTGAACATTTAAGCTATGAGGTTTTATTTTAGCCTTTTAAGTTGCCATATTAGAGTTCTAAAGAGCAAAATCTATTAAGAGTTTTATGTCTATGCTTACTCATGATAGCTTTGTGATGAGTAAAAATCTTAGTAAACTAAGTTATAATAGTGTGCTTAAACTGTCTAATCAGTTTAAAATAATGCTAAAAATGGTAAACATTTTATCATGTCAACACATTATGAATTGACTTTCTATAACATATTGGTATATTTTAATAAAGAGCCTTCTAAAATCATATAAAAGAACTCAAGCCAATTCTAACCATTAGATCATCAATTAACTCAGTACAAGTTCTCTCCCTAAGTAAATAATTATAGGTACATCTGCATATGAAGAACTGACTGCTCATATGGTAAGATTTAAAACTAAACATTTTTCTTTTTTTATTTATGGGTGTATGATGACTCCTAAAGTCACTCATATCCTAAAATTTTTCTCATTTTTTACAAGCCTCTTAAAATTTTAACACTTGACCTGCCATAGTGAGAGTACTTTACTGGCCTCTGCATTGTTTAATTAAGATCCTGCTATTCAGACTTTTAAGATTAATCTCCATTGATAAAAGCCAATGCTCTCTGACAGATTGATGTAACTCACCTGCCCATGTTTAGTAAACAAAACCATTTTTTTTCTCAGTTGGTATTTTTTCCAAATTTATGTGGGCTACAGCTCAAACAGAAAAAGCTCAAAAACCTTATGCTCTCCTGTTTTGCTTCAATAGACATCCAATCCATGTATTTTTCTTTCCTTTACAACATTGCTATCCCTATACTATAACCCTTAATCTCAATAAAAAAGAAAGAAAGAAAGAAAGAAAGAAGGGGAATGCACCCCCCAATATTCAGTTGGCTAAAGTGACAATGAAGTAACTATATAAACCTTCTTAATATTTACAAAAATTCGAATTGTCCATTTATTGACAAAGCCACCCACTCTCCCAGTCATAGAGACATATTCTTTTTTTCAACACTAGATGTCCATGTTTATTTTCCTTTTATTATGGTGGATGACATTATTGCTCTTACAAAATCCACAGAGTCCCTGTTGGCAAGTCCTTACCACAAAGGACGCCATGGCAGCATATACTCTAGCTAACCTCACCAACCTATTCAAGTCTTCTCTTTCTGCTGACCTACCACTGCTGACTTCATCCTTGCATGTTTATTGACTGCTCACTTTTCTCCCAATATTCCTCATGTTCAAAGAACCTCACTTAATGTGTATGCACCTCCTCTGTGTTTTGGTGAAACACCACCCTATATTTTCATGTCAATTCTTCTCTACCTGGCCCTTGCCTCCTAGTTTCACTTGTTCCACAGCTGACCCTCTATGAAGAAGAAAAATTTCATCAGTTGGCGCTGACAACCACCAGAGGACCAGACGTGCTTTGTTTCTTCCCCTGGACATCACATCCACTGACTGCTTACCTTAGACTTGCTGGTGATGTGCTAGGACACTCTATATATTCCTCTAATGAATTTTCGGACAAATTACAACAGGTTATAGACTCCATCACAAATAGTCTTGAGTCACTACAGAGACAGATTACATCCCTAGCAAAAGTTACCTTACAAAACAGACCTGCTTACTGCAGAGGGGTTGAGGACCCGCTTAGCCCTAAAAGAAGAATGTTGCTTCTATATGGATCACTCTGGGTAGTCAAAGATTCTTTGGCTAAGGTTAGAGAAGGGCTAGAACGTAGAAAGAAACAAAGAGAACAAGAGCAGAACTGGTTCCAAAATTTGTTTTCCCCCTCTCCCTGGCTAACAACTCTTCTACCCTCCTTGCTAGGACCCCTCATAGGCCTTTTACTCCTCCTTTCTTTCAGACCTTGGGTCCTCAAAAAACTGACCAGTTTAGTAAGACAACAAGTGGAAGCCTTTTAAGCAAAACCTATACAGGTCCACTACCACAGGCTAGACTTAGCCGACAGAGGCCGGGCCGAAAACTAACGGCCTTCTTCTGGATAACCCCACCTAAGACAGGGACAGGGCCAAGGCTGCTCTGATACCCCATGACGGGTAAGGGGAGATCCACTTATCATTTGCAAATGACGGGATTTAGCATTTCTGTCACTTTCACCTGCCTGGTTACCAACCTAAGATATGAAACCTCAGCCGATAATAGCTGCTGGGGCTTCAGTGATGGGTAAGGAACCATTGTGAAAAAGACGTGCACGACATGTAGCCTAAGACAGGCGTGGGTCACTGAGGCTTCTTCCATTTTTTCTATGGTAATAAAAAGGGGGACATGCGGGAAGCCACCCCCTCAGGGACCTTGGTTTTGAGGAACAGGCTACTCCATCTTGTGTAAAATCTCCATTAACCATAAGCCTGCCTGACATGTACACAGGCAAGACCACCCCTCACCCACCTCCTAGATATGTTTACTTAACCTCTGCAACTACATTCCTTCCTGGGATAGCTCCACAATTAGCAGGACACGCACAACCATAGATGGCAAGGAAAGAACATTCCAAGGTTAGGTAACCATAGCAACCCCACTATGGTCCCTCCCTAACCTTAGAGCCATCCTTAAATACACCTGAAAATTTTTCAATAAATGAGACTTGATCAGACTCCTGTCTTGTCTCCATTTCTCGCGTCTCTTGTCCTACCCCATTCCCACTCCCCCTCCTAGGGTCTCCGTTTGATGACCCCGTGGGCCGGGGCAGGGGAGGGAGTCACTTCACAAGTGGTGAAACAGGTCTGTGGGTGTCTTTCTCTCCCCCTCTCTGTCTTCCCCTGCTCTCTCCATTTCTCTCTGTCCTATCTAACAATGATAGCATCAATAACAACAATAACTACAACAACAATAATACAACAAATGCAACAAAAGGGAATAAATAAATAAAAATACATAAAAAGTATTTTGGACAGAAAGTGATTCAATATACATGGTCTTTTAAGTTAAATTGTGTGTATATATATATGAATATGTACATTTTTAGATTTTTTTAGATTTTTTTCTATGAAAATATTATCAAACAAAAAGTATTACAAAAATAAAGTGCAAAATTCATTTTAGAAATGTAATTCAAAAACTTTTAAAAGTCTGTGTATTTTAAATTACATATTTTTTTATTTTTCCTTCTTTTTTCTTCTTTCTTCTGGGTTAACATTTTCTATTTCAGATAGAGAGAGAAAGGCAGAGACACAGAAAGAGTGAGAAAAACATCACAACACTAAAACTTAGTCCAATGCAGTGGGTACTAAACTTGAACTTAAGTCATGTACATGACAAAAGTGGCACACTATCCAAGTGGGCTGATTTGGCAGCTCTGTATCTTTTAATTTTTGCATTATATTTAGTACAATTTTAAGAAAAAAACTTTTTTCCTGAAGAAAACTACATATAAAAAAGGACTGGGAGAAATAAGAAAAATATTGAAATATATATATTGCCTCCAGGGTTATCACTGGTGCTCAGTACCTGAACTACGAATCCACTGCCCCTGGAGACCATTTTTCCCTATTTTGTTTCCCTTGTTGTTGTTTTTGTTGTTATTGTTGTTGTCATTGCTGTTGTTGCTGGGTAGGACAGAGAGAAATCGAGAGAGGAGGAGAGACAAGATGGGGAGAGAAAGACAGACACCACCTATGAAGCAACTCCCCTGCAGGTAGGAAGCCGGGGGCTTGAGCCTGCATCCTTAGACGGCTTTCTGTTTAAGCACCAAGTGCGCTTAACCCACTGCTTTACCACCCGACCCCAAATATTGACAATATTAAAGCTGACAGTACTCATAAATCTAGGCTGGATATGTTTATACATGCGTAGATTAGATTGAATTGTCAGAAAATCCAAGAAGCACTTTTCTATGCAAAGTAAGTCATGACTTTTCAAACAGCCCAATACAAATGTCAATATGTGTAATTTCACATACACATTAGCATACATAGATGTGTAGGAATATTGCATATATAGGTTACATTATCATTTTCTGATATGGATATTATAAAAACAAAGTTATATTATTTTTAGCACTGGTCTTTTCACTGATCTTATGTAAATTTTATGGCAATAACTATAACTTCTACATTACTTCTAAGACTACGTGGTATTTTGCTAAGTGAATATGCTATTTTTTTAATATACAGTACCCTACAATTTATCATTTACTTTTTATAAAATTGTTTCCTATTAAAATTGGGTATTTTAATAATTGGTGTTGGATATTTTCATAATGGAAATAATTATTGCCCTAGCATAAACTCCAGGATTTAGACATTTTAGAGATGATAGTATGTTCACTTTTAATACTGAAAGACTGCACTTTTGCTATGCAAATATATAGATTGTTTAATTTGAAACTCTGTATTTTTGCAAACACCATTTATTTGAAAGTCATAATTCTTTTCAGCTTCAACTTAACTTTGACATAGTTATCTCTTTTGTGGAAAACTGTAAAATGCAGAGCTCTGATTTTTAAAAAAATATCCTTATTGGGGCATTAATGGTTTACAGTTGACAGTAAAATTCAATAGCTTGCACATGCCTAACATTTCCCAGTTTTCAACATAACAATTCAGCCCCCACTAGGTCATCCTCTGCCATCATGATCCAGGACCTGAACCCTCCCCTCAACCCAAGTCTTTCACTTTGGTGCAATACACCAAAGAGCTCTGATTTTTAAATATATAAATGAATTTTCAAAATTCTACCAAGAATTTATATATTTTATTATCTGAAACCTCTTATAGAGTGTCTCAAATGAGATGCAATCAGTGTTCCTTTGGCTTGTGGCTCCTGGTCATTCACCTCACAATCTGGAAATAAAGCACTTCAATTTGATTACAATAAAATGAGAAATTGCTAACTGATATATCTTTTGCATTACTCTATAACCCATAAGCATTAAGGCCGAGAGTGCCACAATACACACATATTTGCCAACATTCTATTTCTTTTTAAATTATTATCAAAATAGGCAAATGTGTTTGTTTTCATTTAACCATTGAATATTAGGAAAGTTCACATTTTTAAATTTTTAAATAATGACTTTATAGCAAATCTAAAATTCAGTGATGCTCCAGAAATAGTGCAAAGTCATGTTTGAGATGTAGGCTTAATGTTTCAAAATATTAATATTAAAATATATATTCATAAAAACTATACTCTGTTATCAAGGTCTTTTATTAAGGAATGACGTCCTTTCTAAAAACTGAATTACTTTTCTATAATTTCAGCATCTGGAATCACAAAAACAGGACTTCATTTCATAAAGCTTACATTTGTTTTCACATCTGGAAAAGAACTTAATCAATAGGCATATTTGGAAGAACAAAAGTTGGAAAGTATATTCCACTGGGTGAAAAAAAAAGGAGATACCACTAGGTAAAAGTAGATGTTAACAGACTAATGATCATTTTTTAATAACAGAAGGACCTTTCTGAGAATGAAGAAAAAAAAAAACCCAATATATTTCTTTCATTGCCATCTCCTCTTTCAGCTAACCTTTGAGTGAGAGAAACTTCTGCTGATGTCAAATGACCACAAGGATATTAACAACTGGACTTGGAGCCTGTCGGCCGCTGTTGAATATATCTTCCTTCACCAGGCTAGCTTCTCTCACTACTGCCACTGACCTTGCAAACAGCTCCGACAAAGGTCGGAATGGATTCATTGATCAGCTAGACCAAGCATATGACAGTCTGTGCCTTAATTGAATCCCAAAAGGGGGCAGACTGGGTTTTTATTACAGAGGCCAGCCGATAGCACTCATTAAAAGCTCCACAGACTGTGTGGTTTACTAATTAGTTTATTATACAGACACCTTGACGATGGGCAAAGTTGTCATTTTGCCCTTTATCGCACAGGGGATGTTGTTAAAAGTTTAATCTGCTAACACTGACCAAGTTAGCTTGGCAGGCTGTGGATGGTCATTACTGAGGTCACCCCTGCTGTAGCAATTCTGACAGGGTCACAGCATGAACTTACAATAAAGAGAGTGTTACATAAGGTAAGAGCGCACCTGAAAGGGACCCCAGAAAAGAGATGTGCTCTGCAGGGAGTTGGAAGCAGATGGGCTGCTAGGACAAGTGAATCCTTTTAAAGTTTATCTTTGCCTGCCCTGTTTAACATATGCTTTCTGAAAAAATGGGGCATACAACAATCACTTTGATATGTTCATCAGAAATAAGATTGGTAACAAGGTTTCTTGGTAAAAAATAGGGTCACCCGATTCAAAGGTATTTCCCTGTGCTTTATTTAAATGTTATACAGTCCCAGGCAAGTAGGGAAGATATAGCATACTGTTTAAACTTGCCCTAGATAGACCAAAGAAAAAGTCCTATTAGAGGTTAGGGATAGTATTATTTTATTATTCAGAAAAGCATTTTTAGTATTGCCCAATTGTATAAGAAAATTCTCTTAATTTGCCAACTTTGTCCCATTTATCTTAGGGTTTTATCTGTCTAGTAAGCTTATTTCCAAAGTTTATAAGTGAAAAATATATGTCTAATTATATGGTAAGATGAAAATGAAATCACTGTACATATTTTGTCAAGATACAATAGAAACATACTATACAATACTGAGATAACATTACTGATGAACTTAAAATATACGTAATGTTATATAAAAATATTCTTCTATTTATGAATTTCTTAGACAGCTATGACCCTATTCTATGTTCCTACCAGACCTGCTCATGTGGTCAACCAAATTCAATATTAATTTAGCTTCAAAGAATTCTCAACTCATACCTTTGCTTCTCTGTACAGAACTTTAGTGGGATTGTACTTTACAGCAGTAGCTTTTTTATGCATCTTCACAATAAGTTTCAGATCTGTGGATGATCTACTAAAATGTTAATAAGCAGTTAGGATTTTCTAACTGCATTTTCTCTCTGTTAAGTCTTCTTAGTGTATTGAAATCTCTAGAGATCTTCAGGAACCTGAACTTTAGACTTGGTTTCCAGAATATACAAATCATGCTGATCCAGATATGATCTTCTGAAATTGAAGCTTTTACTAGCATGTAATCTTACCTTTTTCAACATCAGTTATCATATCTGCAATATTATCTGAAGGCTTTGTGATAGGAATCCACATGGGTTAAACAAGATAAGACTGTTCAAATGACACATTTATTTTTGATACAGCAAACTTTTATTTTGACTGTGTCATGAAAAATAATGTGTACTCCACCCTGGAGATTAAAATATAATTTAATAGATATGTTATCACATTGAAGGAAGCTCTATGAAGAGAAATGAAGACATATTCTGCACTGCATTCAAACTGCAGAAGTAATTTTAGTAAGCATGATGTATCATCCAAATTGGAAGTGATCCAAGAAGCTAGACTTAACATTTACACTAACTATAGGGTTTGCAAAAGGAGGCATCTTCAAGGGTTCACACTTCCTGGGAGACCTGAGCAAGCTTCCCACTGAGACAGATTGCTCTGTCAAGCCCACACAGGCAATGCTTCATCATTAACTCACTTGAAGCAAAAAAAAAAAAAAAAAAAAACCAACTCTTTATTTTAATGGAGGAATTAAAAGAGTACTGTTATTGTATATTTTCCCTCCTACAGGTCATAAAGGAAATCGTGAAAACCCTTTAGTATGAAATCTGAAACCTCGACGTTGCCAAAGCCATCTCAACAACGACACATTAATTCAATACCATCATGCTCTATAAAACATTGATATAACAATTTGAGAGAAAAGTTTTCGCATGTCACAAGGCATCTTAAAGGAAGTGAAAAGTCAAAATATAACCCTATCTATACATTTGCAATGAGCACAAATCGCAAAGGTTCAATATCAAGATGCATGAGAATTGCCTATATTGAATTAGGGTAAAGAATAAAAAAAAGGGGGAGTCAGAAAGTAGCGCAGTGGGTTGAGCACACATGCCGCAGGGCTCAAGGGCCAGTGTGAGGATCCCAGTGGGAGCCCCAGGCTCCCCACCTGCAGGGGGTCGCTTCCCAGACAGTGACACAGGTCTGCAGGTATCTATCTTTCTCTCCTCCTCTCTGTCTTCCCCTCCTCTCTCCATTTCTCTCTGTCCTATCTAACATCAACAACAGCTACGACAACAATAACTACAACAAGCACAACAACAGGGGCAGCAGAATGGGAGGGACAGCCTCCAAGAGCAGTGGATTCATAGTGCAGGCACTGAGCCCCAGCAATAACCCTGGAGGCAAAAAAAATAATTAAAGAAGGGGAAGAATTAAGAGAAGATGATGAAAATGCATTTAACGGAGACAGAAAGACATAGGATTACATATATGCATATGCTGTATATTTGTGCATTTATGTGTGTCTGTATATAGATATACATATGTGTGTGCATATACACATACATATAATACAAGCAGACATAGGGAAAATAATATGTTCATAATTATTTGTAATATCAGTCATGCAGAAAATATTTCTATATAACATTCTGACTGGTAAAATTTTACTTATTTTTTGTGCAAGTTATGTGTGTTGCACATATGTGATTTCATCAATCTGGGTCACTTTTTCATTTAGAGAAAGATAGAGAGGAAAGAGCCCACAGCACCATAACTTGCTCCACTGCTATAATATCTTCTATGTACTTGCTGAGGCTTAAACTTCGCCTATGTGCATTGTCAGCCACACACTCTATCTTGGTGTCTTTCCTTGTTGGATAAGTAAAACTTTAAATTCTGATAATATCAAAGGCAGCAAACATAATTGTCATATTTTTGTACTGTGAAGTAATTTGGAAATCCTTGCATTTAGATCTGCTAGAAAATAATAATCTAAACATTGAATATAGTTAACCTTTCTAATATTTAAATGATGGTTTAATAAAAACATGCACCTGTTGACTTTGACAGAAAGTTAAAAAGAAAAAGAGTAGGAAAGGGGAGATAGCTCAATGGTTATGCACAAGACTTTCATGCCTGAGGCTCTTTCCCAGATTTCAGCCCCCAAGCTAGTAATGCGGCAAGAGAGAGAGAGAATGAGAGGAAGAGAGAGAGAGAGAGAGAGAGAGAGAGAGAGAGAGAGGAGAAAGATAAAAGGAAGGAAAAGGGAGAGAAAAAGAGAGAAGGGATGGTTTGGCAGCACACCAGGTAGGGTGCACCTGTTACCATGCACAAAGAATTAGATTCAAGACTCTGGTCCACATCTGCTGGGAAGGGGGGACTTCATGAGCGGTGGAGCATCTCTTTCTCTCTTCCTAAGTCTTCCTTCCCTCTCAATTTCTCTCTCTCTTTATCAACAAAAAGAAGAAAACAAAATGGTAACCGGCAGCAGTGAATTCACTGAATCAAGTCCCAGTGAGAACTCTTTAAAAAAAAAAAAAGCATAGGACAGATAGAAAATGAGTGAGGAGAGGAAGATAGAGAGGAGGAGAGAAAGAGAGACACCTGCAGACCTGCTTCACCTTCACCGCTTGTGAAGTGACCCCCCCACACACACTGTAGGTGGGGATCCCAGGGCTTGAAGCAGGAACCTTCCATGGGTCCTTGCGCTTTGTACTTTGTGCACTTAGTCCAGTGCGCTACTGTCTGGCAACCCCTTATGGCACAAAGAAAGCAAGCAAGCAAGAAAGCAAGCAAGCAAGAAAGCAAGGAAGGAAGGAAGGAAGGAAGGAAGGAAGGAAGAAAGAAAGAAAGAAAGAAAGAAAGAAAGAAAGAAAGAAAGGTAGAAGGAAGGAAGGAAGGAAGGAAGGAAGGAAGAAAGAAAGAAAGAGGAAAGAAAGGTAGAAGGAAGGAAGGAAGGGAGAAAGGAAGGAAGGGAGGTAGGAAGGAAGGAAAGAGAAAAAAAGAGAGTACTTGTGACTGTGTGCATATTGTGGCATAGCATGTAGTTGTAGTTGGATGTTCACTTATCTATCTAGTTCAAATCAGCAAACACTTTCCTAGATCTACATCCCCTAGATTTCTGGCATATGTACACACACACACACACACACACACACACACACACACACACACACACACACACGATTATAGGGGAGCCTTATTAATTGTCTACAAATAACTACATCATCAGAAGTAGAATATATATGCCCAGTGATGGAGCTGCTAAAGGAAATAGGAATTTTGTCTAATTGCATTTGTATAAGAATAAATGGAAAATAAAGATGCCAGGCACACATGTTCATAAACAAGACACTGAAAACAAATGTTAACTAGGTACTAGATATGGAGTTTCTTGGGTGAGAATAAATATTTTTGATCTTAGTAACTTAAGTAGTTGATTTTTCATTTCCACTCAGGGATAAGTAGTAAATCCTTGGGCCCAAGTGAGGCAGGTATTACAATGAATAGTGCTGCATGAATCTATTACTTTCAAAATCTTAGGTCCTCTGTGAAAGGACAAAACAATAGCTTAGACAAATATTAAAAGAAGTCTAAATCTGGGGGGCTGGGTGGTAACGCAGCGGGTTAAGCACATGTGGAGCAAAGGTCAAGGATCCTAGTTTGAGCCTCCAGCTCCCCACCTGCAGGAGAGTCTTTTCACAGGTGGTGAAGCAGGTCTGCAGGTGTCTATCTTTCTCTCCCCCTCTCTGTCTTCCCCTCCTCTCTCCATTTCTCTCTGTCCTATCTAATGACGATGAGAATAATAATAACTACAACAATAAAATAACAAGGGCAACAAAAAGGAAAAAAATGACCTCCAGGAGCAGTGGGTTCATGGTGCAGGCACTGGAGCTCCAGCAATAACCCTGGTGGCAAAAGAAAAAAAAAATAAGTCTCAATCTGAATTATGGGCGAAAACGGAATGTGTTTTCCTTTAGAAGCTTTACTAGTGCCCTGATTCTCAAAACAGCCCAGAGTTTAGTTTCTATATAGTTTGGGGATCCTCATGATAAAATTAACATTAAATAATAAATCTGTATTTCACTATCACAAAAAAACTTTTGACAATGTACAGAATAGAAAATGTGATTTAAAATGTGATATAAAACACAACTTGAGGGGATGGGAGATAACAATGCTTCATCTGGTAAAACTCTTACCGTGTCAAGGTCCTGGGCTTGAGTCCCAACACTACTGGGAGTACCATGGATAGCACTAGTGGGGAACTCCAAAACATGATAAGACTCCAGTTGTGCTCTCTCTCTTCTCTCCTCTCTTCCACTCTTTCTATCTGAAATGAAAAGAACTGGGAAACTGACTCTAGGAAGGTTGCTTAGTGAAGGTATTATGACAGGGCCTGGTGCCACATCTCTCTCTCACACACACACACACACACACACACACACACACACACACACACACACCAGCCGTGTTATAAAAATACCTTCAAGTAACTACTAATTGAGTCAGGCAGTGACACATCTGGTAGAGCACAACCATTACTGTGTTCAAGCCCCTGATTCACATCTGCAAGGGGGAGACTTCATGAGCAGTGAAGCACTGCTTACAGGCCTTTCTCTCCAACCCCCAATACTCCATTTCTCTGTTTCTTTCAATAAAAGAAAAGAAAGAGAAAAAGGAAAAATATATAACTATTGTTAAGTAAAAGGTAAGATACAAAAGCTAGAGAGATAGCTTAATGGTTATGATAAAAGACTTTCATGAGCCTGAGACTCCCAAGTTCCAGGATCAATCTCCAGAGCTACCATAAGCCAGAACTGAGTAGAGCTCTGATTTCTTTCTATATAAATATTCCTTTTGTATCTTTCTTTCTCACTGAAATAAAATAAACTCTTTCCCATATGCTTCTCTCAATTCTTATCAAATAATATTGCATCTGCTGATCGCAGCCTAATCAATGCAACGAGTGCCACCACAGCATGCTTCACTTCAGACTGTGACCAGAGACTTCAGGTGTGGAATGACAACCCTTCAGCTTCATCACTCGGGTGAGACCTTTCATAGTATTCTCTAATTCTATTCCAGGTGGTTCAATTCCTAACAAAGTAAGTAACATACCACATGTTTAAGAGTTATAAATAACAGACTTGGAACACATAATTTTCAAATAATAGGAGAGACAAAAATGGGGATTTGGTAAGGAAAAATACAATCATGTCAATAGAAAATAAAAGAGGCAATAAAAGAAAACATAATGCAAAATAGAAAGCTAACTGAGGGGGCAGAGTGGTGGTATACATGGTTGAGCACACATGTTGCAATGCACAAGGATCCAGGTTTGAGTCCCCAGTCCCCACCTGCTGAGGGACATGTTTATGAATGGTGAAGCAGTGTTTCAGGTATCTGTCTTTCTTCCTCTCTATCTACCCCTTCCCTCTAGATTTCTGATTGTTTTTATCCAATAAATAAACACACACACACACACACACACACACACACACACACAAAGAAAGCTAATGGAAACAAATCCACATGCACTAATTAGCTCTTCCAGTAAAAATGAACTAAGCATATATTTCTAAAATGAAAACATTTTTTTATTTTATTTCTAAAATAAAAATCAAACTGTTGAACTGGAAAGTACAAAGTCTTAGTTCCCTGCATAACATAAAAAATAATCAGAAACTGGTTAAGGGAATCTTTAAAACAGTCAAAGGTCTACAGCAAGCAAAAATGCTAACACAGAAAGAAAAAAACTCATTTATTTGCATGGTAAAGTAATAAATGTTCATAGTACCATGTGTTTATGATTTGAAGTTACCATATCTGGGGGTATAGTGTCTCCAATTCCACAACTACTGATTGTTACTACTAATGGAAGAAGGAGGCTCTCTTCAATAAATGGTGCTGGGAAAACTGGGTTGAAACATGCAGAAGAATGAAATTGAACCACCTTATCTCACCAGAAACAAAAGTCAACTCCAAATGGATCAAGGACCTGGATGTTAGACTGGAAACTATCAAATACCTAGAAGAAAACATTGGTGGAACACTTTCCCACCTAAACCTCAAGGGCATCTTTGATGAAACAAACCCAATTGCAAGGAAGACTAAAGCAGAAACAAACCAATAGGACTACATCAAATTGAAAAGCTTCTGCACAGCCAAACAAACTACCAAACAAACAAAGAGACCCCTCACAGAATGGGAGAAGATCTTCACATGCCATACATCAGACAAGAGACTAATCACCAAAATATACAAAGAGCTCAGCAAACTTGGCAACAAAAAAGCAAATGACCCCATCCAAAAATGGGCAGAGGATATGTACTATCCATATTTCTAGCCATCAAATGTATATGGTTTCCCCCCTTTCTTTACTTTCCTCAAAGTAAGCAATATTCAGACATCAGCTGATATTTTAACATACTATGACACTACCTATTTCCAGACAGTAATGTTCTACAAATTAAGGCTCCATGCCACAAATCTGCCTTCTCTCCTGAAGTCACTCACAAGGCCAGGTTGTCATCTGCTCTAACTAGAAGAATATAAATCAGAGCTTCCCACAACTAAATATACTACAAATAAATATTGTACATATTATAAACATAATTAAATATGTGTATATTTTATGTAAGTATACTATTTAATAATAAATATTACATATGACATACACATATTAAACATATATTCTATTAATATTATAAATGCATGTGTTATAAATAAATATCTGATTCCTCAATATGGGAGTGGCCACAGAACTCAGGAAAGCAGTTTACTTACTGGTTTACTCTAAAAGGATGCAACTCAGAGAAAAGAGTTAGTACTGGGCAAGGTGTGGGAGATGATGTGTATATAGCATATAGCACTCCACTCACAAATTTCAGTTTGTTGATTCTAGAATTCTAAAAGTGGGGCCAGGCAATGGCATACTCTGTGCATTGCACAGAGACCCCGGTTCAAGCCCCCAGTTCCCACCTGCAGCAGGGGAGCTTCAGCAGCAGTAGAGCTGAAATGCACTTGTCCTCCTGCAGGCACTCAGCCCCGGGGATAAACCTGGTGGCAATTAAAAAAAAAAGTCTAAATCGTAAGCCATAAAGACATATTTAAAGAATGTCAACCAGGGCTGAGGAGATAGCACACTGGTTCTGCAAAAGACTCTCATGCCTGAGGCTCTTAGGTCTCAGGTTCAACCCCCAATACAACAATCAGCCAAAGCTGAGCAGTGCTCTGATAAAATAATAATGATAATAATAATACCATATTAAAAAGAATATCAATGATATGTTATACAAACTAAAAAATAATTGTCAAATGCAATCTAGAAGAAACATTTTGCAGTGTTATACAGTCACAGGACTGCTCATTTCTGGCTATTGGTGGTGGTAGAAGGGATAGAGTCAAGCAGCAGGTAAGTCTGTGCTATATCCTCTCTCTCCAGAAGGGAAAGTTTCTAGTCAGAAAGAGAGTGAAATATATGTGAGTGTAAAACTATGCTCCTTGAAATCTTATACTAAAACAATGTAAAATACTAATAGTAAAAATTCTTTTTTTTTTCTTAAGAGGCTGGAGGGTCAGTGAAATATAAGAGCTCATTTGGAAAGGGTAGCTGCTTTGTCATGTGGGTGACCCAGGTTCCAGCTCAGCACCATTACACTGAAGGAAGCTTCCCAACAGCGGACTGGGCAGGGGTTGGGGGGGCAAGAAGGGGACCTTTCCAGCTCTCTCTCTAGCACTTTATATCTGAAAAAGTCAGCTTGGAGCAGGCTAGACCTCAGATGACAACAAAACAAACAAACAAAAATGATGGTAGGACAAAGTTGTCAACAAAAGAAAGACTATTTCAGGCAAACCCACTACCCTTCAGGGAAAGGCATTGACATACTATTTTACAAAATACCTTGAAAAGAGTAACCTGAAAATTCTAGATTGGCTAGTTTTGGAATTCCCATTTTGGGACTAAAATGCAACTAGTGTAATTACCAAATTTTGATAGAGAGCCTGTTGTTTCTTCATAAAGCAAATGCTACATAAAAATAAGTTTTAATCTGAGTGCTTTTCAGGATTTGAGAAGATCATTTTTGACAAATGAGGGCTTCAGCATGTTTTAATAACTGAAGTTTGAGTTTAATATCAATATTGTCTAAACAATTCTCTTTTGCTATCTGAGTCTTAGTAAAAATATTTCTGGGTTTCCATCTGTGTTTTTGAAATTGCTTTCTTTTAAAGATAGAAATAATTTATTTCATTCAGTTGACAGTAACTAGGGCTTTTTAATTCTTTGATGTGTTACTAGTGCTGAGGCCAGCATTCATCAATTTACCATAATTTATTCACTGCAAGTGTTTCCATTGTGTGGCATAAATATTTTCATCAGGTAACAGAGTGAGGAGAGTAAAATGGGCAGAAGTCAATGAGAAGACTCTGGGATAAGAAAGAGTAAGAGGTGTCAAGGAAATTAAAAGAGAGACATAGATTATACTGTACTAGCTGAGACAAAAAACTACAAAACTGAAAAAACTGTAGCAAGAACAAAGCAGGGAAGAGAGCTGATCCTGTTAGAGCACCAATTTATGTGCTTGAGGCTCCAGAGGCCACAGGTCCAATACCAGACACCACCTCATGTAGAGCTGAGCGTGTTCTGGTTTCTCTCCTATTAAGGGGTGTGAGAGGTAGCAGGGAAGATCCCCTCCGAGCTTCATTCTGATAGTCTTATATTGCCTTCAACTTGGGAGAATCACAAAAGAAGCAGTCCTGTTTCAGGGAGCTGAGAATTTGTTTTGAGATATTATAGATAGAAAAGTAAAGGAAGTACATGTCATAGAGGCATGTAATCCTGAGAGAGGGAGGGGAGGGGAGAGAGAAAGAGGGAGAGTAGGAGGGAGAGGGAGAACAGGAGGGAGAGGGAAACAGGGAGAGAAGGAGAGAGTGAGAGAGCAAGAGAGTGAGAGAGACAGAGAGAGAGAATAAAGAGGTGAAAGGGGGCCTCCAGTCTCTAGTCTTCCAGCCTTTATAAGCATCAGTGGTGAGCCCAGGTCCCATAGGCTGTAGTCTTTGTCTTCAGATCCTCATATCTGCATATATCTGCATTTTATGGCCTTGAAAACAGGTAGGGGGAGAATGCTGGTGTAGGCATGCTTCTGGCTGCTTATGGACTTTTTTTTTTTCTGGCTAACTGCAGGAAAAGGGACTATCTTCCCTAAGCAACCCCTAACACTCCCATCTCTCATCCTCTCTCTCCTAATAGACAACTCCTTCTTTGAAAAAAGAATAAGTGGGGGTGGGCTGGGGGGATGAGCAGTAGCACAGTGGGTTAAGCACACATAGTGTGAAATGCAAAGACTGACATAAGGATCACGGTTTGAGTTCCAAGCTCCTCACCTGCAGGGGTTCACTTCCAAGCAGTGATGCAGGTCTGCAAGTGTCTGTCTTGCTGTCCTATCCAACAGCAACAGCAGCAGCAGCAGTAACAAT
Source organism: Erinaceus europaeus (assembly GCF_950295315.1). Lineage (NCBI taxonomy): Eukaryota > Metazoa > Chordata > Mammalia > Eulipotyphla > Erinaceidae > Erinaceus > Erinaceus europaeus. The sequence continues at coordinate 55,138,467 of NC_080168.1, forward strand.
AACAGCAACAACAACAATGGGAAAGAGATGGCTGCCAGGAGCAATGGATTCCTAGTATAGGCACTGAGCCACAGCAATAACCCTGGAGGCAAAATAAAAATAAAAATAAAAAGAATAAGTGTAAGAGACATTAATAGGAATATAAAGACAAAAATGAAAAATCGGGAGTCGGGCTGTAGCGCAGCGGGTTAAACGCAGGTGGCGCAAAGCACAAGGACCGGCATAAGGATCCCGGTTCGAACCCCGGCTCCCCACCTGCAGGGGAGTTGCTTCACAGGCGGTGAAGCAGGTCTGCAGGTGTCTATCTTTCTCTCCTCCTCTCTGTCTTCCCCTCCTCTCTGCATTTCTCTCTGTCCTATCCAACAACAACAACAATAAAACAACAAGGGCAACAAAAGGGAACAAATAAATAAAATAAATATTAAAAAAATTTTAAAAAATGAAAAATCATCTCAGTTGAATATTAGACAAAATATTTGGCTTAAACTTTATTTTCCCTTCACATTCCAAAAGAAAGGCATCTAATACACAGTTAATGGCAACATGGCAGATGGAAATTGAAAGTTAAGCAACATTCAATAGCTTCTCAGTATGTAAAACACAGACCAATTATAAGACACCTAATAATAGTGATATGAAAAATTAAACAGGTACTGGCTCACCTGGTTAAGTGTACACACTGCCATATACAAAGTGCTGGGTTTGAGCATACCTCCCTCCCCATGTGCAGGGATCTGACACTTCATGGGCAGTGAAACAGGTCTTCAAGTCTCTCTCTCTATATATATATCCCCCCTCCCCAATCTCTGTTCTATCAAATAAAATATAAAAGAAAAAAAATGCCTACCAGGAGTGGTGGATTCATCATACAGGTACTAAGCCTCAGCAGTAGCCCTGGTAGCAATTAAAAATAAATTGTTGGATAGTATGCCAGCTCCCCCTGGCTTCTGCTTAACCATATGCCTATATAGGGATAGATTTAATCCCATTCAAAGCTTTGGTCTATTTACATAAATCACTTTTACATTTACATAAAGCACTCCAGGGCATTGGTGGTTCAGTGATAGGATTCTTGCCTGCTCTGCCCCTTCCTTGTCACACTCTGATTTTCACCAGTCACTTTTCTCTCCACCCTCTCTATGTCACATCCTGTTTCACCCTACTTGGCAAGTATATATAAAGACAACATTGTGAGTTTTAGAGTAACTTGAGTTTAGCTTAGATCATCTTAGATTGTGCTGCGTCTTGCATGAATAAAGAGATACTGCCGACAGCTCAACCATGAGTCCCTGGTCATCTGTTACCTGCCCGTGAAGCCAGCCCAGTGAAAACATAAACCGTCGAAAACAACATATGGCGCTAAAATGTGGGACCGGACCTGCACAACTCCCAGATAAGTGAAGACTTTGCCTACCTATGCACTATGGTCTTCTCTTCTACTTATGAAGAGGTTTTCCAAAGCCTCTACTGTTTCATTATGAGACAGTTTCTCTGTCTCTGGAACATTTTACTCTGGGCCACACTTCGGTTCCCTGACTGGGAACTTTGGTTTCTTATGACCGGGATCATAGAGCTTGGGAGATGCACGGAGATTTCTCCTTGGACTTTCTGGATTCCCTCTCCCATGTTTCCTGAGGAAAAGGACTATATTTTGCTCCGGGCCACAATTTGGTTCTTTATGACCGTGATCGTAGACCTTGGGATATGCATGGGGATTTCCACTGGGACTTTCTGGACTTCTTGCATGTTTCCCATGGAGAAGGACTACTCTAATTTGAAGAACATTCTCGAGTACCCTGGCAGTTCCCAAGTATGGAGACACGTGGTTAGTTCTACTCTCCTAATTGGATTATTTCTTCGATGGGAAAACACTTTTAAAAATGGGTGCCTGAAGCAATCCAGCAGGAACAGTCAGAAGCACCCTAAATGGAATTTCGAGGAGCTTTTTGGACTAGGACGCCCTCCAGGGACTCTTAATCCTACATGGTGAGATCTTGATAATCTGGTTCAAGTTGCATTTCATAAGAGAATGATTTGAATGACTGAATTTTTGTTTGACATTGACTTAAAAAAAAAAAGCTGGATGCAGCCGTGATTTCTAGAGACATCCAGAAACAATCCAAAAAATTGTTTTTTCCCTCCTTTGATTTCTCTTTTACGTCTTGACATGAATCTGAAACGTTTAATCCTGAAAACTGTATGAGTTATGGGTGGGGCAGATAGTGCAATGATTATGTTAATTATTCTCATGCCTGAGGCTTTTAACCGTGGTTCTTCTGTTTACCTTTCCATATTTTATTGAGTTTAAACTGTTTAAACAACCTTAAAACCATACTAGAAAGGACTTCCAATTATAATGGAGTTATCAATTATAGTAAACTTCTAATCTGCTACAAGTTTTGTTTGACAAGTAAGTGAATTTCAGCTGTCAAGTCTTCACGTGAAAAAACATCTACTCAAATGGAATTCCTGGAAATCCATTTGGATCCTGTTCTCTGACATCACCCACAAGATGGAATGACTACAACACCCCCCCGGAAACCAATGAGGTGACCTGGCACAACCTGAAGAAACAGATTCACAGACTCCAAAGCTCACTTTCTACAGAAAAGCAGAATTCTGGTGGCCGACATTCCCCATCGAGACAGACGTGCAGCGTTTCATCCTCTGGCATTTTCTTCTGTGGTCAGCTACTTTGAACTGACACCTCCATTGGACTTACTGGTACACGCTGCTGTGTTTCTCAAAGACTAACTTCAGCCAATTGCCTTGAGACTTTATAGACCATGTCCCCTTGCCTGCAGGCTCTGCCCCAGAGGTAGAAAACTCCCCCTCCTTATTAGGTTATGCCCAGGGATGCATTGGATCGACCTTCCTGTGGTGCATCCCGTGAGTACCCATTCATTGGGGAAACTGACGATCCTTCCTAGCCGACTGAATCCACATGGATCCCAGTCACTTTCAAAGCCAGCAACAAGCAGCTCCTGACAGCTTTCAACCTGACGCTGTTGACTGGCTACGGAAGAAGGGCAAACACTAGAAGAAGAAGGTTATGCCCACAGAGGCATGAAGCGCCCCAAGAGGCAAGAGATGCCCCCAGAGGCATGAAGCGTTCCCAGAGGCAAGAAATGCCCTTTCGCCTGCTAGGCCTTGCCCTTTGAGGCAAGAAACGTTCCCCTTTGCATAACACTGGTTATTGCTGCTCGCCTATTTTGTTTTCCATGTCTTATGCCAGTTCTTTTGAAAATGCCTGTACGATATAGGTTTCTGTTCACCCCACAATCCTGATACTATGGCAAATAGTTAAAAAGAAAGGGGGAGATGTTGGATAGTATGCCAGCTCCCCCTGGCTTCTGCTTAACCATATGCCTATATAGGGATAGATTTAATCCCATTCAAAGCTTTGGTCTATTTACATAAATCACTTTTACATTTACATAAAGCACTCCAGGGCATTGGTGGTTCAGTGATAGGATTCTTGCCTGCTCTGCCCCTTCCTTGTCACACTCTGATTTTCACCAGTCACTTTTCTCTCCACCCTCTCTATGTCACATCCTGTTTCACCCTACCTGGCAAGTATATATAAAGACAGAATTGTGAGTTTTAGAGTAACTTGAGTTTAGCTTAGCTCATCTTAGATTGTGCTGCGTCCTGCATGAATAAAGAGATACTGCCGACAGCTCAACCATGAGTCCCTGGTCATCTGTTACCTGCCCGTGAAGCCAGCCCAGCGAAAACAAAATAACACGTCGAAAACAACAATAAATGAATAAACAAACACATTTTTGGTTCATTAGAGCCCAGTAGTATAAAAAGAAGTTTGTCACAGGGAGATAGTTCACCCAGAATGTCATACATCTTGCCATATACAAAGCCCTGAGTTCCGACACTGCATGGGAGTAGCACATCACGGGTGAAACTCCATGAATAGTGGAATAGTGATTTAGTGTTTCTCTCTCCCTCTTTATTTCTCTCCCTCTCTTTCTCTCACCCCCCACATAAAAGTCTTTTGCATAACTATAATGCTATCTCCCCAATTCTAAAGTTTTTAAAACAACATATATTTTTAAAAGCATTATATTTGAGAAGACAACTTTTGACTCACTATTTAATCACTTTATCTTAGTTCTATTGGACAAATGATCAAGTATGTATCTAAAAGTTAATATATATATATATACACACACACATATATATATACACATATATATTACATATATACACACATATACTATATATCACTAATTTATTTGGTGCAGCCACTAAAAGTTTACAGAAACATAAGCTAATATAAATTTTGTTTAGATAATTTTAATGAAAACTGGACACACACAACAGAAATAAATAATTTGAGTTGGCCCTGTAGGTATCTACATGTAAATATTTAGAGGCAGAACCCACTACTGCAAGAAATAGTCTGGAGGAATCAGTAGGTGAGTGTGCTTCAATATGGCTTAGAAATGAAATCATGAGATGGCATCTATGAACGTAAAGTTTAGCTAACAAGTTATGCTATAAAAAATACTAATAAAAAATGGTTATAAAAAATACTAATGGTGTGCTTTTTCAATTGAGCCTAAGAATTTAAATTTCAAGAAATATGTGAAGTTGAAATGCAGTAGAGAAAACAAAATATATACACACATATACATAGACTTATACATAGTCAATACTTAAGGTAGCAGCTTTTGGTAATAAAAAGTCTATTATTTGTAAATAGTTTTTCCTTTTTTTCCACTTTATTGAGGGGCAATGGCTTACAGTACAGGTGTTGACACATGGATATAATTACTCATCTCCCTGTGATTAAGTGTCTGCAACCCACTCTCAGCCTCCACAGAAGTCTTCCACCTTCATGCACCAGGAACCCAGTGCCCTCTCTATGTTTTGAAATCCAAACTTTCAATAGTTCAACCAATATTAATTGAGTTCTACTTAGTTCTACTGTCAACAGTGATATTTACTAGGGATTAGAAATCTCCAAATAAATTATTAAAAGTCACCCTTATTAATATAATTCAGTTACGTTCTTTTTTTCTTGATAAGGTTTATCTATTAATGAGGAATGAGAGAAAGAGACAGCAATAGAGATAGAACACTAAAGCATCAGTCTGGCACATGCAATGTTGGGGAGTGAATAGGGGACCAAGTGCTTGACAGTCCAAGGCCTTACTAATTAGAGCACCTTCTAGGTCACAGTTGCTATGTTCTTGAAAATACTAGGTACAATACCTTTATTTCTAAATTTATAGCTTATGTGATAATGTCAAGAGTCAAACTGAAAAAGTCTGTCACATACTTAGAAAAAGGATATACAAAATCCTGCCAAAAAATATAACCATCAGTTCTTACTATATATATCTTATCAATAATTTAAGAGAATGAAAATCTTATAGACATACCCATGATTAAAAGCCCAATACTTCTTTTTGACCTTTAACTTATCTACTATGATGAGCTAGACCAAATATAAAATGGAAATGATAGTATTAAAGCTCACACCTGTAGATTTGACAAACTCTACAAGTTTTTCTCTATAGGAAAATATATTTAGTCTTATTTCTCATGTTGAATTTTCCCATATTTCAGCAAATAAAATCTAAAACAGGAGAATTTTTTTTCTCAATACAGGTTTTGTCTCATTATGATTGAGAAACTTCTTTTTATATAACTAAGGACTATATGATGAAGAGAGAGAAGAGAAACGGTGGAGGTGGATGAGAAATGAAAGCACATCTTTGAGAACTCCTACATAAAGATTCAAAACAAGCAGAGCTGTCTACAAAGAGAGGGTCTCTTTGTTGTTGTTGCTTTTATTTTTTATTTCTTTTTGTTTTGGTGTTTCTTTATTTTGCCCACTATCTCTCTGTCTTTTAGCATTCAAAATACATGTAGGTCTATACTACAGGAAGGCAACAGAACCACACCACAGGAAGGGAGAAAATCTTATTTTCAGGATTACATTAAACTATTCAAGTATCTAGCATTCAATGACATATTAAAAACATGCAAAGAAGGTGGATGGGGAGGGAGGGTACAGGTCCTGGAAAAGGATGACAGGTCACCTTGTGGGGATTGTTAGTTATATGGAAAACTGAGAAATGTTATGCATGTAGAAACTATTGTATTTACAGTTGACTGTAAAACATCAATCCCCCAATTAAGAAATAAAAAAGAAACATGTAAAGAAATAATAAAGAAATGATATAAAGAAATGAACGAACTGAACTGTTCCTGAGTAAACACACACTTAGCACAATTTTTTTTTCATTTGTAAATCAAACTAAATTTAATTAGTAGTATCTCCCCCCCATTTTTGTTGCCCTTGTTGCTCTTGTTGTTATTAATGTCATTATTGTTGTTGGATAGGACAGAGAGAAATGGAGAGAGGAAGGGAAGACAGAGAAGGGGAAAGAAAGATAGACACCTGCAGACCTGCTTCACCACTTATGAAGAGACTCCCCTGCAGGTGGGGAGCGAGGGGCTCAAACCAGAAACCTTACACTGGTCCTTGTGCTTTGCGCCATGTGTGCTCTACTGCCTGACCCTCGGAGTATCACTTACTACATTCCACTTACTGCAGCATGATTATTGGAGAAAATAAAATAGATTTTCTGTTTGTTTGTTTACTTTGCCACCATGGTTATCAATGGGGCCCAGTGCCATCACTATGAATCCATGGCTCTTGGTGGCCATTTTCCTTTTTTTTTTTTTCTTTCTACTTTATTTATTTATATTTTACAGGACAGAGAGAAATCAAGAGGGAAGAGGAAATAGAGAAGGGGAAAGAAAGATAAATACTGCTTCACGGCTCATGAAGCATCCTCCCTGGAGGTGGGGAACAGGGTTTCATACCCGGATCCTTGTGCATGGTGATATGTGTGCTTAATCGAAGGAGCCAGCACCTAGCCCTGGAAAATGAAATAGTATTTAACCTTCCAAATTTTTAAAAATGTATATTAGTTTATCAGTGTTTTAGAAGGAAAAAGCTGACTTACGTTGATGGGTTTCAAATAAGGTTAAAAAAAATGGAAATATAGATGTAGCTATATAGATAACAGCTTTCCAAGTCTAAAGGGGACAGAAATCCAGATGGCGTACAGGGGCATGGGCCTCAAACCCAAGTTCTTGCACATAAAACATATGTGCTTAATAAGGTGTCCACCACTCCCACCCAATATCATTTTAATGAGGAAATTTTGAGTTACAGGTTTTTTGTTGCTACAAGGATCCATTTAATATTTTTAAAAACATTCTTATTTATTATTGGACAGCAACAGAGAGAAATTGAAAGTGGAGAAAGAATTAGGGAGGGAGGGAGAGAGAGAGAGAGAGACTTGCAGTCCTGCTTCACTGCTCATGAAGCTTTCCCTCTGCATGTGGGGACCTGGGGCTTGAATCTGGGTCCTTGAGCTCTGTAATGTTAGCCAGGTACGCCACCTCCTGGCCTCAAGGTAGATATCATTTATAATTGTTTTAAATTAAAAAAGATATTTATTTATTAGATAGACACAGTCAGAAATCAAGAGAGAAGGGGGAGATAGAGAGGAAGAGAAGACACCTGCAGAAGATAGAGACACCTGCAGCACTGTTTCACCACTTGCAAAGCTTTCCCCCTGCAGGTGAGGACCAGGGACTCAAACCTGTATCCTTGTGCATTGTAACATGTGCTGCGCCCTCAACCAGGTGCACCACCCCCTAGCCCAAAATAATATACATTTCACCCTCAACTAGGTCATCATCTTATTCCACCATAAGGATTTAGGCCACCAAGCTCCCTTTGTAACCCTCCCCTCTCAATTCTTAATCCCTGAATCTGCTGCAATAGACTAGAGTACACTAAGGATTCACCCTGTACTGTCCTTTGCTTTGTTTCTTAGAGCCCATCAGTGAATGAGATGAATTGGTATTTGTCCTTCTTTTGGTTTATCTTGTTCAACATAACTCCTCTGTTTCCATTCATGTTATGGAAATGACAAGTATTTCATTGTTTCTTAGAACTGTGTAGTTTTCTGTTGAATACACAATGATTTTAAATCAACTATTTAAATTCTGCTCGAGACAGACAAAACCCGATGAAAACCAAGAAAACAATGTATGTGCAAACATATTGTCAATAAAGAGATGAATATTTTATAAAGGAACAAAAACAGAAGTTCTGGCACTGCAAAGTACAATGGCTCACTCCAGTGTCCCAACACCAGGTTTCAGAAGGCAGAAGAAATCATCAGCATAAATCTTCCAACAAAGAAAACTCTGTACCTAGCTGCCTATTCTGGTGAAATCTGCCAATATTTATGGAGGGAATTAACACTCATTCTTATGGAAGTTTTAGGGGACAAAAATGTGGTGATGGAACAACTCATAACATGACCTATAAGGACCACACATCATCCTAACAACAAAGCTAGATAAAAACAAGCCAAACAAGAAAACTATAGATTAATTTCCTTAACACATCTTAAAATCATTAAAAAGACTAGAAAACTGACTTGAAAAGCTTACTAAAAGACTTACACACTCAGCCATTTGTGCAGGGATGGTTCAATAAAAGATAATCAATGTACTGCATTTAACTTTAGCAGAATAAAGGTCAAATAATCAATGGTGATCTCAATTGTTGCAGAAAATGTATTTGACAAAATCCAAGACCTCCTAATGAAAAATATCTCAAAAAAGTTGGAATGGAGGATAAGTTTCTTAGCATAATAAAAGACATCTATGAAAAACCTAAAGTTTATATTATAATCAATAATGCAAGCTCTCCATTTATAATCAGAAACAACACAGGGCTCCCTGCTTTCATCATTGCTGCCCAACACTGTACTAAAGACCAGAGTTATTAGACAAGAAAATTTAAGAAAGGAAAATACACTTAAGTTGTTAGGGAAGGGGTAAATATTAGAAGATATCACACTATTTATAAAATTCCAAAGAATCTAGAAGATAGATGCTTAAGCTAATAAATGCTGCAAAATCAGTGAATAAAGGAGACTACACAGAGTCACTTCTGCTTTCATACAACTGCAGTGAGCTATTTAATTAAGAAAGCAATGGAATTTGTAATAATATATAAAAGAATAAAATGCTGGGAGTCAGGCGGTGGTGCAGTGGATTAAGCGCAGGTAGCGCAAAGTGCACGAACCGGCCTAAGGATCCCGGTTCGAGGCCCCGGCTCCCCACCTGCAGGGGAGTTGCTTCACAAGCAGTGAAGCAGGTCTGCAGGTGTTTGTCTTTCTCTCCCCCTCTCTGTCTTCCCCTCCTCTCTCCATTTCTCTCTGTCCTATCCAACGACATCAACAACCACAACAATGTTAAATAACAAGGGCAACAAAAGGGAAAAATAAATAAATTTTAAAAAGTGATGAAAAAAAGAATAAAATGCTTTGAGGTAAACCTAGTCAAAGTAATGAAGTGCTTATAGAGTAATAATTATAACCCACTACTGAAAAAAAATTGGAGATCAAAAAAGAAGATATCTTGTGGTATAATGGAAGATTTAATTATTATGATATAAATACTACAGATTTGTTGTGTAAAAAATTTTTGTCAAAAATTCTATCAGAAGCTCAGTGTTGTTATTTCAGAAATAAAATTCACTTTGAAATTGTATAGAACTTCATTCAGGTTGTTGCAAACTACCAAAATGACACTGAAAAAAATAACAAAGTTGGATTCATTTTCCTGTTTGCAAAGCTTACTAGAACGCTAAAATAACCAAAACAGTATAGTGCTGGCATAACAGACAACATGAATAAACCAATGGAGTAGAATAGAAATAAATTCATACATATATAATGAAATTATTTCAATAATATTACTAGGATCATTAAAGATGAAAAGATTACTTTCTTCCAAAAGTAGTCCTAGAACAGTTAGATATCTAATTCACATTAAGGAAAAAACACACACATACGAATATGTATATATGAGGCTGAGCTCTGACAAAGCAAAAACTAACTCAAAATGTATTAACAATCTAAAAACATTAACTAAAACCATATATTTTTAGAAAAAAGTACAAAGAGTAAAGCATGACCTTGCACTTGATAACAGGATCTTAGATTTGGCAAAGAAGAATCACAGTGGGGAAAAATAAGACATCAAATAATAGTAGCAATAAGGTGAAAACACATCCTATGTAATGAGATATTTGTGAATAATATGTAAATTAGGGGCCAAATATCCACAATGGATAAGAATTTTTTTTCTACTTTCTTGAAATAAAATGATATACTGAACACACTTAAGTATTTGTAGCATTTAAAGATCCTTTAACTTTCATGTCCCCTAAGAGGTTTCATTCTTTGTTAATTAAAATAAATTACTGAGAAATTAATAGTTTATTAACAGTTGTTAATTCATGAGTTTAGTGTCTTATTTCCCCATGATAGGTAGCTGCACACCGCTCTCACCACCAATCCACGTAGCTCTTCACCATTCACTTCACGATATTTGCTTTGGAAATGACTTTGAAGGATCAAGTCCAAGGGAGCCAGAAGGTGGCATACCTAGTCAAGCACTCACATAGTGCACACGGTCCTAGGTTCAAGCCCCTGGTCCCTACCTGCAGTGGGAGAGCTTCATGAGTGGTGAAACAGGACTGCAGGTATCTCTCTGTCTCTTCTCCTCTCTACACCCTCTACCCCTCTTAATTTCTCTGTCTCTATCCAATATATATATATATTAAGAATCAAATCCAACAGCAAGAAAAATAAAAACAAAAATAAAGCTATGACACTCTATAAAACTGAAAAGCTTCTGTATGTATAACCAAAGGAACCATCACCAAAGACACCCTACTGAACGGGAGAAGATATTTACATGCCATATATCAGACAGAGGGCTAATAACCAAAATAGATAAAGAGCTCACAAAACTCAGAGAAAAAAAAGTTAAGAAATGAAGAAGGGTTATGCATAAAGAACTCTTAAAACTACATAAGTGAAAGGCAAATCACCCATTTGAAATATAGAGCAAGTTCTTAAATAGACTGTTATCCAAGAAAATATTCAAATGGTTAAAACAAACACATGACAAAATTCTCAACATCATTTCCAATTAGGAAGATGTAAATCAAAACTTCACCCACCGAGACAGGATTAGCCCTGCATCAACTCACCCAAATAATGCAAAGTTTCAAAACCCCCAAATCCCAGAAAATAAAACATATTTTGGCATGGACATGAAAATTCTCAATTCCTTGCATATTGCTGATGGCAATGTGAAGTGTTTACACTCATGAGGCAATTATTGAGTGGTTCCTCAGAGATTTAAATAAAGAATTTCCATATGACCCAGATATTCTACACCCAGGAATCCAAGAGTTAAAATAAGCCAAATATATTTGTGCTGCATGTTGATAGCAAAACTATTCACAAAAGCTAAAAAAGCGGAAATAGCTCAAATGCCTATCAACAGATAATCAGATAAAATACGTCATGGCAGATCTATATAGCAATACTCAGCCATTAAATTAAATATTGTTATGTGTTACGATGTGCGTGAATTCTGGCAACACTATTCTTTTTTTATTTTTCAAATAAAACAAAACAAAGAAGTGTATTTGTCTTTTCTTTTCAAATCAGATCAATTTATATATGACCATTATTATCAATAGATGAATTATTAGTTCTTTTTTTAAAATTTTTTATTTAAGAAAGGATTAATGAACAAGACCATAAGGTAGGAGGGGTACAACTCCACACAATTCCCACCACCCAATCTCTATAACCCACCCACTCCCCTGATAGCTTTCCCATTCTCTATCTCTCTGGGAGCATGGACCCAGGGTCATTGAGGGTTGCAGAAGGTAGAAGGTCTGGCTTCTGTAATTGCTTCCCCGCTGAACATGGGCATTGACTGGTCGGTCCATACTCCCAGTCTGCCTCTTTCTTTCCCTAGTAGTGTGGGTCTCTGGGGAAGCTGAGCTCCAGGACACATTGGTGGGGTCTTCAATCCAGGGAAGCCTGGCCAGCATCCTGGTGGCATCTGGAACCTGGTGATTGAAAAGAGAGTTAACACATGAACCAAACAAATTGTTGAGCAATCATGGACCCAAAGCTTGGAATAGTGGAGAGGAAGTGTTAGGGAGGTACTCACTGCAAACTTTAGTGTACTTCTGCTTTCAGGTATATATTTTGCAGTAGTTTATGGATGTGTGTGAACATATGCTCTCTCTCACAGAACCTGGTCTATATCTAGGTTTTGGGACTTTGTTAGAAAGTGAACCACCTGGGATGGAATTAGAGAATACTATGAAAGGAAAGGTCTCACTGGAGTAATGAAACTGAAGGGTTGTCATTCCACACGTGAAGTCTCTGGACACAGTCTGAGGTGAAGCATGTTGAGGTGGCAATCGTTGCGTTGGTTAGGTTGTGATCGGCGGATGCAATCACTGATTGTCAGAGAAATGCAAATTAAGACAACACTAAGATACCACCTCACTCCTGTAAGAATGGCATACATCAAAAAGGACAGCAGCAACAAATGCTGGAGAGGATATGGGGACAGAGGAACCCTTTTACATTGCTGGTGGGAATGGAAATTGGTACAGCCTCTGTGGAGAGCAGTCTGGAAAACTCTCAGAAGGCTAGACATGGACCTTCCATATGATCCAGTAATTCCTCTCCTGGGGTTATACCCCAAGGACTCCATAACACCCAACCAAAAAGAGGTGTGTACTCCTATGTTCATAGCAGCACAATTCATAATAGCTAAAACCTGGAAGCAACCCAGGTGCCCAACAACAGATGAGTGGCTGAGAAAGCTGTGGTATATATATACACAATGGAATACTATGCAGCTATCAAGAACAATGAACCCACCTTCTCTGACCCATCTTGGACAGAGCTAGAAGGAATTATGTTAAGTGAACTAAGTCAGAAAGATAAAGATGAGTATGGGATGATCCCACTCATCAACAGAAGTTGAGTAATAAGATCTGAAAGGGAAACTAAAAGCAGGACCTGATCAAATTGTAAGTAGGGCACCAAAGTAAAAACCCAGTGGTGAGGGGTAGACACGCAGCTTCCTGGGCCAGTGGGGGGTGGGAGTGGGTGGGAGGGATGGGTCACAGCCTTATGGTTTTGGGAATGGTGTTTATGTACACTCCTAGGAAAATGTAGACATATAAATCAGTAGTTAATTAATACGAGAGGGGGAAAATCAGTTGTATGTCTCAAAGTTTCTCAAAACACAAACTGAATCTTTTTAATATATAGGCTTTGTATTTGATATGCAGACCCTCTCAAAAGCCTAGACCAATAGATCAGAAGCAACCAATAGCACAGCTATATACAAGATACTGGATACTGTACAGCAAACCCTAACAAAAGAACTTTTCAAAGTTAACCCAATTACCAAATTATGTACACATATAAATGTATATATGAATGTTTAAGTTACAAAAGATCTGAAAAGGAGAAATTGTTTTAGAGATATTTTAGAACAGATCTGCACTTCTTTTGGGTTAGTCAACCAATTTTTCAGAACTTCAAGTTCTTGGCATCAAAGTAGAAGGCATGCATTTTTCCCCTTTTAGCTTTAAAGGTAAGCATTTCTTAGCAATACCTAATAACTTCCATGAGATATTGATAGTAGTCCTCTTTAGAAAAGTGATTATATGACCTCTCTTTGTCATTTGCTTCTGTGGATTGTCATTGTTGTATTTCTTGCTGTGATTCATGAATTTATTTTTATTCCCCCCCAATGAATTTATTTTTTAAAGAGGCTTAAACTGATGAAGTGAAAAATAAATTGATATAACTAAAAGTAGAGATTATAATTTTGTATTTTGAGACTGCAGGAAACAATTCAATATAAGCTATAAAAAGAAAAAATAAACATACATTACATATGTGTTAGTCATTCCTCATTATTCTTGGGGTGGCTCAGGCAATGACAAATATTTAGACTCCCCTATTTTGATCATAGAGATGCTGACTCAACCTTAGTTCAGCTGGTGGAGGGAAATAACTAAGGGAGTTATCAAGGCAATAGAATCGTTTCTGATCTAACCACTCTTATATGTCCATGGAGACTCATTCAGTACAGCTGCTCCCTAACACTATAAAGGAAAAGAACTCAGTTGAGGATCTTAGAGATGAAGAAAGCTTTTGTGGAATTTTCTGCAATTCCTCGTTTCACACCAGACCATGTTGAGTAGAGACAGATGGACTATATAATAAGGTACACTGCTCTCTGATAGAAACTTCCATGAAGAAGAAAAGTTACTGATGAAAGCCAGTGGATTGTGTGTGTGCACTAGTGAGCAGTTGAGGTTTCATCTGGTTTTCAGTGACTGCAGAATGAAGGACAACAGGGGAGCAGGCCACAAACCTGAACTCCCTCTGCTCCTTTCCTGGAAGTGAAGAAAGAGCATCAAAGGGAATGAAAGTGACTGAATATCCAACAGAAGAGTATTGTATATTCTTGCTTTGAGTCACAGCCATGGATTGCATTATAAAGTAAAAGCTCCCTAATATAACATTTATGAACACCTTCGTCCTTGGTTATACATTGAGGAGTTGTGAAAAATATGTGTTGGGAGCAATTATTAGCTACAGATCAATTTATACTATCTTTTATGATACGATTTTGAGTTCAATTTTGTTTTATTTTTTTGGTTTTATTTTTTCTCTTCACTTCATTTGAAAGTTGTTCCCTCTCATAATTGTATATAGTACATGCATAAAGAGATTGTTTTATTTAAAGAACGTAATAGTATTATTTGCTAATTCGTAGTTCAAATTCATCCATGGCTTTTGTTAAGTAAGCACACCCTGAGTAATAAATGACATTAATTAAATCATGAAGTTCCCATAAACTAAGAATTCTAAATTTTCTGTTAGATAAACTAAGATGAATGACTTCTTTATGACTGGCTTTAGAGTTCCCAAGATTTGTCTAAGATCTCAATCAAAATTATTTTCCTATGTTAAATGTACACAAGCTCCCAAACTATTTTGGTTGTAGCACAGTAAGTTTTTTTTTTTTTTATGAAAATTGCACTACTAGAAACAGTCTTCAATATTTTGGGTAACTTAGGCAAGTTGTTCCAACTCCCATCCACTCTGCTCCCTTCCCAGCCTCCACTGTTCCTTCACTTCTAAAATACTCTGCACCTGTCATCTAAACATAGCTGTAAGCTGCACAGGTCAGCTGTTTTTGGCTCAGTGCTCCAAATTCCAGTTTTGATCTTTAAATTTTTTCTGGGGCAAATATCAGTACATATTTCCAGATGGAGTCTCCTGTGACTCTGTAATAGGTAGAAGAGATTAATTTTTATTTCTTAGTATAATCACAAGTGAAAAGACAGTATGTAGTACTTTGCTAACATGTCCCCCCATTTTGTCTCTGGACATAGCTTCCATGTCACTTGTGACTTAAGATAGACAGAGATTTAATGGTCTAATAAAACTTTATACTACATATACCCATATGTTAGCATATGTGTTAAGTGTCCCAGTCAAACATTTATATAACAAGAAAATCCTGGCTTAGTAAAATGCTACACAATTGAAGGAAAAAAGAAAATTACTTTTTCTTTCTTCCTTCCTTCCTTCCTTTCTTTCTTTCTTTCTTTCTTTCTTTCTTTCTTCCTTTCTTTCTTTTTAAGTTCAGGTATAAGGTTAAATAGAATTGTTTGGCATTTCACATTTAATCCAGCGGGCCCCACACAAGCACAAAAGAAGTATTTTGCACGTTACATTCTGCAGCCAGGTCTGCTCCTGCCTTGTTACTTGAGGTTGGAATCACTTAACTTAGAAGTATCACTTTTGGGACATCCCAAGAAGATGGCGGACTAAGAAGCTGCTAGTGGCTTGAACTCTGACCACATCTTCTGGAAACAACACAACAGCTGAGGAACAACAGAGCATAAAAAAAGAAACAAATAAATCAAAAAAATGGGTAGATCAAAAACAAATAAAACTGCTACTCCAATGAATAAAGACAAGAGCCCAGAAGAAACTACAAATCAGCCAGAAGTAACCATAGATAAGAAAAGTATGCAAGAAATAATAAAATTATTAATCACAGAAATGAAAACAACATTGGAGGAAAGGAATGGCAGTATTAGGGAAACAACAGTTGAGACCCCCAAGGAAAATACTGATTATCTTGAGGCAATTAGAGAACTGAAAGCTGAAATAGCTGTAATGAAGAAAGAAGCTGAGGCAAGGGAAAGCAGACTAACAGAAGCAGAAAACAGAATTAGTCAGACAGAGGATGAGTTAGAGAAAATGAAGAAAGAGGTGAAAGAGCTGAAAAAGAGATTGAGAGACACTGAAAACAACAACAGAGACATATGGGATGATCTCAAAAGAAGTAACATTTGTATAATTGGCCTGCCAGAGGAAGAAAGAGAGGAAGCGGAAGCAAAAATTCTTGAGGAAATAATAGAAGAAAACTTCCCAGACCTGAATAACAGAAAGGACATCAAGATTCAAGAGGCCCAGAGAGTACCAAACAGAATCAACCCAGACCTGAAGACACCAAGACACATCATAGTCACAATGAGAAGAAGTAAGGATAAAGAAAGGATCCTAAAGGCTAAAAGAGAGAAACAAAAAGTCACATACAAGGGAAAACCCATAAGATTATCTGCAGACTTCTCCACTCAAACTCTAAAAGCCAGAAGGGAGTGGAAAGATATCTATTGAGCCCTGAGTGAAAAAGTGTTTCAACCAAGGATAATATATCCTGCTAGACTTTCATTCAAACTAGATGGAGGGATCAAAACCTTCTTAGATAAACAACAGTTAAAGGAGGCAACCATCACCAAACCGGCCCAGAAAGAGGTTCTAAAAGACATCTTATAAACAAGAACATCAATATAATACTGGCAATATATCAGAGCAAACAAAAAAAAATTTTCTTTGAACAATGTCGCTACAATACATTAAATCCATAATATCAATAAATGTCTATGACTTAAACTCACCCATCAAAAGGCACAGAGTTGGGGGATGGATCAAAAAACATAATCCAACCATATGCTGCTTGCAAGAATCCCATCTGTCACAACAAGATAAACACAGACTTAAAGTGAAAGGATGGAAAACTATCATACAGGCTAACAGACCACAAAAAAGGGCAGGAACAGACATTCTCATCTCAGACACAATAGATTTTAAATTAAATAAAGTAATAAAAGATAGGCAAGGACACTACATAATGATTAGAGGAACAATCAGCCAAGAAGACTTAACAATCATTAACATGTATGCACCCAATGAGGGACCATCTAAATACGTCAAGCACTTACTGAAAGAATTTCAAAAATACATCAATAGTAATACAATAATACTGGGAGACTTCAATACCCCACTCTCACATTTAGACAGATCAACAAAGCAGAGAACCAATAAAGATACAAGAGAATTGAATGAAGAGATTGACAGACGAGATCTCTTGGACATTTTCAGACTCCTCCTCCCCAAAAAACTGGAATACACCTTCTTTTCAAATCCACATAACACATACTCAAGGATAGACCAAATGTTAGGCCACAAAGACAGCATCAATAAATTCAAGAGCATTGAAATCATCCCAAGTATCTTCTCAAACTACAGTGGAGTAAAACTAACATTTAACAACAAACAATTATTAAAAGTCACAGAATTTGGAAACTAAACAATATACTCCTTAAGAACTACTGGGTGAGAGATTCACTCAAGCAGGAAATTCAAATGTTCCCGGAAACAAATGAAAATGAAGACACAACCTATCAAAATATTTGGGACACAGCTAAAGCAGTACTGAGAGGGAAACTTATAGCCATACAATCACATATTAAACACCAAGAAGAAGCTCAAATTAATGACCTTACTGCACACCTCAAGGACTTAGAGGAAGAGGAACAAAGGAACCCTAAAGCATCCAGAAGGACAGAAATCACTAAAGTTAGAGCAGAAATAAACAACATTGAAAATAAAAGAACCATACAAAAATTGAATGAAGCCAAATGTTGGTTCTTTGAAAGATTAAACAAAATTGACAATTCCCTAGCCAGACTCAACAAACAAAAAAGAGAGAAGACTCAAATTAATAGAATTGTAAACGATGGAGGAGATATCACAACTGACACCACAGAAATCCAGAGAATCCTGCAAAACTTGTAAAAAGAACTATACACCACCAAGCTAGAGAATCTGGAAGAAATGGAACAATTCCTAGAAGCATATGCCCTTCCAAAACTGAACCAAGAAGAACTACAAAATCTAAATGCACCAATCACAGACAAAGAAATTGAAACTGTTATTAACAACCTCCCCAACAACAAAAGTCCTGGACCAGATGGCTTCACAAATGAATTCTACAAATCTTTCAGGAAACAGTTAGTACCCATACTTCTTAAGCTTTTCCATAAGATTGAAGAAACAGGAATACTCCCTTCCACCTACTATGAAGCCAACATCACCCTGATACCAAAAGCTGATAGGGACAAAACAAAAAAGGAAAACTACAGACCAATATCTCTGATGAACATAGATGCCAAAATATTAAACAAGATCTTGGCCAACTGGATACAGCAACATATCAAAAAGATTGTTCATCACGACCAAGTGGGATTCATCCCAGGAATGCAAGGCTGGTTCAACATCTGTAAGTCAATCAATGTCATTCACCACATCAATTAAAGCAAAGCCAAAAGCCACATGATTATCTCAATAGATGCAAAGAAATCCTTTGACAAAATCCAACACTCATTCATGCTCAAAACTCTACAAAAAATGGGAATAGATGGGAAATTCCTCAAGATAGTGGAGTCTATATATAGCAAACCTACAGCCAACATCATACTCAATGGACAGAAGCTGAAAGCATTCCCCCTCAGATCGGGGACTAGACAGGGCTGTCTACTGTCACCGTTACTCTTCGACATAGTATTAGAAGTTCTTGCCTTAGCAATCAGGCAAGAAAAAGGAATCAAAGGAATACAGATTGGAAGGGAAGAAGTCAAGCTTTCACTATTTGCAGATGATATGATAGTATATATATAAAAACCTAAAGAATCCAGCAGAAAACTACTGGAAGTTATTAGGCAATATAGCAAGGTATCAGGCTACAAAATCACTGTACAAAAAACAGTGGCATTTCTTTATGCAAACACTAAATCTGAAGAAGAAGACATCCAGAAATCACTCCTATTTACTGTTTCAGCAAAATAAATCAAATACCTAGGAATAAAGTTGACCAAAGAAGTGAAAGAATTATATACTGAAAACTATGAGTCGCTACTCAAGGAAATAGAAACTGATACCAAGAAATGGAAAGATATCCCATGCTCATGGATTGGAAGGATAAATATCATCAAAATGAATATTCTCCCCAGAGCCATATATAAATTTAATGCAATACCCATCAAAGTTCCACCAAGCTTCTTTAAGAGAATAGAACAAACACTACAATCATTTATCTGGAACCTGGAAACACCTAGAATTGCCAAAACCATCTTAAGGAAAAGAAACAGAAATGGAGGCATCACACTCCCAGACCTTAAACTATCATATAAAGCCATCATCATTAAAACAGCATGGTACTGGAACAAAAATAGGCACACAGACCAGTGGAACAGAATTGAAAGCCCAGAAATAAATCCCCACACCTATGGACATCTAATCTTTGATAAGGGGGCCCAAAGGATTAAATGGAAAAAGGAGGCTCTCTACAATAAATGGTGCTGGGAAAACTGGGTTGTAACATGCAGAAGAATGAAACTGAACCACTTTATCTCACCAGAAACAAAAATCAACTCCAAATGGATCAAAGACCTAGATGTCAGACCAGAAACAATCAAATACTTAGAGGAAAACATTGGTAAAAAAGTTTCCCACCTACACCTCAAGGACATCTTTGATGAATCAAATCCAATTGCAAGGAAGACTAAAGCAGAAACAAACCAATGGGACTACAGCAAATTGAAAACTTCTGCACATCCAAAGAAACTATTAAATGAAGAGACCCCTCAAAGAATGGGAGAAGATCTTCACATGCCATACATCAGACAAGAAACCTATCACCAAAATATATAAAGAGCTCAGCAAACTTAGCACCAAAAAAGCAAATGACCCCATCCAAAAATGGGCAGAGGATATGAACAAAACATTCACTACAGAGTAGATCCAAAAGGCTATAAAACGTATGAAAAACTGCTCTAGGTCACTGATTGTCAGAGAAATGCAAATTAAGACAACACTAAGATACCACCTCACTCCTGTAAGAATGGCATACATCAAAAAGGACAGCAGCAACAAATGCTGGAGAGGATGTGGGGACAGAGGAACCCTTTTACATTGCTGGTGGGAATGGAAATTGGTACAGCCTCTGTGGAGAGCAGTCTGGAAAACTCTCAGAAGGCTAGACATGGACCTTCCATATGATCCAGTAATTCCTCTCCTGGGGTTATACCCCAAGGACTCCATAACACCCAACCAAAAAGAGGTGTATACTTCTATGTTCATAGCAGCACAATTCATAATAGCTGAAACCTGGGAGCCACCCAGGTGCCCAACAACAGATGAGTGGCTGAGAAAGCTGTGGTATATATACACAATGGAATACTATACAGCTATCAAGAACAATGAACCCATCTTCTCTGACCCATCTTGGACAGAGCTAGAAGGAATTCTGTTAAGTGAGCTAAGTCAGAAAGATAAAGAGTATGGGATGATCCCACTCATCATCAGAAGTTGAGTAAGAAGATCTGAAAGGGAAACTAAAAGCAGGACCTGACCAAATTGTAAGTAGGGCATCAAAGTAAAAACCCTGTGGTGAGGGGTAGACATGCAGCTTCCTGGGCCAGTGGGGGGTGGGAGTGTTTGGGAGGGATGGGTCACAGTCTTTTGGTGGTGGGAATGGTGTTTATGTACACTCCTAGTAAAATGTAGTCATATAAATCACTAGTTAATTAATAGGAGAGGGGGAAAATTAATTGCATGTCTCAAAGTTTTCAAAACACAAACTGAATCTTTTCAATATATAGGCTGTGTAATTGATATGCAGAGTCCCTCAAAAGCCTAGACCAAGTAGATCAGAAGCAACCAATAGCACAGCTATATACAAGAGACTGGGTACTGTACAGCAAACCCTAACAAAAGGACTTTTCAAAGTTAACCCAATTACCAAATAATGTGATGATAACATTAGCTATCAATTGTCTTTTTGAACCCTAAGACAGCAGGAAACTCACATCTCCACTATAGAGTCCCTACTTCCCCCAGTCCTGCAAACCTTGGATAGGGCCCACTAACTGTATGCCTCTCCCAATCCATATCAAATAATATTGCATCTGCCGATCACAACCTAAACAACACAACGATTGCCACCTCAACATGCTTCACTTCAGACTGTGTCCAGAGACTTCACGTGTGGAATGACAACCCTTCAGCTTCATTACTCGGGTGAGACGTTTCCTTTCATAGTATACTCTAATTCCATCTCAGGTGGTTCACTTTCTAACAAAGTCCCAAAACCTAGATATCCACCAGTTTCTGTGAGAGAGAGCATATGTTCACACGTATCCGTAAACTACCGCAAAATATATACCTGAAAGCAGAAGTACACTAGAGTTTGCAGTGAGTACCTCCCTAACACTTCCTCTCCGCTATTCCAAGCTTTGGGTCCATGATTGCTCAACAATTTGTTTGGCTTCTTATGTTAACTCTCTTTTCAGTCACCAGGTTCCAGATGTCATCAGGATGCCGGCCAGGCTTCTAGAGACTAAAGACCCCACCAATGTGTCCTGGAACTCTGCTTCCCCAGAGACCCACCCTACTAGGGAAAGTGTGAGGCAGACTGGGATTATGGACTGACCAGTCAATGCCCATGTTCAGTAGGGAAGCAATTACAGAAGCCAGACCTTCTACCTTCTGCAACCCTCAATGACCCTGGGTCCATGCTCCCAGAGGGATAGAGAATGGGAAAGCTATCAGGGGAGGGGGTAGGATATGGAGATTGGGTGGTGGGAGTTGTGTGGAATTGTACCCCTCCTACCCTATGGTTTTGTTAATTAGTACTTTCTTAAATAAAAAAAAGAACATTAACCATCCAAAAAAAAAAAAGAAGTATCACTTTCCCGTATGCTTCAGAATGTAATGCATATACACAGATGTTTACTCTCCTTTCCCAACTAAATCCTAGAATAGGAAGGGAGTGCAATTGAGCTTGCTTTTGCTACTGCATTTTCTCCTGTGATCACCCCATGTATTTTATCTTTAACAGTCTAAAATGCTGTAATACAACAGGGGACTACTAGCTCTAGAATTAACCTGTTACATCTGAGAAACCATACAGATTTTTACTTTGAGCCTTTTAAATAGAGTATATTTTCAATGTACTTTTCTAAGAGAAATTGCAGTTTTATTGGCAGGAATCCAGAGACATTACTTAATCTTTTACACAAGCTTAAGAAATTTAGAAATTCTGGAGTAGGGCACCAAAGAAAAAACCCTGGGTGGAGGGTGAGGGTGAATGTTCAGCCTCAAGGGGTTGGTTGGGTTGTCGGGGCGGAGGGGATGGGACATAGTCTTTTGGTGGTGGGAATGGTATTTATGTACACTCCTATCAAGTTGAAGTCATATAAATGACTAATTAATATGAGAGGGGGAACACTGATTGAATATCTCAAACTTTTTTAAAGCACAGACTGTCTTTTTAATACATAGGCTGAGTCTTTGATACATTGACTCTCTTAAAAGCTTAGTCCAGGGAGAACAGAAGCAACTGGTGGCATAGCTATATGCAAACAACGCCAAAGGATATGAAATATGGTGAGGGTGTGTATGATACAGCAAATTCTAAAAAAGGGATTATTCAAAGTTAACCCAATTGCCAAACAATGTGATTATTGCAATAACTACCTATTGTCTTCTTAAACCCTAAGACAACAGGAATCTCCTGCTTCGTCTATAGAGCCTATGTTTCTCCCAATCCTGGAACCTCTGGGGTGGAGCTCACTTCCCGGCATGCTTCTCTCAAGTCAGGCCAAATGATATTGCATCTGATGATTCCAACCTAATCAATGCAACAAGTACTATCTCAGCATGCTTCACCTCAGACTGTGTACAGAGACATCAGACATGGATTGCCAACCCTTCACCCTCATCACTTGGGTTATAACTTTGCTTTCATGGTAGTCTCTAATTCCATTCCAGGAGGTTCACTGCCTAACAAGGTCCCAAAACCTAGATATAGGCCAGGTCCCATAAAATACAGCATATGTTCATATGTATTTATAAATTAGGGCAAAATATATACCTGAAAGCAAAAATACACAATAGTCATTAGTGAGTCAGTATCAAGTTCATAAAGAAATAGTGTCCACTGTTTCACTTTCTAACAAAGTCCCAAAACCTAGATATACACCAGTTTCTGTGAGAGAGAGCTTATGTTCACACGTATCCATAAACTACTGCAAAATATATACCTGAAAGCAGAAGTACACTAGAGTTTGCAGTGAGTACCTCCCTAACACTTCCTCTCCACTATTCCAAGCTTTGGGTCCATGATTGCTCAACAATTTGTTTGGCTTCTTATGTTAACTCTCTTTTCAATCACCAGGTTCCAGATGCCATCAGGATGCTGTCCAGGCTTCCCTGGATTGAAGACCCCGCCAATGTGTCCTAGAGCTCAGCTTCCCTAGAGACACACCCTACTAGGGAAAGAGAGAGGCAGACTGGGAGTATGGACTGACCAGTCAATGCCTATGTTCAGCGGGGAAGCAATTACAGAAGCCAGACCTTCTACCTTCTGCAACCCTCAATGACCCTGGGTCCATGCTCCCAGAGGGATAGAGAATGGGAAAGTTATCAGGGGAGGGGGTGGGATATGGAGATTGGGTGGTGGGAATTGTGTGGAGTTGTACCCCTCCTACCTTATGGTCTTGTTCATTAATCCTTTCTTAAATAAAAAAAAAAAATAAAAAAAAGATTTAAATTTAAAAAAAAGAAAGAAAAAAGAAATAGTGTCCACTTAGACTTATATACCCTCCTCACCTACTTCCTATTACAGTTCTCTCACTCACTACAAAGCTAACCGTAGCAAAGCAAGGACTGCAAAATCTGAATAAGGGGAAGAGTCTGGCATACTTTAATAATGACTCTTTAGTCACTATCAGGCCATTCCACCAGCTGGGGCCCTAATAAGGGAGTCATGAGTCTCCCAAACAGACTTGATTGACCTAGACCTCAAATAAATCCCTCTCTACATTGTTATAGGTCATCTTTATCAGGAACAACAAAATAGACCCCTTTATGGGCCCCCATAGGACCTTGCCCTCAACCTGGATCAACAATGGTAGAGAATGTTCCATCCTCCAAAGGGAGGATGGACAACATACTCTATGATACACCTGAGGAAGAGGGATCGATACTGGGGCAGCATAGAATGTTCCTACTCATGAACACAGAATGTAAACTCAGATATAGGGGGATGTAGAGGTCACACAGGCTCCTAAGCTAATTATGGTGCCCCAGATCATATCAAATTG
This sequence comes from Erinaceus europaeus, assembly GCF_950295315.1. Lineage (NCBI taxonomy): Eukaryota > Metazoa > Chordata > Mammalia > Eulipotyphla > Erinaceidae > Erinaceus > Erinaceus europaeus. The sequence goes on from NC_080168.1 coordinate 55,162,960, forward strand.
ATGGGGTTTACAGTCAATAATATTTATACCCCTTTCCCATATTAGGGAGCTACTCTTTTCCCTGATCCAGCTTTCTGGTCCCTTTCCCAGCCATGACGTCATCTCCCCAGACAATAATTAGGATTCACCTGCATATCAGATTTCAGGCTCAGACAAAAACAAACAAACAAAAAAACACTAGTATAGCTATAGGCCCTTTGAAATATAACTAAAGTGTGCCTACTAGCTATCTACAAATTGGAGGAACCCCCCCAACTCTTCACCTACACTATTCCAGCCTTTAGGTCCATAATTGTCCAACAGTTTGTTTGGTTTTGTTTATTAACTCTCTTTTCAGCTACCAGGTTCCAGATGCTAGCAGGATGTGACCAGACTTCCCTGGACAGACAACCCCACCAATGTGCCTTGGAGATCCGATTCCCCAGAAACCTTCCCCATTAGGGAAAGAGAGAGACAGGATGGGAGTATGGATCGACCTGTCAACGCCCATGTTCAGCGGGGAAGCAATTACAGAAGCCAGACCTTCAACCTTCTTCATCCCACAATGATCTTGGGTCCATACTCCCAGAGGGTTAAAGAGTAGGAAAGCTATCAGGGGAAGGGTTGGTATACGGAGGTCTGGTGGTGGGAACTGTGTGAAACTGTACCCCTCTTATCCTATGGTTTTGTCAATGTTTCCTTTTTATAAATAAAATATTTAAAAAAAAGAAATTTAGAAATTCTGATATTCATCATCAAATAGGTATGGCGAAGTTTCTACTGCATCCATTTTTTTTTTTTTTTGCCTCCAGGGTTATTGCTGGGGCTTAGTGCCTGCACCATAAATCTACTGCTCCTGGAGGCTATTTTTCCCTTTTGTTGCCATTGTTGTTTAACGTTGTTGAGATTATTATTATTGTTGTTGTTATTGATGTCGTTATTGGATAGGCCAGAGAGAAATGGAGAGAGGAGGGGAAGACAGAAAGGGGGAGAGAAAGATAGACACCTACAGACCTGCTTCACCATTTGTGAAGCAACCCCCCTGCAAGTGGGAAGCCAGGGGCTCAAACCAGGATACTTCTGCCACTCCTTGAGCTTTGCACCATGTGCACTTAACCCGCTGTGCTAACACCCAACCCCCCTGTCCAATTTTTATATTCCAAAATCCAATAAAATATGAAGAACACTGAAATTCAGAAAAAAATCATGAAAATTAAGTATAGAAAATGTGCCTGATCATGAATACAACAGAGGAAAATTTAAACACCCTCCTGAATTTGATAATCATGATCTGCATAGCAATGATCCATGGTTTGATTTTCTGAGTAAGTTAATTAATTATAGCCAAGTATGAGGAAGAAGTTAGGAACTGAGATTATGAAAGTGACAAATACTTTACAGTATGACTGTGGTTGATTCAGGCCATGAATTAATAATCCATTTAATAATCCAGTAATCCATTTCATAAGGTGGCATTTCACAGCTGGCATTGTCTTTTTGGTGCAGTGAACAATGTATCATAGTTATTTAAAGATTGTTAACAATATGACTAAAAATAATTTAAAAATACATTATTATTAGTATGCACTGAATCTCCCATGAAGGGACTTCTGTCTCCACAACAAACATTTGTACTTACTTAACTTTGGGAAGTTAATCAGTACTGTGAATTCATTTCTCTACAAGACTATTTTATCATTTATTTATTTATTTGTTTGTTTATTGTTAAAACTGACTGCCCCAGGAACTTTTTTCTTTAGATAAAGGCAAGCAAAGATAAAAAGAGACAACAATATCTAAGCTTGTTTCTGTACATTGGAGATCAGGCTCAACTTGAGTTGTGCAAATGATTAAAAAAAAAATACAGTATCCAAATGAGCTTTTTGACCCTACTGTACTTTTAATTTTTAATTTTGCCCCCAGGGTCAGTAAATGCACAGCTTCAGTGTTCCCATTGGACATCCCCCCTCTTTCTTTTTGATAGAGAATGGGATAGATATAGAAATAGGGAGAAAAAGAAAGAGGGGAGTCACCTACATCACTGTCCTACCATTTGTAACTTTTACCTGTCCAGGATCGCTGGTCATTACCAGAAGGCAGGAAAGCAGCAGAGAACAGATTCTTCTTGAGGGACCCCAGTAGGAATTGTTCATGTCAATAACTTGATTTTTTTTAGCCTCAAAAACTGTGAAAGAATAAGTTCCAGTGACCTAGTTTGTGGTAACTTGCTTTGAACAACCAGAAAAGCAATATATCTAGTAGAACTTCACAATGAGTGGCGTTTGACAAGATGGTGCTCATCAGACCTGGTGAGCAAACAGGTAATGCCTAGTTTTCTAGTTATTTTAATCAGGACTCATGAGACAGAATTTGTTAGAGCAATAGACGTAAAAAAAAAATCACACTGATAAGGTTTTTGATAAAAGTCTGAATAAGGTAGATCTTTAAACTTAACTGATATTGAAAATGCTTTAAAGGAAAAAGGATCTTGGGGGTTGGTTGGTGGCACACCTAGTTGAGAGCACATGCTATAATGCACAAAGACCCAGGGTCGAGCCCTCAGCCCCCACATGCAGGGGGAAAGCTTTGCAAGTAGTGAAATAATGTTGCAGGGGTTTCTCTCCCTATCTCTATCTTCCATTCAATTTCTAGCTGTCTCTATCAAGTAAATAAAGATAATAATAATAAAAAGTTGAAATATGAACTTGTACAATGGGGGCTGGGAAGTGGTGCACCTGCTTAAATGCAGATAGTAGGAAGGCACAAGGATCCATGCAAGGATCCAGGTTCAAGCCTACGGCTCCCCATCCCCAGGATGCTTCACGAGTGGTGAAGCAGGTCTCTCTCTCACTCTCTCTTTCTTTCTCTCCTTCCTCTCACTTTTTTCTCTATCCTATCCAATAAAATGGAAAAAATGACCATCATAAATAGTGGGTTTGTAGTGCTGGCACCTAGCCCCAGTGATAACTCTGGAGGAAAAAAAAATAACTTGTACAAGAAATGAAGAAACAATAAATTACAGTAAAAATCAGAGAACAAGTGGTCCAGGAGTTGGCGCAGTGGATAAAGCATTAAACTTTCAAACATGAGGTCCTGAGTTTGTTCTCCAGCAACACATGTACCAGAGTGATATCTGGTTCTTTCTCTCTCTCCTCCTACCTTTCTAATAAATAAATAAAGTCTTAAAAATAAATAAATAAGAAAATAATCGGTCTTATTTTCATAAATACGTGCTTTGAGAACAGTTCTCTCCCCCCCCCCCAGAATCTGCTGCATTTCTCCAATTAAAGATTATAGTCCTCTGACCTATAAACTATATATTCATCTTTGGTAATAAACAGTGTTGGGATATTGTAATATAATACTGAAAATATTTAATAAAATTGTTAGTTTACTTTGTACTATCAGAATTTGAAGCTATTGTGATTGAAACACCTTTGAGAGGATAGTGATGTTAATGTAGTAAAACCTGGTATTTCTGTGAAAGACCTGAGTGAAGGCTTAACTAAAATACTGAAAGTCACCATCAAAGCTAAACAGTTCTGTGTGAGAAGTGTGTGCAGGTGCTGTATAGCTGGCGCCAGTGCTAAGCAGAGAGAAGTTCTCTGAGCAGAGTGTCTATGCCTCTCTCCTTGTAGCCTGAAAGCGGTACTTTAAAAATCCTCTGTAGGTCGTTCTATCTCTCAATCTCCAGTAATAAAAGAGAAAGCAAGTTCCAAAGAACAAATTGACCCCTGCCCTTGAAAGCAGCACTGTACTGATTAAGAATAGAAGTTATCTTTTGAAGATACAAAGGAGCTGTTGCTTCTTTGGGCATCTCCTTGTTGTATCTTTCCTGGAGCAAACTTAGATCAAATTTTGAGAAATCTGTAGTTCTCTGATTCCATTATTTAAATCCCAATTATAAAGGTAGGCCAGATGAGGTAGAGAAATGTCATTTCCTGCCAACGGCTACATCAGAAATCCCTGTCAGAGGCAGAGCTGGAACACAAACATGCTCTGTAGTATCAAAAGTCAATCTTCTATCTGTCATATTCTTGTACTTTTCTAAAATGGTCCCCTTTCATATTTAAATAATACATATATTTTAAAGGGTAAATGCTACCAGGGTATAACCTCATTTCCTAGGTCTTACAAACCAGACTGCTCCCCACAGCCTCATAAATGATGAGAAAAATTCTTCAAATCATGATAAGGTGAAGTTAATGTCATCTAAGAGAAGAATTCTTCATGCTCAAAGGTGTGCAGTGTGAAATGTGGCTGTCCCATATTGAGGTGCCATATATTTCACAGTTAGGCTCTACACACAGAAATAAACAGCCATATGGCAAACAAACGTACTTTTTACTGCTTCATTTTATTTGTTTCAAAATAGTGCAATGCCACAAATCCAGAATATTAACAATGCTCCATCTGGAGAAATGTAAGTTTGGAGCCCCAAAGCACACTAGCTTCTCCACAAGACTTCAGGACTTCAGCTGACTACAAACTTGGAACAGACTTTTTGTTATCCCAGCATGCCTTGCTAGTGTTACACTAGTGGCTCAGTTAAAAATGGGTGTAGAAATGGGAAAGCTCATATCTCTGGAAGTATTTAAAAAAGTTGCTCCCAGCCTTGTATGCAGTTCTAATAAATTGAGTTATAGTGTCTACTAATAAATCACCTTGTAAATTCAGGAAGTTTCATTTACCCTACTTTGTAGATGACAAACAAGACTGCACAAAGAAATGTGCAGATACATCTGATCTGCATTTATAAACCTAGTTGCTTAGGTTAGAAACAAATATCTGGTGCTTTGTTAGTTCAACAAAAATGTTGCTTATATTTATATCTTCTAGGTAGCATGCAAAAGAAGAAATGAAGAGAAGCTGAGTTCTTATTTCAACAGATTTTACTAAATATATATATTTATACTAGAATGGAAAACTATACAAAGTGATGCTAGGTATGGGTTTTATTTGATGAGAAGTTCAAGGCATTAATTGTAAGTTATGTCTTCCTTGCTTGCCCATGAGAAAAATGGTAGAATTTAGAAAATTAATTTCCAACTTTGGCTCAGCATTACTTACATACATAGGAAATGTCCTGACATACTACTTGCTTATTTTTGCTGTCTGTTTTCTTCCAAACTATAGTAAACATCAATTTAACTATAAAGTAATTTGAAAGCATGAACACACTCTTTAGCTGATAGCTGAAAAAGTGAATGTTCATCAAATAATTATTAACATAAGTAACAAAATTAACACTGACGGCAGTATTCAAACACCTTGTTTATTCCTGTTGAATCATAACACTTTGCCTCCAAGATCAATGAAAGAAGTTAACTTATTCTTAACATTCCTTGTTTGTCTTTTTTTTCTTAAGGCTTTGTTTTTCTTAACACCTGAATGTTAAGATACACCTGTACCCATCACTAAATGACAGCTTAGTTCAAGGATCAGCAAACATGCCAGAGAGTAAGTACATTGATCCATTTAGGCCATGGGGAGCTCTGCTACAACAACTCAACTTTATTGTAGACATTAGCAAGAATGACATGAAAAATTTAAATATATTCATAAAAATATGAAAATATTTTCATCAAATACAGGACCATATGATTGATCACTGAGGAAAAACTCTAATAAAAGTTTAAAGTGCAAAACACACTAGACACATGTTGTCATATAAGCCCATGATAGCATGTAATGAATTTCAAGGAAAAGAAGTAAAGTCTCAATTAATAATAGTTTTTCTAGCTTTATGTGGTATCCATTTTTACTAAACTATACAGTTAACCTTTTTTGACATTTTAAAACAATCAGACAGAAAATGTTTATATTGTTGCCTAACAGTGGTATTAATATATATATTAGGTTGTTGAGAGAGCAAGAGGGCAAGAGAGAGAACCAGAGCACCATTGTGACACATGAGATGCTAGGGATTAGACCCAGAACCTCATATTTAAGAGTCTACAACTTTATCCACTGGACTATCCCCCAGACCTTTAAAGTGATATTTTTAAATGGAAAAAAGTAATTCATGTTAAATTACTGTAATTTCCTAAGATTTGGTGAAAATTGGATAAAAATTACAAGTTTATGGCAAACCAGTGCATATAGCAATGTGCTTACTGTCAAATATTTAAGTCGAATTTTTCAGTCTAGTAATACAGCAACCTCTAGGTTAACACAATTTATAAAAATAAGAAGATATGAAGTGGCCAACCTTAATGGAAAGATTAAGAAACTTCTAAAGCAAAAGAAGTTACTAATTCAGGAGATCTGTTGTGTTTATAGGAGAAAGTAAGAATCTTTGAGACTAAGGGGGTAACATTGACCATAGAAAGATAATCTACAAATATATATATATATATATATATATATAATTTACAAGTGGCCCGGGAGGTCCTGGCAGCACACGTACCAGAGTAATGTCTGATTCTTTCTCATGAAAATAAATAAATAAATAAATAAATAAATTAAAAAATCTTAAAAAAAAAAAGCCTACCTCTCTGATATGAACTTTCTTTAAAAAAAAAAAAAGAAGAAAGAAAGAAAAAGAAAAATAATCTACAGTAGCATGATGGCCCCAAGGTTCCTAAGGGAATTTAATTTGAATGGGAGTATGGATCAACCAGTCAATGCCCATGTTCAGCAGGGAAGCAGTTATAGAAGCCAGACCTTCCGCCTTCTGCAACCCACAACAACCCTGAGTCCATACTCCCAGAGGGATAGAGAATGGGAAAGCTATCAGGAGAGGGGATGGGATATGGAGATTGGGTGGTGGAAATTGTGTGCAGTGGTACCCCTCCTACCCTATGGTTTTGTTAATTTATCCTTTCTTAAATAATAATAATAATAATAAATAATAATAAAAGATATAAAGAACAGAGCTGTCATATGAAGTCAGTTGCTGAAGAGTTCTCCATTGAAGATGTTTATACTTCTTTATAGTTAATAGGGAACTGTTTGTTGCATGTAAAGTGGTAGGTGACATTAAGAACTTTGTTTATAAACTTTACTTTGGTAAAAAATGTGTCCCCTGCAGCTTTGTGAAATAGGAATAAAGAAAGTTAGTAACACAGTGTCATAGTTCTTAGAAGAACTATAGTGCTAATATAACAGAGAATTAATGTAGTTAATATAAAAATAGAGCTCAAAAAGCATTACATGGAAGCAGTGCTGATGAACCCAAGCTTAGTTTATTCAAACACAAGGAAGGAACACAATAGAAATAGAATATAATCAGTCAAATTCCAAGGCTTAAATCATCTAGAATTATACTCTGCCCTTAAAGCATATCTGCTCAAGGTCCTGTGTTTGAACAGAGCCACAGACAGTAGAACAGATTGGATGATTGGTCTCCAAAACAGGCAAGGCAAGCCCAGCAGCAACATGGAGCTATAACAGAAGGCCATGATTACTGAAGAATTACAGGACAACCTACAACCTTTATTAATTAAAGAAACCTACACTGAAGAACCATAGATTATCTCTGGACCCAATCAAACTGGATAAAGGACATATAAATGTTTAATCTCAGAAGCAGTGACCTGGAAGACAATCTAGATTACAACTTGTGTTCTCTAGACTCCATTTTTTTTCATGTATGATTTCCTTTCTCTATGTATATATGTTTTTTTTTTTAAGGCAGTGCTAATACCAACTGTCTGAGTTCATCTGCCTCTACTCTTTAACTTCAGAGGAAAGAACTGAGGCACATACATAGGAACACAAAAGAACATAAGCTACTTGTACTAAGGGGTTGAGTCTGAAACAGGTGAGAGACAGGTGGAGTTGTAGACATACAGTCCCCAAAAGTCCAATACAACAGGAAACTATAATCAATATTCCATCATAGGAGGCCTAAAAGATCAAAGGGAGATCATGAGAAACCATTGTTGAGTGTTTGCTGTAAGGCACATGATTACTGGGGAATTTTATATGTCTGACCTCATTTAATTTTCCTAGTATTTATCTATTCATGAGAAAGGAGGGATTGAAATGGAGGGAGGGAGAGAGATAGGTAGATAGAACCAGAGCATCACTCTGGTAAATGCATACTGGGGATCAAACTTGTCAACTCACACTTGAGTATCCAAAGCTTAATCCACTGAGCCACCTTCCAGACCACCTTACTTAATCTTAACAGATATACTATGCAGTAGAAATTACTGCTTTCTTATTTAGGGCTTAGATATTTTGCTCTGGGCCATATAACTATCAGACCCATGTATTTAATTAAGGAGTGCAAATCCATATGAGGAATATAAATTAAAAGTAAAAATAATTAATTATTTGGTTGGCACAAACAACATATAACTTTCTAAACTGTTTGAGCATAGGCACTACTGGGCAATCTTACCTTGGTCTTAAGATGCAACATTTGCAATGTTTTTGGTTAATTAGTCTTGGATTTGAAATATATTTAAGACTAGAATTTTAAGGAAACTAACATATTTTTAAAACAACAGGTAAGAGACATAAACTTTGAGAATGCAATTTACTGAATAAGAAAAATAGCAAAATATTCCATTATCACGAAAAGAACAAAACTTCCTGCAATAAAATCACAGATGAGGATGGGTCAAAGAAGACTACCCAGCAAGTAGATCACAGAACCTTGGTATGTAAACCTGGTGTGGTCCTTGGCAACACATAAGCAAGAGTGATGCATGTCTAAGCTGGCTGTCTTTCTTTGACTGATTCACTCACTCACTCACTCACTCACTCACTCACTCACTCACAAAATCAATCAGACAATCTTAAATGAGAGACATCCAACGCAGGTGCACCCATTATTTACCTTTTTAGGAATGAATCAAATAAACGTAAACCTCATTAATCCCCAAGATTTAAAGAGCTGATGAACTGTGGAAGGCTGTGTCAAACCTGGATTGTATATATCAAAAATAAATGTGAGAGAAATAGAAACACAGAAGTAAATTAGGAATGATTGAGTCAACCAATATAATTGTTAAAACACCCAAAATATGAGATTATAAAACTGAACTGGCAACATCAGTGAAGAATTAAAAGCCATGTTTGTCTAAATTCAAATACTGGGAGAATAAATTAACATTAAGACACTTATACATATTATCATTTCAATATGTCAAACAAGTAATCCGTAAGATCATCTTGACTGATGTTAAGTTTCAATGTACATGCTCATTCTAAAAATGCCATTAGAAATAAAAGCTTTCAGTTTATCTACAATATATCTACCTATAGTTGCATGCGCGTAGGTACTCAGTATACACTGGGCTGTGTGCAGAGGCAAGATATGACAACTTATCTGTGGACAATAGATAATTATCAGTAAATACATCTACACTGAAAAAAATAACAAACAATGTGTGTGGAAAAGTACAAATCGCAATAAAAAATCACCAATATTGAAGCTTGATAATTAAGCAATTATTGAAAAAAAATCTACTGAAAGATCTCAACAAGACAATTGAAAATGTGTGTAGTACTTATCCCTAGAAGACAACAAGATAAAATTAACTGCAAAGAAAACACAAGTTTATGATTTTAGAGCATGTCATCGTTTAAAAAATTATCTTAACATTGTTAAAATCATGTTAACAAACATCATGGAATTTATTGACAAAAAAAAAAGAAAACACAAGTTTAAAATTTAGGGACTGGGTGGTGGCACAACCGGTTAAAAGCACACATTATGGTATGCAAGGACTTGGGTTCAGGATCCAGGAGTCCATCTACAGGGAGGAGAGAGAGAGAGAGAGAGAAAGAGAGAGAGAGAGAATTGCAATTACTACTATTATATTTATTCTGGACTCCATGTGGTTACTATAACTTCTTTTCTCTATGATCAAGACATGTGCACGTGTCATTCTGTTTCTTGGTTATAACAGTCTTGGTTGAGATTTCGAGTTCATTTTTTTATATTATCTATCCTACTTCTTCTTCTTCTAGCGTTTGCCCTTCTTCCGTAGCCAGTCAACAGCGTCAGGTTGAGCCTGATGTCTGCTTGTTGCTGGCTTTGAAAGTGACTGGGATCCATGTGGATTCAGTCGGCTAGGAAGGATCGTCAGTTTCCCCAATAAATGGGTACTCACGGGATGCACCACAAGTCTATCCTACTAATATTGTTAAAATTAAAATTTTTCTTTTTATAACTTCCAATAATGATTTGGATTCAATTTTTTCTTTCTTTGCATTCTTCTCCTTCTTCTTTGTTATTTTAATTGTTTAACAGAGCACTACATAGCTCTGGCTTATGCCAGGAAATGAACCTAGAACCTCTAGGGTCTCAGACATTAAAGTCTGTTCCATGAAGTTCTGTCCTAGCTTACCCTTCATTTTTTTTCTTCAATCTTGCTTTGATAATTATACAATTCTTTAATGTAAGGGTATGTCTCTTGTTTTAATATTTTTAGCATTACAAAGTAATAATCTGATTCATTCTTTTCAAATTAAAGTGTTAAAAATACTGTCTGGGTTGCAAATCATTTAATTCTCTTAACATAAACCTGTAGGTGGTCTACTTCAGATTTTGAGGTAAGAAGTACAAATGGTAACTTAAATGTAAAAATTCTTTCACTTCCTGCCAAAGTTTAGATTCTATTCTTGCCAAAGCAGAAGAAAAGCACATTATACAGGATATGCCTCTCTGGTTGTTAGTTCTTCTGCCAGTTTCACTTTAGCTCCATGGAACTGCGACAACAGATGGACTCCCTGAGTTGGCACTTGGATTCAAAAGGTGTTTAGAGGACAGTGGTGGTAAGTGCAATTCCTTAATGAGAGATCATAAAGGAGGGGAAAAGCAAAGTGACAATTAAATTGTGCACCAAAATAGCACATCTGAGTCACGCAGCAATTACGGCTGTGTGCTTCTGCTTCTAGACTAGACTGTAGACAAAAATAAGGCTTCCATTAGTGACTCCCCCCTTTTCTTCTCTTTCTATTTTTTGATAGGACAAAGAGAAATTGAGTGGAGGGAGGACTGGAAGTGAAAGAGAAAAATTGACACCTGAAAACCTGTTTTACTGCTGCTGAAGTGTCCCCCCCTGCAGGTAGGGAAAAGGGGCTTGAACCAGGGTCCTTGAGCATGGTCATGTGTGCACTAAACTTGGTGTGCCATCACCAGGTCACCCATTAGAGACTTCTCAAACCATGTCTTACTTGTCATTATTTTGAACAGTTAATTACTTTTCCTACCATCTTTAGTTGCAACTTTTTAGAATACTTTCTGTAACTTCCCCTTCATTAAAAACTAGAATGGCCTGTTTGCAAGCCTTTGTTTTCCTAAGTGATCTCACTTACTCTTATAATTTTCCATGATGACAAGATTTAAATATTTAGTACAACTATCTTTAGAAATTACAGATTCGGAGGCTCGGGTGGTAGAGGACAAACATTGCCATGTGAAAGGACCTGGGTTCAAACCATGATTTCAGCTGCAGGGGTTGGAGTTTCTCACATGTTGGAACAATGCTAGAGAACAATCTTCTGTTTTTCCTACTCTTTGCTTCTGTATCCCCCTCTCTCCCTCTGTATCCCCTTCTTGGAAAATAATGCAAAAAAGGGAAAAAAATAACCGCCAGGAGTAGTAAAGTCATTATGCAGGCACTAAGGCCCAAGTGTGTGTGTGTGGGGGGGTATGCATAATGGGGAGATAGCATAATGGTTTTATAAAACCTACCAACCAACCAACAAAAAAAAAAGACTCATGCCTGAAGTTCTGATATCCCAGGTTCGACTCCCAATATCACCATAAACCAGAAAAAGACAAGGAGAAAAAAGAAAGAAAATCTAGATTTGATATTTTTGCATACTAAAAATATTCACCTGGAAGTCATCTTGTTATTTTGAAAGGTAAGTCCATCTCTCTATTGAGCCTCTCTCTCCCCCCTCTCATGGTTGAGGGTCTGGATATCATACATGCATGATGTCACCACTTTGGACTAATTCTTTTATTCAGAGACAAATACCGAAGGTCTGAAACATCATAGTATCCGACCTTCTTACATGATGGCGCCTTCTATGTGACAAGACACGTGAACAACCTAATGAGAATACTGTATCCCTAAATTTTTATTTCCCACTACATTATCTACCTCTTTGCTCTACCTATCAGTAAACAGTTGTTTCAATTCCATGTAGTAAAGAATAAATAATGTGTGATGTTCCTTCCCGTAGTTTCCCCCTGCAGCTATGGAACTTGACAAACCTATGACTGTTTGTTTTTTTGACACTGAAAACAAAAGAGAAATTGAGATGGAAGAGGAAGACATTGAGAGAGAGAGAGAGAGAGAGAGACTGTTTCAATGCTCTAGAAGCTTCCCCTGTGCAGGTGGGGACTGGGGGCTTGAACCTGGGTCCTTGTGCACTATAATATGTGAGTCTGCCAAGTCACCTGGTTCCTATGGCTATTTTATAATCTCTCATTATCTAACATGAATTTCATATTCAAGAGTTCTGAGAATATTTAGTTGACCTACTAGATAGCTGACTTATTTACCTTGGCCAATGATGACTGTATTATAGAACTACTTGGTATTTTTTTATACCTACAACAAAAATATGCAAGACTAGAAAGACATTATTTCCATAATTTTTGTGCTTGTGGGGAATTCCTTACAGCTAACATTAAAACATGACATTATCTAAGAATGAAATATCAGAAACATCATGTGCTACTAAGATACTTGCTTACTACTTACACATACATACTTACACTACTTATACATACATACAGTATACATGTTTTTATACTGCTTGGAAAAGAACAATGTCAAGCTTTAAGAAATGTTGTGACCAAGATATTGCTAGAGGAATTCAAAAACTTTCCAGGCAAGGAAAGCTATAGCCTTTTAGTCAGCATTGCAATCTTGAATTTTTACATTGCACATAATATCTAATGCCATCTACAAGTTATGAATTGAAACAAAGACATTGGATATTTATGTGTAAGGGTTGTTTTTTTTTTAACAACAATTCTCTTGACTAACTTTTCTTCTTTTTTTTTTTTTTTTTGGCTTATGGCCGTGCGGGGGATTGAACCTGGGACTTTGGAGCTTCAGGCATGAGAGTCTGTTTACATAACCATTATGCTATCTACCCTCCGCCTATGACTAACTTTTCTAAAGCAAAATCCGTGTTGACTCAATGTTCTAACTTGATTATTTTTTTTTTTATAATTTACAAAGAAGATCACAACTGTCATCTTAGCTCTGCTCATTTTTACCCTCTTTGTTTTATTTGTTTCTTTTATTTGTTAGGACAGTGAAATTGAGAGGGGTGGGGGAAATAGAGAAGGGAGAGAAAGAGGGATACCTGTAGTACTGCTTCATTACTTGTGATACCTTTGTCTGTAGGTGGGGACTGGGGGCTTGAACCAGAGCTCATGAGCACAGTAAAATATGCACTCAAGTGGGTGTGTCACTGTCTGGTTCTTATTTGTCCACTTTTTTAAAACTGTTTTTGGAGGAAGGCTAACCAGTATTCTAAAAAGCATAGTTAAGTTTCAAGAAGTATTTTAGTTGCTAAAATCAAGCTCAGAGAATTTTAAGTGATGATTTGCATCTAAGTTGGAAATTGAGTTTACCAAGTCTTCAAATCTAGGGCAGAGCGTGTCAGACAAGTACTGTAGTTTTATTTGCGTGTAAGTACATTTCTAACCAATAGTATTACTATTGAATTTTACATCAACCAGAAAATACGGGAAATTTCTGCTTTAAATAATTATCCTATTTCACAGTGACATCAAAAAGAAAACTTCTTGTTCCAATAAATTAGAAATATTCTCCTTGAAGAAGGGTAGTGGCTGAGCCCAGGTTCAAGACCTCGCTCACCACATGCAGGGAGGACACTTCACACATGGTGAAGCAGGTTTGCAGGTTTCCAGGTGTCTAATTTTCTCTCTCCCTTTCTATCTCTCCCACCCTTCGCAATTTCTCTATGTCTTACCAAACGATAAAATAGAGAGAATGATAGTCTCCAGGAGTGATAAATTTGTAGTGCTGGTGTTGAGCAAGCAATGGCTATTATCCTGGTGGCAAAACACACACACACACACACACACACACACACACGATTCCCCTTTTAAGGAGAAAACCACTATTATTTTATTTTTTATTTAAAATTGTTAGATAAGATTTATAGGATGAAGGATCAAGGCTCAAATTAAGGAAGCCTAGTGTGAACCTTAGTTCTGTCATTACTTAGCTGTAAAATCTTATGCAAACCCCCTAGCTTCTGGATTTTAAAGCTTGTTGTAGTACAGAGATTAGATTAGATGACAGCTGAGATTACTTCCTATGCCAATGGTTTATAGTGTTTATCTGTTTATTCAAGTTCTTTATTATCAAGCAGTCCACTCATTTTTAAAATAGTAATTAACAAGCCACTGAACATCAATGTGAATACGGAACATAGCAGTGGAAAGTCCACAGTATAATATTTAATATCTTGTATATTTTTGAATTTTAAGCTTTAACAAAAATTGATAATAGATTATCAGTAATGACTAAAAGTAATGTCCAAGGCAAATGGGAGATGGTGTAACCAGTTGTCTGCACACTTTGCTATGCACAAGGACCAGGTTCAAATCCCTGATCCCCACCTTCAAAGGGAAGCTTCATGAAAGGTGAAGTAGTGCCACAGTTGTCTTTCTGTTTCACTTTCCCTTTCAATTTTTCTCTGTACTATCAAATTAAAATAATAATAATAAGTATTTAATATCAACAGTTCTTCTAGACTCAAAAGGCAAAGCAAAACCCTGAAAACTGAACAAACAGATAAATACAGAATGGTGAATCAATGGCCAAGGCCCGAAGCTATCATAGTTACTGATTGGTAGAAAGACATCAAAGCTAATCAAAGAACTGCTGTGGGCAGAGTCTGGACTAGACTGATAATTAAAAGAAAAGAAAAAGAAATATATAGATATTCAGTCCCATTTTAGGACATTACCACATTTTATTAGTTTTACCTACAGAAGTTCCATCAAATACAGTAGAGAACATTATATATATATATATATACACACATATATATGTATATATATATATACATATATATGTGTGTGTATATATATATATATATATATATATATATATATATATATATATAAATGTATAAAATATGCTCAAGGATGCTGTTCTCCATAACAAAAGCCTTGCCCTCTGAGCTTTTATTTAACAGAGATCTATCTGAGGGGATACAGTGGGAAGGGGAAATTAAGAAAAGAAAAAATCATCAGAAGGTCATTCCCTGGGGCTCTGAGGAAAAAAAAAGGTAAAAAAATCAAAAGGGGGGTAAGAAGGCAGAAGCAATATTAAGTCATAAGATTATAGAACATGTCTCTCTGTATCTTACTTTCATATAAACTGAGTTTTGCTAAAATTATATTGGGTAACAACAGAGAAAGTTACAAGGCCTTAACTCAATTTAGTTTGTAGGGAATGTGACAAAAACAGAACAATGAAGGAGCCTGAATATAGCAATGGAATATCTTAAACACAGAAAAATCTCTACCCTGATAAACTCTCACACCACACACCTATGTATTTGTTCCTACTATTCTATTTTACTTTCAACAAAAGTAGCAAAACATGAGTAATAAAACAAGAAAGAAGAAAGAGTATAAAGAGATGAAAGAAAATAAAAACAGATTCAGATATTTCAGAATTGGCAAGAAGTTTACATTAATATATTAAGAGTTTTAATGAAAACAAAACAAAAACCAAACTGCAAAAACAGAAAAATAATCACAGCATGAGAAATAGAAACTAAAAGAAAAAAATAAATATTAGAAATAAATACTGTAACAAAAATTAAGATTTATATTTTTGGATTTGTATGTAGAGGGAACACAGTTAAGGATATATCAATGAAAATTCACACATAAAACAAGAAAAAGAGGGTGGGGGTAGATAGCATAATGGTTATGCAAAGAGACTTTTACACCTGAGGCTCCAAAGTCCCAGGTTCAATCCCCTAGTCCACCAGAAACCAGAGTTGAACAGTGCTCTGGTAAAAAATAACTAAGTAATAAATAAAAAATAGAATAAAAAAATAAAAAGAAATATTTAAATTGTTTAAGAACCTAGTACCAGTTGCAAATGGTGTTAAGTGCACCATAAAGGAATAAAAGAAAAAGAATAAAGAGGAACAGACACAATGGCTTAGGATTTTTCAAATTTAATGACAAATACAGAAATGCCTGAGGAATGGAGGATTCTTAAGAGAAGTCCTATGCAATTCTTCTCATATTTCTTACTAGCTAGGTTTTTTTTCCTTGTCTTGTGGTCCTTTCTATGCTTTTCTTTTTGTCTTTCGTTTTATGATACTGTTAGATAGATGTTTTTTGCATACATGATAACTAAGGAAAATCTACATAAGAATTAAATAGGGCTTCTCCCCAGTAACCTAACAACCAAAATAACAAGGAAAAAATATTTAAAGTGTTTAAAGATACAGATATTTGTTAGCACAGGAAAGTGTGGTAGTTGAGAGTGGAAGTGCCTGAGTTCCATCCCTGGTACCTCAAGAACCAGTGATGTTCTTTATGTAGCCACCCCTCCACAACACACACACATTAGTAAATCTTAAAAAGAGATAAAAGTGGGGGCCAGATGGCAGCAAAGTGGGCTAAGCACAGAAGGCTCGAAGCACAGGGACCAGCGCAAGAATCCCAGTTTGAGCTCTAGCTCCCCACCTATGGGGGGGTCACTTCACAAGTGGTGAAGCAGGTCTGCAGGTATCTATCTTCCTCTCCTCCTATCTGTCCTCCCCTCCTGTCTCAGTTTCTCTTTCTCCTATCCAACAGAAATAACAACAACAAGAGCAAAAAAATGGGTGAAAAAACAGCCTCTAGTAGCAATGTATTTATAGTACAGGCACTGAGCCCCAGAGTTAATCCTGAAGGAGAGAAGGAAAAAAAAAAAAAAAAAAAAAAAAAAAAAACCTCTAGCCTAGAGCTTGGTGCTAATGTTTTTTTTTTTTTTTTTTAAGCAATTATAGTGAGGCAATAAAATATGGTAAGAAAAGGAAGTAGTATTGTTTGAATGGAATTATATTAGATGTAACATAATGTATATAATAAGGAAAAGAAACAGAAATGGAGGCATCACACTCCCAGATCTTAAACTATATTATAAAGACATCATCATCAAAACAGCATGGTACTGGAACAAAAATAGGCACACAGGCCAGTGGAACAGAACTGAAAGCCCAGAAATAAATCCCCACACCTATGGACATCTAATCTTTGATAAGGGGGCCCAAAGGATTAAATGGAAAAAGGAGGCTCTCTACAATAAATGGTGCTGGGAAAACTGGGTTGTAACATGCAGAAGAATGAAACTGAACCACTTTATCTCACCAGAAACAAAAATCAACTCCAAATGGATCAAAGACCTAGATGTCAGACCAGAAACAATCAAATACTTAGAGGAAAACATTGGTAAAATAGTTTCCTACCTACACCTCAAGGACATCTTTGATGAATCAAATCCAATTGCAAGGAAGACTAAAGCAGAAACAAACCAATGGGACTACATCAAATTGAAAAGCTTCTGCACATCCAAAGAAACTATTAAACAAACAAAGAGACCCCTCAAAGAATGGGAGAAGATCTTCACATGCCATACATCAGACAAGAAACTAATCACCAAAATATATAAAGAGATCAGCAAACTTAGCACCAAAAAAGCAAATGACCCCATCCAAAAATGGGCAGAGGATATGAACAAAACATTCACTACAGAGTAGATCCAAAAGGCTATAAAACGTATGAAAAACTGCTCTAGGT
Source organism: Erinaceus europaeus (assembly GCF_950295315.1). Classification (NCBI taxonomy): domain Eukaryota; kingdom Metazoa; phylum Chordata; class Mammalia; order Eulipotyphla; family Erinaceidae; genus Erinaceus; species Erinaceus europaeus. Next base: position 55,180,709 of record NC_080168.1, read on the forward strand.
CACTGATTGTCAGAGAAATGCAAATTAAGACAACACTAAGATACCACCTCACTCCTGTAAGAATGGCATACATCAAAAAGGACAGCAGCAACAAATGCTGGAGAGGATGTGGGGACAGAGGAACACTTTTACATTGCTGGTGGGAATATAAATTGGTACAGCCTCTGTGGAGAGCAGTCTGGAAAACTCTCAGAAGGCTAGACATGGACCTTCCATATGATCCAGTAATTCCTCTCCTGGGGTTATACCCCAAGGATTCCATAACACCCAACCAAAAAGAGGTGTGTACTCCTATGTTCATAGCAGCACAATTCATAATAGCTAGAACATGGAAGCAACCCATGTGCCCAACAACAGATGAGTGGCTGAGAAAGCTGTGGTATATATACACAATGGAATACTATGCAGCTATCAAGAACAATGAACCCACCTTCTCTGACCCATCTTGGAAAGAGCTAGAAGGAATTATGCTAAGTGAACTAAGTCAGAAAGATAAAGATGAGTATGGGATGATCCCACTCATCAACAGAAGTTGAGTAAGAAGATCTGAAAGGGATACTAAAAGCAGGATCTGACCAAATTGTAAGTAGGGCACCAAAGTAAAAGCCCTGTGGTGAGGGGTAGACATGCAGATTCCTGGGCCAGTGGGGGGTGGGAGTGGGTGGGAGGGATGGGTCACAGTTTTTGGTGGTGGGAATCGTGTTTATGTACACTCCTAGCAAAATGTAGACATATTAATCACTAGTTAATTAATACGAGAGGGGGAAAATCAATTGTATGTCTCAAAGTTTTTCAAAACGCAAACTGAATCTTTTTAATATATAGGCTGTGTATTTGATATGCGGATTCTCTTAAAAGCCTAGACCAAGTAGATCAGAAGCATCCAATAGCACAGCTATATACAAGATACTGGGTACTGTACAGCAAACCCTAACAAAAGGACTTTTTAAAGTTAACCCAATTAACAAATAATGTGATGATAACATTAACTATCGATTGTCTTTTTGAACCCTAAGACAGCAGGAACCTCACATCTCCACTATAGAGCCCCTACTTCCCCCAGTCCTGGAACCCTTGGATAGGGCCCACTTTCCTGTATGCCTCTCCCAATCCATATCAAATAATATTGCATCCGCCGACCACAACCTAACCAATGCAACGATTGCCACCTCAACATGCTTCACCTCAGACTGTGTCCAGAGACTACACATGTGGAATGACAACCCTTCAGCTTCATTACTTGGGTGAGACCTTTCCTTTTATAGTACACTCTAATTTCATCTCAGGTGGTTCACTTTCTAACAAAGTCCCATAACCTAGATATACACCAGTTTCTGTGAGAGAGAGCTTATGTTCACACGTATCCATTAACTACTGCAAAATATATACCTGAAAGCAGAAGTACACTAGAGTTTGCAGTGAGTACCCCCCTAACACTTCCTCTCCACTATTCCAAGCTTTGGGTCCATGATTGCTCAACAGTTTGTTTGGCTTTGTATGTTAACTCTCTTTTCAATCACCAGGTTCCAGATGCCATCAGGATGCTAGCCAGGCTTCCCTGGATTGAAGACCCCACCAATGTGTCCTGGAGCTCAGCTTCCCCAGAGACCCACCCTACTAGGGAAAGAGAGAGGCAGCCTGGGAGTATGGACTGACCAGTCAATGCCCATGTTCAGCGGGGAAGCAATTACAGAAGCCAGACCTTCTACCTTCTGCAACCCTCAATGACCCTGGGTCCATGCTCCAGAGGGATAGAGAATGGGAAAGCTATCAGGGGAGGGGGTGGGATATGGAGATTGGGTGGTGGGAATTGTGTGGAGTTGTACCCCTCCTACCCGATGGTTTTGTTAATTAATCCTTTCTTAAATAAAAAAAAATTTTAAAAAGCAATTGTAGTGATACAATAAAATATGGTAAGAAAAGGAAGCAGTATTATTTGAATGGAATTATATTAGATGTAATATAATGTATATAATATAATGTAAATATCTATCTCAATCTTTATGTTTATATGAATCTTTACATTTTAAAACAGATTAAAAGTTTATATACTGGGGGCCGGTTGTGGCACACTGGGTCACATGTGGCTATAGCCACATGGTGTGATGTGCAAGGACTGGCCTAAAGATCCGGGTTTCAGGCCCTAGTTCCCCACCTGCAGGAGAGTCGTTTCACAGGTAGTGAAGCAGGTCTACAGGTAGTGAAGCAGGTCTGCAGGCACCTATCTTTCTCTCCCCCTCTCTGGTTTCCCCATCTCTTTCAGTTTCTCTCTGTCCTATCCAACAATGACAACAATAACAACAACAATAATAATAACAACAATGATAAACAACAAGGGCAACAAAAGGAATAAATAGCCTGCAGGAGCAGTAGATTCATAGTGCAGGCATTGAGCTCCAGCGGTAACCCTGGAGGCAAAACAAACAAAAAAAGATATACTAAAAAAAGAAAGGAAATGAGATCACATCAAATTCTCAAATCAGAAACAGAAGAATAAAATATAAAAAGTAATAATAACAACAAATAGTGAACAGTGGCATCAATTCATGTATACATCAAAATAAAATCTCAAAACATTGATAAAAGAAATAATAGAACACACAAAGAGGTGTTCAGTGTTTATGAAAAGTAAAACTCAATATAACCCAAAATGTTTCTTCTCAAATTAAATTATATATTCAATACAGCCAAAATCAGCTTGTGCATAAACACAAACTAATTTTATACAGACAGACATGCACACCTCCAAACTAGCCAGACAAACAGACTGGTGGAATAAATAGCTCATTTGGATAGACCACTTCTTTGCCATGAGCATGGCCCAGGTTTGAGACCAGCCCCCACCATATTGAAGGAAGCTTCAGTGCTTTCAGTGCTGTGGTCTCTCTCTTGCTTCTATAACAAACAAACACAGAGAAGACAGTCATGAAGGAGAGACACAATTTTAGTGAAACAACAACTCCTGCAATTAAAAATTGCTATAAGAATATGGTAATCAGGACTATATAGTTTAACAAAGGGGCAACGGAAAATAGATTAATGGAAAAAATAGAAATTACAGAAAAAAGTCCACAAAATTATCCTCACCTAATATTAAAACAAAAAAAAAAGTAGCAAAACCATTTAGAGCAAGGTCAGGCTTTTCAACAAGTGGTACTAGAACAACTGAATACCCACAAAGAAGTGAGAATGAATCTTAATAGAGATTTAATGTTCCATCCAAACTTTAATTTAATTTGAAAGGATCACAATATAAAAGGAAAAATAAAAAAAGGAGAGATTGGGTAGTGGCTTACTAGTAGAGCATATATGCTACCATGTTTGGGGATTTCAATACTCCTGATTTCCACCTGCAGGGAGGGAGTAAGAGTCTCTCAGACACACACACACACACACACTCTCTCTCTCCCTTCCTCCCTCCCTTCCCCTCCCTCCTTTTTTCACCCTCTTCCCCCACCCCACCTCTATTTTTCTTGTTCTTTCATCTGCTTTTAAAAATAAAGAAGAAAATTACCACCAAGAATAGTGGAGCTGAGTGGGAACTGATCCACAGTTTTTCCCCAGTTTCCTGGTGGAAAAAAAAAAAGAAGTAAAATGCATGACTGTAATAACTGTAGAAAATAATGCAGGAGAAAAGGAAGGTGGCTCTAGGTTGATAGTGAACTTCTCAGCTTCAACACTAGAAGCATGATCCATGAAAGACTAAACTGTTAAGTTGGATTTTACTAAAAACAAGCAAATGATTCTTTTGATCTAATAAATGTTACTTTAAAAGACTAAAAATACAAACCGCAGACTGGGAGACAGTATTAGCAAAACTCCTATGTGTCCTACAGCACTTGTATGCAAAATATACAACAAAAAGAGAACAAGAAAATAATTTTTTTTTAAAAAAAGGTCAGGAGTTGAATTAAAAATCCACAATTGGAAAATCAACATAGGAAATGATATCTGACATATGTCCTTAGGGAACTGCCAATCAGTAGAATGAGATTTCATTATAGGCCTTCTATTGCTGGTGAGGATGAGACACTCTCCAGCTGCACAAGTGGAACTCCCCAGTGCCATCAGCGATAATGCACAATGGTACAACTGCTTTAAAAGACAAAATTTCAGTTTCTTAACAAGCTAAACATATTCTTACCCTATCATCCCATAATTTTGTTTCAGAGCATTTACCCATAAAGGTTGAAACCTGCACACATGAGTGTCTACAACAGATTTATTTATATTTGTCAAAGTGGAAGCAAACAAGATGCAATAGATAAATGGCTAAACAAATGTTGGTAGGAACACACAGTAAGATAACATTCAGCAATTGAACAGCAAAATGGGCAGTTTTCATTTTAACAACAACAAAAAAGGAAAAATCTCAAATGCTAATTTCCAAGTGAAAAGAATCAGTCTGAAAAGTCAAAACTATAAAAATACTAAAGTGATCCGTTCTCTAGTATTTCCAGAATATGAAGGATGGAGGGAAGGGCGAATAGGTGGAAACATAGGAAATTTTTTAAAGCGTGGGCACTACTCTGTGTGCCTCTGTTATGGTCTATCTGTTGTTATGTGCTTGTCAAAATCCATAGAACTATATAACACAAAGAGTACACCCTAATGTAAACTAAAGACTAGTTACCAGTAATGCATCTATGTTACATTACCACTTGTAACAAATGCAGCAGACTAAAACAAAGGGCCAATAACAGGGGAAACTAAGAAGGAGTATGGAAACTCACTACCTGTTCAATTAATTGGTGCTATTAAAGCTTGACAATGAAACTATTAATGTTTTTAAGAAAAAGCAATGTGGCATACTTCTCTTCCTCAAAAAGGTTACAATTAGGCTGAGAAAATGTCTTAGTGATCAGGCTAACATAAAACTATGAAGGTAGAAAAAAATCATGCACAATGACAGAGATCTATTTGCAGCAATAAAGTATCTTTAATATACTTATCTGATCCTTTCCTTTAAAAAGCCAATATAGCTTAAATATTTAAGGCACAGACTTCATCTCTTATGATCTTCCCAAATAGAAGACAAGAAGAAGAAATTCTGTCAAATAGATAACTGTAAGAAGTATATACCCCATTTTCTCCCTTGCTCTTCTCTCTTCAAAGTTTTTGACAGAGTGGGGATCATTTAATCTAATCTTCTACTGAACAGTGGAAAATGAAATGAAAGTGAATTCCATTTAAAATTTTTAGTCAAATAAATTAAAGTTCTAATTTTAATTCATTGTAAAAAATTTTAAAATATTTAATTTTGTTATTTAGGTAAAATAAAACTTTACTTTTTTTTTTTTTTTTTTTTTGCTTCCAGGGCTCAGTGCCTGCACTAGGAAGGAGTCCACTGCTCCTGGAGGAACATTGTTCCCATTTTTGTTGCCCTTGTTGTTTCCACTGGTGTTCTTGTTGGATAGGACAGAGAGAAATTGAAAGAGGAAGACAGAGAGGGGGAGAGAAATACAGTCACCTGCAGACCTGCTTCACTGCTTGTGAGGTGACCCCCCCTGCAGGTGGGGAGCTGGAGCTCGAACCGGGATTCTTCCTTGTGCTTCGCACCATGTACTAAGGACTGAAGATGCTGGGTAATGAGTATATGAAAATGTAGCACAGTGTTCTGAGTTTGAACTCTGGTGCCACATGAGAGCACCACAGCACCAGGGGAAACACCAAGAATGATGAAACAGTGGTGCTGTGATGTCCCTCCTTTTCTCCCTGTCTCCCTCTCTTTCTCTTTCTATAAACAAAAAGAATGAAAAAGTTGGTCAGGGAGCCCTGGAATCATGCAGATGTGAAGTTCTGGTACTACAAATAAAATTTAAATAAAACATATGTAAACATTTCAGCAAGCAGATGATTACAAAATAAAATAAATATTATATCAAGTATTAATAACTGACTATTGATAATATCCTGAAGAATTTTTTAAAATCAGGTATTGAATATTTCAGGTGATATGATAAGATCAATCCTTCTTGGTATGGCCCGGATGTTGGTAGAGTGAGGTATAAATACTGACAAATAGAGATTTGATCTAACCTCAGAAGAATCACATTACAATTATGTCCCTCCGACTTTTCAACTTTCACTTTCACATAATATAGAAATCAATTGTTGAAAAAAGGATATGAAGGGGCAATGGGGCAGGGAGTAATTTATATCATGACCTTTCTTCACTAATGCATTCTCTGATGACAATAATGACACCAGAGACTTTAGCTAGAGTTTGAAAATGTCTATCAAAAGTCAAAATCTGCAATAATATTTTTGTCCTTTACTTATACAATGTGATATTTAAATATATGAAGACACAGTTTGTATACAAAGTAAATAACATGTATAACAATGGTTTACTAAAATGAAATAATACACAGTGTACACACTCACAGGCTCACATGAGCATATGCTTCATATACATGTGGATGCCTGTGCCTTGACTCCTACAGGCCAGTGAGAGGTGGACATCGTTCACTGGATAAGGAGCATGGCTGTTCAACGGGGCCCAGTGTGAACACTCTGTTGTGACACTGGGAGAACATCTAGCACTGTGATATCTATCCCTTTCTGTCTCTCTATACAGACGTCTGAAATAAAAGTAATGAAAAAGTTGGCCTGGGAGTAGTAGAACTGACAAGGAGCAAGGCCCTAAGGAGCAAGGCCCTGTCAGCAAACAAAACAACATGCACAAAACTAAAACAAAAAACTCAGCTTGCAATGTGAACAGATAAGAATTATATTGATTTAGACATCCACAAAGAAACAATGTAAGGCAGACTTCAATGGCTCTCTTCATGATGAAAAGAAGAACGTAGGCAGGGCAAGTGGCACAAAGGTTATGCAAAGAGACTCTCAGGCCTGAGGCTCCAGAGTCCCAGCTTCAATCCCATACATCACCATAAACCAGAGCTGAGCAGTGCTCTGGCAATCTTCCAAATAATTTCTGCCATATGTGACTGGCTATGATATCATAGGAAGTAATAATAAATGGCTTACAAAAGCATGGCGGTAGTTTCTCTGATAATATATACCAAAACAATCTTCATGGTCAGCTAAACACATTGCCAATAGTCACTCCTGTGAAGGAAAGAAAAGCCCAAAGCCAGGCAGTGGCAGCACACCCCTGTTGACTGCAGAACATATTATGATGCAAACAAACCCAGATTCAAGCCCCTGGTCCCTACCCTCAGAAGGGAAGCTTCAGGAGTGTTGAAATAAGGTGGCAGGCATCTGTCTCTCTCCCTCTCTATGTCCCCCTCCTCATTTGATTTCTGTTTGTCCTATTTAATAAAAAAAGAAAGAAAAAGGAAAAGAAAAAAAAAAGAAAGAAAGAAAAGGCCATCATTAACTGTGGATCATCCTGTAAGCATTGAGCCCCAGCAATAACCCTGGTGGTTTCAAGAAAAAAAAAAAGCAAGTCAAGCAATTTCTATTGACCTTTAAGGCATGCTATCTTGTTTCATTACTGAATTTAAAAAAAAGCATTCACAAAATCTCTTACCACCACTAAACATAGTGTTAAAAGTGATATTTTTATAGATGTCTTATGCAAATAAAGAATATAAATAACACAAATAAATAAATAGAAATAAATAACAAAAAAGTTATTTATCAGGATAATAAGTATCAGGTTCTTCTTTTTTATTATGGAAGTTTGTCGAATTTTTGTCAGAAAATTTTTTATTTTTCTTCTTTATTCTATTGAATGTCATGCTTCTTAGACATTTTTCTTTTAAACTAACTGCATTTTTGGCAAAAATCTTACTTGATTCTCATAAACTTATATGTGATTTATTTAAATGTTCTATATAATGATCTGGGCTTGATCTACTACTACTTTATAAACTATAAAATAATAGTCTATATCTGTAAGATACACACATATGTATGGTCTATATTTTTGTGAGATATTTTGTCTTGTTCTGGTACTAGAAAAATATTGGCTTTATAAGATGAGGGGAAAGCTATTCATTCTACACTTTCAAAGAGTTTATAAATTACTAGTGCTGATTTAGTTATATATTTGGCAGAATTCACCAGTGAACCCATCCGGGCTCAAAGTTTTTGTGGAGGTTAAAATATTTTAATATTTTTACTTATTTTATATCTATGCAAAATTTCAATTTCTTCAGCTAGATTAGTTCCATCTTTTTTTTTTTGCAATGTGTTTATGCCTTCTGAACTATTTAATTTTGGAGTATGTCTGTTCATAGTATTCTACTGTAATTACATTTTTTACTTTATTAAGGGCAGTAAGATTGCATCTTTAATTTCTCAGTAATTTGAGTTTTTCACATTTTTCTTGGACAACATACCCAAAGTGTTGTCAACTTTGCTATACTTTAAAGAGACTTTATGTTTCTTTTTAAATTTTATTTATTTATTTATTTACTGCTATCAGGGTTATCACTGGGGCTCGCTGCTGACACTACAAGTCCACTGCTCCCAGAGGACATTTTCTCCCCCTATTTTTATATCATGGGACAGAGAGAAATTGAGAGGGGAGGGGAGAAATTGAGAGGAAGGGAGATAGAGAGGAAAGAGAAAGATAGACACCTGCTGACCTGCTTCACTCTTAGTGGAGCATCAGTCTACTGGTGAGGAGCAGTGGCTTGAACCTGGGTCCTTATGCATGATGATATGGGCTAGTTGTGCCACTGCCTGGCCCCCTTCTTTTTCATTTATTTATAGCCTATTTTATCCCTATTATTCTTATTTTAAAATATTTATGTATGTATGTATGTATGTGTGTGTGTATGTATGTATTTATTTATTTATTTATTTATTATTGGATAAGCACAGAGAGAATGTGAAATGGAAGGAAATAGAGAGGGAGACAGTGAAGACACCTGCAGCCCAGCTTCACCACTTGTGAAGCTTTCAAACTGTAGGTGGAGATCAGGGGCTTGAACCTTGCTCTTTATGCACTGTAATGTGTGTGCATAAGCAGATATTCCCTTCTCCACCAGTCTTTAGGTTTAGTTTTTCCCTCTTTCCTCAAAATGTTAAGGTGGAAGGCTACACTATTTTGAAATCTTTCACATAGATATGTATAGCTATATTCTTCCTTTAAGCACTCATTTTACCTGCACTTTTAAAGTTTTGAATTACTATACCCTAATTTTCATACATCTCCAAATATTTTGTAATTTATCTTGTTTTCTATTTTGAATCCTTGGCCACTTAAGAATTTGTAGTCTATTGACCATGTGTTATAAATATTTCAGATTTCTTCCCATAACCAATTGCCAATTTCTTTTCAATGGAATTAAATTTTTAAAAAATCATTGAATGAATTCAAGGTTGTATATTTATTAAAATTTATGGATATTATCTATCCTGGTGAGTGTTCTATGCATGCTTGCAATCAAGAAGTATTCTGCTGTTTTCAGGTTGAGTGCTCCATAGGTCTGTTAGTTAACCTGGTTGTTACTATGCCTATTAACATAGTATAGTCTCTAAATTCTCCATTCAAATCACTCATTATAGCAGTGACTTTTAGCCATTTAAGATTTTTATTATATTTATTTATCTATTAGACAGACAACCAGAAGGTTAGGGGGGGAGAAGAAGAGAGATAAAGAGAAAGAGAGAGAGAGACCTGCAACACTGTTTCACCATTTGTGAAGCTTTCCCCCTGCAGATGGGGACGGGGCTTGAATCCAAGTCCTTGCACACTGTAACATGGCTTCCTTTCAGCCATTTTTAATGAATTCCTGTCCTTTGCCTGTGTAGCTAATGAAGATAGCACTCTGCAGATCTCTGTAACTTGTTTCAGGCATTCCCTTCTCTCTAGTACACTGTCACTTAAGACTAGACGCCTCTGTGACCCTTACACTCTTAGCCTTAAAAACACTACTAGTAGTGCTTTTTTTTTTTCTCCTCCACGGTTATTGCTGGTGCCTGCACTATGAATCCACTGCTCCTGGAGGCCATTTTTTCCATTTTTGTTGCCTTTGATGTATTTGTTGTTGGATAGGACAGAGAGACATTGACGGGGGTGGAGAGAAAGACAGACACCTGCAGTCCGGCTTCACTACCCATGAAGCGGCCCTCCTGTAGGTGGGGAGCCAGGGCATCGAATCAGGATCCTTAAGCCGATCCTTCCGCTTCGAGCTATGTGTGCTTAGCCAGCTGTGCTACCGCCAGACCCCCAGCACTATGCTTTTTTTAGAATTCTATTTTACTATGCTGTGATGTAGAGAGTGCCACCCAGTAGAAATTCTGATTGCGGGGCTAAATTCACCTGATTCCTTAGTCTAGGGAATCAGTCTTATGCTGCCTGCTATGCAAACTGTAACAACACTGGAAGCTACTCTGTATAGTTTTATAGCTCTTTACCATGAGAGCAAGACTACAGTACCAATAACTCTTGTATGGTAAATAATAGAAGTAGATGCTTATGTTTTATCATGTTGTGGCAGGTAATACACTGGAAGAAAGTACTGGGGGAAAAAAGACTGGCCTATGATTGGGCCTTACCTTATACTTTTACCTTTCTAGAAAGTGCTTTGCCCACCCTATAACATTTAAAGTCACTGACTTTTTAATCTTTTTTTATTAGACATTTTCAGAAATGCATTATATACAATAACAAGATACTCCTGTGTTCTTGGTCATTTGTTTCTATTTTGCTTTGTGATTTTTGCATTATGAATAACAAATATCTAGGGGTGAATACTCAAAGTATTGCCAGTTTTTCTGATAGTCATCACTTCTGTAGTTACAAATCAAATTTGGCACCTCACCAAATGAAATTAAACACACAGGAAACAAATTGACATGCAACTCTGCAACTTTAATAATGCCAATCAATAACTAAGAGCTTTTGGAATATTACATTAACCTGAAATGTGAGAAAGACATAAAGACATACAGAAAGGGGTAGAGGGTAGCTAGCATAATGGTTATGTAAAGAGACTCTCTTGCCTGAGGCTCCAAAGTCCCAGGTTCAATCCCGAGCACCACCATAAGCCAGAGCTGAGCAGTGCTCTGGTTAAAAAGAAAAAAAAAAAAAAAGACATATAGAAAGATAAGAAAAATAATCCTCAATTTTAAAATTTAACCTGAACTAAGAGTAACTGATTCAGTTTAATATAGAGATACAGGACATTCTATAAATTTTAATCTAAAGCATTTGATGAAATATAAACTCTAAGCAATTTTACTAATAAAGAAAAAATGGAGAAGGATTTTAAATTAAAACCTGCAGTTTAAAGTCACTCTGATTAATTTTTCAGTTTGTCTTCAGAAGTCACAGACTGGAAGAAGAAGCAAATAGAAAAAGTACTTGGTTCTACCAATAGAGGAACATCTAATTTTGCTATTTTATCATGAAACCTCAAGATAGAATCCTTATTGGAATTCTTCTTCCTAAAGCATGGTTTGTGAGAGATGGGAAATGTTTGTTATATGTGTCAAAGTATAAGTTCATAGATGTCACCTAAGGTATTTTCTTTTTTTTTGATACTAAGTAGATTGCAATATTTTAGAATCCATTTTATTGTCACCAAAAGAATGTTGGTATAGATTCTCATACAACCCAGTAAAGTAAAGCTATTTGCTAGAGCTATGTTGCTCTGCTCATTTTGTCCTAAGACCACTTAACAATTCCTTCCAACATTAGATAATGGAGTTTAAGGTTGTTTTTTTTTTGTTGTTTGTTTTGCTTGCTAGCATTTCACTATCTATACATTTTGTACATTTTCATAATATCTATTTTTTTCAACTGGCATTATGTGTTTGCACATAAATTCTTCTCTTTTGTCATGGATGCTAATCTTTCTGCTGTTGTTGCTGCATTTGGCACTGCAAGTACAATTTAACTTATAAAAATCAAGCTGTCTATTCTGCTTCATTCATCATCATCAACTAAAATCATTCTGGAATCAAAACTTGTTTTCTATTATCTTGGTTTTTTTTTTTTTTTGGTGATGATATATGAAAGGGAAAGTAGACACTGGCAGAGCTGAGGACTGAACTGCAGTTTATAGCAAACATCTGCCTCTGCAGAGCAACCTTGTGGGATTTGTGCAGACTCTGATCTGCAAAAATCAAAATTCAGGGAAAGCTTTTCCTGTCCAATGTTCTTTCAATGCAGAATCCAGTATGTTGGTTTTTGAAATAAATTCAAGTGGCAAATACATATGTACCACTCAAATTATATGTAACTATTTAAAAAATAAGGTCATGTGTGCATTAAACCTAGTGAATACTTGGAACAGAACTTGAAATCTTAAGTTTCTATTTTTAAAGACTAAAAACAATTTGATAGATTATAGTATATTTTGTTTATGTCTTGGGAGTAATGTAAGTTCAGCTCACTTTTTCTAGTACAAGCAAGAATATTATTAATAACATTAAAAACTAAGAATGAAATGGTCCGGGAGGTGGCGCAGTGGATAGGGCATCGGACTCTCAAGTGTGAGGTTCCTGAGTTCAGTCCCCTGCAGCACATGTACCAGAGTGATGTCTGGTTCTTTCTCTCTCTCCTTCTATCTTTCTCATTAATATATAAATAAAATCTTTAAAAAAACTAAAAACGAAAACAAAGTAGTATACTTCCTCTAGCTGAAAATGTAAATACAAATCTAATTCTTTCTAATTCTTTACTAAGCTTCTTCTTCTAGCGTTTGCCCTTCTTCCGTAGCCAGACAACAGCATCAGGTTGAGGCTGATGTAAAGTTTCGAGACCTCCTTTGAATCTGGAGAGGTGGCAGTCCTTGACTATGTGGGTCATTGTCTGTAGCCGCAGGGGCAGTTCGGGTCGTCTCTGGCTCCCCAGCGATGGAACATAGCGGCGCACCGGCCATGGCCTGTTCGATAGTGATTGAGGAGGGCCCAATCATAATGTGCTAGGTCAAAGCCGGGTTGACGCTTGCAGGAGTCTGTGATGAGGTGTTTGTTCTTTACCTCAGCTGACTGCCAGCTCTGTTTCCAAGAGACTGGAACAGAGAAGTGCAGTGTAGGCATAGGGGACCAGATTGGGTGACGAGACATCAAGCATTGGACAGGGTGGGCGAAGATATCCGCGTATATTGGCAGGTCCGATCGAGCGTAGACGTGGGAAATGAACTTAGATGATGCCGCATCCCGACGAATATCTGGCGGGGCGATGTTGCTAAGAACTGGCAGCCATGGAACCGGGGTGGAACGGATGGTTCCAGACATGATCCTCATGGAGGAATATAATTTGGAATCGACCAAGTGGACATGGGGGCTACAGAACCATACTGGGGCACAGTATTCTGCAGTGGAATAGCATAATGCCAGAGATGATGATCGTAGTGTGGAAGCGCTTGCGCCCCATGAGGAACTTGCCAGTCTTGCAATGATGTTATTCCTCGCGCCCACCTTTGCTGCAGTTTTTATGAGATGTTCGTGAAATGACAGAGTGCAACCGAGAGTAACGCCAAGATAGACTGGCTGGGCTTCATGCCGGATTCTCGTATCGTCAAGCTGCACATTAAGCTCACGCGAGGCCGAGGCATGGTGTAGATGGAAAACAGATGATACCGTTTTTGCAGTGCTAGGGATTAGTCGCCATCTTTTACAGTAATCAGATATCAGAGACATGTCTTTCGTGAGTGTTTCCTCGAGGATGTCGAACTTGGATGCCTGAGTTGCACAGCAGATGTCATTGGCGTAGATGAACTTCCTTGAAGAAGTTTCTTGGAGGTCATTGATGTAAATATTAAATAGCGTAGGAGCTAAGCTGAAATTTTAAGTCACTCAAAATCAACCCTTTATCATGCCTTTTGTCTCAGTCTTAAAAGTAATGACTTCAACTTATATGTATCAGTCATATAATGCTAGATTTTAAAGCAAACACATGAAAGGACAAGAGGGTGGCCACCCAGAACAGCATTCATATTACCATGCACAAGGACCTGCTTTCAAGCCCATAGTTCTGCCTGTAGAGGGGAAGCTTCATGAGTGAAGCTACAACTGTTTCTCTTTCACATTCCCTATGTCTCTTCCCTCTCAATTTCTCTGTCCCCATCAAAAAAAGTACAAATAAAAGCTTCTGAAGGGAGTCTGGTGGTAGCGCAGTGGGTTAAGCACAGGTGGAGTAAAGCGCAAGGACCGGACCGGCACAAGGATCCTGTTCGAGCCCCTGGCTCCCCACCTGCAGGGGAGTCCCTTCACAGGTGGTGAAGCAGGTCTGCAGGTGTCTATCTTTCTCTCCTCCTCTGTCTTCCCCTCTTCTCTCCATTTCTCTCTGTCCTATACAATAACAACAATAACAATAATAATAACTACAACAATAAAACAACAAAGGCAACAAAAGAGAATGAAGAAATAAATATTTTTTAAAAAGCTTCTGAAAAGCAAAAGAAACCACCTCCCAAAGAGATTCCTCCAAGTGCAAGGACCCAGGTTCAAGCCTTCAAACCCCTCTTGCAAGGGGGTGTTGGGGGGTGGCACTTCACAAGTGGTGAAGTAGAGCTGCAGGTGTCTCTCTTGCTCTTTCCCTCTCTATCCTCCTCCCCTTTCAATTTCTCTTTGTGCTATCAATAAAAAAATAAATAACAGTAAATCATTAATCGTCCTAATAAAGAAAAAAATAAATAATAGTTTAAAAAGTAAATATTTTAGCACACATTACAAAACAGAGACTCCTTACACAATGCAAAAAGATCTTTATCATATATATATATGATATATATATATATATATGATATATATATCAGCCATATATCAGCCAAAAGTCTATAACAAAAATATATAAAGAGCTCACTAAATTCATCATCAACAACAACAAAAAGAATAGCCCCACCCAAAAGGAGGGAGAAGATGTGAACAGAATATTTATAAAAGAAGAGATCTAAAAGGCCAAAAAATTTGAAAAAAAAAGTTTCATGTCACTGTCAGAGAAATTCAAATAAAGACAACAATGAGATACCACTTCACTCCTGTGAGAATGTCATTCATCAGAAATGATAGCAAAAACAAATGCTGGAGAGGTTGTGGGGGTAGAGGAACCCTTCTGCACTGCTGGTGAAAATGTAAATTTTGGTTCAATCCCTGTGGAGAGCAATCTGGAGAACTCTCAGAAGACTAGAGTTGGACCCTAGAGACTTCTAAGAAGGTCAGAGATGGGCCCAGGGTTTGACCCTGCAATTCTTTTCCAGGGGATATATCCTAAAGTCCCAGACACAACCATGCAAAAAGTTCTTTGTATACCTATGTTCATAGCAGCACAATTTGTAATAGCCAAAATCTAGAAGCAACCCAGGTGTCCAACAACAGATGTATGACTGAGAAAGCTGTGGTCTATATATATAATTTAATACTATTCAGCTATTAAGAATGATGAATTCACCTTCACCTCATCTTGACTGAAGCTTGAAGGATTCATGTTAAGTGACATAAACCAAAAAGAGAATGATGAGGGAGTCGGGCTGTAGCGCAGCAGGTTAAGCGCAGGTGGCACAAAGCACAAGGACTGGCATAAGGATCCCGGTTGGAGCCCCGGCTCCCCACCTGCAGGTGGTGAAGCAGGTCTGCAGGTGTCTATCTTTCTCTCCTCCTCTCTGTCTTCCCCTCCTCTCTCCATTTCTCTCTGTCCTATCCAACAACGACAACAACAATAATAACTACAACAATAAAACAACAAGGGCAACAAAAGGGAATAAATAAATAAAATAAAAAGAATGATGAATATGGGGTGATCTCATTCATAGACAAAAAATTAAGAATAAAGAACAGAAATGGGAAACAGAGTAGAACTTGGACTGGATTTGGTATATTTCAACAAAGTAAAAGACTCTGGGGGTGGGAAGATGGGGTAGTAGGACAGGTCATGATGCATGATGGTGGAGAAGGACCTAGGCTAGGGGTCAGAATGTTTTTCAGAAAACTGAAAAATTTTACACATGTACTAGCCACTGAGTATACTATAAACCATTAATCCCCCTAGTTAAATGAGAAGGAGAAAAAGAAGGAGGAGGAGGAGGAGGAGAAGGTGATGATGAAGAGGTAGAAGAAACAGAAGAAGACATGGTCTCCAGGAGGGTGGATTTTTAATGCAAGAACTGAGTCCTAGAAATAGTAATAATATCAATATTACTTATATATTAATAAATAATATTTAGATGAATTCTCAATTCAGTGAAGTCCTTTCATGCCACTGTGGATGTCCAAACATTTCCTACTGGAATGCCCCTTAAAGATACTATTGGTGGCAAAGCTGGTCAGTGGTGCAACTGTTAAATGCAAACATCACCAAGTGTGAAGACGTGGGTTCAAGCCTCCGCTCCCCACCTGTAGGAGATCTGCTTCGTAAGTGGTGAAGCAGACCTGAAGGTGTCTTTCTCTTCTTCTCCCCTCTAAATTTCTCTGTCTTGTCAAGTAAAAATGAAATGAAATGAAATGAAATGAAATGAAATGAAATGAAATGAAATGAAATGAAATGAAATGAAATGAAATGAAATGAAAATGGCTACAGGAGCAGTGAATTCATAGTGCTAGCACCGAGCCTCAGCGATATCCTGGGAAGCAATAAAATAAAATAAAATGAAAATCCTATTGGTTGGGGTAGACAGTGTTAAATGCACACATTTCAGTGTGCAAGAACCCATGTTCAAATCCTTGGGTTCCATCTTCAGGGGGAAAGCTTCATATGGGGTGAAGCAAGGCTGCAGGTGTCTCTGTTTCTTTCCCTGTCTAGCTCCTCTCCTACTCTCTCAATTTCTCTGTCTCTATCTAATAATAAATTATACATATATTAAAAATAATTTTAAAGAGATTCTATTGGTCAACCTATAATACAGAGAAATTTCTAACTAAAAATCCTCAGAGATGTGGTCAGTTAATTTAGAAATTTTCATGAAGGATATATATACTTTCCTAAGCAATGTTCTTACTTATAGAGGGGCAAAACTTTATTATACATTCATCCAGATTTCACTTTTGGAATCAAACCCAGAAAAAACAAGTGATTCTTTGAGTACAAATATCCATATTATTCCAGAGTTTTCAAAATATCAGATGAAAAATTTCAACTGCTGTTCAATCAGCATAGTTTTCAAAGTCTATATATCATGCTTTCCCAGTTTCTGACACAGTTATGTCTCCTAAGATGTCTATTAAAATATGATTTCCAGAAGTATACACAAAATGTGTCTTGACCAGTACTGTCACATTTAATTTTTTTTTTATAAATATCATTTTCTTTAACTGAACTTGAGAACACAATAACAGAATCCAGGAGGTGGCCACCCAGAAAAGCACACAGGGATCTGAATTCACGATCATGACCACCGACTTGGAAGCCTCATGTGAAATGGAAGTTTCACAAAAAGACTTTCATGCCTGAAGCAGCAGAGTTCCCAGGTTCAACCCCCACCACCACCATAATCCAAAGCAGACCAGTGCTCTCTTTGAAGTAATAATGATAATACTACCAATAATAGTCATTTTATTCATTTATCAGTTTGGTAAGCAAAGTTCATTCTAGTCCTACTTTTATTTTTAAATATATTTTATTTGCTTTATTTTAAATATATATTTGTATGTAGAAAAAACTACATATGTTTAGAGAGAGAAAGAGAGAAGTGGGGAGAGACAGAGATAGACAGGCATCCCAGAGCACTGCTCATCTCTGGCTTATGGTAGTGCCTGAGGATGAACCTGAGACTTTGGAGTTTCAGGCAAGAAACCCTTTTTGCATAGCTACTATGCTATCTCTCACAGTCCTCACTTCTATTTCTAGAAAAATGAGACATAGGTAATGGGAAAATACAAACACAATAGGGATTTCAATGTATTTGTTGAAACAGATGAATTCATGTAAAGTTCAGTACAATACAAATAATATACTGTTGGACCACAAGGAAAAATTGTTTGGTTGATACTGAGAACCAGAGATGATTTTGGGGGAGGTGCGACATAGGCTGCATCTTGAAGAAGAGAGCACAGAGATGTGAAATGACATGACACATCTTCTGAAAACTCAACGGGTTTCTGAAGTATATGAGAATAATTCAAATAACACATAATGCTTAGACAGTAAGTGTTTCAAGGTTCTAGATTAAGTTGCTCTTTCTTGTGCTTCCTGTTTTCGAGGTTTATTTCATTCTCACATCACTTCTTAGTTACAAATGTAACTTGAAAAAATAAAAGGTGCAATGGATGGTTTCTATTAAAATTAAACAAACAACAACAAACAAACAAAAACAGTAGATTGACCACAGTCGTGCCTCTTCTCCACTAAGCTACTAGAATTGAAATGAAAGAAGTGTGACTTCAGGAAACATTTACATGATCACAATCATTGTAAATCACCAATGATAAGCGACATAACTGAAAACAGATATGTGATGTTTATGAATAAGGAAAGGAAGATAGAATAACAGGAGAATTAAGTTACCTCTCATGACTAGAAGTGAAAGGAAATGTTCAAAACTGACAGATTACGATTTAGCAATAAAAGTATTTGTTTTTAAATGTGTGGTGACAACTCATAGATGTATCTACTAGGATTGGAAAGTGTATTCCTTTTGGGAGTGAGTGAGTCAGAATGGTCAGGAACAATTCACTCAAGCTTCCATCACTTAGCTCAAATTTCTCTGCATCCTTTCCTTTACTGTCTTCAATACAGAAGGGGTTCTGTTTGGTCTTTATTCTATAGGAAAAGGAGTAGGTATAAGGGGAGGGCTCAAGTGAAAAGAAGGATGATTTAAAAATCCCAGGGTTCACCTGTTTAACAGAAGACTGGAAACTTCCAGTCTGTAATGAATTGTTAATACAGCCAATCTGGACTTGAATTCAGCTGCATATTTGCTCCTTTGCTTTTGGCATTTTCTAGCCTATCCCGGGCAAGCCATGTCAATTATGACACACGAAAGACTGTTGTTTCACATCAAGTCAGAGAGAGAGCATATGTCTTCTCTATTATTTCTCAAATGAAATTATTTTACAGCCAGACCATTTCAGCAAGAAGAAAAATATGGTTTTGGACATTTGTGGAGTCTTTTTTTTTTTCTTTCTATTTTCATTTTACTAGATGCTTGAGATTTTCTTTTTTTTTTTTTCATTCTCTTTTTAAATTTTTAACAAACAATAAAGAAAGTAATTATGGAAGCTAGCTACATATTTTATTTTCCCTTCAGCTGTCTCTCAAGGTCGGTTTAAACCCACACATACACACTACTTTCACAATGGTGTCTATTGACTTCAACGAATCACACTCTCTACTGATGCCCCCTGTGAAATAGAAAAGAAAGAAGCTTGTTCATAGATTCCCTGTAGCACATCACCACCATTGATCCATGGTTTTAAGGGCTTTAGATACTAATTTCCTCCCACCAATGGAGAGACCCATTGCTCAGTGTGTTTAGACTCTTACGGCTGCCCACTGTGACTTCAGTTCTTAATCTGCCTGAAAGTGTCAAAAGTCACGCTGCTGTTTGGAGAGAGTTATTTTTTTTTTAAGCCTGCTACTGGGAGTGATGCTTTTCTTAGTACTAAGATACCCATGATAATGGAAAGAGGTCTGAAAGATGTTTTCTCTGTTTATTGCTAAATAAATAGATACTACAGTTCATCTAAATATATCAGATAATTTTAACTATGCATTTATTTTGCTCAAGGAGCTCCAAATTATTAGAGTGCATGCTCAGAAAATGTGCATGATGATTCTCTGTCACTAGTGTCTAAATACAGCTCAAGAATTGGAGTGAAAATAACAAAGAAAGTAAATTTGCATTTTGCCATCTAAGCCTTAGAACTTAGCTATTAACTTGTATTACTCATACAAGGTGAGCATGAGAATAGTTTTTCTTATTTAGGATATATTTTATTTTATCTAAGTAGGCCAAGCGTACTAAACACTTAACATCTTCTAAAGATGTTTAAATTCACTTCTTAATCAAATAAACATACATTGACACATCAATGATTTCTTGTTTTTTACTTTATAAATTAGAAATATTGAAAAAGTAATACTACTTAATTTTGGAATTAGTTTTGCTTTAAGAATAAATAATTTCAATCTTTTAGAAAGCAATTTGTCAGTAAGAATTTTAAGCCATTAAAATATGTATGCCCTTTGACACATTAATCCCACTTGGGAATTTATCTTAGGACATTAACCTAAAATGTATTAATAAAAATATAAATAAATACCTAAGGACCAGGTGGGGTGCACTTGATTAAGCACACACACTACAGTGCACCAGGACCCAGGTTCAAACCCCTGGTCCCCACCTGTGGCGGGAGGGGAGCTTCACAAGCGGTGATGTAAGGCTGCAGGTGTCTCTATGTGTCTCTCCATTTTTTTTTTTAGAATTTATTTATTTGTTTGTTTAGTATTTTTTACCAGAGCACTGCTCAGCTCTGGTTTATGGTGGTACAGGGGACTGAATCTGGGACTAAAGGACTACAGAGCCTCAGGCATGAGTCTTTGCAAAACCATTATGCTATCTATCCCTGTCTTCTCCCTCTCTATCTTCCCCATGCCTTTCGATTTTTCTCTGTCTCTAACCAATAAAATTAATATATATATATATATATATATATTATCATTACTTCTAATTTCGAAAACTTTGTCCCATAAATGGAGTTAATAACTTAAATAAGTAATAATCTAATTTACCAGGAAAGGAAATTAGAATAAGCTTTTTTCCTTTAATGGTTTCTAGTCAACAGTAATATACAGTAGTTGGAACATGTATAACATTTTTCAGTTTTCCACACAACACTCTAATCCCACACCTAGGTCCTCTACCAGAGTAAGTTTTTTCCTGAAAAAAAAACCTGATATGAATGAAACTTACAAGCTAAGGATTATTGGAATGGTTGATCCTTGTAGAAAATATATGTTATTTACTTTTATGGAATCTTGATTGGTTAGTACTATTTCAAATGTATTTGAGTTGCAAATCAACTAGTTTTTTAGATATTGACAGATTTTAGATCCTTACAGAACTAAAGGAAATGCTGTAAAAAAAAAAGAAAAAAAGAAAACATCTTTTCAGAAGGATGGAATCCTAAGACTGCCATAGGGAATAGAAACATACTGTCCAAGGACCCCAGAGTGTCTAATATATCTATGTCTTACCTTGCTTCCCTTTGAATATTGGCACCCTCCTTCCCTTCTACAGACAAAATGCTGTATGCTGAAGGGATTGTGGCCCCTGTCAACTTTGTGCTGGCATACAAATATGTTTGTATCTACAAAAAAAAAAAAAAAAAAAAAAAAAGGTGGTTCCCTCCTAGGCAAAGTCTGTAATTGGTCCAATTTCTGTCATGGATCTATGAATGGAGCAATATAGACTCCCTTTCACCTTGAAGTTAAAAGGAGCAAACACATGTCCACTGAGAGAATCACTGCATCACAGATTCTATCTAAGCAGATGCCTCCATGAGTATAAGAAAATGAAGAGTAAGGAAGCAATACACCAAAATGTTAATGGTGATGAAATGGAAACTCTTAAAAAGCACAAAGGAAGAGGAGGGGAGGAGGAGGAGGAGGAGGAGGAGGAGGAGGAGGAGGAGGAGGAGGAGGAGGAGGAGGAGGAGGAAGAGGAGAAAGTAAACTCAATAGACTGTTTTTCACTAAATTATTATTTCATTGATATTTAACAAATATTAGTAGGCAGTTAAAGCAAATACACAATGCTATAAAAAAATGCCACTGCACCACAAAAATTGTAAAAGTAGGTTAATCACTCCAACAAGGATTGCTTGGTAGCACAAGAGCATTTACAATACCTAAATGATTATCTAGGTAGAAAGACCTTTTTATTTTATTTTTTATTTTTTTTGCCTCAATGGATAACTCTGGGGCTCATTGCCTGCACTATGAAGCCACTGCTCCTAGAGGCCATTTTTTGTTGCCCTTGTTGTTATTATTGTTGTTACTGTAATAGTACAGAGAGAAATTGAGGGGAGAGACAGAGAAGGAGAGAAAGATAGACACCTGCAGACTCACTTCACCGCCTGTGAAGGGAACCCCCTGCAGGTGGGGAGCCGGGGGCTTGAACCAGGATCCTTCTGCTGATCCTTGAGCTTAGCACCATGTGCACTTAATTCGCTGTGCCACCGCCTGTCCCCCCTTTTTAATATAATTTTTAGAACAAGTGAATAGTGTAGAAAGGCAAAAATTCATGATGTTTAGGATAAAAATAACAATTCTCTTTGTTATGCTGGAAAGATTGTGTTGTTTGCAGTGTAATACCCATGTAATTTTCCCATTTTGGAAATAAAAGTAAACAAAATAAAAGAAGGTGACACATAATTAGATTTACTATTCAAAGATAGGTAACTTAAGATTCCTGAAAAGTATCCAGTCATAAAAATAGTTATAAGAACACATATTTGGGTTTAATTCATCAAGTTCAGTGCATTATACCATGAGAATTCATGGATATAGCAACCTATCCTGCATAGTAAGTTTCTGGTAACTTCCTTTTCAGGTCTAGGAGATTATAAATGTTCCCATTCTCTAGAAACATGACCATCCAGTATATTAAAGGTTAAAATTTTCATAAGTAGGCTTATCTGGGGATTTCTTAAATTTTTGTAGCTATACATATATATTATAGACCAATTTTCTCTTCATAGTAATATATTGAAAGCTTTTACCTAAATGCCAGGAAGAATCAATGAAAATGATGTTGGCACATCTTTCTCAGTGAGTTTTAAAACCTCAGTTAAGCACTCCAAGTAATTTCAAAGTAATTTTATATTAATTTGTTTAACTCTGTCATGACCAATTCAATCCATATAAAAGCAATCAAGATTTTTCTTAGAACTTCTCCATTAAGCCATATGTTGTTTTCTTGAACATGGGGATGGATCATTTATGGTGACATATTCATTCGCTATTTACTTTGCATACTTCCTAGGTATTGGTTCAGCCCTAATAGTGCCTTTTCTACTGAAAATGGGAGAATTGCTACTCAGGAAGAAACTGGGGGGTTGATGGAATGGAAGTAAATACATTATTTGACATGAATGAGGAACAGAACATCCTTGTCTTACTAGATGGCAAAACAGAACTATCTACATGGGTTGCTATCCTATAACTATTAATAGTAATTTTTGATAACTATTTTGATTGACTAACCATAGAGGTCTTCTCTGCCTCATGCATAGTTTTCTTCTGAATAAGGTATAAGCCAAGAAGAACAAAGCAATATATGGTTAACCATTTCAAAATCATCACTCATCCTGCAGGATCTTTCTCCTGCTTTTAGAAACTGATTTGAAAAATAAACAAATATGGGAGAATCATCTAACAACTCTGAGAAGTCTATTAGGAACTTTTCTAACTGCAATCTCCTAAGAGCTCTATTTTTTACTTTGTTGCTCCTGGACTGTTGATATCAACTAAACTGGGGTTTATATCCTTGTTGGGTTTTGACCATTTTACTTGCCCTCTGAAAGACAAAAGCAAGGCATGAATAGTGCAGGTAGTACAAACTATTCCCTGTACCATTAAGTAGCAACAATTCTATGCTCTCCTCACTCAGCTGTTCATAATGATGAAGTCATCTCCTTTGCACCATCTTGGATGGAACTTGAAAACATCATTAGTGAGATAAGCAAAAAAGATTACAAAAAACTAATGATCTTACTTATAAACAAGACTTAATAAATAGGGACAAGGACTGAGAAAACAGTGAAATGTGAACTGGACAAGGTATATTACATCAAAGCGAGGGACTCTAAGAAAGGAGTGGGAGAGAGGAGTAGGAGAGAACTTTGGGTTCCTGGTGCATGACGAAATTATACTCATGACAATGGCTGCACAGGAACTGCATTAACTCTAAATTAAAAAATTAATAAAACAACAAAAACAGTAATTACTATCAATGTGCTCACTTTTCTCACTGGTCCTCTGGCAAAAAAAACACTGCACATCAGTCATAACCTTGGTTTACCTAGTACTATTTCTTAAGTAGTATCCTCTATTCCCTAACAACTGTGGGGTCTGGAGGGTGATCTGGGGAGGAGGGGAGAGCAGGCACAAAAGGAAGTACTCAAGCAGAACTATGAGAGGGGCATTTGTTCCTCCATCATTCAGTTTCTGGATACATGGAAACTAACTTCAGGCCCATGGGATCATAAGAAAGGCATTTTAAAAGTCTGAATTTTAGAAGGCCAGCAGTGGCACACCCAGTTAAGCACGCATAGTACTCAGTGCAAGGACCTGCACGATGATCTGGGTTCAAGCCCCCACTTCCCCACTTGCAGTAGGGAATACTTCACAAGTGATGAAGCAGGTCTTCAGGTGTCTATCTCTTTCACTCATAACCCTAGAGAAAAAAAATAATTTTAAAAAACAGCAGGAAGTCATTCTCACATTGATGTCTTAACTGTGCCTTTTTAGAAACTACATTTTAGAGTTCTGTCTGATTGTCAGCTTGTGACTTGTGTAGTAAACTACACGCGTATTTTCTGAGTGATGATATAGATCATCTTGGTTTAACCATATTAACATTTTGGTGCCTTGCTTGAAAAGAAATGAAATCTCTATTTTGGACTCCTGTTCCATATGACAGGTGATCACTGGCTTAGGTGATTCATAAAAAAAAAAATTCTATTTCAGTTATCATTTAATCTCTTCATTATCCAGATAGGAGGAAGCTATTTCTTCATCATTTTGGAATTTATACTATGGAGAAAATACCTCTTTTTGAATTTGACCTCGAAATCTCTACTGTGAATACTATTTGTGTGCATACGCTATGTAATATTAGTATATTATGTACCCAGGTGCTTTTGTTTTACATCAAAATACATCCTTGATTTATATGTATATCAAGTGTCTTGGCATGCATCTTTAAAGCATACTTTCTTAATTACAGGGGCATTAGACTCCAGAAAAATAGTTGTTAAAACAATATAAATATAACAAATGATGATGAGAAATTAGTTCTGCAAATCATTCAATATACAGTCAACTAGCAACTGCCATATTTGGGTATTGCTTTTTGTATTTGCTCTAAAAAAAGAAACTGACTTGAGAAAAACACTTGCTATATAATCCATACCACTGTATAAATGTTGAATAAGATAATTTTG
This sequence comes from Erinaceus europaeus, assembly GCF_950295315.1. Taxonomy (NCBI): domain Eukaryota; kingdom Metazoa; phylum Chordata; class Mammalia; order Eulipotyphla; family Erinaceidae; genus Erinaceus; species Erinaceus europaeus. The sequence continues at coordinate 55,205,741 of NC_080168.1, forward strand.
TGAACCTGTATGAAAACTATAAGCAACTTTGTGTGATTCTATAATTTAAGTCTTGATTGGAGAGCTGGAAACCTTTTTTCTAGATAAGTTCTACCTTGTTAGTCCAAGCTATCTGATTGCATTTCTATAGTGACAAAAAACCATCAAGGACAGGCATATCATTGTAGACACAAGAAAGAGCCTTATTTATAAACAAGAACTCAATATGAATAATTTAGTATCAGAAATTAGTACCAGATTCAACTTTTCCCAATAGGTGGATCAGGATCAAGATTTAATTAGCATTAGGAATTAAAAGGATGATGACCTTGGCACTCGTGATAATCTTATGCACCTTAGAGTAAAAGGAGAAGTTTCGCTGGACCTACAAAAGCTAGCATTTCAGATGGTCAGGTTAAGAGTTAGGAAATGTATTGGAAGCAGAAAGTAAAAGGCTCAGAATTAAGACTGAGAAGTCATATTTACTATTTATTGACATACATGCTAGTAATTTTCATTTATTTATTCAATCTTTATTGAGTACTGATATGCTCCAGGCATTATTTTAGATGAGGGGACTATGATAGTAGTAAACTATGATTCCCACCTCTATAAACTGTAAAATAGCTTGAATGTATTGCATAGTGAGAAACTTTTTATACTTTTATTTTTTCCCATTTCCCATTTCAATATCAATTTATTAAGGAAATATTGTTTTACACCAACCTTTTGCACATAGGGGTTTTTGTGTTTCCCTAAGGTAGGTATCAGTACAGTGGACCCTCAACCATACCCTCACCTTGTTTCACCATAGAGACTTAGGTCCCCAGTGTCCCATTAGCACTTCTCCCTCTGGATAAACAAATGTGTTAATGTACAATGTTGGGCCTTAAAGCCAGCCCCCCCACCCCGCTCTGCTTACATAATCATTGTTTTGCCTGAAAGATCCCTACCACATTATCCCTTCAGGGTATTGCTAATTCAGTTAAAACCATCGCAACAGTTGCTAAGGATGCTTTTACCATCCCAGCATGCCTTTTGCCTCTCTCCACCCCCTTTCCTACCCAATCCCATTTCTGACTTGCCACTTCCGTCTTTACCCTATAAATCCCGCTGCTGTTCCGGTTTCACTCTCTTTCTCTTCCACGCCCTGACCTGGAGAAAGGTTGGTGGGCATAGTGGGAGGTGGCCATTTTGCTAGCTCCACATGGCCTAAACCACTATGCTCACACCCAACTCTGGAGCATCTGTGTGAATAAAGATTTGTGTTCCTGCTCCGCCACGAGTTCCTGGTCTCTTCTCTCTTCCCCCCCAATGCAACCCAACAGTACAAGGCAGTGCCAGGCAGTGGTTCATCTGGTTAAGCAATAGTCCAGGTCTGAGACCCTGCTCCCCAGCTGAAGGAGGGATGCTTCACAAGTTGTGAAGCAGATTTTAAGGTGTCTAACCTTTCTCTCACGCTCTCTATCTCCCCTCCCCCTTCTCAATTTCTCACTGTCCTATTTAATAAAATATAAAGAAAAAAACGAATAAAAGGAAAATGGTCACTGGGAGCAGAGTGGGTCTGTAGTGTCAGCACCAAGCTCTGGTAATTAGTGTGGTGGCAGTAATAATTAATTAATGGGTGTTAAGTACTTAATACAGAAGATGAAGTTACATGGGCTATTAATAATAACATATGGAGGCTAGATGGTAGAGAATTTGGTATAGCACATACATTACCACATGCATGGACCCAGGTTCAAGCCTCCAGTCCCCACTAGCAGGGGGGAAGCGTCACAGTGGTTAAGCAGGTCTGTAGGTATCTCTCTTTCTCCCACTCTATCTACCCCTGCACTCCATTTCTCTCTGTCAATGCCCTAATTAAATAAATAAAATACAAAAAGAAAGGAAATAGGAAGAAAAACAGTAAATGGATATGATGAAGACTGCTTAGAGTCTTTAAGAGAATGATCAATAAAGGCAACACTGAAGTGATGTGAATAACTGAGAGGATGAATCAGTAAGCCATGAGGACCTAAGAGGTCCTTGGCATAAAAAGAGACATGCTAAGGTATTCCTGTGCCTCTCCTATACTTGGTAAGCTGAATTACAAACGGGAACATACATGTGGTGACGGTGAAGGAGTGGAGGAATAATAGGAGCCAAACTCAGAGAGCTAACAGGAGAGAGATCAAGAGCAGCTGTCAAGCTAACCATCGAGTCAGTGTATAAGGAAGAGACACTTGAGGGTCTTAAGAAAGTGTCATGATGTGATTCAAATATTAACAGGGAAACGGAAGTATTTCTTACTATCTACAGAAGCTGGGATTCAAGCCCCCAGTCTCTACCTACAGGATGGAAGCTTCTTAAGAGTTGAAGCAGTGATGTCAGTGGCTCTCTTTCTTCCTCCCTCTTTTATCTACCCTCTTCTGAATTTGTTTTCCTATAAATAAAAAAAGGAAAAAGTGGTCACTGGGAGTGGTAGATTTGTTGTGTAGGCAGTGAATTTCAGTAATAACTCTGGTTAAAACACACACAGACAAACAGGCACAGACATACAGACACGCACACACACACACACACACACACACACACACGAGGTAAGCTTAAAGACAGAATTTAAGGCACTAGGCTACTGAAATGATAGAAGGATGGAGAAAATAAAAAGAACTCTAATAAGAATTTTAGACTTATTCTAAAATTGTCATTTTCTTTTTGTATAGTCTTTACATTAAAAACATCATTTGATTGCACAGTCAACAGCTAAGCCAATAAAATAGCCATTCACCGGCTAGCTTTTAGTTAATAATTTAGACAGAGTCAATCACCACGACTCAACTGTAATTTAATAATTCAGTGAAATTTCAGAATAGTTTCTTTTGATTCTCTCAGTTCATCTAAGAGCAAATAATCTATAGATCAAGCACAGTATAATCAGGGAGAAGCAATACACTTCTGAATCTTAGATAAGCACCACCAAAGATGTATGTTCCCAGTGACACAGCACTGCTGAATTTGAGGATCATTACATGCAATGTTAATGTACAGTAGTATGCAAATTCACATCTTCCACAATGTGATTTTCCTAACTCATAGGTGTAATGAACAGAAAAACAATATTTAGTATTTCTCAAGCAATAATCATTTATTTTATTAGTTTATTACAGTCATGTGATGGAAGTCAGATTATCAGCAGGTAAAGAATGGAATAATGAAAATCCATAATTTAAAAAAAAAGAGCCAAAAAAGCAGGCAGAAGTGAAATCCAATATTCAGAGGATTAATTTGGCAAATATCATTAAACTAATAAATTGTATAAGTACCATTAAAATTTAACTCTGAATGAAAAAGTCACAGATCTAATAATTCATACTTTTTAACATCTATTTACATTATTTGGAATGGACAAACCAAGGGATAAAATCCAAATCTCAAAGTATTACAACATTGTTTCACATTTGAAGGTGAATGCTTTCGAGTAGAACATGCAATGTTGCTCTATTAGGATAGAACAGCAAAGGCAAGGACTTGCATGGAACTTAATGAAATTAGAATTACTCGTAGGAAAACGGTATCAAATGCTTCATAAGTTTTCATATTGATAACAAAAAAAGCTTTCTCACCAAACATGTAAGCATTTAATTAGGGGAATCAATAATTTAAAACACTAGGACATTTTGAGAGCATCAGGATACTTTCAATACTGGTGCTAAATAGCTCGCACTTAAGTGTTTATAGTTGTTCTGTTGAATTTACCTCCTCAATATTTTATGCCTTAGTCTGTAATGGAGAAAATTCCAGAAGATTCTAAATAAGCACCTTTTCTCCAGAGATCAGTAGTAATATTATTTAAAGATGGTCTACAGCTTCTTCACATGATGATTT